>NC_045604.1:42481731-43106731 GCF_009762305.2 Zalophus californianus
GAACTGAGTTACAAGGTTCCAGCTAATTATCATTAACAGTCAGACTTTAGTTCTAAGACATAAGAACTGTACGCGATCAGGTGTTAAATGCTGTGCACTTTTCAAGATATTCAGAGAAAGGGGAGGTGGCGTGAGCTGGAGAAATGTAGTGCCATCTGGACAGGTTTTGGCTCGGAGTCTTAGAGCCAGGAGGGATCTGAGAAGTCCCTCTATCTGATCCATTTGTTTTAGAGACTAAAAAAACAAAACAAAACAAAACAAAATAAATCCAGATATGTTCTTCCTCATCTTCCTCCATGACACCTATTTCCTAAGTACTTTCTAGGAGTCAGGCTTAGTAGAAATTGTTGTATTTTTAGAGACTCCATGACTCCATGTCCAGCTTCCCCAGTGGCCTCCAATCTCCCTTTTGGGAGAATCTTTTATTGTGTGTGCGCTTGGTGGGGGTCTTGCCCACTTTGGAAATGCTAGAGGACCGTCCCAGTGCAGCCAGATGAAGTGTAAGGGGACATGTGACTTAAGTTCCACCACATGCTTTTTCCACCATGACTTTTAAGCTATCAATGCTATGTTATTAGTACAGTTGGCGATGATACGTCTAGCAATAGCCACAGTGGCCTAAGAATCAGATTTCCTGGAATCTCTGACCTTTGCCAGGTGTATTATTCCTGCTGTAACAAATTGCTGCAAACTTGGTGGCTTAAAGCGAATTCCTTCTCTTATAGCTCTAGATTCAAAACTCCAAAATTTGTTTCCCTGGGCTGCATCGGTTATCAGCAGGTCTGTACTCTCACCTGAGGCTTTAAGACGGGGAAGGCATTTCTTTGCCTTTCCTCGCATCTAGAGCTGTATTCCTTGCATCCTTCCTCCATCTTCAAAGCCAGCAGCATAGCACCTTGCTTCAGTCATCACATTGCCTTCTTTCTAGCCAAATCTTCCTGTGCCTCCCTCTTATGAGGCACTTGTGATTGCATTCAGGGCCCACGCAGATAATCCAGAAAAATCTCCCCATCTCAAAATCCTTAATCACATCTGCAAAGTCAGTTTTGCCATATCAGGTAACATTCACAGGTTTCCAGGATTAGGAGCTGGATCTCTTTGAATCTCTTATTCAGCCTACCACACCAAGATTTCTACTTTCCTGTTTTTCCAGCCTGGTCCTCCAATATCCCTTTAATTCTGTGAGCTCTTGATATCTTTTCAAAGTCAGCACTATGTGAAGAAGTTTATAAGCATCTTATCTTTTAAAATCCTCACATGACCCTCTACGGAAGGTATTGTCCCCATTTTACAGATAAGAACACTATAGCTCAGGGAGGCAATTGCATCAGGCCAGACAGCTAGTGTGAGTGAGGGAACTGACATTTGAAACCAGCCAGTATGACGGGAGAGTATGTGCTTTACCACTTCCTTATCATCTTAGTTCAAGTTTCTTTTGACTGTAGATCTTTTCCACGGAGGAGGTAGGATGCCATCTGGCTCTGAAGTCTGGATCGTATTATTTAGGCAAGGAGAGAAGGCAAGGGGGTGGGCATTCCAAGGCAAGAAGGAAGCTGGAGGTTAAGAGGTGAATCCAAGAGATGTGTTGAAGGAAGGGTATGTTAGACTTTGGTGCCTCATTGGTGGTAAAATAGTAGAAGAGAAGAAGGAACCAACCACCTCTGAAACACTTCTAAGTGGACCCAGCAACCCATTTTGGATTACCCATGGAAATGATATCCTGGCTCAAATCTGTGTAGGGAATCCAACTTGAGTTAGGTCCCTCCCTGTCTCCTCTTGGTCTCCTGTAATATGGGCTGGTTAAACACCTAACACCCTTTGCTCCTGTTAATCAGCCTTTTTGCACAGATGCTAATGAATAACTTGCCTTTTGAATGCTAATCAGCTTCTCCCTTGGGATTTATATGGGCAGAAGCAAAGAGATACTTTTTAGAGCTCAGGAGGGACTCCGGAGCCTAAGGGCAGGAGACTCCTGGTTTGTGTCTCTTCTTCACAAAAGAGAATTTACACGTTTGTTTAGGGCTAGGGCAACAACTGGGAGGGAAGCTATTTACCTGGTTATCCCTTGAATAGAGTTGCCAGATTTAGCAAATAAAAATACAAAATGCCCAGTTAAATCTGAATTGCAGATAAGCAACAGATAATATTTTGATGTAATATTTGCATAATGCTTCAGGGAATTTTTAGCCATGGAAGTGTGAAAAGAGACTGTTAAGACTTGGGTTGATGAAGAGGCTAAGACAGAACCCCAAGGTCAAAAGGAATTCTTGAGTGGGAGAATTCTTTGGGTGATTGACTTGGGGAGAGACCATTTGGTTGTGATGGCTCAGAGCATCCCTTCCATCTCCTGCCACTGCAGTGACGGTCCTGCCACACCCTCAGGATCATATCAGCCTCTAGGCTCTTCTTATCTGCTGACAGCTCAGAGCAGAAGCATTAGAGGTAGGGATGAGCCATGACATCCATGAGGAAACAGGTTTTGAACATACACAGTGCACCAAACCCTCCGTCTCTGCTGGTGGTGCTCAGAGGTTCATGTCTGTCCTCTGCTTTGGGGGTAAAGTAGTAATTAAGCACCCTCTGTGTACAGAGCTCCCCACCCTGGGGACAAAAGAACTGGAAAAACACAACCTCTGTTTCTGAAGGGTATGTGCAAATGGGGCACGGGATGATGCAGAACTCAGGCTTTTATTACTCAGAATTGGAACTTTGCACAGTGGCCTCTCTCTGATCCTGTGGCAGTAGCGCACGCGTGTGTGTGTGTATGTGTGTGTGCGTGTAGATATTACAGCAGCTGTGACCTCAGGTGTAAGGAGCCTCCAACCTGCTGGTCCGGAGAGCTGTCAGTGGCAAGTCTGTGGGACTTAGTGATTTGTGGCTTGAGGATCAAGGGAACCAAGCTCACTGGCTTGTTGGGAGACTAAACACTGTGACCTTGGTATTTTTAGCAGCACACTGGGCTGAGGACCAGTGGAACTGTGCTGTGCTAGAAAAGACTGCACGGCATGCTGGCAGACTGGGGAAAGGCTGGACTTCGATACCAGAAGAGGAAGGACTTTAATACCTGCTCTGGGCGTGTATTAGCAGTTTAATTGTTTCTAAGTCCCAATTTCCTCTCCTATGAAATGGAAACAGTCGTGATATCAGGATATGTTTGAGGATTTAATGAAATAACTTAGGGGAAAATGCTAGCAGGTAGTAAGCCCCGTAGGTGATCCTGCAGTGTGTCCCATTCTCGGAGCGCTTTGTAAGCATCTCTCTTAAGACATTCTTCATTGTGAATTATAATTATTTCATTTCTCTGTCTGTCTGCTTTTGCTAGACTGAGGGCCTGGGCCTTTTCCTACTGTGCACTTGCCTTGAGCCTCCCACATTAGGCCTGCTCTGTGTGAGGCCCAGAGTTTTGCTGAGCTGTATAGACTTCAGTACCAAGGCTTTGCTAAAGGGCAAGTCTTCACATTTTGAGGCTTCTTCCTTCCCTCCCTCTCTCTTAACTCTCCTGCTGCAGACGGGGCAGATCCTGTCCTGTGGGATCTGCTTGAGAGCAGGAGTCCTATACGATATTAGAAGCTCCTCATTAGACTCTAAAATGTTTGAGGACAGATTTCTAGTACGCCCCCGTGCACTCAAATAGGTGTGTGTTTGAGTAGTATCCGGCGGTGCCACCTACCCTTTCCATTGGTAAATTCTAGGGTTTCTGTGATATTTCTGTCCGTTTGGTTCCTGCTTCAACACATTGACTACTTTCCTCAGTGCAGTTCGATCCACCAGGCATTCACTGAGCGCCTTTTACTTGCTGGAGTCTGGGCTAGGTGTGGGGGATGTAGAGATGGGGAAGACGGCGTCTCTGCTTGAGGTGTTCCGGATCCTGTGGGAGAGACAGAGGAGAAACCAGAGAAAACGGAGAATTCCTCTAAGATGTGGGCAGGGCAGGGATGGCAGTGGGCACAGAATTTTACGGGGGCACACAGCAGGGCCCGTTTCCTCAATTATCCTTCCCCCCGAAGAATCCCACTGTCCCTGCTTCTAGCAAGTGGATGGGACCTCCTTCCCTCAAACATGATGTGAACACTAGGGATGTGCATGGGATATTCTTCATGGGTGAAGGAAAAGAAAGTTCTGAGGGCCAGGGGAGCATGGGGCCCTAGGTGGTGTGGTCCTGGCTGAAGTTTGAGGCAGCTTGGATAACTTGGGGGACAGGTTGGTGAAAAGAGCACGGACGTGTCTGGTGGCCCCGGCCACAAGTGCCATATTTTTGCTTCTCTCCTTCAAATTGGCTTCACTTCTGTTCTCTTTCCCACATGAGAATTCTTATTTTTCTCGCATTTGCTTCTCCACCAGCTCTTATTTCGTATTTTTTCCTGTTTCCATCTCCATGTCTCCTTTCACCATTTGCTTCCCTGTCCTCTCATTTTTCCCCCCCTCAGCCGTTTTTCTTTCTCCGTACACTTCTGCCTTCTTGCCTTTCAATTTTGTCTTTTGGACCCTACCTCCATGTTCTGAAATATCCCTCCTTCAACTCAGGGTTGGAAAGGAAATTTTCCTTTTCAGTAGCTCTTTCTTAGGACTTGAAAGAGCATCTCATGTGTATCTGGGTATCCTAGGAAACAGAACTCTGATTTCTGAACAGGGCAGAGTCTCCCCACCGTGTGTGTGTGTGTGTGTGTGTGTAAGACAGCACGAACCGGAGGGAAAGGCATCTCCCATGGTCACCACGCCTCAGAGGACTGAGAATACAGTGCTTCTTTCCCTTTTAGCAGATTCAGCAGAACAGTGACCCCATTTTCCTGGGGTTCTAGTTCTCTATCACTACACTATCCTTGAGCTTTCTCTTTCTCTGCTTTCCTTTATTTGTTTCTTTGTCTGTTTTATTTTTCAGTCCTATTTTCCACGTTTCTCCTTGCTCTCTTTTCTCTTCAGGTTTTCCCTACTTGTTGGAAAGGATATCACTCCCCTCCCTAATTTCTCTCTTTGGTTTTGGCAGACAGAGTCAAAAGTAGCATCAGAGACCCTGCTCGTCGACATCCCCCATTTTCAGAGACAGTGTGGAAGTTTGGATCAGGAGAGGTAGAGGGAGACCTGAGAACCAGCTTGCCTGGGTCCTGAGACCCTTTATGAGAGTAGGGTTTCTTTCTGGTTCTTATTTTGAGGTTGGGTTAACATAGAATTATAGAGTCTTAAAGTTGAGAGCAATCTCTACTGGTTATTTAGATAACCTTCAACCCACATTGGAACACTTTTAACTTCCTAATAGATAGTTCTACAGTCTGTGGCTGAGTATGTTTAATGTTGCGAAGTGGACCTACCCCATGAAACAGTCCACCTTGTTCTTGGCCAGCCCTGCTCATGATTCTCATGTCCTGGATCTGTGCAATTTGTACCTATTGATCCTATGTCTGCTTTCTAGAGGTATACAGCACAGACCTTTCATTCAAGTTCGATTTCAAGTATTGAAGGAAATGTTTCCTCCAAAATAATTAAGTGACATAAACTATTCCCATCACCCTTTGACTATATAGAAAACTTGGTTTTCTGAATGACTCACTCACCAGTGGCTCCAGGTAGCTGAAATTCTCATGGAGAGGTTATGAGGGAGTTCAAATAGTGTTCCAAAGAAGGAAGACTAAGATTAGACAAAGTTGCAAAAACTATACTATTAATATTTATGTTGGACGTATTAGCTAGTTTGCACATTATAACTTCTAGAATACTCCTAATATTCAATACCATGTCATTTTATTTTTATAGTGAGGTCCTGGCACTCCCCCCATTTTGTAGATGGGGGTAGTGAGGCTGCTGGAGTGTGTAACTTGCCTCAAATCACTCAGTTCTCAAGTGCTTGAGTCACAACTGAAACCCAGCTCTGCTGGCTCTTGGTCATCTGCTGTGTTTTTCATTAATCCTTAAGTATCATTGACTATCCGCAGTACCTGCAGTGTCATGGGATTCTATGAAATAAATTGTCTCCTGAAGACAAGGTGCTTGGTGTATACAATATAATAGGATTGTTATGGATTTTGGTGTGTGTGTGTGTGTGTGTGTGTGTGTGTGTGTGTGTCTGTGGAAATGGAAAAATGGAAGCAAAGAAACAAAATCCAAGTTATACAGTGATTTGGAGCAATTATAAAAGTGCTGTATGTGGACGAGTGAAGTTATTCCCTAATTTATAAGCATCAGTGTGATTGATATGTTTGGTAAAAACTCTTAAGTGCCAAAGTGGGGAAGAATGATTTACTCCTTTACTGCACCTGATCCAGAGAAATTCCCTAAAGGAGTTAGGAGACAGGGGAATCTAAGAAAATTCTTAAATACAAAATCCAGGGGCCTTGGTAGGTTGGAAAGAGGGAAAGGAGGTTGGTGAGAAATAGCAAGGAGAGTAGGGACCAAGGTTTGGAGGCAGCAATGGGACCGATGCTAGGGAGCTGGTATTCTACTCATGATTTGGATCTAGGATTCTGGTGTGATGGTAATTTTTCCTTCTTTGCAAAGTAAAACCCAGATATGGCTAAGTTTAATTCCAGTCAGAACCACCGATGATTCACCCAAGCTCAGGTGCTCCCACATGCAACTGGCATCAGCTCTGTGTGCTTTCCAGGCTGAGCCTTCTTCAACCCAGCTTCCCCCATGGAACAGGGGGAGAAAGCCAGACTGTGGTAACCTTGACCTTCTGTGTCTCCATCTGCAGCATCCTGGCCACGGCAGGAACCCACTTCAACACACATGTGGACCTGAGGACCCTCCGGGCTGTGCGTGTCCTGAGACCCCTGAAGCTCGTGTCAGGGATACCTAGTGAGCACCTGCCTTTCTTCTTTCTCCTCTGCTGTAGCTTTACTGATGTGTCCCCGCAGGATCTGGGGCCAAAGGAATTTGGGATAAACAAGAAACAATTTCTCCAGTGATAATAAAGAGTGGGGATGAAGCAATCTGGCATAACATTTTACTTTAAAATCTAGCAACTTTCTTTCAGATTTTTAAAGATAATGAAAGATCTTTGTAGAATCTTTACAAAGTAAAAAATATATATATAAAGTGAAAAGGAAAAACACTCATTATCCTATATTTTTATGCATTTTTTCCTGTGAGTTTTAATATAATTTGATCATACTTGGTATATACTTTTGGATCCTGTCACGGAAGCCTTTGATTTTCCTGACATTAAAAATTCTTCAGAAATACAATTCTGATATAGTAGTGGGGGAGGTAAACTTTGTCCTTGCTCTCATAGGACTTAGAGCCTAGCAGGGCCAGGCTTAATTTCCTTTAGGAAAGAAGCACGTTCACGTAAGTTTGTAAAAGATAAGCAGAAGGCAACATGGATGAAACAAAAAAAGGAAGGAGTAATAGGCATGTAAATAAATGATCAGAGAATGGTGAGAAGGAGCATGAGATTGATTCTAGGGGTAGTAGTGATGGAGTCTTTGGCTTGACTTGTTCTGGTTGTCCCTTTGCAAATTTTCTTCATCATCTCAGGACCAGTGGTTCTTTTCCCTCAAAGACTTGTCCTTCTCCTCTTAGGAGAAGGTAGAGGGAGCCTGCTGTATCAAATGGTGCCCAGGGAGGCTCCATTTGTCATTCTCTTCCTTTCCTTCTAGGCCTGCAGATTGTACTGAAGTCCATCATGAAGGCCATGGTACCTCTTCTGCAAATTGGTCTTCTGCTCTTCTTTGCCATCCTGATGTTTGCTATCATTGGCTTGGAGTTCTACAGTGGGAAGTTGCACCGTGCATGTTTCACGAACAATTCAGGTAGGGTCATTGTTTCTTGCCTTCTACTTCTTCCCTTCCTCTCCCCTCTGGTCATTGGAGTACTTTCAGGTCATTGGGAGACTGGTTGGAAGAGAATATTCTGTCCCAACCCCAGAATTAGGATCAGAAACTTCCTAGTTTGCTTTTTGAGGCACAAGCAGCCTAGAATAAAGGTCCCCATTGGACAGTGATATTGCAAAGCAAATGACCTCTTACGTTTGCAGTCAGAGGATGTCAAACAGGAGGTCCCAGCTCCCCCGTCCCATGGTAGAAGGTTGTCAGAATGCATGTCAAAAACCACCTGTCTGAAGAACTACTCTTTGTTCAGTGTCTTCTTTGGCCCACAGGCCAAGGAGATCCAGGAGTCCAGAGTCAGATTTAGGTCTCTCTAGATCTGTGGAGACATTTTCCCTCATGATCCATCTTGTGACCTTTCTCCTCCCTTGCTGTGCCCCACAGACAGTGTAGAAGGGCTGAGGGAGCTCTGAGCTTGGCTTGCCGGGGGTGCTTGGGAGATCTGTGGTGTTCACAGACCCCAGATTCTTATCTCTTTGTATCTTATTTGTTCAAGTTGAGTAGAATACCCTAGCAGGAAAGGGGGTCAGGGAGAGGTTGAAGAAGTCCAATTTAGTATAATGTTTATGTTTTTTTAAAAGCATCTTCAAAGGACACCTTCCACAGTGGAGTTTTACTTTATTGATTGATGGATTGATTGTCTTATTCAAGACCAGGAATTTAGGCCAGAAGAACAAGGAGTTGAGACCCACTGTGAAGGGACTGTAGTTTATAATTGTCCCCAAGAAACTCAGGAAAATCTCAGAGTCTATACTACAGTCTGAAGTTAGAAACTCAGTAGGATTCTGCCTTCACCTCAGACTGTTCTGTGTGATCCAGTCTTGTCATTTCCTGTGGGACTCAGGCGAGGGTAGAGAATGAGGCCTGCAGAAAGTGAAGGCCATGTGGAGGAGAGGCTCCATGTTCAGAGGAGTTTGGGAAGCACTGGGATGAGCTTGTGGTATGTGAGCTGTGAGGTGGAGAGAGGCCGGAGGTGGGAGGGAGCTTGAGAGAAAGAAGGTCACACTTTTCTGGGGGAAATAGAATTGAGTGTTTGTGGCTTCCTGGAGTCCTTTCCAGCTCATGCTAAACACCATGTGGTTTGTCTCCTGCCCTCCAAATGTGTCTGCAGGTATTCTGGAAGGATTTGACCCCCCTCACCCATGTGGTGTGCAGGGCTGCCCAGCTGGTTATGAGTGCCGGGACTGGATTGGCCCCAATGATGGGATCACCCAGTTTGATAACATACTTTTTGCTGTGCTGACTGTCTTCCAATGCATCACCATGGAAGGGTGGACTACCGTGCTGTACAATGTGAGTAGAGCTTGCAGGGGGCTGGAGCAAGAGGGAAGAACCCTGCAATGAGGCTTCTGGCATTGTGTCGGCTGGTTATTCTGGGGTAGGGGAGGGGTGTGTGTGTGTGTGTGTGTGTGTGTGTGTGTGTGTGTGTGTGCATACGCGCATAGACTCAACTGTGAAAAGTTGTAGCACTTCATATCCTCCTATCATCTGGCCTCTTGCTGAGTGGAAGCATGCAGCTTCTTAGCAGAGTTAGGAAATTGCATCCCATTGGATGGGTGAGCAAAGCTAGTTAAATGAGATCAACTTAGTAGTGATAGAGTGTGTTTTACGGCAGGTACAACACGATGGTGGGGTTGGGTAAGGGGTACTAAGAGGTATAGATTTCTTGGTTGCTGGCTTCAAATAGCTTACCATCGGGTTGGGAAGATATTACGGTCGTTCTTAACCCTCGCTGCAGATTAGAATCAGCTAGTAGCTTTAAACATTTACACCTCCTGGGCTCTACTCCAGACAAATTAAGTAGGAAAAGCTAGGGGTAAAGCCCTGTCATTGATTTTTTTAAAGCTTTCTAGCTGATTCTCAGATGCAGCTACTGTCAAGAACCACTGCATTACAGGCACATAAGAAACATGCTTAATTGTAGGACTCACTAGGGATGCTTGTTGCAATTTGGGTTCACAGGCCCTTTCTCTGCAGGTTTTGATTTTGTGTAGCTTTGAATAGTTCGTGGGCTATATACTTTTTACAGGTGCTACTGGTGGTTCATACAATCAGGCACGTTTGGAAGGTTCTGAGTTGGTGCACAAGACAAGGCTGTCTGACTGCCAGTCAGGGATGTTAGGGGATTCCGGCGTGGCTACACAAGTCAGACAGCGTGACCACTGAAGGATCTTCTGCCTCCCAGAGTCCAATTTTAAGAAGCTGTGGAAGGCATGGGCAGAGTCCAAGTTCTAAAATGACAGGTATTGGGGAGGTGTGCGCTTTGATGCCCACCCTGAAGCAGATACTTTGCAATGATTGTGCCTCTTATTTTTACTTTCACAGGCTGCCTTTACCCTGAGGTCTCCTCTGTTTCCTTTAAACCTGGTTCTGTCTGTAGAAAACTTAATGGGTGGGGCATGGGATAGCTTACACTAAGCAGTCTTTAGAAGGAGCTCTGGATGTAATCTACACTGGAGGGAAAGGAAATGCTTTGTCTCAGGAGAGACTCAACCAGACTGTAATGCCCAATGAGCCAGGATTTGTATAAGGCCTGCACAAGTAGGTGTTTTGTAAATGTCCATTACTAACCTGGATCCATTTCCATACGGGTGAGCAAGTCAGGCCTGAGCTTTATGGAAAAGAGCCACAGGCTATTACGCTCAGTCTCTAAAGGGCAGTGAAGAAGTCCCAAGGACCAGTTTATGTGCCGCAAGCCCAAGGGTTACTTGTGACCTAGAAACACCTTGAGGACATTCTAAGATTCTTACCGGTTGTGGGGGATAGCAGGAGGGCGGGGAGGGAGGCAAGATTGGATGAGGGTAGCTGCTTCGTATTTGAAATGTCTTGAGGCCATGTCACTCAGATTAGCCAGGCGTCTCTGGAAATTACAGCACTGGCCCCACGGTGGCTGGTGTCATTCGTGGGGCTTTGCGAGTGATGTATTTCAATTATATGTGTAGACTCACCTAAGTGATGTGATAAATGCACTGAAAGCCTGAAAGGAGAAGTGTTGCATTTGAACATATATGATCTGTTGGTCCTCCTGAGTCGGGGCTCCGATGGTGCTGAGATAAGTAGAAGCGCAGCTGAAAAATCACCTAGCCTTTGCATTTGTTCCTTTGTTCATTCAGTCATTCAACAAATATTAAGTGAGCATCTACTGTATGCCAAGCACTTCACTCAGGAAATATGGAAGGTAAAAACGGCTTGCTCTCACGGTGCTCTTTTTAAATTCCCATTTCTCTCCAGTTATCTCTCTGACATAGATATAGAGGTCACACCGACTCAGGGATCTTGCCCTGTTCTCTATTTTTGCTCCAGTGAGGAAGCAGGGAAGAGACGAAGTCAAGCTGCTGATCCTCTGAAACCTTTCATTGCATGGGCTTCCAAGGCCACAGACTCATACTCTCTCTGACTTCCAGTCTGTTGCTATTGAACTTCAGTTTACTGAAGGCCTCCTGCTAACCTCGTGGCTGAATGCAGTGTTGAGGGAATTAGTTAGGGCTGGTTTCTAAAACGTAGCTGGCTGCTCATGGGGAAGAATGAACTTCTGTCCACTTTGAAATGATGTCACTTTCCACAACATTGGATCTAGGGCCAGGGAGCCAGGAATCCATAGGTAGAGGTGATAATTAGAGGTGGATAACTACACCTTGATTCAGAAGTTGGATGAAAAAGACGCTCATTTTTCAGCCAGTGGAACAAGGACAAAGTGTGGCTTCCTAGGAAGAAAGAGCCAGCCAAGGCTGGGCTCCAGGTAAGGAGGGAACTGCGGCATGAAGCATGACCCAGGCAGACTCTGTTACAGAGGCTGGATGCACATCCTGGAGTTAGGGTTGTCTGCTTCCAGAAGAGCAGGTTCAGAGAAGCCGATTCTTCATACTGTTGGGGATAGGGCTTGCATTGTATGGTGGAGTTACATCGTAAACGCTTTAAATTACCCAAATTCAACCATTCAGCTTGGACCAGAAGAGGGGGCCAGGGAGAGAGGAAAATAATTTAAATAGTACAGGCTAATTCATTTATCATTCCTTTCCCTGTTCCTATACCCATTGAAAGTGTGAGATGAGAAATGCCTGAGAAAGGTGATGGCTGAAAAATTGAGGATTCACATAGCCAATTCAACAATTCCCAAGTCTTTTTCTTCTTTTTCTTTTAACTCAGGACTTGGTAATGACAAAATTTTACATATATATTAGAACTGGTTGCACACCATGCAATTAACCATGATCAACTAGTAAATTCAGTATTATAAATTCAGATACGCATATATGGATGTTTCTGCATAGAGAAAATCTCTCACTCTGCCCTTATCACCACCATCCCAATAAGATGCAAATACAACTGTTGGTTTCCCTTCCTACCACGTATCCTGGGAAGGCTCAATTCACCCAGCTGCTGTATTTCCTCACCCAGTCCACAAGGGCTGGGGGAGCTCCCATTTCCCAGTCTAGTGCCTCTTCTAGTCAATGGTGGCGACAAGGATGAATGATATCCTGGTGCCACTTGTGCTCGAGCCAGGAGGAGAACCTTCAGGTTTACACAATACACGGAAGCTCTCTCAAGCATGTGGACTTGGTGTTAACCTTTCTCTACACAATTTAAATGCTTCCTTCCTGTTTGCATCCCTTTTCTGCTACACAGATTCTCCCTCAATGCCTCTTGTGACTTTGTTTGCTCTGCTATGGGTTACTTTTTCTCTTAATTTAAATTCAATTAGGCGACATATAGTGCATCATTAGTTTGAGGTGTAGAGTTCAACAATTCATCAGATGCATATAACATGCTCTGGGTTACTTTTAACTTCATTTGCATGTAGCTTTTCTCAGAATGCATTATTGTAAGGGGCAGGGAGGGTTCTCCTTGTGGGGGGGCGACCTGCAGTCAGGCTTGCTCAATGTAGGCTCTACCCAGATTTCAATTCTGCTTGGTCAAACTCCAACGTATTATTGGCTTCCCTCCCTCTTGTGGTAGAAAGCATGCAAAGCAGTCTGCAGTTCCACGGGCTGCTTCTTCCTGTTTTGACTGTCTCTCTGAAGGTCTCCTCAACTTGCAAATCCTCCCCTATTCTTGCCAGTTTAATTCATGTTATTTCTCCGACCCTGGATAGGTGTTCCTACAGTACGTTTTGCCTGTGATCAGTGTGGTTCACTCCACAGATGTTACCATGGCTCTCGTATTAACTTTCAAACCTTGGTCACCTGGACTGCATCTGGTTCTGAGAACTGGCTCTTTCCTGCTTCTGGTCTGTCTCATTTCCCTGGTGTTATTCTGGTTTGGTGTTATCTGCTGTTTGTGTTATCAGGTCCCTCATGCAGATTGCAGAGGTTCTCAGTCTCTGTCTGCAGTTACTCAAACCTCTTCTCCTAAAGTCCATCATTTTTCATCTGTGTTTCTGAGGCTTGAACCATGTCTCTTCTCACTTGGTATTGATAAAGTCATGCAGGTGTGCAGATTTCTCCGAGGGGTGCCCTTTCTCCTAGTACGCCAGCTGGGTCTGTTACGACTGACAAGGGTGTTCTGTGCTGCTGTGGAGGAAGAGATGTTTACAGACTTTATGGCTTTTTGTATGAGGCAGCTTGTAGACTGGATGCTTTCTCAGTCTTCCTCACTTCTCGGTTCTTTGGTCTGTAACAGTGCCTGTGGCTCTGTTTTAAGTTGCCTTCTCTCAGATGCATATAGTCAATATTTGTTAAGTAGTTGACAGTTATTCACTTTTTGCTTTAAGATTTTGCTGAAGTGTGTTATGCCCAATGTTAAAAAATAAAATTCAACTGAGTAAATTTGAAGATCAAGTTGGCTTTTTCAATGATTCATGAATTGGGCAGTATCCCATCTAGCAAAAGAAAGGAGCTCCCAGGAGCTGTACAAAATGGAAGACTTTTATAGGCAGACAGGAGTAGAAAAAGGAAGTTTCTAACAAACAGTGGATTGTTTCAGGCAAGGTCACCTTCCTTTGGGGGAAAGGCAGGGCTCTTTCAGGCAGATTACCTCACTAGTGCTGATCAGTAACTCCAGATGTACTGGTTAAAGGTTACCGTCCTGGGAGAGGCTGAAACTACAATTAGTTGTTAAGCCTGGTTTCCTGATGTGGGGTCAGCACCAGTGACTCTGAGGCCTGTTCTTTCTTTCTTTGTTTCTTTGTTTCTTTCCTTCCTTTCTTCTTCTTTTCCTCCTCCTCCTTCTTTTTAACAGTTCACCCCTTTTGATCAGAATCTCAGCTTTTCTTTTCTTTTTTTTCCTTCCTTCCTTCCTTTTTCTTTCTTTCTTTCTCTTTCTTTCTTTCTTTTTCTTCCTTCCTTCCTTCCTTCCTTCCTTCCTTCCTTCCTTCCTTCCTTCCTTCCTTCCTTTTTCTTTTTCTTTCTTCCTTTCTTCCTTCCTTCCTTTTTCTTTCTTTCTTTCTTTCTTTCTTTCTTTTTCTTTCTTCCTTCCTTCCTTCCTTTTTCTTTCTTCCTTTCTTTCTTTCTTCCTTCCTTCCTTTTTCTTTCTTTCTTCCTTCCTTTCTTTCTTTCTTTCTTTCTTTCTTTTTTTTCTTTCTTTTCCTCCTTCTTCTTTTTAACAATTCCCCCCTTTTGATCAGAATCCCAGCTTAACTGAAAGATGTGATCAAAATTTAAAGCATTAGTGCCTCTTGTAGCTACTGCTCTGAAGTTCTTATAGCTTTTACTGATCCTCTATGTGATACAGGTTGTGATAGGATGTTTTTGTTTGTTTGTTCATTTGTTTATTTGTTTCTGAATCTCTGTGGTATTCACAGGTCAAAACTTCAAGCCCACAATTTTTTAGTCATTTTCTTCATTCCTTTTATGGCATTCCAGTCTTAGGGAGGTTATTAGCTTGGTGATTAATGGCTGTGAGCATGCATTTAAAGCTTTTGAGAGAATACAGTGTGCCAGAGAGACTATTATTATTATTATTAGTAGTAGTATCTAGAAGTGTACTTCAGAGCCATGGTTCTCAAGACCCAAACCAATCAAAATCCAATAAATCAAAGACCCTGTTGAAGGAGTCACTTTCCTAAGCCAGTTCAGTGACCTTGTGTAGCTGTTTCAACTTTCCTAGTGTTAATCCAGGTACAGCAGGTGGTGCTGGCTACAGCACAGACAGCTTCTTGCTCAGCTAACACAGTCAAGGGTTGTCCTATTATCAAGAAGAACTTTGGCCAGTGGCGCCTGGGTGGCTCAGTCATTAAGCGTCTGCCTTCGGCTTAGGTCATAATCCCAGGGTCTTGGGATCGAGCCCAGCGTCCGGCTCCCTGCTCCATGGGAAGCCTGCTTCTCCCTCTCCCACTCCCCCTGCTTGTGTTTCCTCTCTCGCTGTCTCTCTCTCTCTCTGTCAAATAAATGAATAAACTCTTTAACCAAAAAGAAGAAGAAGAAGAGGAACTTTGGCCAGAGAGTCTAAGGACCTCTTTTGGACAGCTATTGTTTTACCAACAGATTCTGTAATGCTTTCAAGAGTTAAGGAGAGTTTCTGGATCAGAGCCTCATTTGTATTCGCTCCCAACCAGGGAAGTAGAAGCCTGACAAAGGAAGCAAATCCTGAATCATGAAACACTTCCTGATAGGTCTTTTCTAACTCAATGTTGTATATTCAGGGGAATTGACCAATGAAGTAGCACAATCTATTTGTGAAAAGGTAGGGGTGCAGTTAACCTAAGAGGCATTCCTCAGTTATATGCCAGCCATTTAGGGATTTATAGGCCCAAGAGTGATAATCACTACAGAAAAAGATAAATTCTGTTGGGTCACAAACCACCCCCACTAAGGAGGCACTGTTAATGGACAAATCAGAGTTTTTTTATGACAAATCTAGTAGTCTGAAAGGTCTTAGCAATGGCCTAGGAGATACAGATGATGGCATTATCTTTCCAGACCAATGCCAGTACAAAGGAAATAAAGAAGAGTTTTATGTTTAAAGTACGAATTCTTGATCCAGCATCTTGGGTGGAAGCAGTCTACTTCGATATCAGCTACTTGTCTTTCTCATCAATCTGATTTGGAGGTCTCCAGCTGGTGTACAGAACCATGTGTTGGGTGGAGCCTTCTTTAGGTGTGAGATATATATCCAAATTTCAAATCTCTGAAGTTTGGCTGGGTGGTGAGGAGGATCTGGTATAATGCCTTCCAAGGACATTCAAGGGTAGTCTCTGTTCTTAGTGATTCTGAACCAGAAAGGAACTAATTGGAAACATTAGTTTGGAGAGTTGTAGCCAGATACTTGAGGAAACTAGAACAATTCAGAATCCATTCCAGTTTATAGGTATAGAACAAAACCTCAAAGACAATTAACAGGACTAGAATCCAATACCTACAAAGGTGCAAACATAATTTTTCTCTCTACAATCACTCCCATTCTTTTAACCAAAGATAATCATAGTAATAGTCATTTATTTGCATTAAACATGGACTGATTATTTACATAAATGCAGCAAAAATAGTGATTGACTATGTAAGTCAATACTGCTTTGCTGGAACTTTTCTTAGGGAATCTCAGACTGAACTCTAAAAAATTCTTTGAGAAGGCACCTGGGTGGCTCAGTTGTTGGGTGTCTGCCTTCGGCTCTGGTCATGATCCCAGGGTCCTGGGATCGAGCCCCGCATTGGGCTGCCTGCTCAGCGGGAGGACTGCTTCTCCCTCTCCCACTCCCCCTGCTTGTGTTCCCTCTCTTGCTGTGTCTCTCTCTGTCAAATAAATAAATAAAATCTTAAAAAATAAAATAAAATAAAAAATAAAAAATTCTTTGAGGCCAGGAAGCCAAGGCAAGGGCTTGCCATAGATTTTGCCTATAATACCTATAGTTTGGCTGAATTCCTCTCTTCTCAAGGTCCCTCAAAATATCTTGATGTATCTGGGTCTACTAGGCAGTGACCTTCTTTCCTTACTTGGTAAGGCTGCCAGAAACCTTATAAGCAAGGTATCAGATGATCTTTCCAAGTAGTTACTTAAGCTGTCTGGTCATATCTGAGTCTGTACACAACTTTGTCAAATACAATATTCCATTCGAAGCTTTGGTAATACTGCCAATGATCTCATTGTGTTCTATTACAGGGAGAATGGATTCTTGTTGAACTTATGCACATAACTAATTATATTGCCATGGATAGAATACTAAAGAGTTTCTGATTTCTGGAGGAATTGGGTAGGGAGAAAAAGGAAATGTTTCATCTTTGTTTACAAAGATGGACTTTACCAAACTGCTATAAGTCATGGATAGCTTAAGAAAAGGTTTTTTATATCTAAAAAAACAAAACAAGAACTATCAATGTCTCAAACAAAAAGTCATAAAGAATTATAATTATCCCCCTTAGTTTATTCAGTCCCATGTAGTTAATACTTGTTCTGCTTGAATCCAGTTTTTTCATTAGTCCTAGAAAGTCTTACCCAGGTCAGTTTTATCATCTTAAAGTTATCAGAGCCTGTGCTTGCCAAAGTCCTTCCTATGACTCTCCCTGAAGATGAAACACTTTGTGGAACATCTTTGCAAAAACATCTGAGTATAACAATAACTGCCTATAAATGACAAAAGACAAGCAGTGCTCATTGTTAAAGATCTGATGAGAGTTTGTCATAATGGAATTGACACAGAAATTTGGATATTTCTGTGACACACAGCATTTTAAAATTACGACTGATAGCATTATATATCAGGACATATCAGATTTCTAGGAATTTCACACAATTTCTGGAACACTAATAAGATTTTCTTATACAAATACAACATAAAGACTTAGTATTACTTTTTTTTAAAGATTTTATTTATTTATTTGACAGAGAGAGAGAGAGCACAAACAGGGGGAGTGGGAGAGGGATAAGTAGGCTCCCCACCTAGCAGGGAGCCTGATGTGGGGCTCTATCCCAGGACCCTGGGATCACGACCTGAGCTGAAGGCAGATGTTTAACCGACTGAGCCACCTAGATGCCCCTTAGTATTACTTCTTATTTGACAATGCTTCCTAGGAATTTAACATATCAAATAAGCCAAATTAGCTTAACATCTCACTTTTTATAAGAAAAGAAATCAATCTTTTGAGATGTTCCAGGGACCCTCTGAAATATCCCAAAGATAGTTCTAAGGCAAAAAGGCTTTATTTAGGATTTAATTTTGGGAAGTTTGTCAAAAATATCAAAGGTTTTAAAACACTTAGTCAAGTTGGATTATAAGTCATTGTGCAACAATACTTAGTTATATATTTAACAATAGTGACAATTAGAAATTTTGTAGGCAAATATAGAAAGTTAAGTAGTTGGGGAAAAAAACCCAAAAACTTCACTTTTTAAATAGAGAAGACTCAGTTTTCTTTAAGTAATCAATGACCTGACATGTTATAAAGATAAATGAAGCATGGCAAATTATTTTGGTAGGACACAAAATCTTTGCTGTTCAGGCAGATTACTTAAAAATAAACTTTTCAGTGTCTTATCGAGAGCAGACCAATAGTCCAATAAAACTTTGTTCTTTTAACAGAGAGAAAACCAAATTCTAATTTCGCACCAGCTTACTTTTGATATTAAAACACATTCACTTAATTAAATTCATTCCAATCTTAGCAAGGCCTGACCATGCATAAAATTCCTTTCCAAAGATTTCTGTCCTTAGTGACTTTAATTACATATGTTAGAATTTTTAACTCTTAAAAATCTTACCTTTTAGTAAGAATAAACAGTTATGAGCTGTCTTTTACACTAGCATTCTGTGGATTGGCAGACTTTTTATAATTTCTAGAACCACATGCTTTCTCATAGTAAATTTTTCAGCATAGCACAAAACTAACAGACCCAGATATCTTTAGTTCCTCTGTAAAAGGAAGCCAAAAGTGGATAAACTTATATTCAGTAATTAATGTTTCTAGTATTTTATCTTATTTGGAAATGATCCAGATATATAAAGATTATCCATCATTTAATTTAACTTGGCAAAACTTTAAGGTTTAAGGTTACCCAAAAGATTTGGGGAAACTATTAAAAACATCTTAAGACTTTTTATCCCACATACATCTATTTAATTCACTTGTTCTCAACAATTATCTTTAGAACACTTAGAAAATTTCATTGTATGAAGTTATTTTTTTCTTGTTGACAAATTTTGTAACAGAGATAATATGAATTTGTTTGACTAGTAAACCCAGATAGAATAAAAGTTGTATGTTGGCATTATTTTTAATTTTGATAACTTTAAAGATAATGTTTGTTTTAATTAAACTAATAAACTAGTGTTTAATTACTAAAGATTATCTGAGATCATGGGAACCTGAAAGGCATTTGGGTTAGTTTTCATTATAATTCTAAGAATTTTATGAATACGTGATTCATATAAGCACTTAATTATCTTTGGGCCAACTAAATAGAACTCTTTTACAAACTGATTTTGGTAATACCAAATCAAATACCAATATCTAGAGATAGAAAATTATCATACATGTAGAACACATATATGTAGGTACACATAGACACAAAAAATTTTAGCCATGAATCAAGTAGTTATAAAAGAGGTTGGATCCAAAATACCTTTCTGGCAGGTGGAATAATTTAAGATTACTAACTCAGATGGCTAATGCTTTTTGTTAATATTTGTGGAGAAGACACTTAAGATTTTTATTTGCCTAAGTTTTAAAATAAACTTTCCCCTTTCTGTTCTTTTTTTTTTTTTTTTTTTTTTTTGGTAAGGATTACCTCCCTGAAGTTTGCATTTCAAAGAGATGGCCTAGATAAAAGTTCTTGAAGAAGACCAGGTAGGCAGGACACTTGTACCTCAAAGGTATAGGGAAAGAATGTACAAAGGACTTTGGTTTCCTAAGGCCAAAATTTTTATAACACTTAACAAGGCTTTTGAGATGAATAGATGAGATTAGTTGTTTATGAAAGGACTGACACACCTGCCCACCTATGTTGGAATGTTTTTCTTTCCCTCTACAAACATTTAGTTTAGGGGAGAGGTCCTAAAAAATATTGCTGTTAGGCCCTGAGTATCAGCTTCCAATTTGGCCAAATTTCTGATCATAGGGTTATTAATTCCTTTCAAATGTCTTATCAGGCTTCAGCAAACAGTAAATACATCTGGCAGTATTAAACAATGTCATAAACCCAAGAGGTGTCCTCAAAGAGGTTGCAAAAGATATTATCTTCACAAGATTTAGAGCTACTCCCAAAGATAGCCAAAGGAAGGAACTGATAACCTGCATGTCCCCGGCAGGCAGAAAGCCAAGCCAAGTTCTTAGGAGGTAGAACAAGACAAGAAGGCAGTCATCCTTAAGGATCAATAACCAATAAGTCTGGATTTGGAAAGGAAGAGACTGAAATTTTATCCTCCTTTTTCAGCTGGGCCCTACAGACAGAGGTCTGAGAGAGCTGACTCTGGTAAGAATTTTTACGCTGTTCTGCGAGGTTTTTGCCAGTTTTCCTAGGATTTCCTCTGTCAGCTCCAATACCTTGCAGAATTTGACAAGATTTTTCATTAATTTTAATTTAGGTTCTCTTAGCTATTTTAAGAGAATAACATAGCAGTTTACCAGAAAATTCCTCAGAGTCCTGTCAGCCTTGGGAGGGACCCATAGGGGGCCCTTCTTCAGGAGTACATGAGGATATCTATAAGACCACTAACTTGGCAGTCTTGTGTTTATGGTCTTGTAGCCTCTTCAGAGTGGAAAGGCAATTCAGATGGAGGATTATTAGACTGCGAATACTCAGGTAAAAGGAGGATAGAGGGGGGCAGGTCTTATTTTAGGTACCTCCTGTGTCTTTAATTTTTCATTAGCGTTTGCAATGAATTTTTTAATGAAGCAATTTTAGAATCTTGAAGCCTCTGGAATCTTTTGCATAGCAATTAAAATAGGTCTACAGTCTGTTTAATTCAGGAACCCTTACTTTCAAGTGCACTTCTTAAATGAACGATCTTGCCTAATTGGAATGTTCCCCATAATGGCCATTGTAATTCTAGGTGGTCTTTAGTAAGATTTTGCCATTTTTGTAGCTATTTATATTCTGGAACCATAGTTCTTAGATATAAAATAAACAAGTGTGCTGGAAAGTGGCATATTCAACTCTTTGGAATTTAAGGATACCATATTTATTTATTTATTTATTTATTTATTTTATTTTTTAAAGATTTTTATTTATTTATTCGAGAGAGAGAGAATGAGAGATAGAGAGCACGAGAGGGAAGAGGGTCAGAGGGAGAAGCAGACTCCCCGCCGAGCAGGGAGCCCGATGTGGGACTCGATCCCAGGACTCCAGGATCATGACCTGAGCCGAAGGCAGTCGCTTAACCAACTGAGCCACCCAGGCGCCCTAGTTATTTGTTTATTTTTAAGCTAAGCCTTTGTGCCTCTTGGAGCCAAACTAATTCCTAAAAGGATGTACTACTGGGTTGGGGATTGTGTTGTGTTTCACAGCGTACCTCGTTACACAGAGATTTTCTAGAGGTTGGCAGATTACCTTGTGTCTGTCTAACCTGTCCCATGATGAGCTTATCTTAATAAGAGTTGCTGGGTTATGTGCTAAGTACTCCAACAGCTTTTAAATGCTTGACCTATCACCACCAATTCTGCAGCTGCTTCTAAGATTCCCATTAGCAATAGACTTTGTCTGCACAAAATAAGACAAACAAACGTGTGCTATAAAATACTGGCAGTAACTAAGAGATGTTTCTGCATCATGGCCAAGAGAAGGCCTGTGCACGCTACCACCAGTTCCTACAATGAAAGGATTGGGGAAGGGACTGACCTAGGAGACCTCAACAAGTGGGGAGTGCAGACTGGGAGCTCCACATAAATGGGGAGCTGTGAACTGCCACTATCAGTTCTCATGCAGATCGTGGTATAAAATCAAGGGCTGGAAGTTTCCACCAATTAAATGAGAATTGAAGTCTGAACTATCAGTAGTTCTCAACACGGAAATGACTCAAAAGCTAATTAGATCTGGAGCTTGATGCAAAGCTATCAGCACTCCGAACCAAGGGGTGCACTTACCCACAGCCCTCAGAAATGGTGAGAAAGAGAACTCAAAAGGGTTTGCAGGCACCATGCCTGTGTTTCTTGTTGTCCCTGAAACCCTCAGAAGTTCATTTTAGATCTTATCATTGCCACCAAATCGGTTAACAAAATTCAGCTGAGTAAATTTGAAGATCAAATTGGCTTTATTCAATGAATCATGAATCAAGCAGTATCCTCTCTAGTAAATAGAAGGAAGCCCCAAGTTGCTGTACAAAATAGAAGACTTTTATAGGCAGAAGGGAACAGAAAAAAAGAAGTTTCTAACAAAGAGTGGATTGTTTCAGGCAAGGTCACCTTCCTTTTGGGAAGGGCAGGGCTCTGTCAAGCAGATTACCTCACTAGTGTTGATCAGGTAGTTTCAAATGTTCTGGTTAAAGGTTACATGAAACTACAACGAGAACAGATGTTAAGCTTTGTTTGCTGCCGTGGGTCTCAGCACTAGTGACTCCACGTGGGGCATGTTGTTTCTTTCTTTCTTTCCTTCTTTTTTTAAACACCAAGCACATTGAAAGAATATCACCATATCCAAGGGTTGATGAAAAACTGCCATTTTCCAGCTTCCTAAAGTTTCTCGGATTTTATGGGATCTACAGAGAATGTTTTGGTTCGAGGGTCCATGAGACTAGGAAAATGCATCTAACTCATCTTTGCTTTGGTCTTCCCCCACCACCTACCCTACATGCCCTGGGAACGGAACCTACTCAAAACCCATTTGACAACACGTGGGCAGGAGCCTGCCATCATGTGGGGATGCTAGAGTGAGAAGGTTCACCAGCTGACCTAGGATCATGTGTATAGTTGATAAAAGTTGCAGATGCCTGTATCCAGGATCAGTCATGCTCTGGAATAGGTTGTCTGTTTTTCCCACTATGTCCCTGTCTGCACTGTCCTGTTCCCGTGTTCTTGTAGGAGTCTGGGACCTTGTAATACAGATGACACTTAGAATCTGATACTTGTGTCTGTTCACCTGTGACTTGTCTTATCCATAGAGAGGTTGATAAATGGATGCTAGAAGTTAGTCTGTCTCCTTTTTTGCTAAGGCTAGAAGCAGGGTGTGTGTGCTTAAAAGGAACTGTAATTCCTTATTCCTTCTAATTCTGCCCAGGCACTTTGGCTGGGCACATTGCTTATCAGGCTCTTCAAGGAGGGGAAAGAGCAGAGGGAGTAGAAAACTATTTCCTGAACTCCAAGCGAAGTCTTCTAAACCTCCACTTTTTCTCTATTTGCATTTTCTCTGTTTACATTCATAGATTCATTCATTAACCCATTCATGCAATAAATATTGATTAAGTGTGTATTATGTGCTAGAACTGTTCTGGATGTTGGGGATACAGCAGAGAATAAAATGTGAAAAAGTCCCTGCCCTCATGGAGCTTACATTCTATTGGGAAATACGTGCAGAATAAATAACTAAAACATGTGGTGTATCTGATAGTGATAGGTGCTGTGGAGAAAAATAAAGTGGGGAAGGAGGAAGTTGATTGTAATTTTAAATGGAGATGTCACGGAGGACCATGTTGAGGAGTTGGCATTTGCGCAAGGACCTGGAGCAGGTGACGAGTGAGCTGGGGAAAAGTGTCGCAGGGAGATGGGATAGATAGCAGCTACAGAGATGCTGACATGGGCAGGTTCCGGGTCTATCTGAAGAACAGCAAAGAGGCCAGTGGGTTGGAGCGTACTGAGTGAGGGGTAAAGTACGAGACCATCGGGTCAGGAGGAGACACAATAGCCAGCTAGATGGTGTGGAGCCTTGTAGGCCATTGTAAATACTCTGGTTGGTACTCTGAGCAAGAGGGAAGTGATAGGAGGATTTGGGGGAGAAGAGGGATATGACCTGCGTTATGTTTTAAAAGGATTGTTGCAGCTGCTTTGCTGAGAACAGACTATAAAGGAGCAAGGCCAGAAGCAGGGACACAAGTTAAGAGGGACTGCAGTGATTTAAGGCAAGGACGATGGAGGCTTGGGCCCAGGAGCTAGCAGTGGAAGAGGTGAAAGTGGTTGGATTTAGGCCGCGGTATCCTCTAGTGGACTGGATGTATGAGGAAAGACAACCAAAAAGTGGAGTTGGCGTTCGCTAACTCGGGGAAGACTGTAGGTGAAGTAGGTTGGGAGGAAAGTTAAGAATTAAGTTTGCACATGAACTGAGACTTTGTGATGCTTATTTGACATGGGAGTATAAGAAGGGGTTGGGTAACCGAATTCAGGGCTGGAGGTGTAGAGTTGGGAGTTTTTGTGTATAGATGGCATCTCGATCACAAGACTGGATAAGCCTCTCTGACTATAGGTTACAGAGAAGAGGTTCCAGAACTGAGTTCCCATGTTAGGATGCTGATGAGTTGAGGAGGTAACAGCAAAAAGAGTAAGAAGGAGCAGAGGGGAGGAAAGATGGAAATCAGGCCAGTTGAGAGAATGCTTTGGGCAAGAGGAAGGGAAGGAGACCAGCTGAACCAAATACTGCTCATGGATCAAGATGAGGGCCGGGGCAGTTTGAGTGGAGTGGGAAGTGTGAAAGCATGGTTGGAGAAGGCTGAAGAGAAGGTTGGACACAGTGAGTGCAGACCATTGTGTGGAGTTTTGTTTGAAAGGGAAGCAGAGACGATGGGGCAGGTGGAAGAAATGCCATTTATTTGCTGGTGAGAACGCTCCAGTCATGATAAAAATCATTGCTGATGTGGGAGAGGGAAGACTCTTGGGGGAATGTCCTACCACAGGGGAGAGAATGGGCTCAGGGCGCAGGTTGGGTTGGGTTCTGCTGGGCTCATGCTCTGATGGTTCATCCACAGCCCTAGAAGGGAAGACTCAAGGCTGCCGTGTGGGGAGATGAGGTGACAGAAGCTTGTGGAAATTCTCTTGCTTCTGTTTTCTTAATGAAATAAGAAGTCAGTTCATCAGCAGAGGTGGGAGGAGGAAAGGGTTGGAGGAGAAGGTGAGAGCGTCTTCTAGGAAAGTCAGCGGAGTGAATAGAGTGGGGATCTGCTGACAGGCAGCATCCAGGGCCCGCTTGGGGTTAGTGGTGATGAGGTTAAAGTGAGACAAATGAGCCTGGGTGTTTTCCTCCAGCCCCATTCTGTCACTGAGGTTCAGGCCGGAAGCGACAGAGAGCTGGCTTTTACCTGGGTACTTTTGCCAGGTGAGTAGAATAAAATGAGAAGGTCAAGAGAGTGATCTTAGCATGGCCATGGAATTTGAGCTAGGTAGGGAGGAAAGAGGTGGGGGAGAGACAAAAGGGGGCCAGAATAATGGATTATAGAATAATGCGATAGATATAAAATATAAATTCAGACGTGATTTGAAATGTTACTCTTCAGTCTGCTGGACATATTCAGTCAGTTGCAAAACCTGTCTCATTGCAGAGAGGAAGTAGGAAGTGAGTTTTGAAACCAAATGTTCTGATTTCTAATTTGGTGCTCTGCCCCCAGTAGAAAGAGAATGAGTGCGTGCCTGCTTGTGTGAGTGAGGTGTGTGTGTGCCCCTGTGCAGGGCAAGCTGTGACTAGAAGTTTCAGCACACCCCTTGTGCCCTCTAACTTGACTCCTGGGTCCTGCTTCTGCCCGATTCAGAACAGTGACTTGGGGGGAATTTTGAGGGCCCCAAACCACAGGGCCTCCCACCTTCCCCACTAGCATTATATTCTGAAATCTTGTTTTCCCTCTCAGAGTGTGTGTGTATAACTCTTTTTTAAAACATTATGTTTGCTGCTCCTGCTGATGCCTTTGGCAGCCTGTTCACCACGCTAATTGCTCATCCTCCCTCTAAACCCTGCAGTGCCTTCCTCCTGCACCCTGCCCGCTGGGCTGGAGGCTGGGGTCTGCAGTGCTGCACTCTCTGGCTCCCTCCATGGGAAGAAGCTATGATTTTCTTTCTCCCTCATGGTTGCATTTTCCCATCCATTGTTGCCTCCATCCTGAAATTGTCCCTATTCTTTCATATCCATCTTGCTTTCTCAATAATGTCAAACCAGAGATGCCAGTGTTTGGGGTTTATTCCAAATACTCCAAGTTTGCATCCTGATCGGGTGCCTGAATTTCAAAACATGCACCAGGCCCGCTTCCAGATCTTTTGTTTGTACAGAGCCATTAGGCTGGCTCATGGTTTCTTTCCTTTCTTTTAGCCCGCTCTAATATACAGCTTAATTTCTGACCCAAGGCCAGAGGCCTCAGGTGCCTGGTGTGTCATGCAGCCTTAGGCTATGATCTCTCCATTCCGAGGCAACACTAAGCCTTCGGACTGAGGGGCAGAAATTAACTCAGGGTGGTGCGTTGTTGGCTCAGTGGCTGTTTCAGGGCCTTTCAACTGGATCATTCTGGAGCCCAAATCCTTATGAAATCTCAGCCAAACAAGGATGGGACAAGGGCCAGTATCTGGTACACTGGATAAACCAAGAGGTATCTATGATTTTTTTCCTTATCATTCACTGGAAAAGTACTTTTGGGAGGGTAGAATGGGGTACAAAGTAGGAGATACTGAATGAAAAGCCTTCAGCCTGTCTCCCTCACTAGATGGATTTCCAGAAGGTCATGCTTTATTCAGTATTTATCCCACATAACGTGATGACACACAGTGGGGTCTCAGGAAAAGAATTAATTTATTGCTCTGAGTCTAAAAGACGTGATCAGTGATGTGCACGGAAATGCACACATTCTCGTAACAACAGGGCCAATGGAATTTAGTGAATGGTTGGGACCTACCTAAGCAAAGGTGTGTGGGAGGCTTGAGGAGGGCGTGGCTCACTTATAGGGAGCTTCAGGGACCCTGGGTAGACTGAGCCTATTGTCAGTGAGGGCCAGTGAACTCAAGGGGAGCCAGTGATATTGAATTGCAGCCGTTGGACAGGCTGCTGGATGAAGAAATCAGAGCTACTCGAAGTAGATCGGGGCATCACTTGCCTCCTGGGCACTTAGAAGCTATTTTACATTTTTACTTTCTTTCAGGGATAACACTCAGAAACTGACTTTTAAATTGTGGGGTGCCGGGGCAGAACTTTCTCTTAAGGACCCTCTCCTTGGCCCTTCCTCACTTCATGTCTGTTAAAAACGATACACCGAGGTGTACATACCTTTGCCTTCTTCAAGTCCTATTTTGCAGATCTCAACTTTTTCTCAGTGTTGCAGCTGATGCTTTTCCTGTGGACCTATACTCCTGCCCTCAATTACACCTCAGTTCCCTCCCAAAGAGAGGGAAGGCCCGAACAAAAGCCTCTTTCCTTCAAGGTGCTAGGCATCATGAGGCCCCATTTTACACTTTGGGGGACTTTTTTTTTTTTTAAAGTAGGGTCCGTGTCCAGTATGGAGCCCAACATAGGGCTTGAACTCACCACCTTGAGATCGAGACCTGAGCTGAGATCAAGAGTCAGATGCTTAACCAACTGAGCCACCCAGGTGCCCCTGAGGAACTCTTTTTAAAGGGACTCCTCTTTCTAGTTCCTTCCTCCCCCTACCATGGGCTCCCATTATCTGCCTACCAGGGAAAACAAAGGATTCCCGGTACTCATAGAGAAGGAAGAGTAGTAGAATTAGTCATAAGAAATACGTTTTATATTTGACTAGTTAGTTTTGGTTTATCATCTGCATATGACCATGTCTGATCTTCTGGGAAATTACAACACTTGCAATAAAACGAAGAAGCCACAGTGATGAGAGCAGCCTTAGCGGACCTGGGATGATCTTTTGATTTTTATCCCTACCAGCTTCTCTTAATTTCCTTCCTCTTGAGAAGCAGCAGGCCAAGGCTGAGGCCTTCACCTTAGGAGCAGACCAGTCACAGCAGCCAGTGATGGTTAGAGAAGGTGAGGACTGTTAGCATTTCCATCCTCCTGAGGGCACTTTGCCAGGTGCCTCTTTGCCCTGCCCTCTGGGCCTCACTGTCCTGCCCTTTGCCCTCTGGACTAGGGACTTACCAGCTGAGATCTGTAGACAGACTTTGGTGGCTTCTACAAAATGGTTTCAATTTTTTTTTTTTTTTTAAGACTTTATTGAGTTGGCCGAGACAGCATGAGCAGTGGGGGGAAAGGCAGAGGGAGAAGCAGACTCCCCGCTGAACAGGGGGGAACCATGACCTGAGCCAAAGGCAGATGCTTAACCAACTGAGCCACCCAGGTGCCCCTCAAATTTTGTTTTTAAAGTACATTTTTTTAACTACTACATTTCCTTGAATCTAAGATACATACCATTGTTTATAAGAGCTACTAAAAACTTAATAACAGCTTTTCATGCTGGAGGAGGAGGAGGGGGACATTCTGTATGTTCCATCTTCCTATATTTGGAGTTCCAAAACCTTCAACTGTGAAGAAAGGTGTATCAGAGTTGAGGAGGTAGGAAATGATGAAAAGAAAAAAAAAAACTAATTTAAAAAGTCACACATCATCAGTGCATCCTAGACCAAATTTTCATACTTGGAGACCACCTGTGGTCATCCTGGTGTAATTCTGTTTTGTGCAGACCTTGGAATAAAGCTCTCTGTGCCATCTTCTGCATTCGTTTGAACTTTGTGTAAATGTGCTGTGGATTAGAAAGCTTGTATTCTGTGTTAGCCTTTTTAAAAAATTCAGGCCTGAGCTTGTTTGCTCATATAAAATGATATAAGTGAGCACCCTTATTACTTTTCTGTGTGATTCAGGATTTTCTCCATACTGTGAAACTAAAACAAAATACAGAAATACACTGGATGCCAATGCTGATTCAAGACTGTACCTGTCATCTGTGGCCCTGACTTTGAATTTGTATCTTGCTAAACACCATCTCATTTCTTTGAGTGATTGATTCCTTATTGAAAACATGGTTTGTATCATACATAGATTAAATAGATAAAATGCTTTTATGCCAAAAGGTGTCCTTTTTGGGTAAGTTTTCCATGCTGATGTTCTGATGAAGATCTTGCTTGGAAAAAAAAATGATTTCTGATGCTGGGGTGGTGTAACAGTGGTTAGGAAGCCTGGTCCCACCTTTATGTTGCCTGTGGGATTTGGGCAGCTTTACTTAACCTCTGTGGCTTAGTTTCCTTCTTTGCGAAGTGAGGGTACTTACGGGACCCACCTCATGGAGTTGAGAGAATTGAGATCAGGTGGAGAAAGCCCTTGGCACCTGTCTGGCCCCTAGGAAGCACTCTGGTGATACACTGTTACTCAGAACATCTGGTGACACCCACTGACAGAGTAGACGGGCAGATCATCTTCTCTTGCTTCCTGTTGTGCAGCACTGCTCCTTCCTGTCCCTCAGCCTAGCAACTTTGTACCTTCCATGGGCCTCTTGGCCCGTCTTCCACCCATGTTTCTCCTCCAAGATGTTGGTGCCGTCTCCTCTAGAGAGCCTTCTCTGAGACATTCAGAGGAGAGGGGCTCTTTCCTCTGAGCTGTCTCCCCCAGACCTAAATGTGAGTAGCATTTAATTTGGTGCTTTTTCCAGATTCCCCCATTTTGACTTGTCTTTTATGTGTCTCTGTCCCTTTTCCCTATCGGAATATCCTTCTGTCCTCTGGCATCAATCACAGGTCCCCAAACATGGTTAAATATTCAGTAAGTATCCACTGGTGGACTGATTTCACAGAGCCCATGTGAACCCACCGAAGGTGCCGCGGCCACCAGACTGTCCGGGCTCTCCACGCATGTGGTCCGGGTTCCGTGCTCGGTGAGGTGAGTGAGCACCGTCGGGAGGGCAGGGCTAACTCTCCGCGGCGGGCTGGCACCACTTGGACTGTCTGCTCTTCCTGCCTCCCTCCAGCTCAGCTCCCTGCTCCCTTCCCCAGGGGCAGGTAGAGGAAAAAAAGTAGAGAAAAGTAGGGGGATGGTAATTTGAGTGTTTACAGAGGGTTTGCATGTAATTAGCAGTTTATTTCCAAGACACAGTTGGCATCCTGGCTTGGAACCTGGCTCTGAAATGCTCTTAAAGAGACCCATACCTCCACAGTCTGAGAGATGCGTAGGTTTTGGAACATAACAAAGAAAAAGGATGCCCTGCCTTTTGTGATGAAATGTAACCAAGAACAGCCCCTACATTGAAGACTCCTTACACACACACAGACACACACACACACACACACACACACACTTTTGTTTCTTGAATTAGTTTCCATTACTGAATCCACCTTTGACTTGAACTTTTTACAAGCTCCATTTTTTTACTTCCGTGAAAATCAGCTTGGGATTTGATAGGTAACTGAGAGTAGGGACACGGTCCTACTGCCAGGAGCCCCGTGATTGCAGGCAAAACACTTACCTCTCTTTTTAAGTGTTGAGTAGATGAATAAATAAATGTCTTACTAGTCTTCTCATTAGTAATATGGAGGTGTGGGCACCTGGGTGGCTCAGTTAGTTAAGTGTCTGCCTTCGGCTCAGATCATGATCCCGGAGTCCCAGGAATGAGCCCTGCACTGGGCTCCCTGCTCAGTGGGGAGTCTGCTTCTCTCTCTGCCCCTCACCCAATCCTGTTCTCTCTCTCTCTCACGTGCATGTGCTATCTCCTTCAAATAAATAAATAAAATCTTAAAAAAAAGTAATATGGGGGTAATACCACCTGATGCTCTTACCTCAAGAGAGTCCCGTAGCAATGACATGAGATAAAACATAGAAAAGTACTTTGAAAAATACTTCGCCACAGGAGTGCTCTTCTCACGACTTTGTATTGTGCACTTATAAACTCAGTTATGCTAAGTGAGACAATTTTATTTTTTTGCTTATTTAAAGGGAGTGTCTGGTTGTTTCAAGGGCATGTAAGGTGAATTTTCCCATCATGTTTTCTCTTCCTTTGCATCTGGTTGCTGGTTAAGTCTCTGCTGTGTGTACTGGGTGCTCTCATGTCCTGCATTTTGGCTTAGAAATATGGTGGTGTTTATAGTACGTGTGTATTGAAAACCATACCTGCATTTGGTGAAAAATGGTTTCTGAATACATTTGAAGCATTCATATCGGTTCTTGCTAACTTGTGTAACCTCTGAATAATGGGGAAATGCTCATGTGGCACGGCCACCAAATTCTAACGTGCTTCAGCATTTTTGACACTTTGTAAGCATAGGGCAGGCCTGAACTTGACCCACAGCAATGTTTCTGAATGGTCCAGGGCTGAGCCCTTGCTAAAGTTCTCACCAGTCTGGCAAAATGAGATGATAATGGCAGTATAGTTTTTCATGAAACTAAACTTGTTCAACTTGACTTTGAATTTAAATATTTTAAATGTTAATGGATTTTCTTGGCAAAATAAAACATTGACCCTACTGCAAGCCCATTTTCTTTTGTTTTTGTTTTGTGAAAATTCTCTGAACTGTGAAAGGTAGAAAAACAATGGCAATATAGATTTTATCTATATCATCGATTAATCTGTTAATATAATTATATTGATATAAATAATTTACTGTGAATGCACAGTATTGCTATTAGCAGCTTGGTACTTAAGTTTTCTCTTCTATTCTAGTGACACTGAGCTTTTTACTTTAATTTTAACAGAACTTAGTAGTTGCTCATGTGACATCGCTGAAGAATGAATATCTTAGAAAACCAGTTAGGCTGGTATGTCGAATGCCATAAGGAATAAGGTAGTATTAGACATTGGACTGTGCGGAGGCAACCTGGGTCCAATTCCAGGTTTTGTTTCTTATCAACTCCCTGCTCCCCTCAGTCATGATTTAGGAAAGTCACATGACCTCAAGGAGACTCATTTTACTCTTCTGTTAAATCGTAATACCAATTCAGTCCTTAGTTCATATTATGGATGTAAGAATTAAGTAAGAACGTGTGTGTGAAAGTACTTTGTGCACCAAGATTTGCTTTATGAATTTAAGGTATTGTTAAAATACTTTAAGGTTATGAAGAGTTATGTTAGAAGGATTTCCACTATTGAGCTTTACAATGCAGATTTTTCACATACCATCTTTAAATGTGTTTTGACAGATATGGTCAATGGGATTCCTTGGAAAAAAGGTAGAATATATATTCAAAATATTGTTAGCATCTTTCTCTTTCCTTTGTGCACAATACATCATAATACCATGACCATTTTCAGCTGTTTCCTTGATGATGTAAAACAAAGGTGCCACTCCCCAAGTAATTTGTATAAAAACAGCAGATTTCTAGATGAAACAAAAAAGAAAGGGAGCGTGAGAACATGTGACTCCATCTTTATCCCAGTGATTGTGGTGCACCGGCCCCCGCCTTCCTTTATGGGCACTGTAGGCTGCAACTGGCCTGTTGAACCAGAGAGCCTGCCCTTAATGATTTGGCAGGAGAGGCAGGACTCAAAGGGCAACAGGCACATGCCCACCCAGGTGATCATGCCTCCTTCACCACCAGTCACGGGGACTTTCCAGTTCTTGGTAGCCCCTGCCCCCTAAACACAGGTGGGGCTAGGGTCGTCAATGAGGCTGGCACATCTTTGTCACATGCTTCCCTTTCTCCTGGGGTTTTCATTCAGGGCTCTCTCTCTTCAGCTTCCTCACCATCCTCAGATCTGCCACTCTCCTGTCTCTGTGGTGGGTTCCTCTTCCGTAGCAGGTTGCATGGGAGGAGCATGATGCACCCTCAGGGAGCATGCCACCTGAGCAAGTAGGGAAGGAAGAGCAGAGAGGTACCCACCCAGGGCTGCCCGAGTAATCGGGATCATGCTCCCCAAAGAGGTGGGCACCCATGGCTTCAGTCCTCCTGGGATTAGAAATTCCGTCGCCTCCTTGAGCCAGCGGTTCTGGTCTGCCCTCTAGGACCTTAGTCTCCCTGGGCACACGAACCTTGCCTGCCACCCTGCGCTGCTAGAAGCAGCTGTGACTCTCGGCACACCGGGCCTGGCAAGGGTGACCATGGAGAGTAATTGCCCGCGTCTAGTCTGTGTGTGCATGTGTGTGACAGAGTGACAGGGAGGGCGCATGCCTCTCCTTTGTGCCCAAGTTATTTATCGCATTTGTCTTACGACTTCCATTTAAAGCTAAATAAACTGCGAAGTAGGTTATTTAAACTGGATCTCGGGTGCCTTTAGCAAGTGGGGAAGTGGGTGGTGAGGAGGGAGAGAGACAGGAGGTTGGGCAGAGGGGCCGGAGGAACATAATGTGGCTTTTTTCCTGCCTCCAGTAGGGTGAGGCAGGGGTACCGAAGCTCCTGCCATACAGAGCCCCTCTGCTGGAGGCTCTTGAAGAGCATTCTGTCTCAGGCACTTGGGAAGCCGCTTCCAGTGGACTTAAATTGATTTATGACTTATAAATAAAACCAAGGCACTGCCTAGCACTGCAGATGGCACAGAGTCTGCAGTGAGCTTCCCCACCTAGAAAGGTAGGTTTCCACCTGACACGATTGTACCTGGATCCCCTGCGTGCCCTGGCTTTGTGCAGCCTGCCACAGGGCTGACTCATGAGGCAGAAAGAATATCCTTAGAGTATATTATAGTTGCTGGATCCAAGGGATTTGGGGGTCTCGTCTCCACTGAGTAGCATGTTTCCCTCCCCACTCCCCTGCATGTGCCTGTATGTGTGCATATTCAAGCTCAAACTCCCTGCAGGCCTGGGTAGCTCTTTGTCATTTCAAGAGACTCTTGGTCCATCAAAATCACTCATGAATTCTCTTTTGTAGAGATTTGATAAAGGGTCTTTCTTGAGTACCAGAAGTACTGTACATAATTCATAACATGAAGCAAGATGAAGTAGAAAGAGCAAGAAAAGATAATAACTGGGGAATGAAAAGTTTTAAGCTTTGTTACAAGCTGGAAGAATGAGTCAGCAGCACATATGTCTTGAGGGAGAGCTTTGCACAAGGCTGGTTTTGGGGTGGGGGCATAGGTGTCCCAAAAAAGAGGAAGAAGGATGCCAAGGAGGAGTCGGAAGTAGGGGGTGGGAGGAGATGGGTTGAGGGGCAGAGGGAGGTGAGGGGCAGATTGTTAGGGGGGTGACCTCTTGCTCTGCCTTGCCTCCTCCTCTCTCCTCAAAGGAAGGAAATATCCTGGGGCCTTCATCATCTCCCCCTCTCTCATTTCTCTCCTGGTTTAATTAAATTCCTGTTCTAATTTGGAAGAGCCTGCAGATCCCTTTCTGCTGTGGCAACCAGTCTCTTTTATGAGACCCACCCTGGCATTCAGAAGAACTATGACCTCCACGGGGACTTGGATCCTCTGCAGCTTTTGAAGTCATGGTCAATTCAGTAAGCAGAAGCTGGCGTGAGGGGAGAAATGGAGTCTCTTGCTCTTGTCAGTCATCTTGCTTCCCATTGACTTCAGTCTGCCACTTCCCCAACTATCACCGGGAGTCAAGCCTCTCCTCTCATCCGGACCACCTTTGTGTCTTTCTCCTTGTGTTACCTCGCCTGTCTCAGGACAAAACACGCTTTGTTGGGATATCTTTGAGTATGAGGTGAATCTGAAAAGAGAGATGAAAGACGGGAAACATGTGGATAATCGTATTAGCCACCGTTTATTTACACCTCCTGTGTGCCAGGCATCGTGCCGGGCACTTTACATGTATGACCTCTAATTCTTACAGTGGCCTTGAAATTGACTCTTGTCATTCCTTGTTTTACAAGTGAGGCAGTTGAGGCACAGAGAGGGTAAGTGATCTGCCCAAGTTGTGCAGCTATGAAGTGGAAAGCCTGGGTTGGAACCTAGTTTTGCCTAACTAGAGAAGCCCAGATTCTTGCCATTTGTTAGAGCAGAATAGGAGAGAAGATGGTGGCTGATAAAGGAATTCAGTTCAACTTAATTTACACAACAAACATTAGAGGACCTACTCATTGCCAGGACCTGTGCTAGGTGTTGGAGGGTAAAAGAGATTATGTTCCTGCCCTCAGGGAAGGAAGACAGACTGTTCAACCGATGCCATGATGAAGTGTTTAGTCATTTTAGCACTGGGGACCCAGTGCTATGGGGTCATAAAGACGATGGCCATATTCTATCTGAAGTGATCAAGAACGGCTTCTTAGGGAAACCTCACAGTGTCTTGCATGGCAGAGTGGCTGCTTGGTAGGTTCAAAGAACAGCAAGAAAGCCAGAGCGCTCCAAGGTGAGCAGAGAGAGAGTTGGGGCCAGATCCAGTCTGACCTGGTTGGATTTTGTTTTTCATAATGGGAAGTGGCAGTATTTTGAGCAGATGAATGGTATGATCTGATATATGTTGAAAGATCACCCTGACTGCTGTGTGGGGAACTGGCCATAGTGGGGCAACAGTGGAGGTGGTAGGAAGGCAATGGTGGTGAAGTCTGGGGTGGTGGTGCTGGTGGTGATGAGCAGTGGTCAGATTAGCATGTGTCCTGAAGGTACAGCTGATAAGACTTGCTGATGGACTTATTGTAGGGTGTGAGAGAAAGGCAGGGGCTAGTGATGGCTCCTCAGCAACAGTAATGAGTCAACAGTGGTGCCATTTACCAAGATCCAGAGACCTAGAGAAGAAGTAGGTTGGTTGGGCAGGGTCAAGAGTTCAGTCAGGGGCATGTTAAATTGGGGATGCCTATTTGATGCCTATTGGTTATCCAAGTAGGAGATGTCATGATGAGTGAGTGGTTGAATAGATGAGTCTGGAGTTCAGAGGAGAGGTCAAGACAGGACATATGCATTTAATTTTTTTTTTTAAGATTTTATTTATTTATTTGTCAGAGAGAGAGAGAGAAAGAGAGTGAGAGAGAGAGAGAGAAACAAGCAGGAGGAGCAGCACAGGGAGAGGAGAAGCGGGCTCCCGCCTGAGTAGAGAGCCCAGTGTGGGACTCGATCCCAGGGATCATGATCTGAGCCGAAGGCAGACGCTTAACCCACTGAGCCACCCAGGCGCCCCAGGACATACACATTTAAGATGCATCACTTTATTAATCATTTTAGTCATGGGACTGACTGGCTGATACCCCATGGGGGAGGTATCCCTAAAGAAGAAGGCCGGGGGCTGGGCTGTGAGGGACACAGCTCACTGTGTATTCGGACGGCAGCAGACCTGTTACTAAGCCCCCGAGAACTTGGGGTTCTTCTCTTGGAGCTATTTCTTCTGGAATTTAGCCCACATTTAGCATTATTACAACTCTTAGGAAGTTATCAGGATAATAACATGCTCTAGGGCCAGTTTCTTGATTATGACAGGAACTGCTTTGCCCTAGGGAATGAGAACAGGAGTTCCCATTACCAGCCAATGAGCTAGCTGCGGCTTTAGGGCAGAGAGAATTTCAGGTGTGGAGGGAGTTCTTCAGTTTCTGTTCTGGTTTGGTTCATTTTCCTTTAGTCTTTGCCTCTTCTCCTGTAAAAATTATATTTTCCCTCAAGATGATGTTGTTTGTAAAGCTTGGTTTTTATTTAACTGCACTTCTTTTCACTCAACAAACTTTCATTGAGGGCCTACTGCATGCTGGACACTGCTCCCTCTTCAAACACACAGTTCTTCTCACCATTCCCGTATTGCCCCTTAGTGTCCTCGGCTGTCCCCCAGCTCTTCTCGACTTGTTTACATTTGTTGCATCATTCACATACCTGTTACATCATTCATCCATAGATACTGGAGCTACCCAAACTTGAAACCGTTCTTGACTTCTCTTTTCTTCTCCTACCCCACATTTAATTCATCGATAATTCCTGTTGGCTCCAAATCCCATATTATCCAGAACCTGACTGCCAGTTCCAACCCCCAGTACCACAGCTGGCTCCAAGCCTGAGTTACTGCAGTGCATCCCGATTGCATGGTCGCCCCACGTCTCTCTGTCCCTATGACCCTGGTAAGTTTAAGTTAGAGCTTGTCACTCCTACAGGGAGCCCTCCAGTGGCTCCTCCTCCCATGCTGGGTGACAGCCAGAGCTCGTAAAAGGTCCAAGGACTCCAGGCACTCTGCTCCGCAGACCCACCTGCCCCTCTCCTACTCTCCCCATCATGTCTCTGCTCCGGCCACAGTGGTTGTCTTGTGCAGACATGTCAGGCATGCTCCTGCCTTGAAACCTTCCTGTTGTGCTAGCTTGCTGGAGTTATTGTAGTGGGCTCACTCTTTTCCCTCCTTAGTGAGCCTTTTCATAACCATCCTATCTAAAATTCGGCATCCCCCTTCTCGTGTTCTTTCTTTTCAGTGAATTTACCACAGTGTCTATCTTACCCATTTATTCTGTCTATAGGCTCAGTCATCACACTAGGGTATAAGCCCCATGAGGGCAGGAATCTTGTCTCACTCACACTGGTGTAAGGTAAGTTCTTAGTAGGTCTTTGCTGAATGAATAAATGACAGAATGTGAGTTCATGGCCGGTGGGCTGGTCAGTGCACTCTCTGTTACTTCCTGGCTGCTGCACCCGGCCCTCTGGTGACCTTTGAGGTGCCTTTGTGAGTTGGCTGCCTGCCATAAGGGACCTGAGAACAGCATTCCCATTGGAGAAGTCAGCTGGCCTCCACAGCAGTGAGCCATTCACCTAGATGTACTTAGTATTATTAGCAAACTGCCCATCCCACATTTGAGCTTAGATGAATCCACAAAGTGACTTATTGAGGTCATATTAACAAAGAAACAGTGATTTATTTAAGGGTCCCCAAGATGCATATTTGTGCATGAAGATAACTGTGGGGTCTCTGGGGGAATGGGGAAGAGATCCGAATTCCCAAGGGAGCCCTCAGGAAGCCTTCATCCAGGCTCACAGCTGGTGCCACAGTGAGTTTCCAACACCACTGGCTATAGTTTGAATCTGGGAATGAATTGGAGATATTTGAACCTTAAAACCAGGAAGGGAAACCTACCGGCCTTATGAATTGGAAGACCTCTTGTTGACGTCGTTGGGGATATTTAGTGTTGGGAAAGGTCCAGGGTGAGGAATCATGGCACACCCTCCTACAGCACATATTGTATGCCAGGAGATGTTTTAGCATACTATAAATATAAATTCACTTAATTTTCCTTAGCAACCCTTTCTGATAGGACTGTCATATCCCCATTTTCCACCTGATAAAACCAAGGCCGTCTGTGCCCAGAATCTGTGCTCTTAACCATTATGCTGCACCTATTTCAAAATAAGTGCTGCCGAAGGGCCATTTAGGGGAGTAGACAACTTGTTTAATATGCTTACGTGTTATATTTTTATTTTTATATTGTTGTAGGGAGTAGCTGTGTGTGAAAACTGACTTTTTAATGAGGTGTGCATGTGTGAACACTGTAATTAGTATTTCCAAGACAGAACAGGTTTTTTTCCCCCACTGTGCCTAGCTGGAGACTTTGCTCCTGACACATCTTTTTTTTTTTTTTTTTTTGCCTTTTCTTTCTTTTTCTTTCTTTCTTTCTTTCTTTCTTTCTTTCTTTCTTTCTTTCTTTCTTTCTTTCTTTCTTTCTTTTTTTTTATACCTTCATAAGAGAGAATGTTAAAGTAGGGCTGTCCTTTTGATGGAAGTCCTAGAGCATTTGGGACACTTGAAGACTGGTCAGATGCTAGTAAGCATTTTTCACCTTTGATCGTCTGTACTAAGGAATTCTTGATTACCAGGAAGGATTCTATAGAAATCAGAGAAGCCTATTTCTTATCCTCTCCTGTTTTTGCCTCTGCCTGCCTGCCTTTCTGTCTGCGGTGATGTGAGCTGGCTCACCGTCAGGTGTCCAGGGCAAGGAGGCAATCAGGTTTGCAGCCGCCTGCCCACCTTAGGGACCTCCGAAGGCAGCCCAAGGTCGTGAGTGATGGTCAAAGATGTGCAACACCTAGCTGACCTGAAGCTTGAAAATGGCCCTCTGACCCATGCCCCTTCACACTTTGCCCTCCCCTTTGGGGGACAGAGCTGGGAAGCTGGTCTCATCCTGGAAGCACTGATTTTAAGAGAAGAGCCAGGCTTATATTTGCTGGCCTCATCCTGATTTGAGAGGCAGGGTCTTGTTGATTCCCATGAAAGTGCCCACATGTCCAAACTTCAAGTGCCATTGTCCTTTGAGGCGAGTAGTAGGTGAGTAGTTCCATCCTGACCCTTCTCAGACTGAGGTCCCATCTTGTGCCAGAGTGTGGCCACTGGGGGTGACTCGCCTCACTTTGGTTGGCCCTTCCTTTTGGGGGGAGTAATCAGAACCCTCAGACCCTACTGCCGTCTTCACAACACATAGAGCTTTCCACCTTTCTTCCAGGCAGGCTTGAGATAATTTTTTTCACGGAGAGGGGATGCCGTGGAATTGTTTGGGGACGGGAGCAGCCATTGGCTCCCCTTCCCTCGGCTAAGACTGGGAAGTGGGAAGAGATGGAGTGGTTGGGCTTGGCCCTTGGAGGCGGTGTTTGCAGCGGGGCCGGTAGGTGGTCTCTGCACAGTGCCACGCCTCACACTCATGTAATTAGACTCCTAATGCCACTTTCTACTGACAAGGGTGAGGCTGCTGCCAAGTCACTTGAGATGAAATTAGGTCGCCTGTCACAATTCCTGTGGGACTGAGGTAGAACGGTGCTTACTATACACCTTGCCCTACTTTCACCTCCAACTGGATCTGGTCCCACATGCCAGCTGGAGGGAGGAGAGGAGGCCTCTCTGGGCCACTCTGATCTCCTTGGGGTGGGGACTTGCCCAGGAATGCCTCCCTTAACCTAACACAGAGTTGCTTAACGGAGGTCAACGTGAATCTTTTATCCCTTTATAAGTCCAATTTGTAGAACGAGAAGGAGACAGTGACCCTAAAACCCTCTGAGTGTGGGAGAGATGAGAAAGGCCCCATTTGTCATTCTGAATGTGGAGGAAGGAATGGACAGTTATTTGTCTTCTCTCAGAAAGAGCCATGATCTCTGGTTGCCAGCTCTTCTCTGAGAATGGAAATCAGGAGAGCTGTCCAGAGACTGAGGGAGCGAGGGAGGAGAGGGAGAGAGAAGAAAGTCAATCATGTGTGCGTGCGTGCCCATACATTGATGTGTTTAACTTAGGATGCAATTGAGGAGGAAACAGAAAGAGAGAAATGAGAGTGAGCAGGAAAGACAACTGAAGTGGAGGTGAGGGAGGCAGAACATGGACAAAAGGCTGCCTGAAGAGGCAGTGAAAAACTCCATAAGGGGGCAGAGAGAGAGAGAAGCCTGGGGGGGGAGGGAGGAACAGGGGCAGTGGGCCGATGGGGGCTGGGGAGCGGGGTCTGCACCAGCTGTTTCCTAGATGCTGGGACACCCCCCATCTGTGAACCAGGGCCCTGCCCCCTGGCCCCCAGCAGCGCTTAAACCTCCAGCCAAAGCACAGGCAAGAAAATAATTCTTTTTCTTGTGTTTTCTTGATGTTTTAGGAATAGGAATAACAAGCAGAAAAGAAACACGGGAAAAAAAGAGACAGGGGAAAAAGTCTGTCATGGAGGGATGAAAATTTAATCAACACCCAGTGTTCCTAGCAGTTTGGGAGCAAGCTCGTTCTTATTATCTGTGCGGCTATTTCTGTCACCTGAGGGGGACCCTCAGAGCAGCCCCTGCCACTGCACGGGCTCCGGGAGACTGCATCTGGGACCCCCTGGCCTGGTAGGGCAGGCGTAGGGGAAGACAGGCTGACCTTGGGAAGCTTTCGGCATAGGGCACTTTCAGGCTTTACCAGCTCGGAATTGATGCAGGTGAGGATTTTAACATAGACTGTTGTCCTGATGGGCTGGATATAAACTTGTAAACTGAGCATTTAAACCTCAACCATGTTCCCTTCAGTGTATGGACATGGATCAGTCTACCCTACTTGACCTCTCAGCAACATTCAACACTGTGGCTCCGTCCCTCCCTCTTGAAGCTCCTGGCTTCAGAGCCATCACACTGTCCTGTTTCCTTCCAGTTTTCTGGTTGCTGCTTCTCTTTTGAGCCCTCATTTCTTCTCACATGCTCTTTCCCTTGGGATACTGTTGAAAGTCCCTTGACTATATACTGATGACTCGATTTTATATTTCTAGTCCAGAGCTCTCTTCTGAGCTCCAGGCGTAGAGAGCTAATTACCTACTGTTGGCACCATTGCTAAATACCTCAGATTAACAAGCCTTAAACAGAAGTCTTGATCTTCCTGCCATCCTGTTTTCCAGTCTCCCCCAGCCCAGTACGGGAGCCCCACCTCCTGTTTAGTTGTATGAGCCAAAAGCCTCCTTGTCACCCTTGTTTCCTCCCCCTCCTTCACCTTGTCTCCCTGTCAGACAGCAAGTCTTACGGATGCTGCCTGCAGAATAGGTCCCAGTCCCTCGGTCTCTGTCTTCACTACAGAGACTCTGGTCCAGTGACCATCTTCTTTCCCAGATTATGGCAGGCGCCTCTTGACTGCCATCCCAGTTTTCTCTCTTGTGCATCTGTCTCCTCTGCAGCCAGAATGATTTTTAGACAATGCACATCTCCTGGGTCACTTCCCTTTTCAAATGCTTTATTGGGTTCCTGTTGCACCTGAAGTAGAGACAAAACTCTAATGGCACGTGATCTGCAAGAATCACAAACCTCCCAGCTTCACCAATCTCTGAAAGTTTGGATATGCTGTTCTGCACATATGGGAATTTCTTGCCTCGGTAGCCTCCCATCTTTCCAGTTAAACTCCTACTCATCTTGTAGGTCCCAATTTAAAGGACATACCCTGAGGAAAATGTTTTCTGAGCACAGGCCCTAAACAAAGTCAGCTCTCCCCAGGAATCATACTCATGACTCTATTTTCCTTTGGAGCACTTACCTTTGTTGTACTATTCCAGTTATTTGTGTAATGTTTTAGGTACTACCATTCCTCCTACTAATCATAAAGCTCCATGAGAGCAGGGCCATGTCTGTCTGATTCACTGTGGTGCCTGTGGGATATGGCAGTCCATTGTAGAGGCTGAACAAGTGAACCCATTGTCTTGAACACCTCTGTTCAAGGTGTTTTGATTCAAGGTGGGGGTGGGGCAGGACATTCAGAAAAGTGTAACAAGGAGTCCTTGGCCCTAAGGCCCCTTCCTATCTGGCCCTATTCTGTTTTGTGTTATATTATCAGCTTGTGTGCATATGCATTTTTTTCTCCAAATAGAGCTTATGTATTTCTTGAGGACCGTGTCTTCCACTCTGTGGTCACACATGCGTGGGTTTTATCTTCTTGGATCTTGACTGTACATAGATGCCCCTCCTCCCAGCCCCCATCCGGCCAGATGCATCTTCCTCTCCTTCCACACTGGCCTGTATCTGTGGGAATACAGTTCATCCTGCAACCCAAACCGCCTGCATTATGACAACCTAATCGCTGTGTCTTCTCTGCCATGGCTCTTATTCTCTAGAAGCTTCAGCTCTCTGCAAAATGCGAATGAGATCATTAATGGTAATAATACCTTGTCTATCTTTCAAGGTTGTTGTGAGGAAAAGAGGAGTTCATTTATGTCAAATACTTTGAAAACCATAAAGCTTCACAAGAGTGCTGGAATTAAGTAAGAATGTTGGGGAGTGACGAGAGATGAGCAATCACTCTTAACTACAGCAGAAAATAAAGTTTCTTGGAGGAGGCGGGATTTGGAATGAGGCTGGAAAGATGGTGTTTCAGGCAGATCCTGATGGGAAACAGAAAGCACCTTCAGGTGGCATATGAAGAGGATTTAAAGAAGGGAGTATTTAAGAGATGTGGACAGGACCAACAAGGGGTGTTTAGATCCCAGGGACCAGCTACAGTGGGATATAATCTCCACTCCTGGGTCTGAAGGAGCAAGGGGAGGAAAAGGGGTTATCAGAACCCAGTGAGAGCTGGGAGCAGGAGGAGGGACCGTCAGACTGTGACCACTGTGATCACAGAGGGACCTAGTCCAGACAGAATGTGCCCTGAAGCCGGAGGGGGGGAGCGGGAAGGACATCCATTCGACCCTCTCCTGCTGCAGGTGCCTCCGGTGAGAAGCGAAAGGGCTAAGGAGCCAGGTGAGGAAGTTTGAACGGGCCACCCTCTCAGACCACAGAAAAGGGCAGAGAATTGATGGGGGGAGGGGCAGCACAGATGGGTGTAGTTGGGGAAGACAGGAGCAAGGAACAGTGAGGATGTCCAGGTGAGGACAGTGGTGCGAGGAAAGCAGAAAGGCTGGAAGATATTTAGGGGCAGCTAAAGACACTAATGGGAAATAGAATTTAAGAAGTAGGTAGCGAGCTCCCTGCTCCGCGGGAAGCCTGCTTCTCCCTCCCCCACTCCCCCTGCTTGTGTTCCCTCTCTCGCTGTCTCTGTCTCGATCAAATAAATAAATAGAATCTTAAAAAAAAAAAAAGTAGGTAGCTTCCACCAAACCATGAAAGCTGTTGTCAGCCTTGGAAGGTTGGGTTTGATAGATCCTGCTGACAACGGAAGTTATGGAAGATGTTTCAACAGAGAAGACCCATTATTAAGACTGTGTTTGAAGAAATGGTTTTGGCAGAGGTATGTTGGTCGGGTTGAGAGAAGCAAGAAGTGGCTGGAAGGCTGTGGTAATAGGAGCTGTTGTGAGGGGACAGGGCCCCCAGACTGAATGATGGCCGAGTGAGGATGGAAAGTGCCGGACGAACACAAGAAACCACTGGGAACGGGTGAGACTTGGATGTGGAGGCTGTCAGTCAGCAAGTGTGTCCACAGGATACCTAGGGGCACAGAGAGCCCCCCAAATTGTGGCATTTGTGGGCAGGATCCCTTCGCTTGCCCCTCTCCCCGCTTCCCCTCTCTTCTAGTCCCATACCAGGGGTCTTTGTGACCAGGGCTTTTCTCTTCTTTTCCTTGGGGCATGACTGCTGCAGCTGCCTGCCTCCTTGTTTCTGGGGGCCCCTTCCACACCCTTGATGACATGTTATTACTTTAAGACTCGGGAATGATGGACTGAGGCTTTCGCGCCTGCGGAGCTGGTGGGTGGTGTCTCCTGACAGTATTCCAACCCTTGGGCAGCAGCCTGGACCAGGCCTGCCGTGCGAGAGGCTGTGGAGACAGCCACACCCACACGGGGGCCCCCAGGGTGCGGGAAGCCCAGAAAGAGGAAATGGAGAGGGAATATTTGTCTGGCTTTTTCCTTAGCACCTGAAAGGATGCTGCCCCCTGCAGGGCCACCTCCTGCCCATCTGTTAGGCGCCATTCCTTTATTGTAATGCTGGTTCCTAATTCACATCCCCCAAGCACAAAAGGTACATCAGGGCCACATGGAAACAAAGGGAAATACTGGAGGTGCTCCTTGGGTTTAGGCCTGAAATAGGACAAACAAGAACGTAACACATAACCCCCGGAGATGAGGGCCGGGGAGAAAGAATGGCAGCGGGGTTGGCTGGCTTGCTTGCTTTCAGGCTCTTTGGTCCCTTCCACTCTCCTTTTTCCTTAAGACCTCTTATTTGAGAGACGTTTGTGTTTTGTTTTTGTCAATGGTAACTGAATGGAGGCAAACGTTTGGAATGGATGGATTTGGAGAGGGGTTGTTAAACAGAAAGCAGTTCAGCAGGTATGATGGGGAAGCGTTGGGAATAAGAGCCCCAAATGTGGCAGACAAGAAAGAGAGGAACTGAGTGGGCAAATGAACACCAGATGCAGTGTGGGGGTAGAACGGACTCTGGGACAAGGTGAGGAGTCGGCGAGGGCTTTGAAAATGTGTATGCTGGTTGTAAGAAAATTGCTAGTGAGCCCAAATAAATTCTAATTGTGCGCTCATTATGTCATTAAGCACTGTGGTTTAGCTCCTTTGTGCATTATCTTGTTTAATTCTCATAACAGTTCTGCGAGATAGAACTACAATTAGCTTGAGTTATAGATAACAAAACCGAGGCCAAAAGGGAGTATCTTGCCTCAGGTCACACAGTTGGTAAGTAGCACAGGTGGAACTCAGGCTCGATATTGTCAAGGGATTGTTCCACCTGTCTGTGGTTGCTTAGCGAGAACTCCTAACCGGTCTCGGATGGAATTAAAGAGGAGTTGGTAGGACAGAACACATCTCCACCCTTACCGCGTCCACCTGCTCGGAGCTGGTCCAGAGATGCCCACACAGGTGTTCCTTAGATGGATGGTCAAGAAAGGCTGGGAAAAGTCCCATCAGTTTGGTGTGTAGAAAGCATCTTCCTGACCTGGACTAGATCTTCTTACCCTAAAATCCCTGATGTTTTGTTCCCCATGTTGTATAAGAAAAGGGGAGCAAGCCTTTTGCTCCAGGACCACCTAGAGAGTCTGTGGCTTGGGCCTACTTCCTGAGGACCAGTCCTTTCACAGTCCCTGCACATCATTTTTCCAGCCATTCCTTTCACCCCTATCCCCAGTTGTAGACCAGGAACCTGAGAAGGTAAGGTTGAGAAGTCTCCTTCCACATGTCTTTGAGTAACTGGGGGGTCTACAGAATGTATATGAGGATTTGTTGGGAGGTACCAAGAACATTTCTTTTTCTATAGTACTTTCTACCTTGCCTAGTCTACTAAAAGACAGCTGATCTCAGAGTACAATATTGTGTACCTTTGTTTTTTTTTTTTTTCCCTTGACACGCCAAATATTCTTAATCATCTTTGGAAGAGAGCAAAATGTTCTGGTGCAAACAATGTCTCTCTCACTGAAATCACTGAGAGTTGAAAGCAGGCCTTGTGAACTTGGTCATGTAGTCTTATTTGCAAAGACTCATACTCAGGTAACTCTATCAACACTGTGTTAACACTCAGGAAAGCTGTTTGGTGCTGAGTTCCCCAGACTCAGTGGGGCATCTTGATTCATTCCAGTGAGGCCCTTCTGAGGCCAGCTCAACCCCATGCATACCAGCATGCAACTTTGCTCTGGTGTAAATAAAAACTATGGAAAATGGCTCTTCTTCATTGAACTTTTACTATACAATAGGCACTATGTTGAGGTCTTTAAATCTGTTATTTCCAACTCTTACAACAACTGCAATGCAACATGATTACTTTTTTTTTAGAGGAGGGAGCTGAAATTTAGAGAAGTCAGTGGCTTACCAAGGGCATGCAGTAAGTCTGTCTGAGGATTCCTCAGTCCATGCTCTTAACGTCTACCCAGGTATGAAAGACCTGCCTCCTGTGTAGGGAGTATAAGGAATAGTTCATATGCTAATCCATTTCCATGGTCATGAACATTGGAGTCAGATCTTGGAAAAATGGTAAAGTGTGTCTTCTAGCTGCCAGCCTTCCTTTCCTTTCCCAGATACACCTTGTGTAAAACTCTCCACTCCTATCACCACAGTCTACACGGTTTGGTCGCTCAGTGCCTCCCCTATCAAATTCTCTTCCTCGTTCATTCGTTCATTCATTCATTCATTCGTTCATTCATTCATCCATTCCATCAGCTGATACTAGTAAGTAGTATCATACTCACTGTACTGGGTACCATTGTGGGCACTGCTCTAAGGAAAGGGACTAATTTTAGTTGCTTACACTTTTACTTGATTTCAAGTCTGTATTTTCTCTTGGAAAACAATTCATACTAAACGCTTCTAACCAGAGACTGGAAGACCTTGTCCGTTACCAGCAGGCACCTGGTGAGGTGTTTTGGGGTAGGTGTATCACTGCTGTCAAGCCAGACAGCAGCCTGCTTTCCTCAAGGATAGGATAGACTTGAGGTACACAGAGGTGAGTTAAAGCATGATTTGGATCTACCTCCAGAGGCTCTATATCACTTGGTAATTTGTAGATTCAATCAGCCCTCAGCCCCTGGCCCTATCCCAGTATTGGTAGCTGGGAAGAACCAGTGGGGTCATGTTTACTGCCATAATTATTCTGGTGTATTAAAAGTAACAACATTGTGGTTGTGCAACTGTGTGGTTAGCAGATTTTCATTGGGCAGTTGGCTTATGTTACAATTCTTTTTTTTTTAAGATTTTTTTTATTTATTTGAGAGAGTGAGAGAGAGAGAGAGAGAGAGAGAGAGCACGAGCAGGGGGAGGGGCAGAGGGAGAAGCAGGCTCCCTGCTGAGCAAGGAGCCCGATATGGGACTCAACCCCAGGACCTTGGGATCATGACCTGAGCCAAAGGCAGACGCTCAACTGACTGAGCCACCCAGGCATCTCTTATGTTACAATTCTTAATTGAGGACCACTTGTATCTGGTCATTCTAGAATGTAATAACCAACTCTCCCTGGTTACCCTTGGTAAAAATTTTAGCTGTGGACAAACTATTTCCTTATTGCATACAGGAGGTAAAATGAGGTATATTCTAAAAACACAAAAGTAAGAGAAATAAGATCTCCTACTGAATATCAGTGTACAAAGCTAAGAGTAGGGATTGCTAAATCATGTTCTAGTCTCCCTCCCAGGACAAATCAAAATACTATTAGTAGATTAACATACCTGAACAAAATGTGGCCCTCAGAGAAGGTGCTGACCACCTGCAGAAGCAAGGGAAAAAAGAAGCCTGGAAAAAAGCATAGGTCCTACCTAACCATCCCAGCTTCTGTAAGGCAGAAGATTCTCTGCCTAAGGAATAGACTTCCAGGTCTATCTGGGACTTCTACTCTCATGTGGCGGCGGCGGGGGGGGGGGGGGGGGGGAGGTGGTGGCTAATGCCACTGACCTTTCCAATCATGTGACTCAACTTGCTCTGAGAAATATTTGTTACAGATTGACTTTACAGGTAGCCAATGGGTTGGTGATGGGTTAACCTGAGCACATGTGGCCCATGATTATTATATAGTTCTGTCATTGGAAAGGTTGCTGATGGTGACCCTGACCTGAGAAGCAAATCAGTTCTTGAGGTGAATGAATCATGTTTGTGAGCAACCCATGCTCAGGGCCAGACTGGGGAGTGTATGGAGTTTACTCAGGGAAGTTTATCACTGGGGGCCTCTTAGAAGTCCGTCTGACCCCCAAGCAGTAGCCCTTGGCACTGTCCCTTTTCTGGTTTGATGCCACCAGCCTCTGGGCCTTCTTTAGTATCAGTCAGTTGGGACAGTCCCATGGAGAATAGACGTGTGCACATGTGCGCGTGCGTCACACGCACACACACACACACACACACAGAGTTTACATTTAAAATGCTCTTTCCTGCATAGCTACTATGATCTACAGTGCCAGGCAAGATAACTCCGCCATTCACTTTTTGAGTATACGCAAAACTATCAGGTTGACTGAGGAACTTTTCCCACCTCAGGGTCATGAAGGTGTTCTCCTGTGTTATTTGCTAGAAGTTTTACTGGTTTACGTTTCACGTTTAGTTTTCAGTGCACCCAGAATTGATTTTCATGTATGTTGTGCATGGGAGTTAATCTTAATTTTTTTTCCAAATGGACATCCAATTGACCTAACACTAGTTATTGTAAAGGTTATTTATCATTATTACTTTTATAATAAATCAAGTGACCATATTTGTATGAGTCTGTTTCAGGGCACTCTGTTCTCTTGTGTCTCTTTGCTTGGACCCAATGCCACCATTTCTTAATTATTATAGCTTTAGAATAAATTTTGATATGTGGTAATGTAATTCCTCCAAATCTGTTCTACCTTTTCAGGTTTGTCTTGGCTGTTACTTTTTTCTCCTAGCATTTCCATATATATTTTAGAATTAACTTGTCAATTTCCATCACAAAAATTCCTGCTTTGAATCTGTAGATTTTGGGGGAAAATTAACATCTTTACAATAAATGGCCATACCATTTATGAACATAGTATATCCCTCTATTTATTATATCTACTTTAATTTTTCTCAGTAATGTTTTATAGTATGCTGTGTAGAGATGTATCTTAATGTTTTTGGTATCATAATTGGTGTTTTTAAAGTTTGTTTTCTAATATTTTGTTAATAGTATATCCACATACAAATGAGTTTTGTTTATTGAATTTCTATCTGGCAATCTTGCTAAATTCACTTATGCATTTTAATAGTGTATCTGAAAATCCTTTTGGATTTTCTACATACATAATTATGCCAGCTACAAATAAAGATAGTTTCATTTCTTCCTTTCCAATCCTTACACCATTATTTCTCTTTCTTGTCTTATTGCACTGGCTAGGACCCCTAGTACAGATTAAATTTAAGTGGTAAAATGGATGTTCGTATTTACGGTCTCAGTGAAAAAGCTTTTAATACTTCCTCATTAAATATGTTTGCTATAGGTTTTTTATATATATCCTTTTTTAGGCTAAGAAAGTTTTCTTCTATTCCTAAATTGATTAAGTTGTTTTTTTAAAATCAAGAACAGAGGCTGAACTTCCTTAAATTCATCTTCTCTATTTATTGTATTGATGACATGATTTTTGCCTATATTTCAATATAGTGAATTATACTTCTTTTTCCTTTTCTTTTTTTAAAGATGAGCAGGGGGAGGGGCAGAGGGAGAAGCAGGTTCCCCGCTGAGCGGGAAGCCTAATGAAGGGCTCCATCCCAGGACCCTGAGATCATGACTTGAGCCAAAGGCAGACGCTGAACTGACTGAGCCACCCAGGCACCCCTACACTTATTTTTCTAGTGTTAAACTTTCAATGCTAGACTAACACAAACTTTGTTGTGCTATGCTTTTTCTATATCACTGGATTTAATTTATTCTGGTTTAGAATTTTATTCTCTATGTTTATAATAGAGATTGGCCTGCACTTTTCTTGAAATGTCCTAGTTAGGTTTTGGTATCAAGGATAGGTTTCCCTCATGAAATAAGATATGTTCCCTCTTTATTCTTTGGAATAATTTGTAAGACTTAAGGATTAGGGTTACTTCTTCCATTAGTATCCATGCACGAAGTCATTTGGGCTTGGTGGGTTGTTTTTTTTTGTTTTTTGTTTTTTAGCTTTATATTGGCTTTATCCAACTTGCAACTTGTTTGTTTAACAGTATAAAATTAACTAATGTAATTCACTGTATTAAAAGGATGAAGGAGAAAAATTGTGATCAATGCAAACATGATCAATATAGAAAAAGAATTTAAAGTTCAAGTTTTGTTTTTGTGATTTTTTTTTTAAGTACAGATTTAATTTCTCTGCTAGACATCAAACTTTTTAGCCTTCCTGCTTCTTGTGTTGGTTATTTTAAGTTGTATTTTAAAAATTAGTGATGCATTGCATCTTAATTTTAAAATTTAGTTGCATAAAGATGTGAATTATTATTATCTTATTTGATGTTTATAGGATCTGTAGTAATGTCCTCTTTTTTTCATTCCCAATATTAGTAATCTCTGCCTTCTTTTATTTTTGATCAGTGTTGATAGTTTTATGAAACTTTTTTAAAGATTTATTTATTTATTTTTAAAGATTTATTTATTTATTTGACGGAGAGAGTGACAGCGAGAGAGGGAACACAAGCAGGGGGAGTGGGAGAGGGAGAAGCAGGCTTCCTGCCGAGCAGGGAGCCCGATGTGGGGCTCGATCCCAGGACCCTGGGATCATGACCTGAGCTGGAGGCAGATGCTTAATGCCTGAGTCACCCAGGTGTCCCGATTTATTTATTTTAGAGAGAAAGCATGTGCGAGCGGGGGTGGGGGGAGGGATAGAGAGAGGGGAATAGAGAATCTCAAGCAGATTCCCACTGAGTGTGGAGCCCCACATGGGCTTCAATCCCACGACCCTGAGATCATGACCTGAGCCAAAATCAAGAGTCTGATGCTTAAACCACTGAGTCACCCAGGCGCCCCGGTTTATCAAATTTATTAGCCTTCTCAAAGAACTAATTCTTTATCCGTATATACAATGGAATATTACTCAGCCATCAGAAAGGATGAATACCCACCATTTGCATCGACATGGAGGGAACTGGAGGGGATTATGCTGAGTGAAGTAAGTCAAGCAGAGAAAGACAATCATCGTATGGTTTCACTCCTGTGTGGAACATAAGCAATAGCGCGGAGGACCAGAGGGGAAGGGAGGGAAATCTGAAGGGGGAGAAATCAGAGAGGGAGATGAACCATGAGAGACTGTAGACCCCGGAAAACAAACTGAGGGTTTCAGAGGCAAGGGGGTAACAGGGTGATGGGTTTTAAGGAGGGCACGCACGGTGATAAGCACTCGGTGTTATATGTAACTGATGAATCATTGAACACTACATCAGAAACTAATGATGTACTATACAGTGGCTAACTGAACATAATTTAAAAAGAACCAATTCTTGATTTTGTAGATTTTCTGTATTTCACACTTATTTTAATTTCTGTTGTTATTTTGTTCTCGTTTTGGAAAGTTTTAATATGCTATATTCTGTTGTAACCTTTTACGTATCTTTATATCTAAGATGTGTTTATTCTTAAGCAATTTTTGTCTTTTAATTGGCATCTTTAGTGTTGAGTTTGTTCATTATGATAAGTTGTACCTGGAATAGTACCTGGCATATCCTAAGTGTTTCACCAGAAAATATTGAATGAATGAGTGAATGGGCACCGAGGTCTTTGTGACGAGCGGGAGATTGGGACAGAGATAGTCAGGGATCTGAGTTTGTCCAGCCACAAGTGAAAGGTGCAATTCCTTTGGGCACCTTTGTTCTGTGTTTCGTTGCCTCTCTGACTCTGACTGTGATTTAGCCAGCTTTCATGCTTATCTTTTTTATACTAATCCCCCCATCAGGGACTCCTGCTTCCCTCTTCCCCACCCCCCTCACTCACAATTATAACAGTGAGAGGTGCTGCCGGCTTACGTATATAACGTGTCCTTTGCCAACATTCACATCGGCCCCTCCTTGTCAGTGTTCTCCCAAGGAAAGATTGCCTCCCACATCTCTCTCCATTACAAAAGAGCCCAAATGCCTCTGGGTATTTTAAGGGGCACAACGTTGTGACAGTGACAGAGTGATGTGGTATTAGCACAATTACTCTGTTGGAAGTGCCATTAGGACTTTTCATGTCATCTGGGTGACTGCTACTTTGTCCACATTTAGCTGGGTGAGCCCCAGAGCTGAGGGAATTTATTTTCAGTGTAGGAAGAAAAAAGCTTCTTGGATCTGCATGGCAGCTTCTTTTTTTTTTTTTTTTTTAAGACTCTAAACTTAATATGGCTTTTCCTCCCTGCCTTGCCCCTGAGGCCCAAAGTTGCAGACAGTGAGTCCCTGCATGACATCCAATTTGCCTACAGTGGTGTTTTGAATGTTAAAGATCAACCAAGTATGAATTAGCTGCGTGTCTCGGTTTATGTGGGTATGTGAGACAGAGGGACTCGGTGAGACAGGGGTACTCAGCGAACCAGAGAGAAAGGTTCTTAGGAAAAGTAGGAAGATGTTGGAGAGGGGATAATAAGTGGACGTGGCAGATGAGCTTCACAGTGGTAGAAGGGATATCAGACCATCATCTGTTTGTTCATATTTCATAGACAACACAACTGATCTTGAGAGACATTCCATTACTTGGTAAAGAAGTGAAAATCAGATTCTGCTAGATCATAAATTTCAGGGGTCAAAGGCTCTCTTTGCTGTGATTGATAGTGTATCTTCAGCACCTAGCTCAGTAAGTAGCATATAGTAGGTGCTCAATAAATGGTGGTTGAATGGACACCAAATACATAATGACTGCTAGTAAAAATTCCCTCAAGGTTACTCTTTAACATATTCTTCATAGTATCGGCTTAATCTGGTCCTTGTTTATTTCAAGATTATCAAGTTTTTTGATTCAGTAGATAAACAAAACAGTAACACATAAAATAAGTGGCTTTCAGTTTATTAAGTTAGGGTTTATAATTACAACAAATTTTTATTAAGCATCTATTCTGTACCAGGTACGTAATAATGATCTAGGTAATGATCTAGATAATGGGGGTACAGTGGGGAGGAAAACAATAGAAATACCTGCTTTCATGGAACTTACATTCTAAATAATGTAAAAAGCAAAATAAATAAATGCTAAGCATAGTATGATAGAAGGGGATATAACCCTTGGGGGCATGGGCAGGTTTGGTAGGAGGGTCCGATAATGTAGTTTTTCTATAGGATAGTTGGGAAAGCCTCGAAGAGAAGTTGACTTTCAGATAAGACCAGAAGAAAGTTAGGAGTTGAGACCTATGCATACATAGGGAACAAGCATTCTGAGAAGGAACAGCACAGGCAAAAGCCCTGAGGTAAGAGTAGATCTAGAGAGGTAAAGGAAGGGCTAAGAGGACAGTGTGCGTGGAGCTTAACGGGAGGGCAGCAGTAGGAGATGGGGTCAGATATGGGGAGTCAGATCACGGGGAACCCTGTAGACCATGATGAGGCTTTGAGGGGTGAGGTGGGAATTTTTGGGAGAGCTTCGAAGAGGGCAGTGACTCAGCTTGCACTTTAACAGAATCAGTCTGGCTGCTGTGTTGACAGTAGACTGGAAGAGGGCAAAGGCAAAAGCAGGAAGACCAGCTAGGAAGCTATTGCAATAGTCCAAGCAAGAGGGGACAGTGCCTTGGACCAGGGTGGCAGCAGTACAGGTGGGGAGGAGTGAAATCCTGAAGGTTCTGAAGGAAAGGCCAATCAGTTTATTGATGAACCAGAAATGGATGTGAGAGACAGAGGGGAATCAAGAGTGATCTGAAGGTTTTTGGCCTGAAAAACGAGTGGAATTCCATTGCAAGGGCAGTATCAGGAACTCGGATTTAGACGTGTTAAATTTGAGATGGCTGTTGGCCATTCCCGGAAAAACTTGAATAGGCAGCTGGATATATGACCCTGAAGTTCAGAGAAGAGGTTTGTGGTGAGCATAAATATTTCAGGGCTATTATGGCATATAAATGGTTTTATTTTTTATTTTGTTTTATTTATACATATTGTCACTATATTATTGTTATAGCAAATAGATGGCCATGAAAATTAGATGGGAACAAAGCTGTCATGAGTTCCATTTGGATATGGCCCAGATAGGTTTTCCTGTTGGGGGGAGGCACTGAATTGTTTCAGGGCCTCCAGCCAAGCTAGCTGTCTAGTATGGTACAAGTACGTAATTAAGCCTACAGGTGAGCCTCGTGAGAGCAGGGGGATAGATCGGCATAAGCCAGCCTTGCTACTGGAAAAGCAGCCTCATGTGGTGAGTCAGCTGTCCTCAACCATCCTTACTGTGAAGGGGAGCATATCCTGATTGCTGTGACAGATATGCCGATACCACTCACCTGGATAATGTCATTCCACCATGCTGACACCCCCTCATCCACATGTTGAGACATGGCTGACATGTGCAATTGAATTCATTTCTTGTTTTTCTTTTAGGGTTCATTCATCTCAAGGTGAGACTTTGAAATAGAGTTGACAGATAGGCCCGAGTGAACGCAGATCAAAGCATACTAGGACTGGTCCGCACTGCCCACGACACTGGGAGGATAGCTTCTCCCAACTTGTCAGAAGGTATTTCCCTGGGAGGAGTCCCAAGTGGGTTGCATTGCATTCATAGCAATGTGGTGGGTACTGGGGGTGCAAAGAGGTAAAAGACTCAGACTTCTCTTAAGGGACTTATTATCTGGTGGACTTATATGGAAGTTCGAATAATAAATGCATGATGGAGGGAGCTAGAAGGCAAAGGCAACGTGTGTCATGAAGAACACAGAGAAGAGAGAGACTCCTGAGTGCCATGGAGTGAGAAAAGCCTTGTTTCCACAGGATATGAGGCTCAAGCTGGCCTTTGAGGAGTGGAGGCACTTAAATAAGTACAAGAAGGAGGAGAAAGGCTCCCCTATGTGGTTGTAAGGGAAGTACATAACTCTACACAGCACCATATAATACACTGATCGTGTGCAAAGTCAGTGACCCCACGACAGAGAGAGACCCTCCAGGAGGGAAGAAGTATGAACAAAAACCAAAAGGCAGAATTGGGTATGATATGGTCATTTGCTTAATGCTTATCTAACATCCATCCACTTGTTCAGGAAATACTTATTGTCTGGCATCAACAAGCAGGCTACGTTGACCATAGTGGAAGATTTGTACAGGAGGGTAGTGGCAAAGAATGTGGGCCTGCTGTGCTATGTGATGTGAGGCCTTGAATGTCTAGCTCAGGAGTTAGAACTTTGTCCTATGGGCAGTTAGTAGCTGACAAAATTTTCTTTGAGTAAGAGATTGAATGTTTTAAAAATAATGTTCTAGGAAGCTGTCTTGGTAGCACCGTGCAATCTGGCTTGGGTTATGAGGTGACCGGTGGTGGGGAAGTGAAGGAAGGCCATCGGCTAGAAGAAGAGTTGAGAGCGTTAAAATAATGCAGTTAGGGTTCATGGAAAGACGTGGCACCATGGGGCCAAGTGTATATTAGCCAAATAGATGCTTGTTAAGTGCTTGCACTGCTTGAGCCCACAGTTCTCTAACATGTATAAAGGGGAGACAGGAAAAATATTGAACATATGGCTCTCTCCCTCGATTGTTCAAAGTCTAACTGAATATAAAATGCACGTTCACATTGCAAGTCAATCTGCCAATAAGAGAGGACAGAACTTGGATAAGCAGAAGAAGATGTAGTAAGTAAATTTAATAATTGCCAGGATAACTAGCATTTATGGAGCGCCTCAGTGGCTTCAAACATGTCCATAAATGACCACACTTGATTCTCACTATAGCCCTGTGAGATTGGCATCATCATCTCCATCTTTACAGTAAGAAACCAAGATGCTGAGAGGGTGGAGCACCAGTATTGTCACCCAGCTTGTACGTGGCAAGCCACATCTCAAGCTCTTAACTGATTTCTCTAGAAATAATGCTTTTCTACTCCCATGTTGTCTTGTGCTGCATTTTGTGTCTGTCTTTGGAGGCCATGGGAGACCCTGCAGAAAGTATTGGTAGTATGAGGAGGAAGGGAAGGGGATGTTTTCCACTACTAGCTCTTTTTCATGGGGTGGGCCATGACCCTTTCAGATCCCTTGCCTGTATCAAGCTGTCTTTTTACAATGCACAGGTAAAGGAACATCTACTCACAGAGCCAGCTTTGTCCGTGGTGGCGAGGGTCATGCCTTGGCCCACCATGAGTATATGCCCTCCTCAAGGGGCATACAAGACTCTGCTGATCTAAGACCTTCAGTACAGGCCCAGAATGCCCCTAGTCTAATTATAGTGTCCTTGAGTCACAGAGTCCCTACTCCCTTCTCCTGGATGTCTCAGTTGAGAAGGGCTCCACCAACCCTCCTTGGCACTGATCCATCAGAGCTGCCTCATGCCTGTTTCCATTCTCAGGTTATGCTTGGCATATCCAAAGTAAGATCCTCCATTCCCCGCCCCCCCCCCCCCCCCCCCCCCCCCCCAGCTAAGAGTCTTCCCCAGTGTCTTGGAAAGCCAGCTCTTGGCTCAGTAGAGGGCTGTTCTCTTTGAAAGAGTCAAGGCTCTTTCATTATTGAACTGTCCTTGATTATGAGGGCAGTGTTAGAGTAGCTGATAGGTGTATTGGTGTGCTAGAGAAACCAAAAATTACCACAGGCTGTGTGGCTTAAATAACAGAAATTTATTTTCTCACTGTTCTGGAGGCTAGAAGTCCAAGATGAAGGTGTGGGCAGATTTGGTTTCTCCTGAGGCTTCTTGGCTTGCAGACGCCCATCGTCTCGCTGTGTCCTCGTATGGTCTTTCCTTTGTGTGTGTTCATTCCTGATATCCCTTCATGTGTCTATATAGTAAGATTGAATTAGGGCCTACGCCAATGGGCTCTTTTTGATGTAATCACCTCTCTAATATACCCTGTGTTCAAATACAGGCACATGTGGTCATACTGGGAGTTAGGACTGTAACAAATGAATTTTGGAGGGACACAGTGTAGCCCATAGCAGTGGGGAAGCTCTTCCCTACTCCACACTTCATCCTTCTCTTGCCTCCACTTACCCCAGCACCTTTTCTGGGAGTCCATTTGGGCTGGATCCAGAGGATAAAAGGGTGGGATCTGAAGCGGTTGCTTAAAAACTATACAGTAAGTTCCTTAAGGACAAGGACTACCCCTTGAATTATTTTTTCTGCCAGAGTTTAGCAGAGAGTGGACACAGAGTAGGTTCTCAGATGTTTGCTGAATGATTAAATGATTAGGGGACTTGTCTGAAGCAGGGATATTTTTTTGGTTTTATAAATTAAAAACTTCTGCTTAATCAAATATAGTACTTAAGACTGTCGAAGAGATTTTGTCGAGTATAAATTTTACAAAAATCAAGCTGCAGTAGGATGCATTTTAAATTCAAATAATATAAAACTAATCTCATCTTAGGTGTATGATATAAAGCAAACGACATTAAAGCAAAGCTAGAGAGTTCTGCTTCCTGCTCTGCTCCTCATGGGTGTTTGGATCTTGGGAAGTCAGTTTTTCTCAGGACCTTTTACCATACAAAAATGGGGGGATGGAATCTCAGCTGACAAGTAGGCTTCACACTGCATGCAGTTTTTAGTCGATGGACATAGTTGCCTGGAGGAGGATTCTGAGATCATGTTCAAACTCATTTTTGAAGAGTAGCTTGCATGATTAGCCATGTCTATCAAATGCACGGGAGAAGGGAGAGGTGACATAAATGGAGATGTTCTCTAAGGTCACTCTGAGAAATAAAGTTCTATGAATTTATGATTCAGAGAAGGCACTTCAGAAACTTGCTGGGCCCAAAGTCATCACCAAGAACATCTGCTTGCATTGTACTGTTGATATGTAGGAGTGCTCACTGGCAGAGATTTCTGGTCAACCAAATGCTGGGTGAGTACAGAGTATGTGACTTGATCTAAATTCAGGAAAACACGCACAGGGCGTAGGACTTCCATATGTAAATTTATTTAATTGCATTGATGTAAAATGTGCAATTAAGAGGGTAATGAGCATGGTTATCTCTAGGTGATGATTGTGGGTAATTTTTATTTTTCTGTTTACGCTTTTCTTTTCAAATGTTTATGCATTGCTTTTATGACCAGAAGAACAAAATCTTATAAAAATAATTAACATTCTAGCAGGGTGAAAGAACAATGAAGAATTTCAAAATTCGGTTCAGTTCTTTGCAACAAACATTATCCATCTCATTCAGTAAACATTTATTTAGCATTTACAGTGTTACAAGTACTGTGGGGGTTACAAATAATTATGACTCAAGATGGATAGCCATTGATAGGATGTTTTACAGAAGAGAAAGCATATTGAACTAGGTCTTGTGGGAAGAGTTAGCAATGGATAGAATATGTAAGGTGGACATCTCAGTTGGAGGAAATAGCACCTGTATCTAGAAAATGTAGTATGTTATCAAAGGACTGCAAGAGGTCAGGTTTAGATATATGGCAGGGATCCTATCAGGGAGTGGGGAGAGAGAAGCCTCAACATGCTCATTGGGCCCAGATGGTTGTGCTCACAGCCACCAATTGGTGAGCAGAGTGTAGCCACTGTGGAACTCTGAGCAGAGGAAGGCCATAACAGAGCCGTGGATTGATGAAATGGGCTGTGGTCACAGGGTGGGTTGGAGGGGACCCATCAGTCCAGCACAGTAGTTCAACTATATGGGAATGCTATCTAGGCATTCCAGGGTTTAGAAAAAGGCCTTTCAAGGTGGTAGATACTTATAGGAGCATCAGGTTTCTCCACAGTGTTGCTAATTATTACAAATTAGGGAGAGTAAGGTTTAAGCTCTGTCACTAACATGCTTCTCCAGTGGGCGAGGCTAAAGGTTGCTAAACTTTTTGGAATCGTGATACAATAATTTCATTGTTTTAGTGTCGTGTCTTGTCAACCCACCTCTGCTTTCTCTGTCTAGCCTTCTTCTACCCCGTTATTGACATTTAGTTCGTATTCATTTTAGTACTAAAATGAACTAAATTATTTCTGTATTATGAAATTCACATTTGAGATCATTTAGACATATTCTGTAATGCTGGAAGCCGGAATCATAAGACCGATTAAGTCCTATTCTTTAAAAAAGAAGAAAAAAATCACCAAGAAGCTACATGAAGTGATGAAGTGCTGAGATGGGCTGGTCTGTGTCCCTCAGACGACTGTCAATAACCTTTGAACCTTGTCCTAGGTGAAAAGTTCAGCTGTCCTACTGTAAAGTTCTGATCATTGGGGGTGCTCCAGGAAGCTTTCCTTTTCTTAGATTCTTCAACAACTCCCAGGAATGGGAACACTTTCAGGGAAAACAGGAGACTAAGGAAGTAAATGTCCACAGCAGTTACAGAGAGGAAGCAGGGCCTCTATTTCTAAAGAAGGACTCTGTGCAACCAAATAATTTTCTTCTATTAAAAATTGGAAATCCTTTCTCCTAGGAGCTCATTGCCAGACATCCCTGTAGTCTTATAGTCAATTTAAAAATATGTCGCTTCTCAAAGATGTGAGCTTGAAGTGAATGCTATCACATGAATCAGTTTTTTTTTATCATAGAAAAGTCTTTTAGGTGGGGTGTTGATGTCAAGATTAACTCAGAGAAAATTGACTGCAGTCAATTAGGGCTAAATGATAGTGATCATTCCAAAACTCATTAAGAGTCTGAAAAATGAATATTTAGACTTTTTTTTTTTAAAGATTTTATTTATTTATTTGACAGAGAGAGAGACAGCGAGAGAGGGAACACGAGCAGGGGGAGTGGGAAAGGGAGAAGCAGGCTTCCCGCGGAGCAGGGAGCCAGATGCAGGGCTCGATCCCAGGACCCTGGGATCATGACCTGAACTGAAGGCAGACGCTTAACTGACTGAGCCGCCTAGGCGCCCCGAATATTTAGACTTTATCCTTGACCAAAAACCATTTGTCCCAGAGTGAAACATGGTAGCTGGAGAATGGCAGTTCAGCAACCCTGAAGTGTAGGCGGGCCTTTCTTTATGAACCAGGCATGTTCTTGACATTTACTGTGTCAATCAGCTTTTTGTAAATGGAATCCTTTTTTTTTTTTTCTTCATTAACTTACCCTGTAATTTCAGCAATGTTTAACATTCTTTCCTGATTGATCTTGAGTTGACAGTGAACTGTGAACGTTCGGCTTTGGAGTTGAGTGCTTCTCTCTTGATTTCTTGCTCTTTTGCTTTGCTTTCTTTCTTTCAGTAGCTACTTAAGGAGCAAATAGTGTGTCAGGTACAGTCCTAGGTGTTGGGAATATAAATACACATGGCAGGTAAATAATTACCAAATGATAGGTAATGCAATGCTGGGGAATGCAAGGAGGCCCATGATAGCAGAGTCCCTCTGTCTAGGGAGGTGAAGGAATGGTAGGTGTTTGAGCTGAGTGTTGAAGGAGATGAAGATAGAAGGAGGAGCTTGCATGGGTGATGTACACCCAAAGATGACCCAGATCAAGGGCCTGGTTGGGATCGACTGGCTAGAAGGACTTTGATGTTGAATAGTTTCAGCCCTGAGACAAGCACTCAGCAGTGGATGGTTTTTGCTTAGCCTTCTACATGGAGTAAATATCAGTGAAAATTTGTTCCCTACCTTTGTTTCTCTAATGGTTGGGAGGAGATATTTTACTATTATTTTCTCCCAAATACACTTGTGAGTTTCTGTAATATGCATGGTCTTACTTCAAGCTTCAGTTCAACCTATAATATCAAAATTTTAATATTCATGAAGCAGAGCACCCTCAAATAAAATTGAGAGGGAAAAGAATATGAATCTTTTAATTTCCAGTAGGAATGCTAATTTTGATTCAGCAACTTTAAGAAATGATTATGTAGAAATTATAATTTTTTCAGTGGGAGAGGACATCCACCATAAGTAACGTCAAGACACTTGATAGACTAAGAAAAATGACACAAAAAGCAAGCTTCTTTTTTTTAAAGATTTATTTTAGAGAGAAGAGAGTGTGTGTGCATGCAGGAGTAGGGGGAGGGGTAGAGGGAGAGAATTCTCAAGCAGACTCCCCGTTGAGCGCGGAGCCTGACCCGGGGGTCGATCCGAGATCGTGACCTAAGCCGAAACGAAGAGTTGGATGGTCAACCGATTGAGCCACTCAGGTGTCCCAAACATGCTTCTAAAATAACTGATATACAAAGAGCCTCAACAAATTCATAAGAAAAGGACGACTACCTAGGAAAAACAGCAAAGCGTATGAACAAGTAATTCAAAGGAAAGGAAATTTGTATGGTAATAAATACCTGAAATGATGCTAATTTCAGAAAAATGCAAATTAAATAGGACCTATTTTTTTGTCCAATTGGCTGACATTTAAGTGTCATAACATCCAGTACCTGTGAGCATGTGGAGTAAAAGGCATTCATGAATTTCTGGTAGATTTGGTGGCTTCTGGTATTACTACAACCTCTGGGGGGATTAATACCGAAAATAAATATTCCCTTTGACTCTGTCAGCCCATTGTTGAGACATTCACCTATTGAAATAAAAAGGCTGGTTGATAAGGATATAATATGTAAGGGAGAGTATTTCAATCTTCTTTTACAGTACCAAACCAAAAGCAAACAAACATCAGTAGTGAGATCAGTAGAGGAACATTGCATTGCTTTGGTTCTCTGTATGTGCATGCCTGTGTGGTGTGTGTGTGTATGTGTATATTTCAATGAATTTGATCTATGTGGTTGTCCTGGAGGGACATTCCTAATGTGTTTTAAATAAGAAGAGCAAGCTACAGAGTAACGTGTGTATAGTATGGTTCCATTTAAAAAAAAAATAGCGAAACACTATATGTAAGTTTGAATGTGCATGGATGGAGGTAGGTGGGGAAGTATCCACATCAGACTGTAAACACTTGTGTAAACACAGCAGGATGAGAATGGAGGTGAGGGAAACTAAACTTTTTCTTTACACGTTTTTTGTAGTGTTTGACTATCAGTTATTCCTCATACACATTGCTTTTGCAATTTAAAATGTTACAGGTAATAAAACTGAAGTAAGTACATAAAAATTGAGAACTGGTTAGGACACCTTTGTTGCTACTCTTGTCCAAACCAGCTAGAAAACAGTTACATGATGCCAAGGAAGGTGAACTCCCTGCCTCACCATCCCACAGAACAAAGCAGTGCAATTGAGACCACCCACCACACCTGTTTTAGCTTCTCTGTTTGTAGGTCCGAACAGGTATTCATTCATCCATTCATCAATTTCTTACTTCAGTTATAATTTATTTTTTTTTAAAGATATTTTATTTTTGGGCGCCTGGGTGGCTCAGTCGGTTAAGCGACTGCCTTTGGCTCAGGTCATGATCCTGGAGTCCCGGGATCGAGTCCTGCATCGGACTCCCTGCTCGGCGGGGAGTCTGCTTCTCCCTCTGACCCTCTTTCCTCTCGTGCTCTCTATCTCTCATTCTCTCTCTCTCTCAAATAAGTAAATAAAATCTTTAAAAAAAAAATGAAGATTTTTTATTTTTTTTGAGGGGGGCAGGGGCAGATTATTTTTTTAAAAGATTTATTTATTTATTAGAGAAAGAGTGGGGAAGAGGGGTAGAGGGAGAGGGAGAGAGAGTCTTAAGCAGACTCCCCGCTGAGTGCAGAGCCATTTTAGTAATAATTTTAATAAATATATAAACGAATATATGTGTATATATAAGTTTATCTCTCTATGTTGGTAGGTAGGTAGGAAGATTGCCTACTAAGTGCTTGGCTTTCCACATGTACTGGCTTTGAGCCCTGCACACCTCCCCGGGTGCTCTTTGTTTCTAACTCTGACCTAATCCTTCCCAGGCCCAAGGCCAGCACCTGCTGGAATTGCCCTCAGGTGGCTGGAAGGCCTGACTGGAAGGAACTTGGTTTTTGTCACCCTCAGCTGGGGGTTGCTTCTTGGAGGCCTACTCTCCAAGAACAAACCAACTGAGCCTGACACTGCATAATAGGGACATTTTCACAGGCTCTGTGCCCATGGTGGCGGAGTGCCCCCCCCCCCCGGGTGCACGGTCCTCAGTTAATTAGGTGGTGATGGCAGTCCCACAGCCTGGCTGTGCGCTAATGAGTCTGGGCTGACATGGGAGGCCTCGGGCTGTGGATGGACTTCTCTGCAAGGAGCTTGAATATTTCAGGTTTCGGGATGACTTTTCTTTTGGGAAAGTTTTATAGGACCGCTCAGGCCTTCAGAACCTATCTTCCCATCTCTGAATGTCTTTTTGGGGTATATCCTTTCTCATGCCTTCAATCATTGCACTTTTCATTCTCCCTGTGGATGGTAGGCTGCCTGAGGTCAAGAATTTTCTCTAGACATTTGCTCCCTCCAGTACAGTACTTTGGGCAGAGTTGGTGCTCCGTAAGCGGACACATGCCTGAAGTGTTGGAGGATTCTGGGGCATGCCTGGGGCCGTATTCCCGGAGGCAGAGGCCTGATGGAGTAGGCTAGATGAGGATGGTGGGGATGGACCTTTCTGCCCAGGAACTCCTGCCAGGCCGCCAGCTGGGTGATGCCCCTCAGAGGGAAGTGAACCCTGGAGCAGGTGAGAAGAGGGAGAAGCTGGGTCCTCGACTTCGAGAGACCATGCCAAAAACTCGCCTGTTATAACACCCACTTTATTCCTGCTCCTTGCAAGCTGAAAGGAGAGAGTTGAGGAACCTTCCATTTGCCCACTTTTTCTGATTCATGGTGGCCCTGGCTGGGCCCCCAGGGGAAACACCTGACCCATACAACCTTCCCCAGACCATCCCCTGTCTGACTCCACAAGCCCACAGAGATTTTGTGTGTGTGTGTGTGTGTGTGTGTGTGTGTGTGTGTGTGTGTGTGTGTGTGTGTGTGTGTGTGTGTGTATACACACATACACAGCTCAGGTTTCATGTGTTGATAGGAATACGGTTCAGTGGATCTCAAGGCCCCACTAAAACTCAGTATCTCGGGGGGTATCTCAGAGTCCGTGCATGAAGCAGGAGATGGATATAAGTAATAGCAAGTCTTCCTGGGAGTCCTGAGGGAGAGTTCACCCTAGTGTGGCCCCAAGGACTTTAGACTGAACCAGAGTCACCTTGTACTGAATGAGCTGATGCGGTGTTTCCAGAGGACCTGCTGTCTTCAGGGTGCTTGGAGGAAAGGTGAAGATCTTCAAGACACGGTCCTTCTTCCTCAGTGAACCTACCATCCAGCCAGCAATTTTATAAAGCTGCCAGGAGTTGCATATACAGTGTCATAGTCCTTTGAGTTCGAAGACGGTCATGATTACTGTTATCAAAGACTCTTTACTGAGTGCTCTCTAAGATCTATATTATCTTAGATTGAGGTCCCTGGAAGTCAGTTCTGCGCTGGAGGACTGCAGGCATAGTGTTGATTGAATGTACTTTGGGGATGCCAGGAGGCCGAAGCTGGACAGAGGAGGGACTGAACCACACCAGCAGAGCTCGCTCGGTGTGTGGTACAAGGACGGTTCCCAGGGCGGGGCACAGCTGTGAGCGGTCACAGGCAAATGTTACCAGCAGCAGGGAGACCAGAGCGTGTCGCCTCTGGGGAAGAGAACTGACTAGAACACCTAGTATCCCCCGGTGTGTGGTACAAGGACGGTTCCCAGGGCGGGGCACAGCTGTGAGCGGTCAGAGGCAAATGTTACCAGCAGCAGGGAGACCAGAGCGCGTCGCCTCTGGGGAAGAGAACTGACTAGAACACCTAGTATCCACCGGCAGAATGCTTTCTGCCTGCCTGACCTTGAGCGGGATGTTTTAGCTACATGATTTCCAATCTGTACAGATAAAGGTAGGCCAATGATGGGCAGAAAAGTAACTTACCTAAGATTGCACAGCTAATATCATGAAGGACTGTTAACCATCCCACTGCACTTTTCCACGATAGGGATTATCATCCCCATTATACAAACTGAGAAACTGAGGCACTGAGAGTTTAAATGATTTGCCCATTGTCACACAACTAATAAGAGATGAGGGCCAGTGTTTTCTGCTTGTCCTATGGTGTCTCACAGAGGTAAGCTGCCCAGTGAAGGACAGCCAGTTCTGGCTGGGATAGACATCACAGCCCTCGGGTAATGTATGGACCGCTGGTATGGACCAGTTCTCTCCCCTCTCCTTTATTGTAGACAGAATCATGTCCCTTATTGTGGACAAGTGAGCACGGCTTTTGAAGTCAGGCAGACATGGATTTGAATCCGGATTCCTTGTTTTACTACTTGTCACGAATTCAGTTTTGTCATTCATAAAATGGGGGTGATAATGACCACTTCCCTGGGTCGTGATGAGGATTAAAAGAAATCAGATAGAAGAAATCTCTCAGCACATTCTTCCCCATCCTCCCTGCCCCCGAAAAGGGGTTCAAGGCTGCACGAGGATTTTTTGAGGGCAGAGTCTTTGAACATAACGGTGGTTTATTGGTTTATCTTTTCCACATTTGCTTTCTTCTCTCAGAGAGTGATACCAAGTCTTCCATGCAGTTCGCTCAGAGTTCTAACACTAGCCTGTTAGTCTAATCATAACAGAGTTCTTCTTGGAAACAAACATAGCAACAGCAATTATATCTTACTTTTAATGTCTAATTGGCTGTAAACTCCCTTTTACTAAGTTATTTTCATCAAATGTGGGGAGCATTGTGCATTTAGCTTATCTCAATGTCCCTTTCTTGCAGCCCCCATCTTGCCTTTATTAGGGAAGACGGTTTGATGTATGTTTGCCTTGTGGGTGCCCCGCAAGCTCCAGCCATTCCCAGCAAAGGACTGCGACGATCTTGTGAGGCTTCTATTCCTCATTATCCCTCTGTTCTCCCACCAGAGTCTCTGGCCTGGAATCTTCCTGTGAGTTCTGTTGGTATGCCCCTTCCCCATTTGGTCTCCTCTCCTGGCTTCTGGACTAATCCTTCCCTAGTGTCTTAGCCCTGCTTCATTGCCCTCCTCTGCTTCCAACCCTACAGCTAGGTGGGCTCCCTTCCTCTCCTCTTAAGTCTCTCTTCTTTTCTCAGTGTCCCACAGAGCAGCTGAGCCATCCACCCAAGCCAGGCTGTGTTAGGCTGTGAGCCTAGAGCAAACGCAAGTGCCTCTCCCTTGCTGTGTCTTCTGCCCTTACGAAGAAGTAGTAGTTTTTGCAGGAGCCCAGCTGGGGACCAGAGCTGATATGGGGTGCTTTTTCCCTAAGCTTTCCCCTCACTAGGTCTTTCCAACTCAAGCTTGGATCCTTCTGCAGGACTCCAGCCTCAGTGTAGGTGTGTCTAGTGCCTGGCCATCTTGGGGATGGGGTGTAGGGAGAGAGATACTGTACCTGTTGCTATGGTAGCACCCAGCTGAGATCATGAACCCATTTCATTCCCAGGAGATTTCAAGGTGAATCAGTCTCTCCTTCTCACCCACTGCCTTTCTCCTCCCTCTGGCTCTCTCCCCACATTCTTCTGTAATCTTTCCTCCTCCCCACTCAACCTCAGGCTTGTCCTTACTCAGACTTCTCTTCTTTTTGCTCCTGGATACATCAGCATAGCCACTGAGGCTACACATAGCAGACTTTTTTTTTTTTTTTAATTTCCCTAGACCAGTGTTTCTCAAACTTTAGCAGGCATCCCCTGAAGAACGTGTTAGAACACAGTTGCTGAATGTTAAGCTTCATCCCCAGAGTTCTGATCTGAAGGTCCTCGTTGGGACCCAAGAATGTGTATTTCCAATAAGGCCTCCCAAAATGCTGATGCTGTGGAGCCCTTTGAGAACCACTGTTCTAGACTATGTTTGCCTATGTTGAACTAGTTATGGTTGGAATATTCCACTGTGTTTTGATTCTAGATGATTTGATTAGCTCATTCATCCATTCATACAACATGTTTATTGAGCACCTACCTACTCAGAGAACTGTGGCAGTTACTCTCCCTACAAAGAAACACAAAACCTTGTCCTCCAAGAGTCCACAGATTTGTACAGGGGACAGACAAGTAAATAATTATTATATGGTGTGAAAAATATTATAATAACCTGCAAATAATGAAAAAGGTTTAGAAGTAGGCACTAATCTCCTTGCACAGGGAAGTAAAATATTTAGATGAGATGAATACAAATTGATTCATTCATACAAAGTGATTCATTCTTTTTTTCTTTTGCTCTTTTCCAAGGGTTAAGGGGAGCTAAGATTAACCTATTTAAATAGCATCTAATGTCTGTGGAGTGTTTACTCTGTGTCAGTTACTGTACCAAGTACAGAATGTATTGATGAAAATGTCCGGGGTCAGACTGCTAGCTGTAGCCTGGTCACTTACTCTGTGCAACCTCGGACAGGTTGCTCACCCACTCTGTGCTTCAGTTTCCTCACCAGAGAAAAAAGCTATCGTTCTAGTATCTGCTTCGAAAGATTCTTGAGAAGATTTAAGGTGCCAATGTGGGCAAAATGAACATAGTAAGTTCTCCAATAAAATGTTGCCTCTTATTATCCATATTTTTTAACCTCATGCTGAACATCAGACAATCTGCCTAGAGAAATTTGTACCCTCCAAACTAAATAAATCACCAGGATTTAACCAAGAGAATGATTTGTGGGTAGGTCTGAATGTGGGAATTGCAAGATCTCAGAGCAAGCCTGGGAAGCCCCTGGGGCACCAGCCAGGGTCAGCAGCCCTAGCTGAGCAGTCAGGGAATCTCTTCATCCAGATGCATCATAAGAAAGGCCTTGAAGGATGGCCAGGATTTTGACCAAAGTGCCTCCCGTCCTCCCATCCTCCCTTCCTCCTGTCCTCCCTTCCTCCCTTCCTGAGATGATGAGGGGGAATTGTCAGGATTGAGGCTTAAAAGCATTCTCAGCAGAGAGAACATCTCTACCCCACAAAGTTTAAGAGGGAAGAGCTCTCAGGCCGGGATCTAGAGTTTCAAGCTTAGCTTTGCCATTGAGAGGGCCAGGTTCACCTTCCCTGAGAGATGCTTTATCGATGCCCCATCATCTTCAGGCCCAAATGCGAGGTGGCTGGTGCTGACCGCATTAACTGGGTGTTTCCTACCAGTACCCTCCAAGAGGCAGGTTTTCTATTGCTTCCCCTGAGGCGCAGTCCTCTCCCCTCTTAGGTACCCTTCCCCAGCCCTGAGAGATGTGGTTCTCTGTACTTAGTCCAAGATCAGGGAGTGTTCCCCTAATCTTTGTGGCCTTCCAGGGAGGGACTGTAGTCCACATTCATGCTGAGTGTCCAGTCTGAATTTTCTACCTCCCTCAGACCTAAGTTTACAGCTGAAACTGTAGCTGGATGGGGAAGGCAGAATCTTAGCAGTTTTGTTTTAATCCTTTCCTGAGCTCATCAAAAATAAGAGTGGTACAGCCTTTCTTCTTCCAGAGAGGATTAGAGGATAAAGTCTTTCCTGGGAGATATACCTGGAAAGGGCTTAATAAGTGATAATCCCTGATAACCCCCCTCAAATTATCTACTAACTCTGCCCTCTTAGTAATGAAAAAGACTTCTAGGCATTTCATTAACTCTTTGAAGATTTTTTTTTCTCACCTTTTCTTGTCTCCCTTCTGCTTGCCTTAGATTTAATCAGAGCATTCAGTTTATTAACTTATTCCTTTATTTATTCACTCAACAAACACTTGCTGAGCACCTGCTGAGAGCTAATTTGTGTTCTGGGACAGATACCTAGACAAATAAGACCTGTTCCTTGTTCTTAAGGGGTGTCAAGCCTTGCAGAGGAGAATGACATAAAAGCAAGCACTGATTACCACACAAAGTTAGGTGGTATGACAGCATTAAGGGCAGGGAGTGATGAGTGTGAATGACTCTGGGAAGGTTTCCCTGACATGGGTAGCACTTAACCAGGGTATGTGCAGAGGCCTTCCAGGTAGAAAAAGTGGAGAGGGTTTTCTAAGCGCTGGAGAGAACATGAGCAAAAGCATAGAACTATGAAAGAACATGAAATATGCAGGAATTGCAAGAAGCAGGGTCTGGTCATGTGCCTTGGCCTAGGGAGGGGCAGCAGCTTTGAGGTGAGCTGGAGAGGTTAGGCTGGAATCAGTCTTGGGAGGGGATTTGGCAAGGGTGGCCATCGGAGGTTTTTAAGCAGAGGAGAGACGGTGAGATATGTTGGTAGGAAAGAACACCTTTCCCCTGCTCTGAAGACTGAGTCCAACTGTGTGGCTGGGAGTCACTTGTCCCACTTTACGAGGTCACCCTGGCCACAAAGTAGCTGTCACCCTACTAGCCAGGGAACTAGCTGGAAGATGAGGTCTTCCAACCTTATCAAATGTCCATGGCCCCAAAGAAACCCGAGTTAAGGTGGACACGTCAAAGGTGTTGAAACAATGTAACATTTGGATGGGATTAAGATATGCAGTTGGTTAGAAACGATTTCCTCTGCCGGCATTGCTGTTGTAAATACCTGCCTTCATAACTCTGTTCTCAGGTATGTTCCAGGTTACAACAACATTGTTATTTTTATCCCCCACCCTCAATGCAAGAAGCAACACAATGTAATATTTTAAGAAGAGGCCAAACTAGGGTTTGGATGTTGGTTCTACAATATACTGACTGTGGGAGCTTGGACAAGTCCCCTTAGCCTTTCTAAGTTTGGATTTTGTTGCTGTTGTACTTACATGAACTTAAAATTGCACCTGTCTTGCACATGGTTGTGAAGATTAGAGTTAACGTATTTTATGTACCTGGTTCAGTATCCAGCATAGAGTAGGAAGTGGAATAACAAGTGGAAGCTATGATTCTTTTTCCTCCTCAGTTACACTGGAGTCTTAGGATGTAAGTCACAGTAAAATATTTAGGTAAAGATGTTTTAATCAGGTCCTCTTCATATTTCCAGAAACAGGTCTCATTGTTTCCATGTTGGAGCTGCCATTCAAGAGCTTATATACATTCTTACATTAGTCACCTATCATCATTAACATAGTACATTCATAGTATAAAGAAAGTTCTGCAAAGAATGGTAAAAGCAAAAAGCAATTCTTTTCAGTGACTCCTAGATTGGGGAAGCAATGAACGTTATTGTTTTATTGTCTGTGTTCTGTTTCAACCTTGTTATACCCCCAAACCAATGGGAATGCTCAATTGCAATGAACTTTGGGCATCTTAGGGGAAAGGGGAAGAACAAGAAGAATTTCTAGCAGCAGAATGAACCAGACAGTAGAAAATCAAGAGAGGAGAAAAGAGAAAGGTTTGGGGGAGTGGTAGACTTGGAACCCAAAAATGAGAGTCCCTGAGAGAGAGGAGAAACAAAGTGAAGAATATGGTCTGAGTGGGAAGGGCTCTCACATCTGTTGTCTGATGTAGGCACCTACACAAGTGAGGAATTCCCTCCTCAATGTCCCTAACAGATGGTAATCTTGCACAGTTATTCCTTTTTTTTTTTTTTCACATCATGGCACACATAGAAAATAATATTTGTATAACACTGGGGTAAATGGATGAAGCTGCTTACAAGTGGAGGTGACCAACCTGGGGCCTCTGACAGGTGAGTAGAATAATACCTTGAGTATACCTGTAACCCAGTGTGCTTTGAGAAACTCTAATCCAGCAGGACCAGAGTGGAGAGCCTCACGCATGCACTCTCAGGACAGGACCTCAGGTGATAAATAGGCACATGGGACTGGGTATTTCATTATCACCACCAGTGAAAATTTATTGAGCGTGTTTTCCAGAGATATGTCTTGGATTCTGAAGATGCAAAGACTTGCAAGGCGTGGTTTCTTGCTTTCACGCTGTTGTTACTAGGGAGTAAGAGTGCTTCCTGCGGCCACAGAATAAATGGAACTGGCCCGAGGCTGCTTCAGGGAACCAACTGGGCTTACCAGCCTTGCCTAGTGTGTGATGCACAATCATTAATTAACATAGGGATGTTCAGTGATAAATTAATTCATCTGCTCAGAAACCATTGTGGAGGGAAGACTGAAAGCCAAGAAAAATGATTATTTGAAGCTTTTTTCTCAAGTGTCTCCTCTTATGTGCTATGCTAAATATTTGTTAGCGAGGTATACTTGCTGTATGTCAGCAGAGATGCCAATTTACAGGGGATGTGGTATTTATTACCAGAGAAGGAAACTCCTAGAGGCCTGTGAAGCAGAAGGCTAGTGGTGGTAAAGTCTCCCATTAGCCAATGACATTATTGAGAATCTCTTGTTTGAAGAATAATCATCTAGGCGTTAGCAGAGTGAACAGAGAAATTAAAGATGCAGTTCTGTTTTTGAGAAACATTTTAACCCTAATGGGAAAGTAGGACCAATATGTGAAAGAGACAGAATATATATAAAAAAAGGTCTGTAAATAAGTACAAATAAAAAACTCGTGCAGCACTTAATGTTCTCTTTTCTATAGTAGGTATTTCTACTCATGACTTAGCCTTCGTTAAGATACCAAGAATCTTGAGGACTGTTTTCCGTTCTTACTCATTTTGTGCGGAGTACACACTCAAAGGTGTTGAATGAACATGCTACTCTGGGTTGTCTAAGTGCTGGGGGATTTCTGGAGGGAAGTAGAGTGATGTGCTTAGGGGAAGCCTTATAGAGGCTGAGCAGTGTTTTCAAGTATGAGAAACTCATGGTTTGGCAGAGGGAGGGGACAGGAGAGGGAAGAAAGAGGAGCTTGTAGGCAGTGAGCAAATCCAAATAAACACTGAGGCCACCACTCAAGGTCCTCCATGACCTGCCTTCCTAACTACTGCCAAGAACAACTCTTTGTGGTCTCCTCATTTCTGCCCATTTCTTTCTCCTTGGACTCTCTTCCTCCATTGATTGGCCAATCTAAATCTTCCCCCTACTTTGAGTCCAGGTGAAGGTACAGCCGCAGGAAGCCTTCCATGATACTTCTGATCTCAGTCCTTTCTTCATTAAATCCAGTATGAGTATTCACAGGTCTGAGCTCCATGCTCTTAAGGTTCAGAGGGAGTGAGAGACAGCATCAAAAGAGTCTTCAACCTGGGGATGAAGCTTCCAAATGAGATTGTGAGGCTAGACTAATTACAAACAAAATAACTAGAGGGAACTGGGCTATGGACACATAGTTTTAGTATGAAACTGAGCAGTACAGAAGTGCTGTGCAGAGTGAACTGGGGGTCCTAAGTCCTGCATCCCAGTTCTACTTCTATAGCCAATTAGTGGAGTATCTTTCAGCAGTCACCTGGCTTTTGATCCTCAGTTCTTCACCTGTGAAATGAGGGGTTTGTGCAAGATGCTATGATTCCTTCTATCTAATCTGCAAGATGATAAAGGCTTGAGGACTTACACTGAATGGAAAGTAGTGATTAGTTAGCTAGAAGGGACAGGGACCAATGGAAAAGTAATAAATGATAACTAGAAGGATTGATCCCTGAGGACCATAGGATAGAGAGAACCAGCTAGGGACTGGTGGAAGACCTGTTTTCCTGGTATTATCAGCACAGTCTTTCTGGAATACAATGGACCCTCCACAAAGCTCCCCCAGTGTACAGGGTCTATCAAGCCTCATGTACCCTTTGTCCCTGAGCCTTAAAGGAACAGTCTTCTAAGACTCTCTCTCTCTCTTTTTTTAATATTTTATTTATTAGAGACAGAGACAGAGAGTACGAGCAGAGAGAGAGTCAGAGGGAGAGGAAGAAGCAGGCTCCCCGCTGAGTAAGGAGCCCAATGTGGGGCTCGATCCCAGGACCCTGGGATCGTGACCTGAACTAAAGGCAGTTACTTAACCGACTGAGCCACCCAGGCGCCCTGGGACTCTCTTCTCTTTTGTTCTCTGATTCCTGAATTTCTTGAAAAAGTACATCAAGTCTCTTATCAGCAAGCGCTGTAGAACGGGTGAAGGGGTGATGGGTTTTAGCTAATCATCATAGGATGCATCCTCTTTAATTTCCTCTTTCAGTCACCTACTTTGGCCAGCCTGCACACGATGCTGTCAGAACAACACACTCACCTTTTCCCAGAGCAAAGCAACATCCCAGCCTGGATGGCTTAGTAGAGGGTCAACTGCCTCTGTCCTGGCTTTTCAGAGGCTCTGAAAATGTCTGCTGCCTAGCTCCTTGGGTTGCAGGGCAGGAGGACCTCTCTGTCTCTCTCTCTCCCTCCCTCTTTTTTTCCCCAATAGTATTTGTTTTCTCTCATTTTTAAAAACAAACAAAAATCACTGCAGGAGAAGTTTCAAAGTACAGAAAAGTATAAAAAGATTATTTAAAAATGTCTAATTTCTACCCCTCCCATTACCATCACTGTTTAACATTTTTCACTATTTTGAAATTAGGGTTTTCTGTTAAAATGTGTTCATGACCCTGAACTATTTGAATAAACTGCTCAATTTTATTTGGGGAAAACTTAAAGCCTTTTATTATAGAAATTTTCAAATGTATGCAGAACTAGAGAGGAGAGAATATTGAGCCCCCATGTAATCCAGCCCCAGCTTTGGCAGATGCAAGAAGACCTTCTTTAAATGACCTGTTCTCTCCACGGTGGGTTCGTGGGCCAGAGCTCAGAGAGGGAGCGGACAGGATAAACATCACATAACAGGGATGTTGGAATTATTAGGATTTAGCCAGAGAGATTGTAAGGATCGCAGGGCCCTGAGCCATGTGGGTTGTAAGGCCTGGCTTCTATGGACACACAGTCATGTCTGCCTTCCCGATCCGAAGTGGCACCACTTACCCTCTCTCCGTTTGATGGTATTTATGTGAGTCCTCTTCTGAGGTGTGCGGATGGATGTTTACTGACCCATCAATGCCTGTCTGCCCAGTGCTGGTGGGGATCAGCACCTACGGCCAGGATGGGGCAGTACTTGGCCTGTGATGCTGAGCAGAGCTCCTGACATGCAGCTCCTGACCCTGGTCTCATCGGCATCCTTCTGCTGCCTTGGGACTAGGCTGGGGGTGCTGTTCCTTCCTGGCTTACTTTGCTGAACTGGTTCTGCTGTTTTCCCACTGGCAAGAGAAGGGGAGGAATAGGTGGTGAAATGTCCAATAGGCAGTTACTCCTTGAGGTGCTTTTGCATCTGGACTCAGGCACTGCTGCATCCTCGGTGGCCGTCCCTGAGAAAGTGGCTGCTGGCCATGCAGTCCGGGGGCTTGGAACAACCAGAACGTGTGCTGAGTCTTGACTGTTTATCACGGGCCCCTCTCTATGCCAGATGCTGCCCTTGGAGCTTGTCTGTGTGGGGAGACTGGCAGTGTTGGCTAAATATGCTCAGGGAGCGGAGACATAATAAAATGCTTTGCCTTTAGGACTGACAGGCTCAGCCTCCTTGCCGGGTTGGGGGGGGTGGTGGTGGTGCAGGTGGTTGTGTTTTACTGGGAGCTCTCTGGCCTCACTCTTTCCACCTGCTCTGCCATCCTTCTTTCTTGCCTGGGTGGGGCGGGGAAGACCACTCTTCCTTTCTGGCTGCCAGATCCCAGTGTCAGCTTTCCTATTTATTTTTGTTCTCCCCCGGAAGGTGGTAATGGCATGGATAGGATTGCTTTTAAAAGACCTGGGGTAAATGAGATCTGGAGAGTCTAGAGTTCTGAAGCAGGTGACCATTTATGGTTCTCCGTGACTCCAGGTCACTTTGCTGATTTGGGCCTCAGCTTCCTCTTCTACCAAAGGAAGCGTTGGATCGCACGTTCTCAAATTCTTCCAAGACCAGGGATGGAATTCCTGGTATGCAGGGAACCAGGTTGGATAATCCATATGCTTTTAGTTGCCAGGGGTTGTAGAGGAGGCTGTACCTTGTGTCCTTTTCCTAAAATGTGAGCATGGTCAGAGGGGTGTACATGGCTCTGCCCTTGGAAATAGCCAACTCTGTGACTCGGGGCTGGGATGTTGCCACTTTGTAAGGCTGGTCAAAACGCTGATGAGAAAAGGATATAATGCCTTAAGTCAGATTCCCTGTAAACAGACGTTGGGACAGATTCTTGTGGCAGTGATTTATTATTGAGGGACTGCTTTCCAGAGAAAACTGTAAGGATATAAGGGAAGCAGGATAGGTTAGGGGGAAAAATATTAAGAGATGTGGTTTCAACAGTTTTAACCTCAGCCTGATCCCACAGGCAGCTCCAGAATGTGAATTGCAACCCAGCGGTGGTCCCACCCAGAGGAAAAGGGGCCGGACCATGGATAACCTTCCATCGGTTAATTATTGCCTATAGGTCACCCCCATTCCAAGGGCAGGCATAAACTCCCAGGTGAGGCAGGTCTCTCGGCCAGGGCCAGACTTCTGAGAAGGGCCCAGGTGTGAGCCCTTAGCAGCCAACACAACATAGCAGCCAACACAACATGGGCGCACCTGCAGCTAGAGGCTACGTGACGGGGGCAACACAGAATTTGCCCCATCCAGGGAGGTGAGAGCCAGATAGGGAGCAGGGGAGGAGGCCAGGTGGGAGAGGGTTATTCTGGATGTAAATCCTGAGCACATCTCGGTCCTGAGCAAAGAGGGAGTGTGGATGGCTCAGCATTTGCAGGGAAATGCTCAAATGTGACTTTCCAATTAGGCCGACATAACTGCTGATGATAAAAGTCAGGATAATGGTAGATTTGAGGAGAGGGAGATGGTGCCTAGGATAGGGCAGGAGGGAAGCACCGGGGCTATCTGGGTGCTGGTCGTACAATTATGTACACTTGGCAGAAAACCCATCAAGGGGTGCCCTCACAATTCTTGGATGTTTCAGGATAATGCCCGCATAGAAGTGCGGGGGCTGCTCTCACAGGGTGGTGGGAGTTCATTCCGAGAGGGCCTCCCCACCCTCATTTCTCTTCCCCTGTGTCACCCACTTCACGGCACTCCTTCATCTTCACTTTTCTCTCCTTTCTGTTTCCCCTTCATAATGTACCTTTTCCCTGCTTTTCTGGCCTCTGCTGTCTCAGCCAAGGTAGTATCTTAGACAGTCATGTGACTCTGTTCTCCAAAAGCTTCAGCGCATCCTTTCCTGACCCCCTGGACCAGATCAGATGCCCCTTTGCATCCCTGCCCAGTGTGGCCCCTTCACAGCCCACAGGTCAAAGGCACATGTATGTGTGCTGATCTCTTTAACGCAGGTCCCCTGATATGCTGGGATTCACAAGGTCCAGGGCCTGTGGCTGTTTTGCTCATTGTTTATCCCCAACACCTAGGAGACTGTCACAAAGTATGTGCTCCACAAATGTACAGAACAAAATATGGCCTTTCAGCTCTGCAACATGAGCTCCAAGTGCCTTGGGGTGGAAGAGGAGCTGTCGGCCCCGGAGCTGGGATGAAGCAGAGGCAAAGGGAGGCCGTCAGCCGGGGGATGTCTGGTGTGCTGCCCTTAGGGAAGGTGGTACTTGGTGGAGTCGGTCTTTGGCTTCTGTCCCTTTCCTTCCCCATGCTTGCCCTCCCTGAACTTCTTTTTCCTGGGGTGGTCAGCGGAGGCCTTGGACAGATGCTTTTGCTGAGATGAATGGCCTGGTCTTCTTGGCAGCCTCAGGTGGTGTTTCCAACCATATCCTGACCTGAGATCAGTTGGTGATTTCAAAGAACTCTGGGGACAGAGCCTCTCAGCCTGTGGTTCTCAACTGGGAACTGTTTTTACCCCTCAGGACATTTGGCAATTCCAGAAACACCTTTGGTTGTTACAGCTGGGGGAGTGCCCCTGGCATCTAGTGGGTAGAACCTAGGGATCCTGCAAATGTACCCCACAGGATAGCATTATCCAGAGTTAGCCCACAATGAAGAATTATCCAGCCCAAGATGCTAGCGGTGTCCTGGCTGAGAAACCCCGCAGTAGGCCAGCCCAGGCTTGCCAGTAGATGCTGTCTCCAGACACTCTTTTTTCCTGAAAGGATCCTAGAATCCATATCCTCCTTACCCCCAGCCCCAGCTCATGCAGCCTCCTTGGTCAGATTTGCTCTGTGAAAGGCATGTACATGGAAGAGGCCCCTCCGCATTTTTTCCAGAGCCCTGTGGAACCTTGACAGAGACCTGCTTCCAAGAGTGAGGGCCTAGCTCTGCTTCTATAGCTTTAGTCCAGGAGAACCACGGGAACCCCCGCCCCTTCATCTTGCTGTCTCCATCCTCGTGTTTCTCTTCAATCTTGTTCCTCCCACCCCGCCTTCTCCCATTTCCCCCAGTGCTCCAGAGATTAATGTGATAATTGCCATGCGTGCCTGTTTACGCAGGGAGTGGGTGCACTCACCACCCCCAGTTGGGCAGGTTCCCAAAGGAACACATTTCACGGTGTCAGGACTGGTACCGCTGAGCACTCCCTGTGCAGGTGGGCTGCCACCCCCGACTGCTTTCTCTGTCTGTCATTACCCCTGTCACGTGCACATGTACGTGTGTGTGTGTCACTCGGGGAGTCAGCAGGTGAGAAGGACAGAGAGCGGCCAGCCTGCCGGTCGAGGGGCTTGTCTGAGTTGGGTGGGTGGAGAATCTGTACCTTCACTAAGAGGACATTGCCCCAAAGAAAAACACTCTTCTGTAATGGCTAACAAAGAGTAGGTGTTCCATGAATGGTGGGGAACGAAGACGCTGCTCAGGCATCCTTCTCTGAAGAGAGAAGCTTGGTTTATCCTTAGCTGCTCCGCCACAGCAGGCTGGGCAGGGGAGGTGCCACTGTGAGACTCTTGGGCCAGAAGCCAGTGAAACACGTTCAGAAAGCTGGGGGTCTCCTTCCCCAGCATCTTGCTCAGAGTACTTAGCATGGCTGCCTCCGATTCCTGAAGGAAGATGCGCGACGGAAGGTAGAGTGTGATGATGCCACAGGCAAGCGGCTTGTCCGAGTCGCAGAAGCAGAAGGATTTGGAGACAGGAGCAGAGAACAACTGCTTCTCACCTTGGGAGCCCTAGTGTTTGTCCCCTCCCCCTGTGACACAGACACCCGGACTCTCGAGAGAAAACACAGGCACAACTCTAAGGTCACACTGGCTACTTTGTCCTTGGCTTACCTGACTCCCGCCTCACGTGGCTTCAGGGCACTTGCTCACCGGAGAGTTGTCAGTTACTTTCTTCTTGTTTAATAGTGACGAATCAGAAGGAGATTGAAGTTCTAACTAGCATCAGAAAGAACCTTGCCATTTTGGAGGAGGGAAATTGGAAGTCCTTTGCCCCCTTCCTGCTGAGTTATGTCCCCTTGTCCTACTGGATTTGTCGTTGATCCATTGACAGGCATGTGAGGTGAGGGTGAGGCCTCCTGGTGGGGCAAGATGGGAGGGGAGTAACCAGGAGGAAACCTGAGGGAGAGGAGAGAAGTGTAGAGGGTGCGGCAAGTCTATTAAAAGGTTTGTGAATAATCTCGGGGAGCTGTCAAGCTGCCTTCTCCAGAAGAATCTTGATACCGTCAGTCATCCGTAACGACCCGCAGGGTATGGTGCCGCTGTCCCCCAGCCCGTCTTTTTCTCCTTCTCTTCCCCTTCGTCCTCTTTTTCTCATCAAACAGGCACTGATGTCATAGTGGATGACGGTTTTTCTTAAAAAACAATTCAGACAAACCTTGAGGGGAATATCAGAATGAACAATTTTGGGGGGTACGTTTTAAGCACGAGAATCCTCTTGTTCAAACTGGGGTCGTGTATGGGTTAGTTGATAAGTACTGCATGTGCCAGACACTTCGCTAGGTACCAGGTATAGAAATGAACAGTGAAGTTTCTTGCCTTAAGGTGGGTTAAATCAAAGCCAAAGCATTGTCACAACACATGGCTAAAGAGACACTTTCTGTCCTTGTTTTTTCTGGAAGAATTGAGGAGTGTGTTCCAGACTTTCGGTCCTTTGGGGAGAGTCCTTTCATCCCTGCATTTCACAGGCTGTGTTTCCTCATATGTTAAAAGATTTCCTTCAAAAAAAGGGGGTTTCATAATCCAGGCAGTATGTGAAATGATATTGAAGTTAGTAATATTTCTTTCATGAGTCTTTTCACAGGCTAAGGGGAAAATATAATCTGTTGTGTGTCCTAAGTTCCTTTGGTTACCGAAGTTCATTTTCCACAGAACACATTAACATCTTACAGATGACTAGCAAGGAGGAGAACACTATTTGGGAAATGCTCTTCACTCTACAGCCTCTCTGGCAAATCATCCCCCAACTGAAATTGCTCTAGCCATCCTCAAACTGTAGCTCAGTCACTTCTGGGACCAAAGACACCTTAACAGCATGTTTCATCGTTGCCACTGCTGGCACCAACTCAGGTGTCTTGGCAGCTGAGCCCTGATCTGGGTGTTGGGAGCAGACTTGGTCCTTGCTGCCAAAGAATGCTGGGGGCGGGGGGCACTGGCTAAGCCATATAGTAGATGAAACTTGTTCGTCTGGTGCACCACTGGTGAGCCATCCAAGTTAACCAGTCTTTACAAAATGTTGTATTTGTAATCATGGATAAAGATATAGCTATTTATACAAGGGTCATGTAATCCATCCCTCAGCTTACAGGAAGGACCATGTCTTAACTGTCTCAGAAAAAACAGCTTCCTATGTTCATTAACATCCCTTGTGGCTGGCCCTCAGTGTCTAGTTCTTCTACATCTTCTTTCTGATAATCAGGAGCACTTTTCTCTGAGGTCTGGTCCACATCTTCTCTGCTTGCACATAACTGACCAGACCTGGTTGAACTAAAGAGTTAGATCTTACGCACACTGAAATTGGCAGATCCCCACCTTTGCCCCATCCAGTTCAGCAGGTGTTTGTTTTTAATTTATATTCTGCTTCATTTGCAGTCACCTGTCTCTGAACAGTGTGGAGACAAGACGAAAGACACAAGTTTGGTGAAAGAGGTTGCCTTAAAAGCTATTTTTAATGGAAAAAATCTATGCGGTGATAGCTTCCACGATCAGTGGGAAGCTATATTCTGTGTACTGACATATCTGAATGGGAGACAGAAAGAAAATTAGGTAATTTTGAGAGAAAAGATAGAATGCCCTAGAAGTCCACAGAAAGCATGAGAACAATGAGTCAAAATATGTTTGCAAAGTTGAGTAGCGAGAGGGAGAAAAAAGGTAAATCACAGGGACAAAGAAGCATTTTGCCATAGAAATTCTGAGTTCAGATCTTAATTTTACTAATTTAGCCTGTGAATTTTAGGCATGGCATTTGACTTTGGCCTAGTTTCTCCAGTGAACTGAGAATAAAATATCTTTTAACTGTTTCAAATGGGTATTCAAGTTTGCGTGTGAGGGGCCGGTGTGGGAATGGGAGGATTTCAAAGCCCTGCATAGTAAAATGTGACTCAAGGAGACTATTTAGAAAGATTTGGAGTTGATATTATGGGGAGAGAGAGTCAAAGTGAAGTTTAGTTGAGAGGCTCAAGTGCTAGAGTTTTCAAAATGTTCCCAAACTGTTTCTAGATCCTAATAAGGCACCATTCCAAGAGTTGCTGCCTTTGGCTAAGCCATGTGGTATAATCCTCCCTCAACCCCCCACCATTCAAGGGCCTTGCATCTCACTTATAGTATAAAAATCCAGAATATGAATTGCCAAGCACTTTTCACTTCACTGTGTGTTAGCATTAGAGAGGAAGAGATCGCTCTTCAGATTGAATCCTTGTTCTGTCCAGAGCCTTGCTGGGGCCAAGCCTGAGCCTGCTCTGTACTATTGGACTATGATAGAAGAAAGCAAGCCAGAGCTGAGGATCAAGGGCTGAGCAGGATGTGGATGACACTAAGGTCTTCCAAGCAGCCCTGTCAAGGCTCTTGCCAGCATCCATGGAATAGACTGATAGACCTAGCTTGCCTCTGACTTGTTGAGAATTTGTCTGATTTAGACTCCAAAAGCTTGGAACTGACATCACTAAACACTATAAAACCTGTAAGTGTTTGCATGATCTTGGAAAAGTACTTGACCTCTCTGGATTCAGTTATCTCAGCTGTTAAGTGAGGGTTTTGGACAAATCCTACTCAGGATCTCATGTGAGGCTCATGCAGTGTCCTTTCCTCTGTACATGGTGGAATATGAGTTAACCCACAGTAACACCAAATTGGGAATGAAGCAGGCGGTGTTAATTGTATTGCCCTGTGCTTGCTGTATCACCATATATGTGAAGCTTCAGGAAGGGAGACCTCCTTCTGGCAGATGGTTTCGGTAAAACATTAAGGAACCATTTTTCTTTCTTTCAGACCAATGATGCCTTAGGAGCCACCTGGAACTGGCTGTACTTCATCCCCCTCATCATCATTGGATCCTTCTTTGTTCTCAACCTAGTTCTGGGAGTGCTCTCCGGGTAAGCCAGACGTTCCTCTCTCCTCTTAACTTCTTTACAACTGTAAACCAATGCTCCTGACTACCGACCAATTCATTCATCTAATGTTCGTTTAGAAGACATCTACTGAGCAGCCCCCATGGGCCAAGTGCTATTCTAGCAGCTGCGGATACAGTAGTGAACATTGTTCTAATCATGTTTATTTTTCTTAGGAGTTAAAAAGTATTTAAACCACATGCAACATTGAACATGATACCTAGTGAGAGTTCATGTATCCCTCCATCCTTTCATTCACTCATTCAGCAGTCATAGACCTTCTTTGTCAAACAGGTGCTGGTTGCGAGGGATATAAAGTTGAATAAGATGTAATCTTTACCTTCAAATGTTATTATTCTGTCATGTATTGAACATCAAATCCCATATTTGTAGCTTGGATTAGTGTACCTCAGTCAGCAAGTACTCAGTGTCCAGTGCCATGGTAAGCATTGCAAAGAGCACACAAAGTCTCAGGCATGGTTCCTGTCCTTAAGAAAATTGTACTTCGTGGGGCACCTGGGTGGCTCAGTTGGTTAAGTGTCCCACTCTTGATTTCAGCTGGGGTCATGATCTTAGGGTAATGGGATTGAGCCCTGCATCAGGCTCTGTGCTCAGCATGGAGTCTGCGTGGGATTCTTTCTCTCTCTCCTTCTGCCCCCCCCCCCCCCGCTCTCTCTCTCTCTTTCTCTCTCTCTCTCTCAATAAATAAAATCTTTAAGAAAAAAGGAAATCATATTTTGTAGACAGGACAACACACTTGAAACAGGGAATGGAAATTCTTTTACTTACTAATATAAGCTATAGATCATTTTGTGGAAGGAACAAATCTATTTAGTCTGAAGTTACCAGGAATGGTTTCATAAAGGACTGGGCTTTTGCTTGGATGTACAAGATGTAATAGGATAAAATAGAATATATGTGAGTGAACATTCCAGGAAGGAGAGCACCACACCATAAGCAAAATTGAAGAAATGGGACTCATCTTATAGTGGGAAAAGAATGTTATGCAACCTGACTTATCTAGAGCTGATACTTTACTTTGGGAAATGAAAAGTATAAAATTAGGGCTATTACAGGGGTCAATTTTAGAGGGTCTTAGATTTTTCTAAGCAAAACTGGACTTAATTTCTTCTCTGAGTAGCAGAAGTTCTTCAAGTGGAAATTAAATGGTGGTGCTTCTGTTTCAGCATAGCAGATTGAACCAAGTTTGTCATGTCTTGTAACGCTACTAACACAGGAAATAAATTTTAAGAAGGGCATAGTGATAGAACAAGAGAGGAAATGACAAAGATGAGAGATGTCAATAAAAGTTTTGAAGGCAGAGAGTAAATGGTAACTTATCTAGTGGTGGGAAAGCTGAGGTTTAATTGCCTTTGGTGAGGAATGCCAATAAAAAGGCAAAATGATTGTCCTTCAGAACCTTCCACAGTCCTGGAGAGGCTCGGGAATTGAAGGTACCACGTATGTCTGAGAGATGAAGTATGGGTGCCACTAAAAACAAGAGGATTGGTCAAAAGTCCTCGTAAGGAACCCTTAGATGCCCTCTTGCCCAACACCTTAGATCTCTACCCCCAAACACTTCTGACAGGTATCTGCCCTGCCCTCCCCAGTGAAAGTCAGAAGACATCCTGTCTCTGTAGAGGCTGAATCAGAAATTTGCAATGGTAACATCAGGGACTTCTGAGGGTAGGGGTGATATGTTGTAGTGAAGTCCACAAACTGAACATTATGCTCCCAGCCCACATCTACTGTTGACTTCCAAAAGTGGATCAATCTGGTAAGGGTAAGTAGGATTCCTCTGTGGGGAAACTGTCCATCTTAAGAGAAGAATCTTATGTATGTTGATATCTGAGGATGGACAGAGAAATGGCTCCTACCCATCACCCTCAGCGAGGCTCCTATTAGTTTCCTATGGCTGCTGCAACAAATTAACACAACTAGGTGGCTTCACACTATGAAAGAAATTAATTCTCTCACAGTTCTGGAGGCTAGAGATCCAAAATCTGGCAGGGCATTACTCCCTGTGAGGGCTCAAGGGAGAATTTATTTCCTTCCTCTTCCAGTCCCTGGTGACTCCCAAGTATTCCTCGGCTAGTGGCTGCATTACCCTGGTCTCTTCTTCTGTGGTCAAATTGCCTCCTTCTCTTTTGTCTAAAATCTCCCTGGGCCTCTTTCTTATGAGGATACTTGTCACTGGCTTTAGGGTCACTTCTATATTCCAGGGTGACCTCTTCATTTCAAGACCCTTAACTTAATTGCATCTGCAAGGACTCTTTTTCCAAATAAGGTAACATTCATAGGATCCAGGAATTAGGTTGTGGACATATTTTTTTTTGGCAGGGGCATTCAACCCACCACACTCATCATTCTAGAAGCTCCAGCTATACACACGAGTTTCCAGTAAGACTTTTGAGACTTGCTCTTAAATATTAATGCACAGCTAGGGATCATCAGCATTTGAAGAAAATGTCCAAAACAAAAGACAAAAACAAAATAACACATAGAAAAAAGGATTTAGAGGGAATATGAATGATGCAGGGAGCAAAAGATTTAAAAAGCACGATTGATATCAGCAGAGATAGAAGAGAAATAATTTTATCCACAAAATAACATTGCTATTTAAAAAGGAAAATTTAGCCATTAAGAAGAGTCCTTGGGGATTAATGTAAAATAAATAATGTAAAATTTACATTAATGTAACATGAATTAATGTAAAAATGTAAACATGTAATGAAAATAATGAGGTAGTAAATGGTTGGAATATGAAATTAATGAAATCACCTAGAAAGTAGAACAAAAATAAGAAAGTCAAAGGGTTCGTCCATCATTCAACTATTAAGAGTTCCATAAAGAGAACAGGGAAGTGGAGAGGGAGGAATTTACAAAGAAAAATACTAAAAATATTTCCAGAATCAGTAAACACACCTTGCCAGAGTAAAAGGTCTGTGGAAACATGTTCAAGGATATTCTTTCCAGCAGTGGTTTTTGGTGATGGGGAGTTGGAGAACCTGGACATCCATAATTGGGAGGGTAGATAGGTAAGCTGTTGGATGCATACCATGACATACTAGCCCAGTTAGGAGCAACAAATACCATATACACATGACAACATAGAGTAATTTAAAAGCATAGTTTAGTGAAAACAAGAAGAAATAGCATGGTATAATATCATCCACATAAATAAAAAATACATGCACACACAATACGTAGTTTGTAAGAATGCATTCAAATAAAACGAATACATTGAATACAGGTTTCTCTTGCTATCTGAAAGTAAAACATTCTTTGTTTTTTACTGAAATATAATTAAAATACAATGTTAAATTAGTTTCAGATGTACAACCTATTGATTTGACACTTCTGTACATTACCTGGTGCTTACCATGTAGTCACCATCTGTCACCATACAACATTATTACAGTATTATTGATTACATTCCCTAAACTGTACTATTTGACTTCATGGTTTATTTTATAACTAGAAGTTTGTAACTCAGTCCTTTTATCATTTTGCCCATCCCCCCACTCACTTCCCCTCTCTGGCAACCACCAGTTCTTTGTACTTAAGAATTTGGTTTTTGTTTGTTTGTTCATTTATTTTTTATACTCCACATATAAGTGAAATCATATTGTATTTGTCTTTCTCTTTCTGGCTTATTTCACTTAGCGTAATACCCTCTAGGTCCATCTGTGTTGTCACAAATGACAAGACTTCATTCTTTTGAATGAAAAAGTAATATTCCATTGTCTATATATACCACATCTTCTTTATCCATTCCTCTCTGGATGGACACTTGTGTTGTTTCCATATCTTTGCTATTGCAAATAGTGCTACTGTAAGCATAGGGGTGCTTATATCTTTTTAAATTAGTGTTTTTGTTTTCTTTGCATAAATACCTAGTAGTGAAATAATGGATCATATGGTATTTCTATTTTTAAATTTTTGAGGAACCTATATGGTTTTTCCACAGTAGTTGCTCCAACTTACAGTCCTACCAACAGTAATATGAGGGTTCCCTTTTTTCCATGTTCTCACCAACACATATTTCTTATCCTTTTGCTACTATCCATTCTGATATGTATGTGTGATATGATATCTCATTGTGTTTTGATTTTCATTTCTTTGATGAGTGATGTTGAGCATCTTTTCATGGGTCTGTTGGCCGTCTGTGCATTGTCTTTAGACAAATGTCTATTCAGGTCCTCTGTCCATTTTTTTAGTATGATTTTTTTGGGTTTTTTTTTTTGTGGTGTTGAATTGAAAGTAGAGCATTCTTATGAAACCTTTCATAAACCAATATGACATGAAGCAAAGAAGCAATTACCATTTCATAAAGGCAAAAATGCTCTTTGGATTTTTTTCAGTTGTCGAAAATAGGTACTAATGTAGGTTTTTCATGAAAGTGAAGTGGTGTAAAACGAAATTTCAGATACTCGGGGAAACCAGTATATTGTAATGGTAATTTGTATGGCAGAGAGATGGGAGGCAGGTATAGAGAGGGATAAAAGGAAACAAATGAATTTAATTAATAAAGAAAATGCCCACTGAGCACTTGACACAACTAATGAAAAGAGACCACAGCAAGATAAAGTCATCATAAAATTTCAGAGCCTCTGAATAAAGATAATATTCTAAAAGCTTCTGGTTATTGGAAAGGTGATATATTTTGCCAACAAAAAATCAGGAATTAGGGCGGCTTTGGGTTTCTCATTGATACTGAAAGTTAGAAATGAACAGAGAAGTTCCTAAAACTTTTTGAAGGAAAAACATTTCCAAGGTGGAATTCTATACCCAGCCAAAATAGCAATAATTTGTGCGAATGGAATAACAGTATTTTGGGACACTCTTTCTGAAGTTACTGGAGAATGTGAGTCACTAATTCCTAGAAATAAGGAATTAATTGAAGAATGAGAAGGACATGATATTCATGCAAACAAGGGATTCAATAGAGGAGAGAGGCAAAGGGGATTCCAAGATGATGATGAGGGGAAGTCTACCATGACAGCTGTCAGAATGCCTAGAGAGCAGCAAGTTCAGATTTGAATAGGGTGATAGAGAGCTCTAAGAGTAATAGCTTTATGGAAATAATGAAACAAGTATATTCCCTGACACATATTCAGAAAAGTTTAATGGTTTTGTGAAGATTATATTTAATTATATTTATAAAATATATACAAATATGTTTGCATTATATATAAACATTATATATTCATATATGTATTTGTATGCACATGCCTCCATCTAAGCAATTCCATAAAATACAAAAGGGTTACCACTAAAGGAATATAAGCATAGTAAGTTTTCTCTGCAGCTGTCAACCAGATTTTCATTGTTAACACTGGGTTGTGAGATGGCCCCTTATGGTGCTATAATTGCCCTTGAGAGAAAGGGGGAAGGTAAATATGGGGAGGGGGAGGGAATGTCAAAGACTAAAATCTTAGTTTTCACAGTAAGAGTCTTTAAGCAGTATCTAAAATTGAAAGATAAAGAAATAGCAGTTGTGTAAGTATAATACTCAGAAAATTGGAAATGAATACCAGAAAAAAATACAGGTAAAAATTACAAGTGATGGTTTCTGGGGAATGAGAATTAGGGGTGGGGAGGGGTGAGGCAGTGGATGGCTCTCTCTTCATGATAAGTCTTTTTAAAATATTTGACTTAAAACTCAATGTGTATCACTTTAAGAAAAATAGAAATACAATTTTAAAGTAAAAATGCTGCAATTACATAAAGTATAGGATGAAAGTATATAAGACCATTCATCTAGCATCAGTGGGGGAAGGATTGGCATGGAGAGAGACCAAATTCACTAGGATTAAGGAGGAAACAACCATACTAGTCCAAATATGTGGTACTGAGAGCCGGTGGTGACTTGTGAAATGGTTATGAAGTAAAAGCAGGGTTCATTGTGAAGGCGTTTATAATACTGTGTATCTTGAGTGGAAAGTTCTAAGACACAATGGGACTTCTTATATATGTACTCATTCAGTGAGGGTTCATTGGCATCCTTTATGTGCAGGCACTGCTCTAGGTAATTCACTTCATATAGCCTGTACCTACACCTCATATGCTCTCTCTCAATGACTACTTACTCAAGGGGCCTGACCACCGACTTCATTCTTCATGTATTTCTACAGAGGGAATATCTCTTATTTATGTAATCTTACTTGATCTTTATCCATACTTGTTTCCAAAGTGTGTCCGTGTGTTAATTTAGAAAATTCAAGTCCTGTTCTTACTATTTGAAAAGGGAGAAAAGTAGATGCCATGTTAACAAATCATTGGTGTTCCAGAAAAGGCTTCGATATGAGTTCAAGATATATTTTAACAGAGCTGACATAGGACAGAGCACTGCCCTCCAGGACAATTCTTACATCTAACCATATGCACTCTGATGGACCAGCTCTGGTTTGGAGTCATACCTTTTAGTTCTCCTGCATCCTTCTCCAGATGGGAAAGAGTGGCACGTTGGGGGAAGTATGGTCTTTGGCATGTGACAGTCATGAGTGCGACCCTTATCTTGCTACTTGCCAGCATTGTACATCTGGACCAGTTACTCTGAGCCCACTTCCTCCTCTGTGAAATGGGATAGCATTGTCTCTCATAGGCAGAGGCCTAGCCCGGGGTCTGGGATGGAGCAGCCATAAGCTCTTATAACCTTTGATAATATTGACATTCATTTTCTCCACCTGTTACATCTAGGTGACTGTCATCTGAGTAGCAGCCTGTGATGTTTGGCTTGAATTGGCTTTGAGGCCATCGGCTCTTCTCTGATGGGGAGACAGCCTCCTCAGGTTGGGAGATGAAACAGACCTGGAATGGCATATGTCTCCTTAGTGCTTCTGGAGAAGCCTAGGAAGTGACAACAGCAGCTGGGAACAGCTGGTGTGAATAAATTCTGACATTTAAAGGAGTGTTAACGATAGGGGCCTTACAGGCTCGGACTGAAATATTTCCGTCCCGGTTTCTTTTTCACATTCTGTTGCTCAACACCTAAGGGGTTTTACCGGTGTCAGCAGAGGGTTCAGCAGCAGCTAGTTCTGTGTATAAAGGGGCCAAGGAAGCTCCGTTCTGCTTGGTCTGGTTCTCACATGCCTCTGGATGAGGGGATGTTGGCTTTCTCTTTGGAGGAAGTGTTTGGTTGGGAGTTGCACTTGGGAGCCAGAGAAAAGCTCTGATGTTTTATTTCCAGGGGACATGTTCCCTGTGCCCTGTAGGCAGTTCGAATGTTATGTGCCCAAGGCTTTTCTAAAGCAGAGAAAGAAGGCAGTGGAAGGAGGAGCCTCTGTTCTGGCAAGTGACAAGATGAGTCTGGGCAAGAGGGGGCAGGTAGCCGACACCAGTGCTCGTGGCCCACAGGACACTCAGTGTGGAAATGGCTGAGGCACCCATCTCAGGGCCAGGGGACTCAGAGAGGGGAGGGCTGTCAGCTTCGGTGTATTTAAAGAGGAAGTATGGATAGAAGCATTGCAGCATTTTTACTAGTCTCAGAGGAAATGGGATTTGATGAAAACCATTAGCTTAGGCTTGAGGAGAAGCAGAGCTTCCTGTCTCCATGGAAACAAACCAGGGCTGCATAAACACAGGGCTGCAGGGCAGAAGGCTCACACAAACAGAAAATGACCCTGAGCTAGTCCGTTGCCTACATCCACTGCTCCCAGGGCTTCTGGAGAGAGGGGAAGGTGGGCTTGGGGGAGTAGTTGTGTTGTCTCCAAACTGGGACGGGAACAGCCAGGCCAGAGACTGCTTACAAATGCACATGGGGAGCAATTGGAAACCTCATGTATGTAAAGCATGTCATAGTTTTCAAAGCTTCTTTGCTTCCATGTATTTTTTAAATATACCAGGTGGCCTCCATTCAGGGACACTAGCACTCAACGTGGCACAACTAGAGAAAGGCTGCCAACGGTTAGCCTAGAATATCGCCCTGTCCGTACAGACTTTGGTGCAAGCTTTAATCTGTACATGCATGGACACACACACTTACACACACTGGTCTTCAGGTAAACAACATGACCTGGTACATACAAGTAGAGAATGCCAAGACCCACTGTCAAGGTCCTGTTGCCCTAAGGACTAATGGGGAATGGTGAGCTTTCCATATTAGAGGAGGAATTCTTCTGGTTGCATCTCTTATGTGAATGGAGTGGCTCCTATAACAAGCAAGGGGACAGTTGTCTGTCTGTCTTGACACCAAACTGACTTGCTGAGTGGGTTTGACAATTTAGTGCAATTCCATAAATATTTATTGAATATTTGCTATGCACTAGACACTTTGCTAGACTGAGATTACAAAGATAAATGAATTAAGGAGATTGTAGATATATTAAGGAAATAATTCAAAATACATGTAATGGAATCTAAGTTCAAGGAGAGCCTGAATTTTATCCCTACCAAAAGCTATTTTTATAATATTCATATATGTCATATATATTTTTTAAGATTTATATCACATATTTTGAGTGCCTACTATCTTGCAAGGCATTGTTAAGGATACAAAAGTGAATAAGACCTAGGTCCTGTCCACAAGGAAGACACCAACAGACATACCTTCAGTATTAAACTTTGCATCTCCTGAATCACCTGCCCTTGCTTCTCTTTGGATATAGAAGTTGGCACCTGAGTATTTCTCAGACCTGACTTGTGTGTAGATGAACTGCACAGTAATTTTCCTGCCAGGATTCTGACCCTGGAATCAACCATAGAAATTCATTTATTCATGCATCCAGTGTTACTGAGTTCGCGATGTATGTCACCTGCTTCTAGGAACCAAGGATATCAGACAAGGACAGAGAGCTGTTACCCTCAAGGAGCTTGTAGTCTAGGTGGAGAGACAGCACAGGTCGAGCATTTAAATTAGAAGGGGCAAGGATCAGTCAAGGTCAAGTGAAGAAGTTGCCATTGATGTATACTTTGAAAGAATGAGTAATCATTGGCTAGAAGAAAGAGGAAGGACATCCCAACAGGTTGGTAGTTAAGAAGGTGTAGAAGGCCATTCTGACTTGAGTGAATTACGTCAGGGAAAGTAGAGATGAAACTAGAGGCAAAGACAGAGGCTTGTCACGAAGGGCTCATCAGATGCGCTAAGCTGATGAGTTTAAACCTGATTCCAGAAGCTTGTGGGAGGTTCTCAAGTTTTAAGCAGGGAAGATGACCAGTTTGCAATTGAAGATGATCATCCTGCAGAAAATATATAGAGAAACAAGCCTGGAGTCGGGCAGATACTTTAGGAGCAAAGCGGAGAAGCAGCGAGGCCTACCCGAAGGGGTACAGTGGCGTGACAGTGGACAGGATGGGCCAGACCCGAGAGGTGCTGGTTACACAGGATGCGCACGACTTGGTGACTGTGTGGGTGTGTCTGAGTGTGGGCTGGGGGCGGAAATGAGAGGGAAGTCTCTTGGACTGCTTCTGGATTTCTGAATTGAGCCACTACGTGGCTGGTGGAGAACGCAGGACAAAGAGATTTTGAGGGAAAGAGTGTAGGTTCTGGATCTGTTGAATTTGAGAAAACATAACGCACTTTACACCTGTTGGCTAGTTTATAGCAGTAGTGTAGGGTTTGTTTCAGGTTGCTTTTTTCTTTTTTTAGGCTGTAATTTATCGAGATTGTGCTATGCATTGAAGATTGTGTCAGTGCCATGAGACATGTTGTTTCATTTAATCCTCACAATGACCCTATGAGGTATTACCGTCTTCTTTTATGAATAGGGCAACTGACAGGGAGGTTTGGTAATTTGCCTAAGCTCACAAAGCTGTTAAGCAGCAGCTTCAGAATTTGGGATGAGGTCTGCCAGGCCCAAACACCAATTCTGTTAAACACATCCTGCGTACAGTAAATGTGCTTTTTGGAAGGAAATTATCCAGCATTCAGCGCAACAAATCTTGATGGAACTGAAGGGACCCTTGGTAGCTGGCAAGACATGTAGAACTTTCCAGTCCTTCAGACAGAGATTTCATGTTCAACACCAGAGTTGTAGAGTTCAAAGACCAGAGTAGTAGTTGTCGTCCCTGCATGACTAGGACGACACTCTCCTGGATGAGTTGTGTGGCCATGGAAGTCACATACAAAGTTATGAGAGCTTGCGGGAAGCATCCGCATTTCCCCCAAGACACTGTTCGGTGTATCAGTTGTCAGAGCTGTGTCTTAGAGTGTGACAAAAATTATTTGAGGTAGAAGGGACTGTAAGTGAAGCTTATGCCTGGCTTCTGTGTTACAGTCGAAGAAACCAGAATAGAAAGTGAAGCAACTTGCCCAAGTGATAGATAGCTATTTAGTGGCAGATCTTGACTGGCACCCAGGTTCTCTGGTTCCCTGTCCAGAGTGCTTTTGTTGTTCTGCACAATAGGTACAGCTTGGTAGTAAAATACAGACGGCTACACAGTATATCTGGGTTTGAATCCCTTTTCTATCACTTGTCATCTTTATAGACCTTAGGCAAGTCACTTCCATTTCCATACCTTTAATTACCCAATGGCAAACAAGGATACTAGTATCCACCACGTAGGATTGTTGGGAAAACTAAATCAGATCACGAATGTTCAGTGCTTAGTACCTGGGAGAAATTTAATACTTAATCAGTGTTAGCTCTTTGTAGCAGATTTCTTCTCTCCAGAACCTGGTCTACACCTCAGTAGGTGGGCCTGGGAAAGAATCCTTCTTCTTACCTACCAAGTAACCCCACTGAGTCAAGTTGCATGCACTAAGATGTTTTTGGGTACCACCTGGTAGGGCTGACCCACTATGGCGCTCTGCATGGAATAGTCATAATAGACCAGTGGACCACATTCTTGTGCCCCACGTATAGCCATCACCTTAGACTCTCCTCCTGTTACAGTTTCTTGGAAATGCCCTGGACTTTCGGTGCTCCGCTCCTGTGGTCTAGAGTAGGCCCCTGACCCCTTCATTTGCCTTGGTGAATTCTTTCCTTCACAACCTGTTTCAACTTTGACCTCTTTCATGAGATCTTTCCAGGTCCATACCCCTCCTCCTGTTCTTCAGTTAGGTTTAAAATCTTTCTCTCATATACTCTCATGACACTGTGTACCTATCCATTATAGAACCGATTACTCATAATAACATGCAATTTTGTTACAGAACTTAATAATACTGAAGACAAGAGCTAACATTTATTGAAAGCTCATCATCTGCCTGATACTATGCCAAATATTTTATATACATTATTTCAATTAATTATTATAACAGCCTCATGAGTAAGATACTGTTGTTAACCCCAGTTTATAAATGAGGAAATGGAAGCTGAGAGACTTGGAGTCTTGCCTAAGGCTGCGTAGTTAGTGAGGGAAGTGTATTAGAGCTACGAATGTCCCTGTCCCCCGTTAGGTTTTGTTTCTTATGCTAGAAATGGCCTTCCACATAATTGGCTCTCTCCTAACATCTTGGTGCCTTGTTCTTGGGTTCGGTAAATCATTGCTGAATTGAGGGGAAATCCAGTAACACCAGGCCGCTCTTAGAGGATGCCATACGCCCTGTGACCTCCTGGAGAAAAATACTGCAGAGACTAAGGAAGACTCTGGTATTTTTAATTAATTAAATTATTTATTTATTTATTTATTTGGGTGCAGAGTGGTGGATTATTAAAGCATAGGGACAGGACCCGTGGGCAGAAGGAGCTGCTGCCCCGGGGTTGTGAGGGGTGGCAGATTATATGCTATGGGGTGGGGGGAGGTAAGGAAAAGGGAGGTTGCAAAAAAACTCTCATATGTTAGAGACAGGATACCAGAGGCCTTGCCATTGTCAAGTTAAAGACTCTGATATCTTAAAAGTAAGGAGCAATCACAGCCCCGGAGAGGCTGTTTTTTCTGCAGAGCGATGGCCCTTGCCTGTGTCTTCCAGACAAGTCATCGGCTCACACTGAACGTTTTTTTTTCACATGGCTATTGCTATTCCTATTTTTTTAGTTATTGATTATGCCCTTTTCCCACTTTCCTATTGGCACGTTTATCTTTTCTCATATGAACATAAAAGATCTATTCGTATGGCAAAGATATTAACCTTTTTTAAAATCGTACGTAGCATTATTTAGGGAATAATTGCTTTTAAAGGATAAAGTTGTCATCATATTGGGAATTGTGGGCAACTCAGTCTGTTGGAAGCAGAAAAAGACTAAAATGGTTATTCTTTTTAAATGTAGGGCACTTCATTTAGAAAGCATTCCGTATGTGTTCATTTGTTTGATTCTCACAATGGTGCTAGGCACCATATTATCATTATTTTACAAATAAGGAGAGTAAAGCTCAAAGCGAATAAGTATTATGCCCTAAGTCATAAATCCGAAAGTGTGGTGTTCTGGGGTGATAGAAACTAACAATCACATCCAGAAAGGTCAACATCGAGGGGCAGTGTTGAAGTGTTAACGGAAACGAAATAGAGAAATCAGTAAGCAGGACTCTCAAGATAAATAATCAAGACAAGGTACTGTTTGACATGGACTCACCCTTTTTATAGAGATATTTGAACAAATATGTTACAACATCATTAGGTGCCTTTTTGGTGATGTTGAGACAAGGGGCAAATATAAAAATGCCCCCCTTATCTTTTGAAAAATTTTTGCACATGGAATTTTTTAAATTTAAATTTTACTTAGTTAACATACGGTGCAATGTTGGTTTCTGGAGTAGAATTCAGTGATTCATCACTGAATATACAACACCCAGTGCTCATCACAAGTGCCCTCTTTAATACCCATCTCACATCTAGCCCATACCCCCACCCCCCAGCAACACTCAGTTTGTTCGCTATTGTTAAGAATCTCTTATGGCTTGTTCCCCTCTCTCCTTTTTTTCTTTTCCCCCTTCCCTTATGTTCATTTGTTTTCTGTCTTAAATTCCACATATGATAAGACAAAATCAGAGAGGGAGACAAACCATAAGAGACTCTTAACTATAGGAAACTGAGGGTTGCTGGAGGGGAGGTGGGGGGCGGGATGGGGTAACTGGGTGATGGGCATTAAGGAGGGCACTTGATGTAATGAGCACTGGGTATTATATATAACTGATGAATCACTAAACTCTACCTCTAAAACTAATAATACACTGTGTTAATTGAATTTAAATAAAAGTCTTAAAAAATTCATATATGAGTGAGAGCATATGGCATTTGTCTTTCTCTGACTGATTTCACTTAGCATAATACACTCTAATCAGTCGATGGACATTAGGGCTCTCTCCATAGCTTGACTATTGTTGATAATGCTGCTATAAACATCGGGGTGCATGTGCCCCTTCAAATCTATATTTTTGTATCCTTTGGGTAAATACCTAGTAGTACAATTGATGGGTCGTAGGGTGGTTCTGTTTTTAACTTTTTGAGGAACCTCCAAACTGTTCTCCAGAGTGGCTGCACCAGTTTGCATTTCCACCAACCCTGCTGAGGGTTCCCCTTTCTCCACATTCTCCCCAACACCTGTTGTTAATTTTAGCCATTCTGACAGGTGTGAGGTGGTATCTCATTGGGGTTTTAATTTGCATTTCCCTGATGCTGAGTGATGTTGAGCAATTTTTCATGTGTCTTTAAGCCATTTGGATGTCTTTGGAAAAGTGTCTGTCATTTCTTAACTGAATTGTTTGTTTTTTGGGGGGGTATTGAGCTTGATAAGTTCTTTATAGATTTTAGATACAAGCCCTTTATCAGATATGTCATTTGCAAATATTTTTTCCCATTCCGTAGGCTGCCTTTTATTTCTGTTGATTGTTTCCTTTGCTGTGCAGAAGGTTTTTATATTTTTTAAAAGATTTTATTTATTTGGTAAAAGGAGAACACACAAGCAGGAGGAGCTGTAGTCAGAGAGAGAGGGAGAAGCAGACTCCCCACTGAGCAGGGAGCCCAACTCAGGGCACGATCCCAGACCCTGGGATCGTGACTGAGCCGAAGGCAGATGCTTAACCAACTGAACCAGCCAGGTGCCCCAGAAGCTTTTAACTCGATAAAGTCCCAGTAGTTCATTTTTGCTTTTGTTTCCCTTGCCTCCAGCAGCATGTCTAGTAAGAAGTTGCTGAGGCTGAGGTCAAAGAGGTTTCTGCCTGTGTTCTTCTCTAGGATTTCGATGGTTATTTTTGGTTGGCCAAGTTCTTAGGTGTCTGAAACAATCCTGTTATCTCCTCTGCCATACCTTAACTAACTTAGTGTAGATTCACCCTCTAGTACTCTGATACCTTTATTTCTATGTGTGTGTACATACACACACACATCTCTACACACCATACATACATACATATATACATTTTTACATATTTTCACACGTGTACGTGATGCTTTGTATTCATGTTCCAACTCTAATGCATGCATGTACCATTGTTCAGTCTTCCTCCTCCCATGAAGTACTTCTCGACCCAGTAGATAACTGTACCATTCTGAATTCACCGTATATAGCATACACGGTGCTATATAATTCAATATAGCATACACTGTATTGCATACTTGTACACTATATCTAAACCTATTTCAAGAATGTTTCCATCTAAAAATCCCATTTTACTTCTCTGTTTTTCAGAGGACAAGTTAATGTTACTTAATAGAATAATATAATGTGAAATAATGTGTAAGGACATAGCTTTGTTAACAGACACACCTGGATTTAATTTACCTGTCTGCCACTGAGCTCCAAAGGGTACCCCTTTGCTTAGGTATCCCTTAGGCATCTCAAATTCAGGATGCTCTAAACTGAATTAATTCTCTCATTCTCCTACCCTCCACTCACTGTCCCCCCATACTCTCCATCTGTTACCTTTTACCACATTCATTATCCAAGACAGTAACCTCAGTTAATACTTTTTCGCTTATTCTCTGCATCTAATCGCTCATCAAGACCTACTGGTTCCACCCTTGAAAGGGTTCATGAACTATATCTTGGATGGTAGCAGCTGTCTCTTTAAGTGCTCTCCTTACTCTAATCCAGCCTGCTGTCTATCAGCAAAGCAGTCTTTCTAAGCTAGACATTTAATTACGTGATTTGTATATCTTAACTATTTATAATGGTTTCCTGTGGCCTAAATAATGGAATCATTTATGTTTTCACTTGTTCAGTTTTTCAACAAATAGGTAATGAGCTTCTGTTAAGTGCCAGCCAGTGTTCTAGATGCTGCCTACGTAGCAGAGAACAAAACAAACAACAAGTTCTGCACTTGTGAAGCTTGAGTTCCAGTAAGAGCATATTCCAATTGTTGTATATGTTCATTTGGGTAATTGAAAGGCAAACCCTGTTCTTGAAAAGTAATACTTCAAATTACAAAGATCTTTCTTTCCCCTACTTTAGTCTTTTAACTTTAATGTAGTATTAATAAACACAAATAAGATTTTCACTTTACTAAATTGAAATTTATTTGAACACTTACGTATGTAAGAATAATGAGGACATTTCTTAGAATGATGAAGTAGTGTGGCTTTTCCCACAAGTAGTAAATTATATTCTAAAACTATAGTAATTGAAACAGTGTGGTATGATGTAAGAATAGGAGGACCAAGGGAAGACTCAAAAAAAAATATATATGAATTTACAATAGTATATATTTTTCATATGTCATTTCAAGTTAGTAAAAATGAATTATTCAATAAATGGCACTAATAAGTGGCCAACACCTGAAAAGAAAAAATTTGAGTTAGATAACCCCAGTTCTTATATCTTACACGGTAATAAATTGTAGGTGGAGCTAGTATAAAAAAAGTGTATATTTTTTAATTAAACCATAAAAGTATTCAAAGAGATTATGCACAATTTAAAATTCTTCAAGGGGGAAGGTTTTTTAAGTGTGATGCAAATTAATAAGATACTAAGGAAACAATGGATACATTTGAATTTATAAAAATAAGAAATATACTGCCGTAGTTCATTAATAAAAATCAAAAGACAAAAGTTGAGTGTTAGTTTTGAATTTTAGATAGTCTATAGAGGATTAGGGAAGATGGTTTTTTAAAAAGGTGATTGACTAGTAATAAGACCATAAAAAAGATCTGGTTGTGAACAGAAAATGAGGATATCATGCGGTGGTGACTGGAAAGTAAAGAGAAAACAGGTGAAGATTTTAGGTAGTGAAATTGTCAGGATATGGTAAGTGATTGACTGGAATGGGTGAGGGAAGATGGTGGAGGATATCCCCGGATTCAGTTGTAAATGTCTTGGCCCATTTATTGAGATGAATAATAGAGGAAAAAAAAAAAGCTCATGTTCTGGGAGGGAGATGCGTTAGATATCAAACAGAATTTGAGGTCCATGAGGGCCAAGCAAGTAGATAGGATTAGCCAGTATCTGTGTTTTAAGAACAGAGAGAGAAAAGATGTGAGGGCTATCAGGACATGATAGAGAAAATGGTAAAAATAGATAAGGTCATCTATAGAAGGCATATAGAAAAGAAAAAAAGAGCCAGAGACAGAGATTTATCAAAACATTAAGCATTAAAGAGTTAGAATATCAAGATGGGTCAAGAGGAGATCATGAAAGCACCATGTCATAGAAGACAAGTATATGGTTTCAGAAAGGAATGAGAAAACTCCAAATGCTCTCCCTTTGTAACCACACCACAGTCCTTTACCCACTCCCTACAACCCCTGGTGACCACTCATCTGTTCTCCATCTCTCTAATTTTGTCATTTTAAGAATGTTATATAAATAGACTTATACAGTGTGTAACTTCTTGAAATGGTATCACTCAGCATAATTTCCTTGAAATCTACCCAGATCCTTCCATGTAACAGTTGTTCATTCCTTTTAAATTCTGAATAGTGTTCCATGGCACGATGTAGCAGTTTGTTCAACCATGCACCCCTTGGAGAACATTTGGGTTGTTTTCAGTTTTGAGCTATTACTGATAAAGTTACCACAAAGATTTCTGAGTAGATTTTTGTGTGAATAAGTTTTCTTTTCTCTGGGATAAATGCTCAAGAGTACAATTGCTGGGTCATATGGTAAGTGTGTGTTTAGTCTCTAAGAAACTGTCATTCTGTCTTCTAGAGTGGCTGTATACCATTTTATATTCCTGCTAGCAATATATGAGAGTTCTATTTTTTCCGTGTTTTCACTGGCTGGCTTAAAAATAAATAATATACAATGAACATTAATCAGTATCACAACTTTATGTTGAAATTTTAAGACAATATAAGTAATGTTGGCCAATGATTGTTAAATAGATGACTTTTTAAAAAAGATTTTATTTTTTATTTATTTGAGACTGAGAGAGAAAGAGAGAGAATAGGCATGATTGGGGAGAAGGGGTAGTCTAAGAGGGAGAAGCAGGCTCCCCACTGAGCAGGGAGCCCGATGCGGGGCTCGATCCCAGGATCCCCAAGATCATGACCTGAGCCGAAGGCAGACACTTAACGAACTGAGCCACCCAGGTGCCCCAAAATGGTGACATTTTTAAATATTATGGACCAGTAAATTCTTAGAAAAAGAATAAACTAAAACAGAAAACCAACATTGAGTGGGTAGAACAGACGAATAACTTTTAATAGTTGAAGGCTTTAAAGTGAACAGAGTAATCATCACAAACACAGCTTCAACTGCTAGCTTCTCTCATCATCAGTTTATTAAAGAGTCCAAATTAATGTTCCTTCCTTGCATGATGTCTCAAAGCTTAGTGCAACCTACTTTTCCATCCTTGATCCTACCTTTCTCTCCTTTAGCCCTGCCACACACATGCCGCTCCTGACTTTCCCAGGTACACATCCCTCCGTTTCTTTGTTCCTTTTGCCTAGAAATAACCAACCTCTACAATCCTCCTCTGCTCTCCTGCTTTATTTGACTGGGGACTCCTCTTGTAAGGTCGCATTTCCCTTACATTTCTTCATCTGTGTTTCCACTGCACTGTGTATGATCCTCTATTAGAGCACTTGTCTTATAATTATTTGTGAATGCCTTTGTCCCTTTTGTAAAATTACGAAGGCAGGTAGCATGGCGAGTTCATCTTCCTTTCCCCAACCCAAGGATAATTAGTAGGCACACAGTAGGCTCCCAGTAGATGCCCTCCAGCGAACAAATCAAAGGCCATCTTCCTTTTTGTAGGATGTCTGTATTGGTCAGAAATTTTCCTGAGATCTTGGGCATTGTTTTCAGTGGGTATAATTCCCCTGAAACCCAAGTTTAATATTAGTTGAAGGGCTGAGCACAGATTAGTGTAACAGAACTCCATTATTTTGCTAGTATCAAGGGACAACTCTGAGAACTTTGTAGACCTTCTCCATTACTGGGAGAAAGAGGGAACATTTGTCATTATCAGTATGGTGGACATGACCCAGTGTAATCAAATCATTGCTATTTGAGAGGCTTTTAAATGGCTTTCTTTACTGTCATAATTTATCCCACATGCTCCTTTCACTGTAGCTTTTGTGCCCAAATCTTATGCTTTTCAAGATTAGAAAAGAATTTATGCTTGAACCTATGTCTCTTTTTTTGGTCTGTGGAATCTCCTAGTAATTGCTTTTACCACATGGAAATTGATAATAGTGTTAGAACCTCACTTTATTCTGAGCTTATAGCCCATAGTCAAGCCCCTATAATTAGACATGTTTTCTGTGCACTTGCAGACATGTGCACGCTGAGGTGGCTGAAATAATACCTCCCAATTTCCCCAGTTGATAATCACAGTCTTTACAACTTGGTTATAAACTGGGTGGTTGGCATTTCTAGCTGTTAAGTTTCAGATTCTGTTAGAGTTGCAGTTGAATTAAAAGTTCTTCATTTTCCCCTTGGTGTCAAGTGCATCACTACATTCTCAACACTTAATTATCATTGCATCCTAAAATATTCCTCATTTGGCAAAAATATTGAAATTACTTTTTCCTGTTGAAGAAGCACACTCTGATATGCGGGGAAAACACTGAGATGCTGTGTTCTACCGAGAACCCAGGAAGTGAACAGCAACTTAGGGCATTTGGAAGAATTAAGAGGGACCCCAAAACCAGTTAAAGGGTCCACGTTACCATTACCCATATTAAACTAAACTTGATAACTGATCTGTTTAACCAGATGACATATCCATAAGCTGAAGCTCACCAGACCAGAGGAAGCACCCTAACCCTCACCAGAGTTGACTGAAATGGCAGTAAAATGGGATGTGACCTTCCTCCCCTCCTCCCACAGCCTCTGTGCTGTACACAGGGCAGCTTCTCCTCACTCACCCTCCCACTACATTTTCATATTAGACTCTTCCCTTAGATCAAGGTGTACCCACTGATCAAATATAACACAAGGGAGGGATGACATTATTTGCAAACATTAGTACCTCAGCCAGCAGGTATCTGAGACCAAGAACTGAGGGAAGAAGACACAAGATAAGTTAAGTAGAAGTAGATTAAGGAGACAAGACATTTATTTGCTTATTTATTAAAATACTTTTCCAGCAACCATTTATGAAGCACCTGTGTGTTGGGCACTCTGCGTTTGATAGTGAACAAGATGAGGTCCATAACCCCCATGAGCTTCATATTCTAATGGCGAAGGGAGAAAACAAGTAAACATACGAATAATGTGATAGTAATGGTAAATGTCATGAAGAAAATGAACAGGCTTTGAATAGCAGCTCTGGCTCCTTCTTAGAATGGAAAAGAAAATCAGACTTGAGAGAATAGCTACCATTCCCTGACAGTCTGCATGGGTCTGACCTCTATGTCAAATCCGTGGATACGCTTTTTTCAACTGACCCAACGGCTTCCTTGCTGTTCTCCACAGGAGAAATGCTGCATGCATTTCTCAAGGGGACAGTGTCAGTTATTCTGAAAATGTCCTTTCCCAACCATCGGGGCTACAAAAAATAACCAAGCAACGGTATCTTGAATGCATTAATTAACCTGTGTGGGGCACCTCCTGTCCTTTGCTCAGTGGTGGTCAAAAGGATGCCTCTTATTAAAAGATGCCCCAGTGGATAAAGCAACTTAATATTCTTTCCAGAGTCCTGGAATCCAGGACTATGCTGTTATTGACATCCTCACCTTCTACATTCCCTGTGCATACACCCATGAATAGGAAAAAAAAATTCTAAAATGGTCCGAGGGAACCTCAAGGCCAAGTTGTGTCCCAGATCAGGTACCCCCCGGAGAGGAGGTGTGTTATTCATTCAGTCACTCATTTCTGGCCCCTCTCCTCAGCACTATCCTCAGAAGCAGAAGCAAATAACGGTCTCTAGTTTGGGCTGTGCTGGTCATTTCCACAGATAAATTAAGCTCAGGTTATCTCTTCTTTCTAGGAATTTTTTGTCCATCTAGCCTTTCAACCCTGGTCAAGATTTGCTCCTGGCTAAATTTGAGAAGTGGGTAGCATTCGTATTTGAGATCATGCACCCTTTCTCTCTCCCAGTTTAATGTCACCCCTTCCTTTTCCCCATCCTTTTGTCAAGAGGGAAAATGATTTGATGGACTCACTAGTTCACAGATAGTGTTTTGGTCTGGGTTTCCCTGAAAGAAGACCCTAAGAAAAGAATTGGGTATAGGTGGTTTATTTGGGAGGTGATCCCTAACTGCAAAAGGGAGAAAGTGGGGAAATTTAAGCAGAGAAGTGGGAAAAGCCAAGGAATACATGTTAATTGAGAGGGTTACTAGTATGGACTGCTGAGGCTTCATCTACTGGGAGCTTTTTAAGGAATCATAGAGATCAGAATTGCTCTACCAAGGGTTGAGAAATGGGGATATATATAATCTCTATTAATTCCTCTCCCTCCTTGAGAGATGACACTTAAGGGTTGCCCTGCTTGCGAGCTGAGCAAGCTCCCAGGGCACTGGAAAAATCCCTTAGGCAGAGAATCAGAAAGATGTGGGCACTTGAGGTGGGAGCTGTCAACATCTGTCGAAGTGCACAGGATCTGTCCATGGCAGCTTTAGGACAACGCAGAGGTGATCTGAGAGGATATGAAGTGGGGCATCCAGAGCATACACTGCTTGCTGTCCATTCAAGGAGGATTTCATTTGTTCAACATTTGTTGAGCACTTACTGTGTGCCAGGAATAGTTTTCCCGAGATGAGCGTCCAGGTAAATTAAAAGAAGCAGGGTAAAGGGCACCTGGGTGCCTCAGTTGGTTAAGAGTCTGACTCTTGATCTCAGCTCAGGTCTTAGTTTCAGGGTTGTGAGTTCAGGCCCTGCGTTGGGCTCCACACTGGGCGTGGAGCCTTCTTAAAAGTAAAAATAAAAATAAATAAAAGAAGCAGGATGAGAAAAGATCTGAGGGATGGAGCTGCCTGGGAGAGCAGGTGTTCCACTGCTCAGAAGGATGACATCCCTCAAAGGCCTGGGGAGATAGGTGCTCTGGGAATAGGTATGCTGCTCAGAAGCCATGGGCTGGCTAGAACACACCTGTCACATCCTGCAAGGCCAATCAGAGACCTGAAAGTTTAAGTTAACGTGACCCTTCCCCTCTCCTGCAGCCTGGTGCCTCCTCCCAAGCCCATTTGGCCATCCAGAACCCGGATACCTGCCATGCCAGCTTGAAGTCATTCCCCTTTCCTCTTCTGCCTTCTCTCTCCAGCACACCCACCATTCCATTTTATCCCAGTGTGCCCTTGCCCTGCTCAGCCTTCCTGCCCTTTTCACCTTCCTCCTCACCATGAAATACAGTATTCCCATTATCATTGCCTAGTTCCCCATCTACACAGCTAATCCTGTTAAGGACCAATTTAAGCAATGCTGGAGTCTGGAGCTTTTATGACTTAAGCAGTTGAGGATCTCCTTATGTTACCAATGATGAATGATATAATAAATAAGCAGAGTCTCAATTAAAATACTCATCCATCATGTTTGATGTCACAGAAGTCTAATCTCAGACATAATAGGTTTGTAAATTAAAAATACTGGGTCTCAGTAGCCAGAAAGTCATTCTGTCTTAGAGCCTCTGGACACTGTCCCCTAATCTGCGTCTGGCCCCCTGTGTCAGTTTCACACACCCCGCTTCCCCAGCCTGTGTGCTGTAGCCCAGTCCATTCCCTTTCCCTGGGGATGAGAGAGCAGAAGTGGGCTGTCCGGAGGAAGGAGGGACTCTGCCACAGTCCCCAGGACTGTGCTGGTCCCAGCCACCTGTCTGGGGTCACCTGGACCCCAGTCCAGAGAGCCACAGCAGAGGTCCTCAGGATACCAACCCTTTGGCAGCTGTACAAACCAAACAACCATTTCTGCTGTAGATACACCCTGGGCCTCCCCAAGCATGAGGACTCCCTCCCTGTGGGCGAATGAAGCAGATGGGAGCCCGTGCTGGCCTTTCTCAGGTGGCTTGTGCACAGAGGGGAAGTTCGGGCTCCCTCTGCCCTGTTTTGGTTCCATTTGCCTCTCTGGCTCCATCCTGGTTTTTGATAGCAAAGGTTAGCATTATAATTAAACAATCAATTTAGCAAATCTTCTTTGGGGATTTCCTTTCCTTTCCTTTTGGCAACTGTAGCTTCTCTTATCTCTAGAGATCCCCTGTGAAGTCTATCTGAGGTGTTTTCACTTTCCTTCATCTACAGTTGTTGTTTTTTTAAATGCTGTTTTCTCAAACTACCAAATGATAAATAAGATGCAGCATGTTCGTGGTTTATGTAAGCAGGAAGGAATATATTTGCTTCTCTCTGCAGGAAAAGAGAAGGAGGCAAGCTGATGTCTGTTACCCAAGGCCTTGTTCCCAAATATCATGGGGATTTGGGAGTCTAAGAATATTAATTGGATATAGCGAGAACAGTGGCAATTTCAAGTACCCAGGAGGGACATGCTGTGCTGCAATAGAGTGTGAGAGAAATTTACCTGGCAGTGATTTGGTCTTCATTTCTTCCACGTTTTGTTTCCTGTGCAAAACATATATGTGGCAAGAGATGGGAATAGGGAAAAGGAGTTCACGGAGGGGAGAAGAGAAGAAATAAACTTTGAAAATTCTAGTTGCCATGACAACATAATGAGCTCCAAAAGTGGTATCTCTGAACTAGTTTTGCATGGAAAGGCAGGGGAGCCCAGAAGGAAAGAATTAAAATAATACAAATAATGAAACAGTGATCATGAAGCAAAAGACACCACGGAAGAGCCACTTCTTGCCACTGCTTGGGGACTGGGACTGCGAAAGCTGCCTGCTCCCGGCCAACCACAGCAGTGACAGTGGGATTACTGTTGGCTGGGGGGTGGGGTGGGGTGGGGGGGCAGAATGCTCTTCACAACCTCCTGGGCTCTGGGTGATGCGCAGCTAAGAGATTCTGACAAAAGAAACCCTGTGCATTGTGTGTGAAGCAGAGCATGCTGAGGGCCCTCGAAAAGCAAGGCTCTCCTCCTGCCCTGGTCTCCTCCCTTTCTTTCCTCCCACCTGAGCTCCCTTACAGCCTAGCTTCGTCCTTCCAGTGGGTTTCCCGGCAGCCCTAGCCACAAGGTGTGCTGTCTCACTTTTACCGCAGCAGTTGGGAGCAGGGTCCCCGTGGCCCAGCATCCGTTGTAGCTGTAAGGCTCTCCTCCCACAGCCAAGGGCCCCAGAGCTGTATGGGGTTTAGAAAAGAGCAGGCAGCATATAGAAGCATAAACTAGGAAGGCTGAGTAATGGTTTGTTGACTACACTCAAATTGGAAATGCACCCAAGGCATCTTAAAAAAAAAGGGGGGGGGTATTTTAATAAAGAAATCTCTCAGTACTTCCTTATTCTTATTCAAACGTTGTTCATTTTTTCCTCGTTAGGATAACTATGAACATTGCAATACATATTCTTTTCTCATATCATCAGTATTTATTTTACAGCATTTTGAACGAATCTGTGAGTTAACGTGCTTGTTCTTAGGACTGGGTGGATTTGGGGATCCTGCTGCCACCTTGTGCTTGCTTGATACTGCTCCTCACTAGTCTTGTACATTGTTCTGTCTCTACCACCAAACACAGTAGCTGCCACACAATTGTTACTTAATACTATGTTTGTTAAATAAATAGAATGAGTGCTTCATTCCACTTGAAGTATCAAGCCTTCTTTATTATACATGCTCTGGCTGGACTCCAACAAATGGCTGTTTGGCAATAACCCACATCAAGGTCAACAGATGACTTACAGGTGTATATGTACGTGAACTACTGCCCCTGAGCAGGGCAGCACCTCTATGGAGAGAAGAAAATCATTGAGATCAGCAAAGACGAATCAACTAATTTTCTAGCCCCTTTCAGATATTATCGTTAAAGTATTAGTACTTAATACTAAAGCATAATACTTCCTGCTTTAGAACCATTTATTAGTGAGGGGAACCTCCTTTTCCCTGGCTCCAACATGTTTTCATGTGGAGGTACTTCCTCTAGAAAACTCTAGGCTTCTCTCTCTGCCCTTCATTCATTCCTCCTGACTTGTAATTGATGAGCTTAGAAGACCTGGGTATGCTTCTCTCTGCCTCTTTTTTTTAGAGCTGACCTGCCCTCCAGGTGTATAAACCCTCTCCTCTGCTTTCTTAGCTCACAGGGACAGCACCCTAGAATAGGGCAGGTCTGGGATCGTGTGGTTGTGCTTATGATGAGGTGGCTCAAAATGTTGGGGTAAATATTAGTGGTAGAATTAAAGCTGTGCTCTCCAATGGGTTTTATCAGAAATAATGCTGATATTTTTGTTTTCATTTATCTGACTCCTCTATATACTGTTTCTCTCAGTTGGTTCCATAATGTGAAGGAGAATCAATATTGATCCCCATAGGACTGTTACGCTTGATTACAAAGCCTTTTTTTTTCCCTTTAAATGTGCAATTTTCAGTGATACAATACAGTCTCCAATGTGATTTTCTTCCCATCCAAGGAATCTAGAAATTCCAGTGCACATACCTTAGATATTTATTTTGAAGGTCAGTTGGGAAAGAGTAGTCAGAGAACAGAAATTATCTTTATAGCACACTTGATTAGTGTATGACCTTCTGATCACCAAAAATAGGAGAATGCAAAAGAAGTGTAAGAACTGGTTCATCCTCTTGGGGGCTCACCTCCTCCCCTGGAAGCTTAAACCCGCCATTTTTTCATATTGGGCATCACTGTAGCAGGTATTCTGTGGCTTCTACCAGAACAGCAGCTTTGCAGAAGAGGTGGAATTTGAGCTGGGCTTTGAGGGGTGCCTAAAATTTATATAAGCCAGGGATGGTGTGGATTTCAGGGAGGGAGCATTAGGTGAGCACCAGCTTTGAGGCAGGCCCTAATCTATTTGCAGGATAGAGAGGACATTGCATTTGAGAGTTGGGCAAACAAGGTTGGATCATTTGGGTCTGGCCAGATTTTGGAGAGTCTCACAAAAGAGGGGATTAGGCTTGAGCCTGCAGATGGGTGAGTTATTGTGGGTACCAGATGGAAGATATGGGATGACCACGTGGGACATAGTATTTTAGTAAGATTAACTTGCAGAACTGTCCTGTGTAAGGATATCCTGCTTATCTAGTTCCTTTGCTACCTCCCCAACTCTTTAATCTTCCTCTGAGCTGCTCCTGCGTGAGGACCATGGCTGGGTCTCTCTGTCAGCCTCTCTGAACCATGGTTAGACGTGCCTGGCACAGAAGTTAGGTAGGCTGCTTCTAAAAAGACTGAGAGCATTCATTCCACCCAGACCATGGCTTTTAGATTTGAGACTGGATATCAGGATGTGCATTTTTCATAAGAAAGGTGTTTGTTTGTTTTGGTAAATGAAAAAGGAGAAGTAATAGTCCCCTTTCACCTGTAAACACCACTATCTGGGAACCATAGCAAAGAGCTATATGTAATAACAATAATATTAATAATAATAGCTACTGTCATAAAAGTGTTTGCTGCATGCTAGAACTTATCTTATTGTCTTTACTGCATCTCTAACATGTAGGTCTCTGATAAGGGCATACAGAACAGGTGTTAGAATTTTAACATGCTGGGAATAAATACAGAAAAAAAGGCAACCCCTGATGGAAAGGTGTTGGATGGGCCCCTTACCAAAAGTGGGAGGCAGTCCAGTATGGTGGTGGTTTTGGAATTAGAGGGCTCCCACTTGACTCCTAACTCTTCATTTTACCAGTTGTATGGCTATGGGCCGATTTCCCAACCTCTATAATATAGTTTCCATTACCCAGTCTGTAAAATGGGGCTCATAATACTTCAAATTTGTTGTCATTGTTGTTGTTGAAAGTGAGGTAAATTAATGTAATAAACTTTACTAGCACAGTGCCTGGCCCGTATTGGATGTTCAGTAATGTGTAGCTATTATTATTAAGGGCCTTCCTTAACCAGCCTCCCATGAATCGTAATTTTTCTGCCATCCATTGTATCTTTGACTTGAGGCTTTGGAAGAGCCTCCAAATAACTAAAAATATGATAGATCATCAAAGTTACACATTTTCTCCCTCATGTTCCCTGAATATCTTTGTGCAGTTCATTTATTAGCACTCTAAAATGATGGAGCCTTGGGAGAGAGGTACAGACAGAACAGAATCATTTTGATAGCTAGGGGATGGAATTGTAAAAGCTGAAGAAATCTGAAGGAAAAAAAAGAGGCAAGTTAACAAAATGTATTGAATAACCACAATATGGTAGGAAAAAATGTCACGTATTGTTTATTTAATCCTCACAAGAACTCAGTAAAGTGGCTATGTTCTCCTCACCTACAGATGGGAAAATATGGACCATCAGAGATAAAATAATTTGCCCAAGGATCCCCAGATAGTAAGTGGGGGGATTGGGATTTGAACTTAGATTTCTTTTCATCCAAAGCCTGTACATTTTGTCCTGCATTCTGCTGGCCCTCGAGGAATGCACAGAACAGCAGTGCCTATTGGAAGAAGCCAAGCATCTTGGGGAGACCAGGGGGAGGCTAAGGACATGGTGTCAGAGAGCCCAATGTAAGCATATGAAAGAGGTAGACATTTTCCGATAACAGGGAAATGGGGGAAAGGTGGAAGAAGGGTATACTTTCACTATTTCTACTTTTTTTTTAAAGATTTTATTAATTTATTTGACAGAGAAAGACACAGCGAGAGAGGGAACACAAGCAGGGGGAGTGGGAGAGGGAGAAGCAGGCTCCCTGCTGAGCAGGGAGCCTGATGTGGGACTGGATCCCAGGACCCTGGGATCATGACCTGAGCTGAAGGCAGACACCTACCGACTGAGCCACCCAGGCGCCCTCACAATTTCTACTTCTAGTATCCCTTAGGGCTCATTTGGTCTGTGGGAGACAGAGAGACTGAGTCCCTGACCACACTCCCAAGGCTCACTACCCAACAGGACAATGCTGCAGGGACTGGGGTTCTGAGAGGGGCTGCTCAGCATCTTTCCCCTGTTAGTGACTAGGCCTGAGCAGGCCTGACTAGGCAGAGGCCTGGGGAGTGTAGGATAGGCAGGCCACTTGTTACCTGCCATAGCAATGTGCAGAATTGACAAATCCATGTCTAGAAGGGGACCAAAGTCATAGTGAAGGCTGATGTTCTAAAGCCAGGTCCCCAATCTAGAGAGCTAGACAGATAACAGGAGTCAGGATGCAGGCTGGAGGAACCAGTGGGTAGGAAGGGGGCAGTGAGTGAAGAGAATCAACACGGGCATTGGGAGATGGTCCAGGTGGTATTCTGTGGGCAGGGAGTGGGCTTCTAGCATGGTTCCTGTCTTGGGAAGATAGGCTGGACACTTTTCAAGGAGCCAGATGTCCTTCTGATGTGCTGTGATGTATGAACCTTCAACCTTTGGGGTGAGGGATGTGATTTGGGGTGAGAGCACAAGCCAAGGATGTGACAACCAAATGTGCTTGAGGGAAAACTGCTCCAGGGAGAAATGTGTAGGTTGCCGACCAACAGGGCCAAGGAGAGTCAAGGAACTGCATGTTCTCTAATTCACATGCAGACCAACACCAGCCCAGTCGACCCTACTTTTCAGGCTCTCTGCCTTCAGAAATGAAGAGCCAAAAAAGAAAACCTCAAGAAAATGATTTCTACACTTTCAGACATAGGTCCACTCAACAGCAAAGTTGACTGCACTCCTGTACCTGCCCTCAGTTATCCCCAGTGAACCCAGGTTGCCAAATCATGTCTCTTTCCACCATGAAGCCCTGTCACTGCCTTGAAGTGTTTAAATAAGTTGAGGATTTCACTGAGACCTTTCTCTTAAGTTTCTCTTTTTCACTTCCTGCATATCTGACCACTTGCTCTCAGTATTAGTCAGTATAAATTAGGCTATGTTGCTGAAACAAACAACCCTCAAATCTCAGTAGCTTAAAACAATGGAGGTTTATATTTTGCTCAAGCTTCAAGGTCAGTGTTGCATATCATAGATGCCTCCTAGAGACTCAGGCTGACAGTTAAATGCTTTGGCACAGATGTGTCTCCCAGCAACCCTGCTCACATTTCACAGGTCAGAACTAGTCACGTGGCCTTGCTAACATTAAGGGGGGAGAAGAGCAGTCTTCCATGTGTCTGGAAGTTGAGGAGAACTGGGTATGAGCAAATATCAGTAATGTCTACCTTACTCTCTTTGCTGATTTCTTTTTCTCTATGTCCTGTGAAACCGTGGTTTCCCACAAGGTGCCATTCTGAGCCACATCATCCTTCTCTTCCTTGGAGGTCTCATTTACTTCCCCATAGCTATAAGCCATCCATGTCCTTAGGACCCTTGGACCCAAACCCCCAACTTTTGCCTCTCTCCTGTGCTACAAAGCCGTATTTTCAACTGTATGATAGATCTGAATGAATTACTTCAAGCTCATCATGCTGCAAACCAAATTAACTTTCTATACCAAAATCCCCACCTCCTCTCTCTACTAACACACCCACTTAGCCATCGTGGGGGCCTTTGGAATTTCTGGCTCTTCTAATCTGGTCTACAGATTCCTTTTTTATTCTGTGATATGTCTGTTGACCTGTCCATTCTCCTTTCCATTTTCAATGCCCTTGATCATGTGAGGCCCAGGTTCTTGTCATAACCTGTCAAATAGTGCCTCCCCCCATCTTTAGTCTTTGGCACAAATATAGCTATTTTCCTAAAAATAGATTTAATCATGTTGCTCCCTTGTGAAAAAACCTTTGAGAATTTCTTGCGACCCACAGAATAAATTAAATTGCATCAAGTCGTTGGGGGAACAGGGTTGTATTTGAACAGAGCCAGACAAGGATTTGAATCCTGGTCTACCACCTACTAGCTGTGAGTAAGTTATTTAATCTCATTGACTCTCAGTTTTTCAGTCTATAAAAAGAAGACAGTAATACGTACCTCTCAAGGTTATTTCTTGCTCATGTTAGTGTCCATCATCCATTTGGCTGGGGCTCCATGCCAAGTTGTTATTGTATTCCCTCTAGAACCTGGACTGATGGAGTACTCATTCTCTGACCTCATCACCTCCTGCTCTGTCCTGGCCCACTGCACTTCAGCCATACTTTCTCACACTGGGGTAAGGAAAAAGAGAGCTCTGAAGGTTCTTACTCTGGCAGGAAGTATTTGGCCTCAAACTTATTTGTCAGAATTGGTCATATGTCTGTATCCAACCTTAGGCACTAAGGAGGCAAAGAGCCAAAAATATTATGTGAGCAGCATTAATGACTACCCTGTAATCCCATAGAGGTTACCTCAGATCCTTGCCCTGTGGCTGGCTTCTTGGCCTGATTAAGCTCTGACACAGAGACTCCATGTGACCATTAGCTAGTCAAACTTGTCAGGTTTTTCTTAGTCTCCTTCAAAACAGGATGGGACACTTCAAGTGTGTCAGCGACTTGAGGATTAAAAACTGATCCACAAAGATGGTCTAACTAAAGGGGATGGAAACCATCTTTTAGTCGGTTCTACTCATCACAGATGAGGAAACTCAAGGACCAAGAAGAGTAAGACAACCTGCCTAGGACTCTCTGGCATCTTAGACTCTTCATGTCTGTCTCTGAACCCTCATTATCCCTTCCAGCAAGCCCCACCAGCCAACCTGTATTTTCTCCGTGGCTGGTGTCATCATCTATTTTCAATTTATCCTTTGGAACACAATGTCCTCTTTCCTAGACACCTTCCCTAGTTCCTCCCATGGAATCAGAGCCTTTCCTCTTTATGTCATCTGTGTCCCATTTATAGCATATGCCATTTTGTATTGATTTCTTTGTCTCCTGGGAATATTGGATTTACTTGAATAAGGAATGGTATCTTTTTTTTTTAAGATTTTATTTATTTATTTGAGAGAGAGAGAATGAGAGATAGAAAGCACGAGAGGGAAGAGGGTCAGAGGGAGAAGCAGACTCCCCGCTGAGCAGGGAGCCCGATGCGGGACTCGATCCCGGGACTCCAGGATCATGACCTGAGCTGAAGGCAGTCGCTTAACCAACTGAGCCACCCAGGCGTCCAATGAGGAATGGTATCTTATATATCTCTATATTTTCCAATCTAGCAAGTGGTACTTTATCCAGTGGCACTGGATAAAGACTCTGTGTCTAAATAATTGGAAAAAAATAAACTCCCATAGCCACACAGGCAGTAGCAGAGTTGGTACCAAAACCTAACACTCCTGATTTTTGTTTCCATTAATTTTCTCCTGAATTTTATTCAGCTTATAATTTTTCAGTCTCTTACAGAGTAGTGTCCTGTGCTTTTCTGCTGGGGGTTAAGAGACTATTTCTTTTTTTTTTTTTAATGATTTTTTATTGTTATGTTAATCACCATACATTACATCATTAGTTTTTGATGGAGTGTTCCATGATTCATTGTTTGTGCATAACACCCAGTGCTCCACACAGAACGTGCCCTCTTTAATAGCCATCACCAGGCTAACCCATCCCCCACCCCCCTCCCCTCTAGAACCCTCAGTTTGTTTTTCAGAGTCCATCGTCTCTAATGGTCCGTCTCCCCCTCCAACTTACTCCCCTTCATTCTTCCCCTCCTGCTATCTTCTTCTTCTTTTTTTTTTCTTAACATATATTGCATTATTTGTTTCAGAAGTACAGATCCGTGATTCATCAGTCTTGTACAATTCACAGTGCTCACCATAGCACATACCCTCCCCAATGTCTATCACCCAGCCACCCAATCCCTCCCACCCCCCACCACTCCAGCAACCCTCAGTTTGTTTCCTGAGATTAAGAATTCCTCATATCAGTGAGGTCATATGATACATGTCTTTCTCTGATTGACTTATTTCACTCAGCATAACACCCTCCAGTTCTATCCACGTCGCTGCAAATGGCAAGATCTCATTCCTTTTGATGGCTGCATAATATTCCATTGTGTATATATACCACATCTTCTTTATCCATTCATCTGTCGATGGACATCTTGGCTCTTTCCACAGTTTGGCTATGGTGGACATTGCTGCTATAAACATTGGGGTGCACGTACCCCTTCGGATCCCTACATTTGTATCTTTGTGGTAAATACCCAGTAGTGCAATTGCTGGATCGTAGGGTAGCTCTATTTTCAACTGTTTGAGGAACCTCCATACTGTTTTCCAGAGGGGTTGCACCAGCTTGCATTCCCACCAACAGTGTAGGAGGGTTCCCCTTTCTCCGCATCCCCGCCAACATCTGTCATTTCCTGACTTGTTAATTTTAGCCATTCTGACGGGTGTGAGGTGGTATCTCATTGACGTTTTGATTTGGATTTCCCTGATGCCGAGCGATGTTGAGCACTTTTTCATGTGTCTGTTGGCCATTTGGATGTCTTCTTTGGAAAAATGTCTGTTCATGTCTTCTGCCCATTTCTTGATTGGATTATTTGTTCTTTGGGTGTTGAGTGTGATAAGTTCTTTATAGATTTTGGATACTGGTTAAGAGACTATTTCTTACCAGATTTTTTCCCTCTATTCTTCATTGGATTTGCTAACTTGAATTTGTTTTTGTTTTTGTTTTTGTTTCTTGTTTGGTGATAATACCACATTCCCATTCAAGATGGAAATTCTCCATAAACAAAGGGTGTTTTGTTTTTATTTTTGTTTTGCCTTTCAAGTATCATGCTACAAGAAATAAGTTAATTCTAATTTGCAATCTCACAAACTTTGAAAGGCATCTATATGGCTTTGGGGGCTTAATGTATTGCAAATACTGAGTTAATTCTCGAGATACTCGGTATGAAACTTTTTTTTACAAACTGTAAGGTGGCATAGTGTTACAAGTATTATATTTAACATTATAACATTAAATTATACTTAACATCCAGCATCATGTCTGGTGCTGGTAGATGCTTAATGAGAATTTGGTGAACAAATGAAGACTTCCCCCCCCCCCCCCCAGATTATTTCATGTTGTCCTCATGAGAAGTTGTTTTGTAGCCATGGACTGTACCCCTTGAGTCAGTCAGTGCTGTGTCCTGAATACCTTTTACAGGTCTCTGGGGGAATTGAGCTGGACACTGTAGATAACTAACCCAGTGCAGTCTATTTTCTATCAACAGCAGGTTCATTGCACCACGTTCCTTCTTGGAGGGCAGTCTCCTTACCCCCACTGACTTACTCTTTTGGGGTGTCTCTTTTTTACTTCTGGAAGGGTCCCAGGTCTTTCTGATAATATTCCAAACTGTCATGTTTTGAGCAGGTGTTTCTGGTTATAAAAACCATATCAGCAAACTCTCTTTAGCAGATGTTCTCAGTCTTGGTCTCATTTATTCAGTAAACATATATAGTTCTTACTCTGAGGCAGATGCTATGTTCTGTGGGAAAAGCATGACTTACTTTTGGGAGACTCTCTCAAATTTTGTCCAGAAGACCTTTTAGAATAATTAATCTATATCCCATTGTTTTATTACCCCCTGGCTTCCCAAATCTTCCTCATTTTATACACTGACTGTTTGCATTTTATATAACATGGACTTTTCCTTCATATTCTTCATCCCCTGCATCCTTCATGCCCTCCATCTTTGTTCTCTAAATTTTATTCCCTGGGACCAATCTGATGTGACTTACATTGCACTTCATTTGAGTTATAACCATAGAGTACTCAAGCTAACAAGCTCCTTAGAGAACATTTCAGGGCTGAAGTAAAGCCCGCCCACCCCCATCCCGCCCCCACAACCAAATTGTCTTGACAAAGACCCAGAGGTGGTGAGTGGTGGAGTAGGGCTAGAATCCAGACCCCCTGGCCCTTATTCAAATAGTGTCTTTTGCCTACCTCTATTCAGTGCTCTTTGTCCTTATCGGATGAACCTTTTGATATTTGACTTTCATCCTTGTTACCCTTTCTCTTGTTGGTGTTAAGACCATGGTTTCCATCCCTCATTAGATTGATTACAGAGCTGTAGGGACCAATAAGGACCCAGGTTTCAGAGGGATGGTTTCATGTCTCTGTGTGTCAGCCTTTGAGGGTGACGTGCTATGGTTATGGTTGGTAGCAAGATGATGAGCCTTTTTTTAATCCTTATTGCTATCTAGTTAATGTAGCTTGGATTGCCACTGGTAGTCATGATAAGGCCCTTCTATTCCAGTGAGGAAACGTTCAGAGGACAGGCCAATGTGGGGATGCTAGCAGGACTTTCATGTGAAGAATTCCCGTGTATGGGGTTGTTTGGGGAAGCAGGCTTGTGGGTGAGGGGCAAAGAGAATTCTAAAAAGACTACATCATATTTCCTTTAGCTCAAAGACAGGTGGAGATCCTGGATGACATGTGATGTCAATTTTTATTGTTATGCATACTGGTACGATAGGTGTGTCTTTTATTGTCTCTTTGGCAAGAGTGATGTGAATGGCTTTTTTGGGAACATGAGATAGAGGCTCACCGCTGTACTTGGTGAGGGTAAAAATTAAGATGAGTTCTGACTGCTTTTATATATTTTTGAAAGGGCATTGGGGCAACTGTAAAGATACAGCTGACAGTTTCTTGAATTGGGAGAAAAACTTATTTCCTCTTTGTGTTTTTATGGTTTCTGTATTCATCTATGAGAACATATGGTTTATTAAAATTTCCAGAGCACCTTTGTATATATTTTATTCTTTTATCCCCACCATAACTTCAAGAAAAGTTATCATCCATTTTGTAAGAAACTGAGGCCATTTAGTGACTTACACAGAATTTCATAACTAGAGTATGTCAAAGTTGGGACCAAAAAACAGCTCTTCTTCCTGTCTGGTCCTTTTTGTTGTTGTTGTTATTCAAGGTAACTCAGTGTCCTCATCACTATGACACAGTATGTTTTCATAACTCATGGTTCATTGACTTACAAAAAAACCCCTTCTGTCTGAAATATTTCATATATACCCCCCCAATATGTGTTTGTGTGTATGTATATCTGTGTATATGTGTGTGTGTATAAAATTTTTTATATAGTTTGTACTATATATGTGATATAAACATAAATAAAATATCTGGGTACTCACAGTGAAGCTTAAGAGAGGGAGTATTAGTGAAACCCCAGTGGCCTTTCCCCAACTGTATCTCTTCATCTCCCCCTTAAGGGTAGTGCTTATTATTCCTTTGCTTTCCGTTAGTTTTACTACCTATATATATTTCCCTACACAATAAATCACTGAATGCTATATGAACTGTAGCATCCTGTGTATATTTTTATACCTGTTGGTTCACTACTGTTACTGCAGTATAGAATTGCACTCTATACATGTACTGCAAGTTATGTGTTCTCCACTTGGATACTTCTAGTTTTTTGTTAATGCAAATACACTGCCAGAAGATTCTGGAAGTGAATTTTTGGGGTTATAGGGCATCTGCATGTCCAACTTCACAAGATAATGCCCAATCACATTTTTAAAAATCACTTTTTAGGGCGCCTGGGTGGCTCAGTTGGTTAAGTGACTGCCTTCGGCTCAGGTCATGATCCTGGAGCCCTGGGATCGAGTCCCACATCGGGCTCCCTGCTCCGCAGGGAGTCTGCTTCTCCCTCTGACCCTCTTCCCTCTCGTGCTCTCTATCTCTCATTCTCTCTCTCTCAAATAAATAAATAAAATCTTAAAAAAAAATCACTTTTTAAAGTGACTGTACCAGTTTACATTTTCACCAGTAGCATATCAGAGATCTTGTTCCTCATTCTTCTTAATACTTAAACTTTTTGACTTCTGAATTTGTGTCGGTTTGATGTGTGTAAACAGCATCTTGTGGTTTTAACATGCTTTTTCTTGTTTACTAGTGAGGTTGAGCATATTTTCAAATATTTATTGCCCATTTGTATTTGCTTTTTACTTTTGTGAGGCCTTAACTGCTTAGACTTTTTTGTGTGAATGATTTAGGATAGTGACCCATTTCTATTTATTTTCCGTGTAGATAATGAATGCTATATGAATGCTCAACACCACGTATAGGAAAATATCTGGCTCTTCTTGGCTTTTCTTTTCCATGTGAATTTTAAAATCCTTATCAGATTCCAAGGAAGCCTCTGTTAGGATTTTCATTAGAATGCTTTTTATCCTATAGTATGATTTAGTGATATTTATAATAAGTCTATCCATTAACATACAGATGTCTTCATTTATTTGTGCCTTCTTTAATGTCTTTCAACATAGTTTTATAACTCCAGAAAGGTCTTGCACATCTTTGCTTATATTTATTCCTGGGTACTGCATGGCATTTTTTGCTAGTTTATTATTTTATTATTAATTGTACTCGTGTCTAGAGTTTCAATTGATTTCTGGATATTGATATTTTTATTGATTGATGTTGTTATACTCTGTTAATTCTATTAAATTATATGTACATTTTTTGAGGCTTCCAACACATAGACTTATCATTGGAGAATCATGGCTTTTGTATATTTTTTCACTTATTCTACTTATACCATCTATCAAATTTGAAGTTATTAGCATTTATCTGTTCTTTCAATGGCTGAATTTTAATTTTTCCCAGGCATTCTTCAATTAATGAAATTTTTATAAACTTAATACCTTCTACCACAAAATATAAAATCTCAGTAAGTCATATTACCCTGTCCTGGGATTATTAGACCAATATGAAGTTGTAATTTATATTTTTAACTGAACGATTTAGGCATAATCTTTAGCATTTTAAACATATTTTGTTAGATTTACTCACAGTTTCCTACATATTTTTTTTTACTGTTCTTTCTTCCATCTTAGACTTTTGTTTTTAGACTGTTTTCCTTATTTCTGAAGTACATTCTTCAGAGATTTCTTTGACAGTGCAAATTTCCTGTTTTTAGTTGTCTAAAAATATCTTTATTTTGACCACATCCTTAGTGTTTGTCAGGATTCATAATTCGAAGGTGACAATTATTTTGTCTCAGCATTCTAAAGAAATAATCCCTGTATCTTGGCTTCCATCATTGCTGATGAGAGCTAATTGTGAATCCTTAGTAAGTGATCAATTATTTTCTTATTTCTTAGGCTCCTTTAAAGACTTTGTCTTTGGTGTTGTGTAGTTTTACTTTAATCGTTTTAGTTATGGATTTCTAAATTTATCCTACTTTTATATATATTGTACTTACTCTACTTATATATTTGAGTATATCCACAATTCTGAGAAATTCAGGTATTTTCAAATATTTCCTCTCTTCACTCGGTCTTTTCTCTTATTATGGAATTCTGACTTGTCTTAAAGACCTTCATCATATCTAACATTTCTGTTAATCTCCCTTTCATTTTTCTCATCTCTTTATTTTATCGTGCTGTGTTTAAAAACAAACCACCCCCCCAAAACAAAAATAAAACCTCACAGTTCACTGACCTTTTATTTAATGCTATTTTCTCTGCTGTGCAATTTACCTTTGAATTTTAAATTTCAAAGGAAGAAAGAAAACACAAATTTTCGACATGAGGAATAAAAATGGGGTTATCACTACAGGTCCTACAGACATTGGAAAATATGAACAATTTTCTGCCAGTAAATTCAACAACTTAAATGAAATAGCAAGTTTCTTGAAAACAAAAATTGCCAAAACTTACACAAGAAATTAAAAAGTTAAATAAACCCATATCTATTAAAGAAATTAAATTGATCTAAAACCTTCCTACCAAAAAGCAAAACAAAACTCCAGGTCACATGTCATTTTTACCAAACATAATACCAATCCTCATGAGCTCCTTTAGAATATAGAGGAGTATAGAACACTTCCCAACTTATTTGATGTGGCAGGCATAACCCCAATATGTAAATCTGACAAATAAGAAGAAGATTACAGAACAATATCCATCATGAACATAGATGCAAAATTCCTGAATAAAATATTATCAATCAAATCTGGCAGAATAGAAGGATAATACATTATCACCAAGTAATATTTAATCCGTGAATACAAGGTTGGTTTAGCATTTGAAAATCAATCAATGTAATATGCCATAGTAACAGTATAAAAGGGGAAAAGCATATGACATCTCGATAGAGGCCCAAAAAGAATTTAACAAAATCCAACTCCTTTTTATAATAAAAACTCACAGTAAACTAATGAAAGGAGAGAACTTTCTCAATCTCATAAAAGAATGTCTATAAAACCTACAAGCTAGCACCATACCTATAGATAAAATATTAATCCCTTCCCCTCTGATCTGGAAATAGGCAAGGAATTTATACTTTCAGCACTTCTTAACACCGTTCTGTAGACCTGAGCCATTTTAATAAGGCAAGAAAAAGGAATAAAGGGCAAGAATATTGGAAAGGAAGAAGTAAAATTGTAATTTTTTCAAGAACAATATCATATATTTTGAAACTAACAATAAAATATATAAACTACTGGAGCTAATAAGCAAATTAAGCAAGATTATAGGATATAAGGTCAATATACAAAAAACTAATCAGATTCTATATACTTGCAATGATCAATTTCAATCTGAATGAAAAATGAATTAAAAATTTTTTAAAGTAGCGTAAAATCAAGTATCTAAGCATAAATCTAACAAAAGATGCGTAAAACCTTTATACTGAGAAGTACAGAACATTTCTGAAATAAGTCCTTTAAAAATGGAGAGACATACCATCTTTATAGATTGAAAGACTTAGGAGCGCCTGGGTGGCTCAGTTGGTTAAGTGTCTGCCTTTGGCTCAGGTCATGATCCCGGGGTCCTGGGATGGAGCCCCATGTTGGGCTCCCTGCTCAAGGGGGGAGTCTGCTTCGCCCTCTATCCCTTCTCCTGCTCATTCTCTCTCTCTCTCAAATAAAATAAATTAAATCCTTAAAAAAAGACTTAATATCATTAAGATATCCATTACCCCTAAATCAATATATAGATTCAGTGTATTCCCCACCAAAATTTCAGCAGGCTAATTTGAAGAAATAGGCAAGACGATTAAAAAATTAACATGTAAATGCAAAAGCTTTAGAGAAACTAGACAATTCTGTAAAAGGAGAACAAAGTTGTAGGACTTGCACCATTTGATTTTAAGATTTACTATAATGCTACCCTATCAAGACGATATGGTATTGGTGCAAAGATAGAGAAATAGATCAGCAAAACAGAATAGAGAGCCCCTCATATATGTGGTTGGTTGATTTTTGACAAAAGTGCAAAGTCAATTTAATGAGAAAAGGACAGTTTTTTAAAATAAATCATGTTGGATCTACTGGGTATTGGTATGGAGAAGAAAAAATGAATCTAGACCCCTGTCTCTCTCTGTAGATAAATATTAATTTGAGAATATCTGAGAATTTAGCACAGGCAAGTATTTCTTGCACAGAATACAAAAAACACAAACAATAAAACAAAAAAATTGTTAAGTTGGGCTTTGTCAAAATTAAAAAAAAATCTGTTCATCCAAAAGGCAGCATTAAGAGAATGAATGTAGACAAACCACAGACTGGGAGAAAATATTTATATAGTGTGTGTCTGTTTTTGTTTTTTTGACTATGGAGATTTCTGTTACTTTAAGCTTAGCGATGTATTAATTGCCATGCTTATTGCAATTTACCCAGCATCTGGGAATTTTGTACAGAATTCTGCCAGAAGCAGAAGCTAGTTTTTTTGACTTTTCAGATTCTTTATAAAATGCAATTGTTTTCTGGGCGCCTGGGTGGCTCAGATGTTTGAGCATCTGCTTTCGGCTCAGGTCATGATCCCAGGGTCCTGGGATCGAGTCCCGCATCAGGCTCCCTGCTCCTTGGGAGCCTGCTTCTCCCTCTGCTTCTTTCTCTCTCTCTCTCCCTCTCTTCTCTCTCTCCCTCTGTCTCTCATGAATAAATAAATAAAAAATTAAAAAAAAAATGCAATTGTTTTCTGAGTAGCATTAGGGAGAAATACAGTGATAGCAACCTAGTGACTACCGTATTTCTCATTTAAGCAGAATTATTTAGCTAATCCCCCTTAGAAGTAAAGCCTGTACTTACTAGCTTCCCAGGTAGGGGGCATATCTACAAAGGAGTAGGTAAACCTCTGAAAAACTTTGGCACGTTAGATCTTTTCAGGTTTAAGTGGGCTTCCTGTAAGTGGGTTCTGGCCATAAATATGTGTATGTGCATACCCACATGTATGCATGTACTTTTTCATGACTGTGGAGCCATATGTGTGCACGGATAATGTTTTCAAATAAGATGTATTTTCAGGTAAGAATTGAAGATTTGGAAAGAAGTCATATTTTTTTTCTCTAAATTTTTTTATTGTTATGTTAATCACCATACATTACATCATTAGTTTTTGATGTAATGTTCCATGATTCATTGGTTTGTGCATAACACCCAGGGCTCCATGCAGAACGTGCCCTCTTTAATACCGAACACCAGGCTAACCCATCCCCCACCCCCCTCCCCTCTAGAACCCTCAGTTTGTTTTTCAGAGTCCATTATCTCTCATGGTTCGTCTCCCCCTCCGATTCCTCCCCTTCATTCTTCCCCTCCTGCTGTCTTTTTCTTTTTTTTTTTTGTCTTAACATATATTACATTATTTGTTTCAGAGGTACAGGTCTGTGATTCAACAGTCTTGCACAATTCACAGCACTCACCATAGCACATACCCTCCCCAATGTCTATCACCCAGCCACCCCCTCCCTCCCAAGAAGTCATATTTTAACTTAGAATTCATTGTAATATTTGGATTTGGATAGCTAAAAAATGATCAGTGTTTATTAGCAGAGCATGTTTCCTTGCAAAAGGATATGGCTGTTTATGCTATTGAAAATTGGCACTTTTAATGAGAATCCATTTCTCTTAACTATTGTTTGATAATAAAAGGGTAATATACATTTCCTACTTCCTGCACACGATGAGAATGTGCATTTAATGCCTTTGTATGATTCATCCCCTCAACTGCACAGAGCAGGGTAGGGCAGAAATATCCTGTAGTGAAGTTCAGGGGCCTACCCAAGAAAGGGGGAAAAAAAGAAAGGATGTACTTTCCTCTTGGTATTCCTTCCTTTCTGATGTTGACTTATTTGTATTATCCTTGATCCAAATGTCTATTTTGAGTTAATATCCCAAGGTAATAAAATAACAACAGTTATCCACCACAGTGCTTTGGACTTTAAGAGTACCAGCTGCTTTGGGCTTCAGATTCAGCTCACATATATTTAAGATATACCATGCTAGGTGCTCTTGTGAGCCCATTGACAACAGCTCAGTAAGGTCGGTATTTTTATCAATGCCGTGTATTAGGAAATCAAGCCTCAGAGAGGTTAACTGACTTGCCTGTGGACTCTCTTTTTTTCCCCCCACTATACTACATGTTTAAGTATCTTTTATGACATCTTGTTACTTTAGTTGCATATTTATTGTTACAGAGTCCTCATGGGAATGTGCATGGCCTCCAGTAGTCTTAAGCAGTAATGTCCACCACCTGCTAGCCTTTCCAAAGGAGAACATCTTTGCTTGTACATCACCTGCTTTTGTAGCATTTGTCTCTAATAGGCATTGAAACTTTCAATGAGGTAATAATTAATTGCGTTTTATCAAAGAACTTAGGTTAACTGTAAGATAAGATAAAGAAGTTGGTGATTTATTAAGTATCTTCAATTTAAGAAAGACCGCTAAATAAAATAGCCATCAACGTTAGTGAGTCTGCAGAGGGATGAGCTGTCAATGGCAGCAGAAAAAATTTAAGCCGAATGTGCTAAAGAATTCCCTGAAGTGATGACACTTTGCAGCTTTGGCACAGCTTTGAAAGTTCATGTAAAGTGTCAGAGAAGAGGTGGATAACTTGTTTTCAGAGTGGCTTCGTTGAGAATTAATTCCGGAGGTAAGAGGGATTGATCCTACAACCAGTAGATGGGATGTGCAGTGGTCATGACTCATAAAGGTAACTTACCTCCAAAGAAAAGAATGCATAATTTTGAATGCTCTGTTACCTTTATTCATTCATTCAATAAGTATTTGTTGAGTTCCTTCTAAGTATCTTGGCACTGAGGATACAATGTTCAACATTATAGAAGAGACTCTTTCCTCATATAGGTTATATTCTTGTGAAAAGACAAAAAAAAAAAGGTGAGAAAAATCATCTTTTAATGGCAAATGTTACTAATGAAATAAAACAGCCTGGTATAGTAGAGCATGACAACTCGTGGGATTATTAACTTTGGTTCTGTGATCAGGAAAGGCCCCCTGAAGCCAGGGAGATAGACAAGGATCTGACCTATGTAGGGTCTTGTAGACTACAGTAAAGAGTTTGGATTTTAGTAGTGAGATGCCGGCGGGGTGGGGGTCGTAAGCTGGGGATAACATGACTATTTTGTATTTCAAAATCATCCCCCCCCCCATTTTCCTTCCATGAGGGAAATAGGGTTATCAGGAGAAGGGTGGAAATAAGAAGTCACTTAGTGAGATTATTGTGGGCTACTGAGGGTAGGAAGCATCTAGGCAAGAGATAAGAATAGCCTGGGATCAGGTGGTAGCAGTGAGTTGGAAAGAAGGCAGTAGATGGAATCGCTGGGAATTGCTTATAGATTGGATTGGCCTTGCAGTGAGGAAAATAGAGTAATCGAAAATGACTATGAGCCTGAGTGCTATTATTTATTTACTGAGATGGGAGAGACTAGAGGAGGAGTAGTTTAGGGGAGAAATCAACAGTTCTGCTTTGGCCATCTTAAGTTTGAGAGGCCAGCTTCACATCCACATTGCTGATATCAAGTAGACAGTTGCACAGATGGCTTTGGAGTTCACTGGTGAGTTGCGGCTGGAGATATAAATGTGGTCTTTAGCATAGGATGGTGTTGACTCCATGGGGCTCTCTGAGATCATGGAGAGGGGAGGACCCTCAAGGAGAAGACCCAGGTCTGGATCCTGGGACACACCAATGTTTGGAGGAGAAGCAAAGGAGATTGAGAAGAAGCCTCTCCTAGAAAAATAAGTGGGAGTCACGGAGTCACAGATCCTCATGCACCACCCTGTGCTGCCACCCTCTTCCCCCCCCCCCCCCCCAATGACTCTACACACTCTGGAGCAATGCATCTTTAGGACTGAGGCCCAGGGCGTATGCCACTAGATCCACTCTCTCCTCTTGTTCCAAAATCCAAAACTGCCCTTTGTCTAGTGGTTGCCTGTGGGGTGGGGTACAGTTCATTCACTTAGAAGATGTTTCCTGAGCAGCCAGTTGGTGCTGGGTCTATGAATGTGATATTGAACAAGAGCTATTTGACACAGCCCCTGCCCTCACGGAATTGACAGCATAATAGGGCCACCAGCAAGTAAGTGGACAGTTTATAAGGAACAGAAATGTTTGAGGTATGGCTGTTTCTAATACAGACTGTGTGATTTGGGCAAGTTTAGTTGTACTGAGCCTTGATTTTTCTGTCTGAAAAATGGAGCTGAGTTTGAGGGGCTCTTTAACATACCCTGAAGATATGAATGAATACATGTGAGTGAAAACTCCTGCATAGCCCATCATGGAGATGTTTACCAGGATAGTGAGTAGAAAAGCCTGGTCAGCCTTTCTGTGTGGTAAGCTTATGCTTGGTGCATTAGCCAACACCAAGTCTGCAAACTTTGTTACCTCCCTCAGGACTCTCTCCCCATCTTGTTTGCTCCAGCCCATTTTTTTCCTTCACATTTCTCTTCCGCTTCTCACTATCCGCCACTCCCGTTCTGTCAGCCCTGGGCCTTGTCTTTGGCTTCACTTGTCCATTCTAAAGCAGAAGAAAGGGCTTGTTTTAGCAGGGAAGAATCTTCTGATGCTGAACCAGAAGGATTTTACCTCCCTGAGAGGAATCTTTAATGTTTAAATTATCTGGGGCTGTTGAACAATGGATTCTGGGAAATTTAAAGCTTTTTACAAGGAAAAAAAAAGCCCACAAGGTATTAAAGTGTATAATGACTCAACTTGGTAATAAACTCTCAGTCATTCTCTTGAATGCAGCCACACCCGTTCCTCAGAAGCCTCCAGACCCTTGTGGGGTGGGGGTGGGGGGGGTCAGGATTGACTGCTCTAGCTTCTCAGAGGAGTGCCAAAAGTGTCTCTTAAAAGAACACAGCCATTTGTTCCCTGTCAAGAAGCCTCTTTCCTGCTGTGGAGTGCTGCGGGGCGGGGGAGGGGGCGGTGTGTGATGGAAATGAGGGAGAAAGAATATGAAATCCCTTACTTCCCCTGGCTCATTCTTCCTTACCACAGGGCTTTGAACCCACTGAAATATTGTGACTGAAACATATCCCATTATGTGCAGAGAGAGAGACAGAAGGCGACATGTGTGCCCCTGAGTTCATGCCTCGATAGTGTCTGTGTGCTATAATGGGGTGGTGCGGACTGGTACGTAATTATAGAGTTGGGAGATCTGAATTCCTCTTCGTAACTCTGTGTCTTTCCATAAGTCACACTGATCCTCTAGGCCTTTGATTTTCTGATCTGTCGAATAGGGAGAGAAGTATGGTTTCCTAGTTCCCATCGTAAAAGCTGGGAAGGTCAAGCACGTGAGAACGCGTAACTTTTCTGTGTCCATAGTACATGCTATCCCTTGATCATCCCTGCTGATGGGAGGAACTGTGAAGTAGTTGGAATAGAATAATGCATCATTCAAGAATATTTGTGGGGTTTGGTTTTGTTTTGAATCTTATTTGTGGCAATAGCAACAATAATTTCTGGATTGTATTTTGCTGAAAAATCAGTCACCATCTTTCTAGCATATGACAGCAGGGGAGAAGAACGGAAGGGTGGTAGGGAGACCGTGTAGAATACTCCGTGAAGCAACTAGCACATACCACATGGATAACAGAATTAGTGCTATTGGGCCTAATGATTTTTAATGTGAATGTGTCTGGATATCCAGCTGACTTATATACACAGCTGAACTTTTGATCTCCACCCCACCCTCCAAAAAAACCCCTACTCCTCGCAGTGTCTTTTCCGTCTCAGTTCATTTAACTCGTTGCTCAAGTGAAACAACTTTTTGTCGGGGGTGGGGGGGGGGAGTCATCTTTGATCCAGATCTCTCTTATACTCCACATTCAAAGTGTCATCATGTCTTCTTAGCCCTACTTCACGACATATCCAGAGCCCTGGTATTTCTCAGTATCTGCACACCTGCCACTCTGACCAAGGCAGCCATGGTCTGGATATAACCTGTCGGGTCTCCCTGCTCCCACCCTTAGCCCTCATCTGCCTGTTGTCAACAGGGTGACCAGAGACATTCTGTGAAAGCTTAGGTCATTGACTCCCCTGCTCCAATCCCACCAATGGCTCCCAGATCACACCAAGTAAAAGTCAAATAGTTAGAGGGCCTCTGAAGCCCTACAAGGTCTAGCTCTCCATCTCCGTGCAGCCTGTGACCCACTCTGACCTCATCTTATTTGTTTTCTGTTTATTCAATCCACTTCCAAGCCATATTGGCCCCTTTCTATTCTTGGAAGGCTTCTCTGGGGAGTTCCTGCCCCACAGCTTTGCCCTGGCTGTTGCCTCTCCTAGAATGTTCTCCCTCAGATACCCTGTATGGCTCACTGCCTCCCACCTCTCAAGTCATTTCTCAGGTCAGGCCTTCCCTGGACACCCTACCCCAAATCCCAGACCTCCTCCCGATACTTACTGTTCCTCTTCTATGCCTTAGTTTCCCCTTAGAACTTAAAAGTACATAACATATTTTATATTGCCCTTTTTTATCTTGTGTATTGTCTGTCTCCTCCACTAGAATGTAAGTTACATGAAGACGAGGATTTCTGGTTTTTATTGTATCCCCATATTCTAAAATAATGCCCACCCAGCAGGCACTCAATTAATTTTATTTTGGAGGCAGAATGAATATGTAGAGATGGATAGATGGTTGGATAAAGACCTTGGTAATATGTTAAATGTATTAGGATACATTCTCAGGAGTGTCAGTGATACTTAAAATAGGCACTTGGAACACCTACTCTCCTAGATACTATACTTGGCATCTTCCATCTAATATTTAATTTAATCCTCACAACGCTTTGAGACAGGTATGGTGTTTATTCCTATTTTACAAAGGAGGAAACCGAGACTCACATGTTAGCTTGCCCCAGATCATACCCTGATGTAGATGGGATTCAAATCCAGTTTGGTTTGGTTTCAGAGATTTTAGTTATTATGCTCTAACAGTCTGGATTACACCAACTTCAAGGTTAAAAAGCAAAAAGCAAAACAGGAAACATATTCCAGCTCCTTCATCATCCCCTTTGTGTCAATTGCCAGGCCTTCCCCTGCATCTACTCCAACAAATAAATGAATTCTCAATGTCAAGAAGAACAAGACAAAAAATAAAAAGACCATGCCTTCCCCAAGGTCCTAAAAGAACCTGCTTCTTTGAATTCTCATGCCTGAAATGTCATGAAGATATGAAATGCACTGGCTTCGGGATCCAGAGATGCAAGTTATGCTCTGGGCAGCCATCACAGGCTACTGGCCTTGGACTAGCAAGCCATTTGACCTATCTATGCCTCAGTTTCCTTGCCTATGAAAGGAGAGGCTTGGAGAGGTGATTTGTTAGCCCCGCCCCCAACCTGATATTCTGGTCTGTGAGACCCATGGCCTTTCTTTCTTTGCTTTGGGTATAGGGTGGAGGAGTCGGGGTGGGGTATAAGACTGTGTAAGGTCATTGATTTACCATAACTGCCTTAGAAAAGGACAACTTCTCATTGGAGGAGCCCTCCCAAAGCCTCTGATCTCTGAGGAGGTGTGACATGGTGTGATACAGGGCCCGAGTTAAGCATCCCTCACCCGCCTGGACTCCTATCCATCCTGCTTATTAGAGTCAACACTGGATGGCATTTAGAGAATTGGGTGCTCTTCTGGTCTTTATTTATTAGCAACCTAAGGCTCCTTAAATCCTTTCTGGAACAAGTCAAGGGATAAGACGTAAATAACTATAATACAGCTGAACTGTGTGACCTTCAGCAAGGTGTTTACCTTCTCTGGGCTGTGTTTGCTCCTCTGAAAAATGGGAGAAAAGCTTCCCCAGACTCATAAGAACAACCAAAAAGCTGTTTTACCCTCCATCCCCCAGCCCATGTTCCAATGAGACTGAAATGAAATCCCAGCCAACACACAATTGCCTATCTGACTTACCCCAATTTCTCTTAATTTCAGAATCTTTAGGGTTGATGAGGTTTTTTTCTTGATGTCTAACCCCAACTCCCCCTTCCTGGAGCAAACATCTTACAGGAAGACTGGCAAAGTTCACCCGGGAGCAGTGAAGCATTTTGGAAATATGGGCTCCGAAGAGTAATAGGAATATGACCATGTGGCCATTTGTGTGCTTGGCAAAGTCTGTCTGTATATGCGTCTATGTGCCAGTGTGAGCATGTGTGTATTTGTGCCGTGTGTGTGTGATGAAGCGTACAAGGGTGTACAGGAGTGTGGGTAAACATCTTTGAGTCACACAGGCCAGCCCATCCTGGCCGGCTTTGTCTTCTTTTTGTTGCCATGACAGCCGCAAAGGCCTCTGCATGGGTAAACAAAGCTCCCTGTGGGTACTGAATCAGGAGGAGGGGTCTTGGAGCTAGAGGCTAAAACAGGAGCCAGAGTCCTCCAACAGAGCATTTCTTGTCACAGCAGACCTACCAGCATGTCTTCCTCACTATCTAGATAAGTGTAGAGATACCTGTCCAGGTGACCCGTGACTCTGAGTTCACATGACATAACACGGGCAGGAATTTCAGGCGGGAGCAAGGCTTCATTGAATCTCCCAAGAGTTAGTCTTGGTGACTTAGTCACCTCATGATAAATTCTAGCAATGTGAATGACCAAGCACCCTCACATCAGCTCATGGACAAAAACCAGTCACTTTAATGTATTAAAATACAGATGAGCACTTCATGGATTATCTGTGGCAGTGGCTCCTTTATAGGTCTGTAAGTTCAGGAAATATAAACCCATTTTAATGTTTACCTAAATATGACTTGAAAGAGGACATTGCCTTCTCCCTGTACACCTCCCACCAGTCACACATGACAATGTTTTGGGTTTTATACCTCGTGTGAGATTATGTAATTCTTCCACTTCATCTAATTGTGAATAATTTATAATTGGCTATGTAGGAATAGTTGATTTTTTACAAATTATGCCTCTCATGTAAACTGCTGGAAAACAAAAGCAGTCACAAATGTAAATTCACTACCTAGGCTGAAAGAAGAAGATTATACTTAACCAAGCAGAACATGGAGATCAGCTTTCTTCTTAGTTCCCATAACTGAAATTTAGAAACCCAAACCTTGCACACCTAAGTGACAACTAGAATAGAGACTCATCCATGCTTAGCTTCAGCTTACTTTCCTTCCATCTATGCGAGAGCTCTGTCATGGGAGGGAACAGCAAATTATCCTCCTGGATGAAAAAAAGGGGGGTGGGTGGTACACCTAAAAACAATGGATAATAGAATTGGGTAAGAAGTATCTCCAGTGAAACAGAATTTGGATTTTTACCGTTATACAGTCTTTTACAGGAACCCAGTCTGGACTCCCAGAGTAACCCAATTTATTCCTGTCCTGGGCTAAGACCAGAGGGATTTTTGTGTCCTTCTAATGATTGACAGGGAAATTGAGACAGAGAGGTTACTGCCAGTTTCTTAGCACAGAGGTTACCTGAATGCCGAGCTCTGAGAATAGACCTGGTAGTATTTTTGCTACCTCACATGGGATTTATTTTCGTTCCCCCTGTTTGGGATTCTGGAGTCTGGATGCATCCCATCTTGAGTTCTGTTATATCTTTGGGTATTTCTACACTGGATGGAGCAAATGAAAAAGGAGTTGTTTAGCCATCTCTATGCCTTAAGCCACAGGCCAATGCAGAAAGGCTGAGGGGTTGTGAACACTTTCTACTATAAGCCAGAGTTCCTCCTTTTAAACTTCCTTGCTTGATCCAAGGGAATTGGGTAAGTTGAGATACTTGGAGGGCCGCTCTTCGAGGTACCTTTCAATAGGAAGTTTGGCAGTGGTCATCTGGATGACTAAGTAATGTAGCAGCTGTATGCTTTATCTTTGCCAAAACACCATCATCTGAATAATCCCAGGATCCTCTGTGAAAAGTAGAGAGTACTCAGGTCTTCAGGGAAGAGGGGATCAGTGGTGGGATGTGTTTCCCTTTCCTCAGGGCCAGGCACGAATATACTCCCAAGAATGGGGGACATAACAGTTCTAACGTTAGAATAGACACTTACTTTTGGTAGGTACTGGAACCGAATCCTGTCTGTCCCTGTTCTCTCTAGAATGTAATATGCATATAAATAAATGGTGGCTATGCTACAGACAGAAAATCAAGCAGTATATTACTAGTTTGACTAATGCCATGAATTTTATACTGGGTCTTTATTAACCGAACACAGAGCAGTGGATTTTTGTGCTGTTTGCTCAATTAAAAAGCTAGTCCTTTTAGAAAAAGCACAAAACTCTGTTTTTAGGTCTTTATTTTCCTTGACCTTGAGCTGAAACTAAATCCCTTGTGATTTTAAGTGTTGACATCTAGATAGCATGTAAGACAGCTGAGGAATTGTGGAAATGGCACTTAACCTCGCTTTGGAAAATATTACCTTGAATTCTGGCTCTGTCTTCTGCTGATGAGGTGATCTTGGGCAAGAGCCTTTCTGAATCTCCCAGGGTCTTTACAAATATAAATGAAATTATTTACATGAAAGTGATTCATAGATTCATAGATTAAAAATGTCACAGGGGCACCTGGGAGGCTCAGATGGTTAGGCTCAGGTCATGATCCCAGGGTCCTGGGATCGAGTACTGCACTGGGCTCCCTGCTCAGGGGAGAGTCTGCTTCTCCCTCTGCCTCTCCCTCTTGTGCTCTGTCTCTCTCTCTCTCTCAAATGAATAAATTAAAAAAATATATTTAAAATTAAAAAATGTCACAAATATGTTAGGTGAATATTAGCTGTTCTTCATATGTTATATCCATAATCTGTGGAATCTACTATAATACCAGGCCTTGGTATTCAACTTCGTAGGGCCTCGTTGGAATGTGATACAATCAGTGTAGGCTCTTCTTGGCCTCATGGAGCCCGTAGACTAGTCAGGGAAATAAGCCATGGGCACAGTTATGACGACAAGGGAGGGATGACAGGTGTGAAAGACATTGGTACTAGACTTTGTGCCCTAGGCCCCCAATGGAAAAACAAAACCTAAAAGTCCCCTTGATAGACCTAATACAGAACCTTCCCCCTACCCAGCCCTTCTTCCTCCACTGACACAGGGGCTGCTCAGGAAGTATTCCCCCTGGTGCTTATTCTTTGCTTTACTTCTTTTAGCCAAGAGACTTCTTTAAAAGACCAGGTCAGTTTTGTTAGGCCCTGGGCCCTTGAGCCCTGCTAAGAGGCCAGGTGGAAGGCTGAGCATACATGGTGGTCTGTAGCAGCAGTACAGGAGAGCAGGGAAGCCAGCTGATGAGACCCAGAGCCGGAAAACTTCCAAATACGCAGGGAGGTTAGACTGGGGGTTGTTGGCCTCTCTCTCCCACCGGAAATCAAGCTACGTGGTCATTCTCTCTTTCACAGAGGAAAGAAAGGGTGGAGACTAGAGACTGGGATTTTTCACAGAACTAGAACAAATAATTCTAAAATTTGTATGGAAATGCAGAAGACCCCCAAAGAGCCACGTACTACCACTGCAGTAGAAGTGACACACTGCATACTTCATAGACTGATTCTACAGAGATTTTAGTGGAGCCGAACACAAGAGAAGCAGTGGTGGCAGTGTCCAGGAGTTACCTGGCAACTGCTGCTGTCCGGCTAGTTCACCTACCTCCCTTTGGATTGGTGCAGAGTTGGAGGGTTCCTTCATTTAAGCCTTTGAGAACCAGGGTAGAGCTATCCGTTTACTCTCCAAGTCAGCCTGGATATTTTTAATTAAAAAGAAATCTATTGGGCCTATTACCATGTGTCCGGCCTAGTCTGTCTAGTCTGGGAGGATACGGAGTTGAGCAAGACATGGAGTATTTTCACAAAAGGCTCACATAGAGGGAGAGACCACCACATGCACAGCTCACTACAGTAAAGCCTGGCTGGGAGATGAGCTGTAAAGGCACAGAGGAAAGAAAGGATGGAGACTAGAGACTGGGGAAGGAGTAAGGAGAGGAGGGGAAAGCTGAACAGAAAAAGTAACATTTCAACCTGGCCTTGGAGAAGGATTCTGACAGACTTGGGCAGTTAAGAAGGGATTCCCGGCAGACAAACAGTGGACCAAACCTTGAGAACGGTGCTGTATTCTCCAGAACAGGGAGAAGGGTGCTGCTGCTGGAGTGAGCCACACTGGCTGCAGGCAGGTGGGTGGGTGCGAATGATGGGAGGCGAGGCTCAGAGGAAAGGTTAGTATCAGGCTGTGAAAGACTGTGAAGGTCATGTTACGTGTTTGTATTTCATTTAGCGGAAGATGGAGGAGGCTGTGGAGGAGCAGAGGAAGAATAGAAAGACTATGGAATGTAGAAGATCTGAAGGTCTTGGTTCCTCTTAGTGGCTCTGTGTCCTTGGACACTTGCTCTCTCAAAGGGCCACTTAACTCCCCCTTAGATTCAGTGTTCTGAGCTAGAAAATGGTGATGTTGGTAATGATGCTCACCCTAGATGCTAAAGGATTATTGTGTTCTTCTGTTCATAGCCTGCTTAAATTCTGCTTTTTTCAAGGTCATCCTTAAAATATTACCTCCTCTTTAAACCTTTCTGGATCCCCAGAGTGTAGTTGAAAAATCAAGTCACGCATATATATGAAACAATAAAGAAAGCAGCATATAAATATGCCATTGGGCTAGGCAGACATGTGGAGTATGAAGAGCCTGAGCTCTTAGAGCAGACAGGACTGGGGTCCAATCCTGACTTTGTTTCTTACTTAAATTTGAACAAGTTATTTAACTTTTAAATTGAGGATGAAAATACCTGTTCTACCTTCTTAAAAATATGAGCAAAATATGTGAAGGTGCTTGGAAACTAGAAGGTGTTCCACAAATGTTACTCACTGTGGTTATTATTTTAGGTTTGGAAGTGATCACATCTAGTGTGTGTTTTAGAAAGTGTGTGTGAGGGGCGCCTGGGTGGCTCAGTCGTTAAGCGTCTGCCTTCGGCTCAGGTCATGATGCCAGGGTCCTGGGATCAAGCCCCACATCGGGCTCCCTGCTCAGTGGGAAGCCTGCTTCTCCCTCTCTTGCTCCCACTGCTTGTGTTCGCTCTCTCACTGTGTCTCTCTCTGTCAAATACATAAATAAAATCTTTAAAAAAAATTTAGAAAAAGGAAGAAAGTATGTGTGAGATGGATAAAATGAAGGGAAGAGAGACAGGCGGTTGAGAGACCCATGGAAGTGCTTTTGTAATAGTCCAGGCAGAAAAGGATGAGGCCCTGGACAAGGCAGTGAGGACGAAGAGGGAGGGTAGATCCAAGTGCTGTTTTGGGGATAGAACCAATAGAACATAGCACTAATTGGACAGGAGGGATAGAAAGAAGACAAAGAGCCAAAGGTAAGAACTTTGGTAGATGGTAATGCCATGAACCAAGCCAGCCCCTTGTTTCTTTCTAACTGTAGCAATCCAGAGAAGAAGGAAAGGAAAGGAGGTGCCCCAGGGCTTACGTTCTGTTGTTCTGACTCTCACTGGCCCTGGCACTCTTCATTTGACTCTTTCCCTCTCTATTCCCCCACAACACTGTTGGTAGAACCTGCTGAACCTGAAGATGAGCCCAGAATTTCTCCTTTAATGTGCCCTGTTCTCAAACCCTCAGACTATGACCATGATAAGGTGTCTGTGCCAAAGAATCCATATATTGTGGCAGGAGAGGCTGAATGAGGTTCCTCCTCTTCCCCTGCCCTGGGGCTGTGGCATGTCCCTCAACCCCTGGCTTGTTTCTTCCTTCCTGGATATGAGGGCTATTTTATTTTGGGAGGCAAATATGCTCAGAGGCTGAGTTTGTCTTTGCCAGCAATTTATTTAACATAGGTTTACTGCAGGAATCTTACAAGCCAATAGTATACAGGATAATTTCTCTTAATAAGCCAGTAAAGAAATAACATATTCCAAATCAATGACTGATTAATCACACTATTGTTCCAGGTAAGGGGAGATGAAAGGAATAAAATACAAATTTTTTTTAAAGATTTTATTTATTTATTTGAGAGAGAGAATGAGATAGAGCATGAGAGGGGGGAGGGTCAGAGGGAGAAGCAGACTCCCTGCTGACAGCAGGGAGCCCGATGCGGGACTTGATCCTGGGACTCCAGGATCATGACTTGAGCCGAAGGCAGTCGCTTAACCAACTGAGCCACCCAGGCGCCCCATAAAATACAAATTTAGTTGAGCTGTACCTTTATACAAGTTGGTACTGGGAAGAGACAGCTTAGCCAACTGAGAGCTGATGTCCAGCTACCAGTGCAAAAGTAAAAGTCCCGTGTTGCCTAGAACATACTGCTAGGGAACAGGGGAGCTGGTGTTGATGGGCAAGATGTTCTTTATGGGGCTGCTGTATGACTTTCACCATTGCCTGTAAGTGTTACCTTTACGGATGTCCATCATGACCATTTTTATTCAACATATTACTGGAAGTCCTAGCCACAGCAATCAGACAAGAAAAAGAAATAAAAGTCATCCAAATTAGTAAGGAAGAAGTGAAACATTCACTATTTGCAGATGACATGATACTATATGTAGAAAACCCTCAAGACTCCATCAAAAAACTACAAGAACTGACAAATTAATTCAGTAAAGTCACAGGATACAAAATCAATATACAGAAATCCATTGCATTTCTATACATGAATAATGAAGTAGCAGAAAGAGAAATTAAGAAAAGAATTCCATTTACAATTGCACCAGAAATAACAGTATACCAGGAATAAACTTAACCAACTTAACCTGGCCTCTGAAAACCATAAAACATTGATGAAAGAAATTGAAGACAACAGAAAGAAATGGAAAGACATTCCAGGGGTGCCTGAGTGACTCAGTCGTTAAGTGTCTGCCTTTGGCTCAGGTCATGATGCCAGGGTCCTGGGATCGAGCCCCACGTCAGGCTCCCTGCTCGGTGGGAAGCCTGCTTCTCCCTCTCCCCTCCCCCTGCTTGTGTTCCCTCTCTCACTTTGTCTGTCTCTGTCAAATAAATGAATAAAATCTTAAAAAAAAAAAAAGAAATGGAAAGACATTCCATGCTTGTGGATTGGGAGAATAAATACTATTAAAATGTCAATAAAGAAATCTACAGATTTAATGACATCCCTATAAAATACCAACAGATTTTTCACAGAACTAGAGCAAAGAATTCTAAAATTTGCATGAAAATGCAAAAGACCCCCAAAAAGCTAAAGCAGTCTTGGAAAGGAAGAACAAAACTGGGGGATCACAATCCCAGATTTCAAGATATACTACAAAGCTACAGTAATCAAAGTACTATGGTACTGGTACAAAAGATCAATGGAACACAATAGAGAGCCCAGAAATAAACCCATGATTATATAGTCAATCTTCAATAAAGGAGGCCAAGAATATGCAATGGGAAAAACAGTCTCTTCAAAAAAGGCATTGGGAAAACTGGACAGCTACATGCAAAGGAATGAACCTGGACCCTTCTTAAACCGTATACAAAAGTAGACTCAAAATGGATTAAAGACCTAAATGTGAGACCTGAAACCATAAAAATCCTAGAAAAGAGCACAGGCAATAATTTCTCTGACATTGGTCATAACAACATCTTTCTAGATATGTTTTCTGAGGCAAGGGAAACAACAGCAAAAATATTGGGATCACATCAAAGTAAAAAGTGCATAGCAAAAGAAACAAAACTAAAAGCCTACAGAATGGGAGAAGATCTTTGCAAACAACATATCTGATAAAGGGTTAGTATCCAAAATACATAAAGAACTTCTACAACTCCATACCCAAAAAACAAATAATCCAATTTAAAATGGGCAGAAGACATGAACAGACATTTTTCCAGAGAAGACATCCAAATGGCCAACACATCCAGACACATGAAAGGATACTCAGATCACTCATCATCAGGGAAACCACAGTGAGATACCACCTCACACCTGTCAGAATGGCTGAAATCAAAAACACAAGAAACAAGTGTTGGGGAGGATGTGGAGAAAAAGGAACCCTCATGTACTATTGGAAAACAGTATGGAGGTTCCTCAAAAAAATTAAAAATAGAAAAACCAGTAATTCCACTCCTGGGTATTTACCCAAAGAATACAAAAACACTAATTCGAAAAGATATATTCACCCCTATGTTTATTGCAGCATTATTTGCAATAGTCAAATTATGGAAGTAGTACAAATGTCCATTTATAAATGAGTAGATAAGGAAGATGTGGTATAATATACACAATGGAATATTATTCAGTCATAAAAAGAATGAGATCTTGCCATTTGCAACAACGTGAATGGATCTAGAGAGTATAACGCTAAGTGAAATAGAGAAAGACAAATACTCATATGGGAATTTAAGAAACAAAACAAATGAAAAAAAAAAGAGAGACCAAAAAAACCCCACAAAATAGACTCTTAACTATAGAGAACAGATGGTTATCAGAGGGGATGGGGTGGGGGATGGGTGAAATAGGTGAAGGGGATTAAGAGCACACTTACCTTGATGAGCACTAAGGTATGGAATTGTTGAATCACTATATTGTACACCTAAAACTAATAAACATTGTGTGTTAATTAACTGGAATTAAAAAATAAACTGCAAAAAAAAAAAAAAAAGCGTCTGCTCTGCGAAGGCGGGAGCTGATTGCCCCAAGGTCTTCATGGAGCTATCTTTGATCAGTGGAGTGTAGCCTTGCTCAGACCAGATGCTCTTATATCGTCCTCACAGACTCTATGTTCACAGTTTAATGTTCCCTTGCCATAGTTGTTTCTTCATATGCTTTCATGTTCAGCCCCCAGTGGAGCCCCTCAGCAGCTGAGCAACTGAGTTCTGATGGGCAAGAACAGATGAGATGGTGACATCCTGACACAACTTACTTCATTCTTCTATCAAAACAACTTTACTCCTGGGGCGCCTAGGTGGCTTAGTCAGTTGAGCATCTGCCTTCGGCAGGTCATGATCTCAGGGTCCTGGGATCGAGCCCCGCATCGGGCTCCCTGCTCAGCGGGGAGTCGGCTTCTCCCTCTCCCTCTGCCCCCACCACTTGTGCTCTCTCTCTCTCGCTCACTCTTTCTCTCTCAAATAAATAAAATCTTTAAAAAAAAAAACAAACTTCTAAATCTTTTTTTTTCTTTGTCATATACAAGTGGATTAAAACAGCTTCACCTAAGTCATAAGCAAGTGGGTTTGAAGTCCTGTCAAACAAATACACAACAAGGGAGTAGCTGAGAGGACCCACAGTGGGTTGCTGGGCTCCCTCATCTTCAGGCTGGGCCTCTTTAGTCACGGGGACCCCCTCGAATACGTGCAGTGCTCCTGGGGCAGGAGGAGCATGCCTGAGCCCTGGCGAGCGTGACACTGCTGAGTGGCATGGTAGCCTGGGCGGGTGTCTGGTGATGAGAAGGGCGTTGGTAGAGGTGGTTGCCAGAGAGGCCTCTCAGCAAGTGTGCATTTCTTTATCCCAGTGTGCTCAACCTTTGAATTTGTTTGTCTTCCTCTCTGCCAGGGAGCCCTCGGGTCTCTTCTCTCTTCTTTCTTCCCACGGGCTTTAGGCTTTTGACCGTCTTGTGCCACAGACTCTGGTCCTCCACCCCTGTCAGTGGACTGTGTCTTCTCCCTGATCTTTGATCTTCGCTTGCCCTCTGTCCCATTATCTCCCTTCCTACCCCTCCCACCTTCCCACTGTGTTTCTGTTGGAGCCGGGGGCCCTTTCCAGTCCTTCCCTTCCCTTTTTAACCTCCACCAGCCATCGTCACACAGAATCAGCCCTTCGAGGCCTTGGTGCTCTTGGTCTTACTGGGTGCCGCAGGATGCGGGATGCCAGAGGAAGCATAGCACTGTGGTTTGACTTCAGATCCCAGCAAGTTATTTCCCTTCTCTGATCCTTGGTGTTTCCCCCTCTGTTAAATAGGAATTTTAATAGTGCTTATTACTTCATAGGGTGACTGTAATGGATTAAATGAGTCCATGGGTCTGAAGCACCTCGTACAGGGTCGGCACATAATTGGTCAATATACATCAATCACGGTTGTTATTAAAAGCACAAAGGGAAGGTGTGCCCCCCCCAGGAGGCTGAGGGCTGGTGTTGTAGCTGGGGAAGCAGAACATAGCATTTTGAACCCTAGTTTGTCGCATGACAAAGAAAGTGCCTTTCCAGATAGAGCACGCAGAGGGTGTTAGGGCTGACTGGGACGAAACCGACCTGGAAGAGCTTCCTGCACGAGGCCAGAGGAGGTAGGTTTCTGTGAGGCATTTTAAGATCGTAGTTGCCGCCTGGAAGGAGAGGGGACGTGATGGGTAGAGAAGCACCTGCGCCAACACTCTCTCGCTTCTACAGGCTTCACCCTTCCTCTTTGTCCTGGAGCTCCTCATACATTACAAAGTCCTGCATCTCATCCTTCTCATCCACAGGGAATTCGCCAAAGAGAGAGAGAGAGTGGAGAACCGGAGGGCGTTCATGAAACTGCGGCGGCAGCAGCAGATTGAGCGCGAGCTGAATGGATACCGCGCCTGGATAGACAAAGCAGGTGAGGCGTGGTGGGCAGCACAGATGTCCCTGCAGACAGCCCCTTGCCCCGGCCCCTCCGCTTCCATTCACAGGGGCAGCTCTGGCCAGAGCACAGAGAAGCTCTGGATGTCTCACCAGATTTGTGTGTTTCCTGCTGGTCCGTCTTTCTTCCTCTGGGGTCTAACCGTCCCTGTCCTTCTACCAAACACCTTTGTGAGGCCCACAAGGTGAAGTGAGTGAAAGGTAACAGAGCCCAGTCCTGGAACTGAGGTTGGGTGGGTGACATTTCACACTACTGCTAATAATAATAACAACAACAACAGCAGCAGCAGCAACAACAATCCATCCATTCCACAAATATTTATTGAGTGTTTACTTTGTGCCAACACCTGTTCTAGGAACTTGAGACACAGCAGGGAGCCTTTCTTGCAGAACTCAGTCCCCTCTAGCTGGGGAAGGCAGAGATAAAATGATGAGTAAGTAACTTGTAAGAAGGTGATAAGTACACTAGAAAACAGATCAAGGTAGGGTTATGGGGTGTAGGGTAGGTTGTGATTTTATTTAAATTTTTAAAGATGTATTTATTTATTTGACAGAGAGAGACACAGTGAGAGAGGGAACACAAGCAGAGGGAGTGGGAGAGGGAGAAGCAGGCTTCCCGCTGAGCGGGGAGCCCGATGCGGGGCTCGATCCCAGGACCCCGAGATCATGACCTGAGCTGAAGGCAGATGTTTAACTGACGGAGCCACCTAGGCGCCCCTAGGTTGTGATTTTAAATAGGGAGTTCAGGGAGACCCATTTTGGGGAAGGACTTAAAGGAGCTGAGGCATAAATCATGGGAATGTCTGAGGGGGGTATCAACAGTGCCATTTGTCTAGTGTGGAAGTGGGAATATTCCAAGAGTAGAAGGAGGAATGAGTAAGGGGAGAGGAACAGGAAGACAGGGTGGGGGCTGTAATGGGAGGAGGGGCAGACTTTATGGGCCATTGTAAGGGTTTGGGGCTTTCCTGTAAGTGAGGCAGGAACCATTGGACTGTTTGGGTCAGAGGTGGGAGATGGTCTGATTGAAGATTTGAAGGGTGCACTTGGTTGCTGCATTAGTAGGAGGGCAAGGTCAGAAGTAGGGGGTTGACCGTGAGGCCACTGCAGTAAGTGGGTAATAGCTGATGGTGAGAACTGCTTGTTGCTATTCCCTGAGCTGTCCCCAGTTCTTCACTACAAGGCTCAGCATCAGGAACAATTCTTGCCCAGCCTTGAGGATAGGTCCAAACCTATCACAGTTTTATTAACCCACAGAGCCACCATATTCAAGCTTGACTGTGGCTCAGCTGCTTATGAGGGGTATCGATCACCCCATATCTGTCAGTAAATTGGATGCATTTGCTTTCCTTATTATTTTAAAGATTGCATTGCATTGCTGTTATATATCTTTATTTTCATCCCGAGCAAAGAGTAATTTATTTTAATAAAAAAATACACATGACAGCATTTTTTTTTCTCTATTCCTGGTAGAAAGCATAGCTCAAATGTGAGGTCTCGCAGGAAAAATTTGGAATATGATTTGATGCTTAGCTGCCTGAGCCTTATTCTTCTACAGCAGCTTTGGAATGACACCATGGCCCTCCTGTTCTAACCACCAGCACACAAAAGCTCGCTTTCGGCTCTGGAGTCAACCTTTGATCACCTGTCAGGTGTGAGAGTGTGTGTGCAATGAAAAGTGCCATTTCAGTGCCCGATAGATTAAAAAACACCTCCCATTTAGGACTATCTGCATCTCTTTGCTGCCTCTGGAGGCCTGCACAGTGCCCACTGATGGCGCTTCCCAATTTGCCCTTTCTTCTCCGAGGCTCTCGTGTGGGGGTGAATGTGAACCTCTCAGCCTTCTTTCCAGAATGGTAACTCAGCCTTACAGAGCAGATTTGCCTCCAGGTCTGGCAGGCAGCTTGAAGTTCCCCACTGTCCTTGGCTTCCTGGGTGGAGGAGCCATCTGACAGACCGCCCCCGTGAGCAGGCTGGCAGCAGAACTGGAAGAGAACCTTCCCCGCCACGTCCGTGACCCCACTTGTGGTCAGGCAGCACGGGACGCTGTTCTTTGTGGCTCTGCTCTTCCTATACACGCAGAATTCCAAGGCTCCACTTTCTTCCAGTTGGCAAAGCCAGCTCTCTCCTTCTAAGAAAAAAGACGTACTGCGACGTCAAATTGTGCTTCCTGGCCCTTCTCTTTGCAAATGGGGTGTGAGTGAATCAGAGACATATGGGTTACATTTCCCTGGAAAGACGCTCTCAAGTTCGAAAGAGAACTTGGCAAAAGGCAGTGGGGGAGGGGGGGCAGCTTCCGCTCATCCAGAGCCCTCAGAGCACTTCTCAGAGCTATTCAGTAGCACCACACACCCTCCATCTGCCTTGCGGGTCCTCCGATCTGCCCACCCCAGCACCCAGGCACTGTACACAGCAGATGTGACTCCCGGGCTCAGGTCATTCACGTTGCCATGAGGAGTATTTTAACGAGTACCTAATTTTTAAATGATGCCCTCTGAACAACGTGGGCTGTAAATGACTTTAAAACCCTCTATGTCTGCATAAAGGAGCATCCCACCAGTAACACTTAACCTGTTAACTTAGAGTTTTGCCAGAGGCTGTTCTTAAGAAAGCTAAACATATATGACTTGGTATAATGGCCGTCCTGCGTGGTCCCCTCCGAGCCTCAAAGTGTTCCCCTCCCTGGGAAATACATTACCTACTCTCTGTTTTATTATGCAGGTGGAATTATGGTAATGGCTTTGCCCTCTTCTGCTTGTCCTTTTACTTGTTACAATTGCTTAAATTAAACCATTGTTTAATAGGGCCTGCTGCAAGCTTTTCCCCAGCAGCTGGGATCTTAAGGAATGATTGCTCAAGGCCTCTGACATCCTCGCCTGTGGCTGAGGTGGGGCGGGGATCAAAACTCATCCACGTCACTCCCAAAGGGGACTCAGAATCCTGCCAGACATGGGACAGAAGGGCTAGTTTGTAAGTTTGGAGGGATGCTAGTGAGGTTTATTCTAAACAAGTCTTACTAGAATTCCTGGAATGCAGGACTGTTCCTGGGGAGGTCATGAGGAAAATCCAAGGGACTATTGGTTCTTTTCCAAATACCAACAATGAGACACACCATTCCAACACTGGCCAGTCCTTCAGTTCTCCAACTGGGTGTCCAGCAATTAATTCAATTCAGTTCTGACACTAAACACCACCAGAAATTAGTGCAGATCCCACAGGTTAGGGACTCAATCCCACAAGCCTGCCCTCACTTCACATAGCACCCCAAGTGGAGTCCCCAGGTGACCTGCATTTTTGCCTTCCAGACTGCAAATTTACAGGGCTCCAGGTTTGATAATTTCCTCAGGAAAATTATTCTTACCATCACCAGTTAATTACAAAGGATTCAACTCAGGAACAACCAAATGGAAGAGATACGTGGGGGTGGAAGGGGGGCAAAGAGCCTCCATGCCCCCTTCAGGCATATCACCCTCCCAGCATCTTAATGTGTTCACTAACTCTGAAGCTTCCTGAGCCCCATTATGTAGGGTTTTTTTTTTTTTTTTTTTGAAGGTCCCATTACATAGACCTGCTTGAGTAAATCATTGGCCATTGGTGATTAAACATTCTCAAGCCCCTCACCCATTCCAGGAGTTAGGAGAGGGAATGAGGCTAAAAGTTATAGCCAAATATGTGGTTGGTTTTTCTGGTGACCCATCCAGATCCTCAGGTAGTGTAGGCCTCCCCCACAATGAGTTATCTTGTTAGCATACAGAAGACAGTAAATTCCAAGGGTGTGGGAACTCTGTGCCAGGAAGGTGGACAAAAAACAAATATTTGTTTGTTCTGTCAGAGGGACAAATTCATGATGGGCCTAAGCCTCTTTCCCTCAAGCAAGGCAGACTGTGGCATGGGGGTAAGAGGAAGCAAACCCACAAGTCATCCTCCTCTGGTCCATTAGCATCTTCTTCTCCTCCTCCAAGAAGTAGACAGGCTGGAGCTGAAAACATGGTCTTACCTCCTGAACAAGGCAGTAGATGTTGTGCCTTGGTATGCCTTGTATGTGCTGCAGACAGGAAACACCAAGGAAGCTCCTATTGCTAGGAAAAGTTTATAGAACCTGGGTAAAAGAAAAAAACAAAGATGGAAATTTTTCACTCCTACCAATTTAGGAGATTTCAGTTAAAAAAGATCAGGTCTTGCTCGCAACAAGTGTTATCAGACGCAGAGCTGAATTTTACCCATCAACCTCCACTTGAGGCCCCTCGGTACAGAACTTCCTTTCTGTTCTGATTTGCGCTCAGGAGCCCCTCTGTGGCCCTTGCTGTCCTTCTGATGCTGGTGCCTGAGTGGAGCTGTGAACTCTTTGCTCACTCTCTCTCTCTCTCTCTTTCTCTCTCTCTCTCTCTCTTTTTCTCTCTGTTGCCCTGGAGCCACAGCAGTCCCTGGGGGATTTTTCATTTTGCAAAATAATTTGACATTTACAGATAATTTACTCAACCATTTGTTTCCTTATAGAGGAAGTCATGCTCGCTGAAGAAAATAAAAATGCCGGGACGTCAGCCTTAGAAGGTAAGGACGTGCTCCCGCACTTGCCTGCTTTTGCGCCCTTTCAGGCTGTGGCCATCTCTTGATCAAAAGAAGAAGAAAAAAAAAAGAGGAGTGCCCTGGGATTTGAAATGAAGGTCTCTCTGTCATAGAATCTCTCATGCTTTAAAATGAAGGGAATTGACTCATGGATTTAAATGCTTTTTAAAGTGATGGAAATGAAATCCAAGAGCTGCTTTGTTCCAGGGTGTATGATTGATAACCGTACAATGAAAAAACCATCACACAACCAGCGGCATGTAAAGGGATCTTCGGTGAAAATTTGTGGGGATCATCTTGGGACCATTTCATTAGCAGGAGGTGGCCTTGTTTATGAAGAGAGCAAACAGATAGGGAGCGCCTTTTTACCTACTGCATGTAGATAAGGTCTAGCAAGGGTTCTGGAGCCTGTGTGTTTCAAGGTGCTGCTGAGCACGGGAGTCCTGTTTCTGTAGACACTGGCGGCTTCTAGAACCATGGCTCAGGTGCTTCAAGGCGGCTGCCTGTGTCACAGAGGCTTCTGGCACACAGTCCTGAGCTTTGACCAGAATGATCTGGTTGTTCTTGTGTTCTTTCACCGGGCTTTCCCCTTCCCTGGTGTAGTACTTCGAAGGGCAACCATCAAACGGAGCCGGACGGAGGCCATGACTCGAGACTCCAGCGATGAGCACTGTGTTGACATCTCCTCTGTGGGTGAGTGGAACCAGTTAGATCTTTGACTTGTCTGAGCTCCTGTAAGAAGACAGATCCTGTCTTTTGAGAAGCACCACGAAGAGAAATAGAATCAAAAGAAACCAGGATTTAGGGATGTAATTAGGGAAGGACTTGGAAATCTAATCTAGAGAAAAATGGACCGTGGGGTGTAGGGCTAAGAATCCCACCCAGATTCTTTAAGTGTGGCAGATGTATTCCATTTGCATATAAATACTATCTGTCCTGGAGGTGATAATGAGAACCCACTTTGGGATATTGTTCCGAGGATGCTGAGGACCTGTTGCTTCTAGTGACCCCCATTTGAGGGCCTATAATCATTTGCTTAACCATAGTGACACCCACCTACTTCCAAGTGATATTTCAACAAATTCCTACTGACAACTCTTAAATGATTGCTCTTCAGTCCCAGGTTCCCTTAGATATGCTGGCTGATGGCAGATTTAACCTCCCCAGAAAAAGGGATGACAGATTTTTACCTCCTCCCTCACTTCATCCTCAAAAGCAGAAGAGGTATACAGAACTCAGTGCTGCTCTAGGCTGCCAGTGGTAGAAATCATCACAAATGTAGCAAGACGATTCCAGTGCCTCAAACATATTTAAAAGGAAAGGCCAGAGAGAAGCCCAATCTGTTAAAAACATAAACGCCCCCCTATTAGGCTTCAGGACACTGGGTATATGTCTGGTGTCGTGCCCAGGGAATCTTTCAGTTTCCTAGAACTGAGAGTGTCCAGTGAGGAAAAGCAGGGATCTCTGCTATGGAAACTACTTAATTCATACCATGGGGATTTCCCTGGGCCTGCAACGTGGGGGTCACCTAACCCCCCAGGACTGAAGCTGTCCACCTCCCCCTTTGACTGCCCCCCTTGCCATGGGGGGCGATCTGTCGTGCAGCCTCATTCTTCCTCCCTACTTCTCTCCCCTTAGGCACACCTCTTGCCCGAGCCAGCATCAAAAGTGCAAAGGTGGATGGGGCCTCCTATTTCCGGCACAAAGAAAGGCTTCTGCGCATTTCTATCCGCCACATGGTTAAATCCCAGGTGTTTTACTGGATCGTGTTGAGCCTTGTGGCTCTCAACACCGCCTGCGTGGCCATCGTCCATCACAACCAGCCCCAGTGGCTCACCCATCTCCTCTGTAAGTGGCCAGCGATTGCCAGTCGGCACAGTGTGGCTAGATTCAGGTGTGAACATAAGAGGACGGGTGTCCTGCTGGGCCTGGCAGTGCTCTGAGGGGGAGGCCAGAGTTGGCCTCTAGGGGTTGGGATATCACACCACGGGTCCCCTTGTCGTTCATTATTGAATCAGATGAATCTTTGCTGATAAGACAACAAAATGGTGTTAGCCTTGGGTACTTTAAGGCCTTCACTTAGTGTCTTAAGGAGGCTCAATGGTGTAGAGAGTTTTGGTCACCTAAGTCCTGGGGAGAAAGTTCTAAGGGCAGTGGTTACTTCCAGTAGACCAAGACAGGAACTTATAGGTCAGCTCTGAGTAGGGCCACCACTGCGGGTAAATGGGGATCCAGGATGCCATCACACAGCTGGGTGTGTGTAGGGCGAATCGGGCTCTTTCATCAGCACCATGATAAAGCCCTTTCTCTCCTGAGAGCCATATACCATTTAAAGGCCAGTGACAAACCCGTCCATTGAAAGAGAGCAAAGCAGATATGTGGAGTGTGCCTGGGCCCCCCAGGTCACAGTGTATTCAGATATCATTAGGTTTTGCCTGCCATTGACCTGACATGGTCACTGAATGTCTGCCTAGGGGGTCCTGCCGGTGTTGAGGGCTCCTCCGTAAGGTGAGGGGGTTGGGCTGGGGGGTGTGGGAGCCCATGGCATCTATGGAATAAACACTTCTGCTCTTGACGCTTTCAGATTATGCAGAATTTTTGTTTCTGGGGCTGTTCCTCTTGGAGATGTCCCTGAAGATGTATGGCATGGGGCCTCGACTCTATTTTCACTCTTCATTCAACTGTTTTGATTTTGGGGTAAGTGCTCTGGAGCCCACCTGTCCTCCTGCTTCATGTTGATATGGCTCAGTTTGAGTTAAGCAGCTCGCTCCACTGCTCAGCATGAAGCACTGAAATCAGAATTTATAAAAGGGGACTAAGTAAGTGAGCTAAAGGGAGGTCAGGAATGAGGAAATCCTTCCCATACCAGGATTTGTCTGTTTGTTGTTTAAAGTTCTTTTATTTTTTAATGTTTCTATTGAAGTATAACATGCATACCATTGTGTGCACTTAAGTGTACAGCAGAATGAATTTGACGGAGCTGCCCATAGCAAGTTTTTAACCACTTACTATCTTAGGGGGGAAGCCTGAGAGAGAACAAAGGAACTGATTCCAGAAGGTGACTCAGTAAAAATGAGAAGCTTATATACTTTTTTTTTTTAGTTCAGTTTAAAATTGGGAAAATTATCTAGATATACCCTCATGCAAAGATGCACACGTGCGCGTGCGCGCACACACACTCCTGTCTTAGCAAGTTCCCACATCGTCTATTTCATCCAGCGTTCACTTCCTAAATTGTGTTGATATGTAAATGTGTGCATATCTAACAGTGTTCAAGGTGCTCTGACATACATTTTTGCCCTCCACTGCTTTCAGGACTCCTAGCCACTCTATTACATATCAGGAGTTACCTTTCCCATTTGCAGATGGGTAAATAGAGAACATCGTGTGCAAGTTCACATCGCCAGTTAGCAACAGAACAAGGTTGTAAAACTTTGGGTTCCTGAACCACTTCTCTTTCTGCCAAACCCATTCTGTTCCTGCCAAATCTTCAGTTAGGTGCTAAGGATTTTGAGCACTTGCCAATCTGCGTTTCACTTGGACCATATGCTTCTGGGTACATGGGCAATTTTCAGGCACAACAACTAGTGAAAGACCATTCCCTATATATGTACTTTTCAGCGCTGCAGCGAGGATTAATTTTTGTCACTCCTCCTAGTGCGTTGTGTAGAACATAGTAGATATTCAGTGCACATATAATTAAAACAAAAACCAAATTGTTAATTTGACATTGCTACTTCCTACAGCAATCAGTATCTATATGCCACCAAGTAGTACTGTCCCATTGGGGTGTGTGGGACCTGAGTGACTGAAAAATATTTCACAGACGGGTGACTGAACCATTCTTGGTAGCACTAAATTCTAGGACAGTGGGAGAATGTGGATCTCCTCTGAGGTTTTTACATTGGAATGCAACCTGTATTAAATTTGTTTCCTTGCTTTGAGTACCGCTCTTTCATGTGTTTGTTCAAGGTGTTATTATGTAAGAACAGTTGTGGCTCTCAGATTGTGCAGAAGCAGTGACTGGTCTCGTAGTTTCCACCAAGGACAGAGCAGCAGTGAACCAGTCTCCAGCATGAAGGAGTGACATCAGGAAGGGGAGTGGAGAGCAGTGGGGAGGGAGGCAGTAGTCTCATTTTCCCTTGGCAGCCTTCACAAATAGGTAGTCTTGCTGGAGCTGCGCTGGGTGGGGAGGGGAGAGTTTTAATTTCACCATAGCCCAGTGACAGGTGTTGACTGCTGAATGCCAGAAGGCTCCTCTCTTCTCCTCCTCCTCCTCACTGTGGCTGGGTTTGGCTCTTTAGGTCACAGTGGGCAGTATCTTTGAAGTGGTCTGGGCAATCTTCAGACCTGGTACATCTTTTGGAATCAGTGTCTTGCGAGCTCTCCGGCTTCTAAGAATATTTAAAATAACCAAGTAAGTGATCAGAATCTGGACTCTTCCCAACCACCTGTGAGAGTGGAAGCTTCTCTCTGCCTTATTATATTTCCTTCCATCCCCTGTTCTCCTTTGCCACAGTCCCCTTTCCCTACCACGTCCCCTACTCCATTCTTCAGCTCCTCCTTCTCCAAAAATCAAGCCAGAAAAATACCTATGATGCCAGATCCCATGCCACATTCCCCAGGGGAGCCTCATTGTTGCTGACATCTCTCCTTCATACAAGTACACAAATACAGCCTATTTCATAGACTACCAGGCAGATGCCCGGCTGGATTTGGGGATAATTTTACATTCAGTGTTCACTGCTGTAATGTTTGGATTTTGTAGGTATTGGGCATCTCTGCGAAATTTGGTGGTGTCCTTGATGAGTTCTATGAAGTCTATCATCAGTTTGCTCTTCCTCCTCTTCCTCTTCATTGTTGTCTTTGCTCTCCTAGGAATGCAGCTGTTTGGAGGCAGGTAAGCACCAATGAACTTTCCATCCAAAGAGCCTCAAAACCCAGTCTTCAGCCTGTGAGCGCCAGGGTTTCTAATTTGGTCACTGTGCTATCATCCTGTTTGCTTTGGCCCACATCAACCACTGTGTGTGTGTGTAAAACTTATGTCTCTGCTTTTAATCTTTTCACACTGTATAGGGTTCTGGGTCTAGAGACCTCTCTTTGAAGCTGTCCCCAAAATGTACAGCATGGGGCCTTATAACTCAAGATCAGCCCAAACCCCATCTTGTTACCCACACCCTTCAAAGTGCACAGTCCATCAGTAGTAGTCACTAATAGTACCATCTTCATAAGTTACATGGAAAGGGGAGAAATTAGGGAAGAGGAGGATATAGAGAATGGGTAAAAGAAGTGATGAAGAAGGGAGGGAAAACTTGGTATGTGGGATTTTCATTTTATTCTTCTCTCTGAACTTCCTTTTCAGGTTTAACTTTAATGATGGGACTCCTTCGGCAAACTTTGACACATTCCCTGCAGCCATCATGACTGTATTCCAGGTATGAGGCCAACTGGCAGTTAAAAATGTTATGTAGGATCTTTTGGATCCTACAAATCAGCAAAATGATATGTTAGGAGAATCCTACTTTTCTGCCCCAGGCTCGTCCCAGGCAACTGGGACTCTGGTTGAGTAATTATAATCAAGATAATTCCTAGAATTTCTGTAGCTGCATTCTTACCAATAATGGAAGAGCTCTATCATAATTACAATATTGGCCTTTTTCCTGTACTTGTGAGTTTGCAAGAGATATTAAGACATTCAGTAACTTACGATATTTATGACTACCATCAAGTGGGCTTTATTCCACGAATGTAAGGATGGTTCAGTATCCACAAATCAATCAATGTGATCTACCAAATTACCAAAATAAAGGATAAAAATCATGTTATTTCAATAGATGCAGAAAAAGCATTTAACAAAATTTAACACTCATTCCTGATAAAACTCTCAATGAAGTGGGTGTGGAAGGAACCTACCTCAAAATAATAAAGGCCATGTATGACCAACCCACAGCTAAATCATACTCAGTGGTGAAAAGCTGAAGGCTTTTTCTCTAAGACTAGGAACAAGATAAGGATGTCTACTTGCACCACTTTTATTCTGCATAGTGCTGGAAGTCCTAGCCACTGCAATCAGACAAGAAAAAGAAATAAATATCATCCAGATTGGTAAGGAAGAAGTAAAACTGTCATATCACATTTATGGTTTTCTGAAATTGAAAGCATCTTCTGACCCATATGTCCATTTAATGAATTTTCCCCCCCACCCTACCTCCCCCCACCCCACAAAAAATATGTTTTTAAATCATGGAGGGAAACTCAAAGATCAATAATGCTGAGAGCTAAAGAAAACACTATTTAGCTAGAATCTGAGGCTAAACCAGAACCCAGGTTTCTGAAACTGGAACCCATGAGGTTCTTTCTAATAGTGCTGCTGTCCCACAAATTGTATCTTAGCTCCCCTGGGATGGACTGGTCGTGACCAGACCACCTGATCTGTGTGATTCCCATAGGCCTGGCCAAGTTGGAAGTGGAGGGAGTCGGTAGTCAGACTCAGAAAAGAATCTTCCCTTGTGATGCTCTCTTTCCATTTTCAATGCCTAACATTATCTTCCTTATCAGAAGAAAGTTTAGAATTATTCATGGAAGTGACTTTATTTTTCTCCCTGGCAGAATAACCAAGCAAGGGGGTAGACGGAAAAGACCGAGGCCAGAATTTTCCTTTTTACATTGGCCCCATTTTCTCAACCAACCCAAGTCTCTGACTTGCTTGTTGTTTGCTTTGCATAGATCCTAACAGGGGAGGACTGGAATGAGGTGATGTACAATGGGATCCGTTCCCAGGGTGGGGTCAGCTCAGGCATGTGGTCAGCTATCTATTTCATTGTGCTCACCTTGTTTGGAAACTGTATCCTTTTTAAGATACTCCTCTTCATGCTGCCTGCCTGCCTGGACCAGCATTTAAGGAGGGTGGTAGTGGTGATGGTGGTGGTGGTAGAGGTGGGTGAGTTTTTTTGGCCGGGGGGTGGGAGTCAGGGTGGTAGTGGGGTGGATATTGCTTGGTATACTAAGAGAAACAAGGATTCTGATCTTAAGGAACTTGTGTATTAGTTGGGTAAAGAAGACAGTTATAAACAAGGAGACAAAGTATTATCCAAATCTTCAGCGTACAAAATAATAACATGTGAGGCTCTTATTTTGCATAGTTGGAAATACTATCAGCTGGGGAAAATAAGAGATGGCAAAGATAACTCCAGGCTGAAATAGTGGTCACATTGTAATATTAATAAATTAATTATATGTTAATATAGAATAGGACCTGCACATAATAAGATCTCAGAAATATCTGTATTATGATTAATGCTAATACTATTTAGCATAGCTAACATTTATTGTATTTGTGCTATTCGTGAGACCCTGTACTAAATGTTTTACAGGCACTATTTCATCTGATCCTTACCTTCTAAGACTTAGAAGAAATAACTTTCAAAGTCAAACAATTATTAAATTTTAAGGGGAGACTGGAAATCAAGTACATTTAATTCCCATACCCTTACCTGGTCATAAGATCTAGACTAGGAAGATTTAGGTTTTAATACCAGCAGTTCTGCTTACCAGTTGTGTAGCCTTGGAAAAGTCCCTTAATCTGTCTGAGTTTTAGTTTTCACATCTGTAAGGAGGATAACAACATTGATCCCTTTGTTAGTTGTGAATAATGAATGAGGTCATTTATTTGGATGTACCTTATGAACTGCAGACTTCTACACAATCACTAGATGTTTGGGGGGGATGGGACTTGCCTTGAAATGGCATTGATGGAGTTAGAAGGGAGAGCCATGTGATGTAGCTGCACTTTTGCTTTTCCCATAGTCTCACAGAGACAAGATACTCCTTTAACTTTTTTGCCTTGAAAATTTCTAGGGGCCAGAGCAGACTATGAACTAAACATGAGACACCCATAAGAATAAAGTTACGCAGTGCGTCACAGAAATGGAGTGTCACAATGGCACCTTGATTTTCCTGTTCCTCTGAGGGTAGTCAGACCTGGACTTTGATGCTAAAACCAGCTCTATATTCCACAACACCTGGATCTCAAAGAGAGTTGGAAAATTGGGACTTCAGAGATTAGAGCTTAGAATGGAAATGGGTTCCATAATGATCTTGTGTGCTCTGTGACATTTTTGTTAAATGAAATATGGAAGCCTTTTAGGATAAGAAGAACGAGAGAAGTTAGCATTCCATTATTGAGAGCCGCTCAGTGATGGGTCTATGGGATCTCATTTCTTTTCACCTTTAAGAACAGAGTAGGATCTTGATCTGGGTGGGCTTCAATTCTAGCCTCCCAGAAAGGAGAGGTAAGCTCCTGCATTGAGCTCCCTACTGTCATGTTGTTCCATGATTCTCTATTCAATATTGCTATGAGTGGGGGCCATATATGTCAAAGGCCCCCTTACTCCAACTTGGCCCCTGAGTGATTGGATTCAGCTATCTCTGTGTCCTAGGCAAAGAGAAGCCATGTGGAAGGAAGAAGAGATATTCTTCTTCAGACAGGGCTGCATAACCTCTGCTTAATTGTTGCTGTGGGGTAGCTTCTGTTCCTGTTGGATCCCAGGCAGCAAAGACCTCGAGAAACCTTCTCAGTCTTGCTAAAGCCTTTTGGTTTTCTTACTTGCCTGTCCTTAACTCATCACCCCAGACACACTGCTGAATGTGTTCTTGGCCATTGCTGTGGACAATCTGGCCAATGCCCAAGAGCTGACCAAGGTAAGCATTCTCTGCAGATCTGATGATTCTCTTGTGCCATTGGGCACTTCATCTAGAGCATGGGAATGATCTATCTGCTTTGCATACCTCACAGGATTATTGTTAGGATCAAGTAAAATAATGTATGTGAAGATCAGAGCAGGCTGAGAAGATGTGTCTTCTTAGTAGCTCTAGTCATTTCGCCTGAACTGGCTTTTCCCAGTGTCATCACAAAGAAGGAACACTTACACCAGGAATGTAGGTGAGGGGATGAGGTCCCTGCCTGATCACCTGGGGTGAGGCCACTTAGCTGGGCAGGGGAAAGGGTGTAAGTAGACGCACAGTCTTAGCATTTTACTTTAGGGCAGGTCTGCCTGGAAGGACCCTGCTCCATCACTTGCAGGCACTGCAGAACATCTGAAAGGTGTCAGCTCCAGCTTCTGACCTCCATAGCCATGGGCTCCACCGAGGGCTAGAGCCTGGGGTAGAATTCCATGGCTTTCCTGAGGAATGGTGGGGAAGCCTGTGGGACAGGGTAGAGACCAGAATTACTGGCCATGCCAGGGCTGTGGAGGCTTCTGTCTCCTAAGGTGCCTGGCACCTGGCCACCTGAGGTCACCCACCCTTCTACTGCCTTGTTTAACCCCTTTTCCTGCCTTCCTCATTTCACCTGGTCTCCAGAACTTGTGGGGAGAGCCAAGGGAGCTCTTCTCCTTCATGGGGATCCCAGGCAAGGCCATCTCTGCTTTGTGTCTAGGATGAGCAAGAAGAAGAGGAGGCTTTCAACCAGAAACATGCATTGCAGAAGGCCAAGGAGGTCAGCCCGATGTCTGCACCCAACATGCCTTCTATCGAGTGAGTTGGCTGTCCCCACTTCACTGACCCCTGGGCTCCTGTGCTAACAGCCAATTCATCAACTCAAAATGATATATTATCGGAGGATGCCTACTCCATGCTGGGAAATGTCCTAAGAATACAGCAGTGAGCAAGACAGAGTCTCTGTTCTCCTGGAGCTTTTATTTCAGTGAGAGAGATGGATCATTAACACACATAAATAATTTTAGGTGATGATAACTGCTCTAAGGTAAATAGAACAGGGTAATAATGCAGAAGAATAAGAATTGGGTGGAGTACTTACAGGCAGCCTGGGAGGGATTCTCTGAAGAGGTGAAATTCAAGCAGAGATCTATATGTGGAGAAGGTGGTCATGTAAAATTACAAAGGAGGAGCATTCTCCAGCGAGGTGCAGTGTGGCTGGTGGGCAGGGAGCAAGGAGGAATAGAAGGAGACATGGCCAGGGAGATCCTGGAGGCCCAGGTGAAGCGTTTTAGCTTTTATTCTAATTGCAACCATGGAGGCTCTAAGGCAGAAGGATGGATACTATATGACCTACACTTTTTAAAAAATATATGTTATTTATTTGAGAGAAAGAGAGCATGAGCAGGGGGAGGGGCAGAGGGAGAGGGAGAAGCAGGCTTCCCGCTGAGCAGGGAGCCCGAAGCGGGGCCTGATACTAGGACCCCGAGCTCATGACCTGAGCTGAAGGCCAGCACTTAACTGGTGCCCCCCCCCCATGATAAATATTTTAAAAGTTTGCTCTGCTCTATGAAAAATGGATTGTAGGGGCCAAGGGTGGAGGCAGGGAGCCAGGGTTGACTATAAGAGTAAAGTAGGTGACAGGTAATGGTCGTTGAGACCATGGTAGCAATGGAGGAAATGAGAAGTAATCCCATTCAGTCTGTGCTTTGGAGGGAGAACCAATAGGACGAGGTGATGGATTAAATGTGATGGAGGTGGGGATAAAAAAAAAAAGAAATATTTCTCCCATGTTTTAAGGTTTGATGCCTAAGCAACTAGGTAGATGGTGGTGGTACTTACTGATAGTCTGGAGAACAGTGGAAATCCAAGGTTCATTTTGGCCACATTAAAATTTGAGATACTTAGAGGACATCCAAGTGAAGATGTTGAATAGGCCGTTGGTTACATGAGTCTGAAGCTTGGAAGAGAAGTCCAGGTTAGAAATAAAGATTTGGGGGGAGCCATTTGTATTTGGACAGCATTAAACTATCAGCACGCGTGAACTGGCACAGAGTTGGTGGGACAGAGTTGCTCAGGATGGAGGCCAGAGCACTCCTGTGCCTCGACGTCTGGCAGAGGAGAAACCCACAGAGGAGGTAAATGGGAAGCAATTATGAGTAGGAAGAAAGAACAGGGAAGTGTCCTATCCTGGAGACCTAGAGAAGAAAACTCTTCAGGAAGGAGTGAGTGGACAGTGCAGCTAAATACTATTGAAAGATCACATAAGCTGAGGACAGAAAAGGGACCATTGGGTTTGGCAAAACAAACGTTGTTAGTGACCGTCAGTTTCAGCGGCTCGGTGGGAACAGAATCCAGTTGGAGTGGTTTAGGGAGAGAATGGCAGGTGAGAGAGTAGAGCAGCGAGTGTAGACTTTAAGGATCTAGTCTGGACCTGTGGTTGCTGGTAGAACTAGCAAGGCGTGGGCCCCGGGTGTAGCTGGAAGAAAGTGTTGGAGGAGGAGCTGAGAATCCCTTTTGTGGCTTGTGAGCCTCACTGAGGTCTGCATGGGTGGCCCTGGGGATCAATGGGGAGGCTTTGAGACCCCCGGGAGGTGTGACTCTATCCGGACACCAGACCCTGTCATCCACCACTTGAAGCTGGTCAGCAGGAGCCTTTCTTTGCCAAGTGCTCATGGGAAGGGCTCTGAGTGTTCTCTGTCTTGCCCTTTAGAGTCATTCCAGAGCTCTGTGTGGGGCCCTTCTTCCCCTGGACGGTCATCATCTTGCCCTCACCTTTCAAAACTGAAGGCCTGGCCTCTGAGCCCCTTCTCTGTGAGTGAGAAAAAAAACGGCCCTCAAACTTTGTTAAAGATTGATGGAGAAAGGTAGAGTAACTCCTTTCTCTCTGGAATACTCTCTGGGCCTTGAGTCGTTCCTTCCCCACCTTCCCTGCACTCATGTGTTTGGATTAAAAATACACACACGCAGGTATGCAAACACGCTGATGGGGAGGGCTGGCTGTCACTTAGGAGTGGGTGGTTCTATTTACTGAGATGAGGAAGCCTGGGGAAGAGTGGGTTTGGAGACGTGAGTTGGGAAAATGCTTGGCCCAGAGTAGAAACTCCCTATTTGTGGAATGGAAGAATGAATGAAATGCGGGTAGGCATAGGGCTGTAGGCAGTGAGCTGTAATGCGTGTCTGGGCACGGTGAGGTGGAAGAAGGTGCTACAACCATCCAAGATGAGCAGAGATCCAGCTCTGGTTGCTGGGTGGGTACTGCTGACGGGAGCGATGTTGGGGTGGGGTGTGTGTTTCTCCGGAGTGCAGGCAAGACCACTGAATCCTGGGCTACCGGACAGGCGAAGAGGTGGCTGTCCCTAGAGAAACCTGAAAAGAGCGTTGTTACAAATCAGAAGGTCTGAGGGCTGGTTCTGTCACTCCCATGCTCAGTGTCCTTGGAGAAAGAACCACTTAGGATCCTAGAACCTCTGTTGCCCCATCTTTGAAATGGGAAGAATGCTGCTGCCCTTCCTGATCCACAGGGTTAATGTCAGGTGTATGTGAGGTCACATATGCACGAGTTGGAGAGATGTCGATGCCTCTCTGTGTGATTTTAGGAAAGATGGTGTATTGCTGATGGGCTGTGAATTTGGATATGTGTATGTGTGAGTGGAGAAGTGGAGTTTGAAGCGTGTATCTGATTTGTATGGGAATTAAAAGTTGGGTCTGTCTTTGCCTGGTGTGTGTGTGTGTGTGTGTGTGTGTGTGTGTGTGTGTGTGTGTGTGTGTGTGTGTGTGTGTGTGTGTGTGTGTGTGTGTGTGTGTGTGTGTGTGTGTGTGTGTGTGTGTGTGTGTGCGCGCGCGCGCGCGCGCACGTTCATGAGAGAATTCTTCCATGTACTTAAACTCTTACACATGTGCTTCTGGAGAGCTGATATTTGAATATTTGAGGATTTGCAAGTAGATGATAGCGTCTGCTTTCTCTAGTGGGTGTGCTTGCTGCCTGGCTAGAGTGTGTCCTTCTATTTCTATGTGTTACCCATGCTGCTTGGCAGCGGCACCCCATGTGGGCCTCATTGCATTGCAGCTGCCCCTGCTGAGGGGTGCACACAGTCGGGGAGCTCACAGGCATCTCCGCAGTGATGTCTGCCCCCACTCCGTGGATGCTTGTACACACTGTGCCTCTTCCAGATGCCAAGTGAGGCTCCCACCAGCTGCTGCTCCTCCCCCAGCCCACCCATGTATCAGGCTTCTCTGTGGATGTGGGACATGGCAGTTGAGCAGTGCTACGAGGCCTAGCATGTTCTCCATTGGTCAGGGAGGGAACAACGGTCACTAAGCATCCCCCAGGTCTAGGCAGGGCCCAGTGGGCCACACTGCATCTGTCAGCCCAGGACTGGGGGCAAGCTCGCTCCACAGGTGTCCCACCTGTGGTGTCCTTGACCTGAGCGTTGACCTTGCCCTGAGAGCTTCATTTTTAGGAGTCCCATTTGCCTTTGTGGGTGATGCCCACACCCTACCAGTCTGACCTTGTCTGGACCTTGTAAGCGAAAGGGCACAGCATGTGTGTGTCTGGAGAAAGATCCCCCCCCTCCCCTGCGCATGGCTGAGAAGGCTGGGGCTGTGCTTTACCTGGCTGAACAGACGGAGCCTGGAAGGCCTCTGGCCAGGGTCACTGGGTCGCAGAGCCGCAGGGGTGCTGCACATGTCCTGAAGTACATGGACAGCAGCCTATGGCAGGGTGGCCCTGCCCCTGGCCATGGGCTGCTCTGTGGCTCTGATGGTTTGCATGGCGGGGCAGTTTTCCCGCATGTGTTATGTGACTGGAGTGATGAGCTTGGGGGCGGGGCGGTCACACCCATGTGAATGTCCTAGACGTGATTGGGGGGAATACAACTCTCATCCGAGTTTGTAGGGTTTCCAGGATAGATCCCCGAAGGGCACTTAGGGGCAAGCGTGAGTGCCGGGGGGGGGGGGGGCATGATGACCGAGCCCCCGAAGCTGTGTCCTCTATGAAATGAGACCTCCTTTGCACCTGCATGTGTGCTTCCAGCACCGGATCCATGTGTCTGCACAGAATCCAAGGTCACTTCCTGGGCAAGGTGAAGGTGGGGAGCCTCCAGAGGGCAGCGGGCATGTGGAGAGCGTGTGGGCACCTAGAGGACTCTGCGCCTCTCCCTGGACACTGGCTGGTGGCTGTGGGGCTTGTGGTTCCGAGAGGCCGGGGTGAACTGAACCTGTTCGTTTTTCTTTCCCAGAAGAGACAGAAGGAGAAGACACCACATGTCGATGTGGGAGCCACGCAGCGGCCACCTGTATGTGTGTACCGGTCTGCGTGTTTGTGAGCGGTCATGTGTGTGCGTGGGGACACCGTGTCTTCGTCCTCACCGCGGACACAGTGGCGCCGGGTGTGCATGTCAGTGTGTGCCGTGGTGTGCGCGTGTGTCCCGTGGACGCTATCCTCTGCACCTCTCCACTTGTGCTCAGTTCAGTGTGTGTCTACGGTACGTGACCCCGTGTGTTGTGCACGCCTCTGTGCGGCCCGCGAGTGGGCACGCGTTGGTGTGGGCACGTCGTGTCGGCGCGTGGGCCTCGCCCGTGGGCTGGCGCACGGGCCTCCGTGAGGGTGCGTGTGGGCACATGTGCGTGAAAGCAGGGACTGCCCTCCCGCCCACGGGAGCCCGCTCCTGGGCGCGTCACGTTGCGTGGGCCTGCCGCCACGTGAGGGCTCATCTCAGCCCCTGGGCTGAAGCGTTCGGCAGCGGTTTTGAGAAGCAGGGGCCGGCGCTCTCGGCACACACAGTGCCATGGTCTGCGTCAGCTGTCGTGGAAGAGAGCCACGGCACTCTCGTTTTTGGAGGGCGATGCCAACACGGGTCTGCTAGTCACCGTCGCCAGGCTTCCTCTCGTCGGACCCGGCCGCTGTACTTCTCAGCCTGTGCCCCCCACCATCTGAGGGGCAGGGGGAGCTGGGGGAGTGGGGGGAGCAAAGCTCTCTGACCTGGAATTAAGGGCCAGTGCTGAGCGCAGGGTGGGTATAGGTGGATGTCCTGAGAGCGAAGGAGAACAGGGGAGTGCAGACCGGGTGAGCCTTGGTACCGCAGTCCTGCAGGCCCTGGGGGCTCCATCCCGGGCTCATGCCCACCCCCCGCCCCCCCGCCCCCCTGACGACTGCAGAGCAGGGACGAGAGTGGGAAGCCCCACATGCTCGGAGGCGCTGGTCCCACCACCTACTCGTGTGTGGCCCACTCCGCTCCTTGCATCTTTCTGTGCTTCCTGTCTGCAGGTCCTGGGCTCTCCCGTTTGCTGCCCGCCCCCCATGTGTCCCGCCCCTTTCCCACGGCCGCTGAGGGCTGGTCTGCACCCCAGTGGCTCCCTCCCTGGCCTTCGGCTATCAGGCTCTGACCGTGGTCCTCGCCCTTTCCCCTTTGGCAGGAGGGAGCGGAGGCGCCGGCACCACATGTCGGTGTGGGAGCAGCGCACCAGCCAGCTGAGAAGGCACATGCAGATGTCCAGCCAGGAGGCCCTCAATAAAGAGGAGGCCCCACCAATGAACCCCCTCAACCCCCTCAACCCGCTGAGTGCCCTCAACCCACTCAATGCCCACCCCAGCCTCTACCGGAGACCCAGGCCCATCGAGGGCCTGGGCCTGGAGAAGTGTGAGGAGGAGCGCATCAGCCGTGGGGGGTCCCTCAAGGGGGATGGAGGGGACCTGTCGAGCGCCCTGGACAACCAGAGGAGCCCCTTGTCCCTGGGCAAACGGGAGCCACCGTGGCTGGCCAGGCCCTGTCATGGCAACTGTGATCCGACCCAGCTGGAGGCTGGGGGAGGGGAGACCATGGTGACCTTTGAGGACCGTGCCAGACACAGGCAGAGCCAGCGGCGCAGCCGGCACCGTCGCGTCAGGACAGAAGGCAGGGAGCTGTCTTCCACCTCCCGGAGCAGGTCTGCCAGCCAGGAGCGGAGTCTGGATGAGGCGGCACCCCCCGAGGGGGAGAAGGACAGCGAGCCCAGGGGCAGCCACGCGGGCAAGGCACCCACGATCCAGGAAGAAGAGCGAGGCCAAGACTTAAGGAGGTAAGTTAGTCACAGGCGTGCCCCAGAGGCATCTAGCCCTGCGGGGGTGAAGGACTCTTCAATACAATCCTGTCTGACCCTCCGTTTTCCCTTTTACAAAATGGAGAAGATGCTAACACATCCTTCATAAGATATGCGTGACTATGATAGGTGATGGACGCTGTCCCCTTGAAAACCCGGTCTGTTCTTCTAGGGCATCTCCTTTTGGGAGCGGGTCCCGGGCCGATTGACGGGAACAAGGCCTGGACACTGCCTGGGGGTCTTAGCTGCCCCCTGCCTGGGTGGGTTGGGGTGGGAGGCAGCGGTTGGCACGCTCTCCAGCAAGGCTCCTCGGGCTTCCCTCACCTTTCCCTCTTGCCTGGCTCACCCGCCACTTGAGAACAGCTTCTTCTGATCTGAGCAACAGCCATCTCCTCCTTTGTCCCTCCAGGACCAACAGTCTGATGGTGCCCAGAGGCTCTGGGCTGGCAGGAGCCTTCGACGAGGACAACATGCCCCTGGTCCTGCCCCAGCCGGAGCTGGAAGTGGCGAAGGACACGGCGCTGACCGAGCAGGAGGTGGAGGGCAGCAGTGAGCGGGCCCTGCTGGGCGACGTGCAGTTGGACATGGGCAGGGCCATCAGCCAGAGTGAGCCTGACCTCTCCTGCGCCACCAACACAGACAAGGCCACCGCTGACAGCACCAGCGTCACTGTTGCCATCCCCGACGTGGGCCCCTTGGTGGACTCAACTGTGGTTCACAGTGAGAACGCAGTCCCTGCCCCCTTCACCCTTACTGCCCATCCCACCCAGGGCTGGGGACCATTGTGGCTCTGAAGTCACCCAGTAAAGCTACATGAAAAACCCCACCAGCAGGACGAAGTCATTCTTCAGCAAGTAAATGATAGCAGTAGTTTTATCTCGGTTTGCAGGAAAAATGTTCTCTGTCTTAAGTTTTGCCCATAAAATTTCCTTCAGCCTTGGCCCCTGTGACCACCATAGAGACTTCAAGGAGAACACATGTGGTTTGGTACCCAGATATATATTCAGCTATTTGACTTACCGTGTGAATATTTGGTGGTGTTCTCCAGGACCTCCAAGGTGCCCTGTCACTTGGACAGGTTAGGGAACCCCTGATGGAGCAGGAGATGGCCCAGACCTGTTCAGTGTGGCTTGCACAAACCTCGGTTTCTCCCAAGGCTTCAGGTTGTCAGCCCTGCAGTGAAAGCATTGAATTGGGTGATCTCTGAGGTCTTTCTCAGCACTAACATTTTATGAATCTGTTACTCTTATCTACTCTTTCCTCCGAGGAGATTTTACTCAGTTTTTATCCTAGATCCCTCAGGCAATGGATGTTAATCTCCGGACCTCAAAAGGAAGAGACAAAAATTACGGGGCCTACCCCTGCATCCCCACCCTTCACCCCACCCGGCCTCACTCCTATCCTTGTTTCAACCCCATCCCTCTTCCTCCCCTAACCCCATCCCTCTCCCAGCCCTAACCCTAAACTCCACCCCTGTCTCTGCCCTGACCCCATCCCCGCCCTAAGCCCACCCCATCCCTACTTCCCCCCCAGCCCCATCCCCTCCCTAACCCTCACCACACCCCCATTCTTGCATTAATCCCACCTGCTGCCCATGGCCACTGAATTGCGACCATAGATTCCACCCTTGCTTTTTTGGCCTCTCTTTTTCCTTATTTTTCTCTTTGCATAGAACAGTCTTCTCCTCTCCCTGTTTTTCTTTCTTCCACTGCTCCATCTCCATTCCATCACCTTGTCAGCACTCAAAATGCCAATACTACTTTAGAAAATGAAATCCCCCATGTCTAGTGCTCGTGGGGTTGACTTGGGCATGTCTCAGGATTTCAGACAACCTCTTTTGGTGTCTGTTTCATTTTATGCTCTAATAAGTGCTTTGGACCCTCTCTGATGAGAAATGTTAAGAAGTTTGACCTTCCTCTGTTCCTGTTCTGGGGCTGGTCGATGGCCTTGGTCATAGGTAAGAGCATATTATCAGAGGGCTTTTGGATGGGTTACCTCTTGGAAGGACCCAGAAGGGGCCAGAAGCTCAAAGGTTTGCTGCTTGCACAAGGCTCCAGGGTAGAGTCATTAGCTGAGAGAGAACAGCGGGAGAGGCTGACTGCATCCCTTGCCCCGCTCAGAGAGCTTCCGCCTCTTTGCCACTTACCCCACCCTGTGACTTGCATGTGGAAACCAAGGGTGGCCCAAGAGCTCCACTCAGTCTCTGGCTCCTTCATCCTCCCCGTCCTGGAATGCAGTCATGGTCCCATAGAGGTATGAATATTGCATTGCCATTTCAACATTAATCATGACCGGAACAAGAAGAGCCAGCAAGTCAGCCGCAAACAAGAGTAACGGCTTTTTAAAATCTTCCATTGCAGTGGGAGATTATCGAAAGGCTACAGGATTTGGAATTGGGAACTAGCTGTATGAACCTAGGATAGGTACTTGAATTCCCTGAACCTTAGTTTTCCCGTCTGTATAATGGGCAGAGTACATGCCGCTCAGGGTGTAGTGATGTGAAAATTCAAGAAGTGAACATAGGCAAAGAATCTAGATTTTAGATATGTCGGCTTTGTAAACTTCACAGCAGAAACAAGCCTTCTGTGACCCTAGGAAATGTGATTATTATTTATATGGCAAAAAAAGTCATATACCATGTAAAATTAGGGTGACAGCCAGGCGAGAACGAGAGCAAGGGCTTGACTCAGCATAATAGTGAACACCCCCAGTGTTTGCAGCGTACCTGGCTAGACACATTCCTCTAACCCCTTCCCCTCCTCTTGATCCTACCCCCATGGGAAACAAAGGGCACTGTTCTCACAGGCGGCAAGGTTTCTGATGATTTCAACACATTCCTTTGGCAGTTAGCAACAAGACTGATGGAGAAGCCAGTCCGCTGAAGGAGGCAGAGATCAAAGAGGAGGAGGAGGAGGTGGAGAAGAAGCAGAAGAAGGAGAAGCGTGAGACGGGCAAAGCCATGGTGCCCCACAGCTCCATGTTCATCTTCAGCACCACCAACCCGTAAGGCACCTTCCCATCGCTCCCCGTTCAGGACCAGGGTTAGAACCAGGGCAGGGTGATGAGGAGAAGGAGAGATGAGGGCCCCCTTAGTAGACTGTGGCCAGACATCTGAAACATGCAGGGTGCTCACTGGTGGAAGTGGGTCATGGGATTGAACAGCCTCTGAGCTCTGTGCTGAGTCTACAAGGTAATTTAAGACAGGGAAGCATGAGAGATGTCATGAGGAAAGGACCCTATAACTTTTATTCCTCTTATTTGGTCAGTAGGTTGTGTAGGGGTGGGGTGGGAGGAAGGAAATCTACTTGGGATGTGTCATCAAATACTCCAGTGGTGGACAGAACTGAGAATAGGGAACCTAGAATAGAAAGATCATCCACTGGAGTTTAAGAGTATTGGTCCCACTGTCCCATACGTGAGTTTTGAAATGGGCATGTTCCTCAAAGCAGAGGTAGGGGCATGAGATGAGGGTGGCAGAGAAGATTCTGGAAGGTTAGACTGAGCTGCCTTTTGCCCTGGAAATGAGCAAGATGTACACATAGACCTAATTCTGAGGCTAGCAAGACAAAAACGTTTTCAGTGACCACATGGGCAGTATTTCAGGCAAGGCTCTGGGAAGGAAGGAACTTGGGCTAAGGTATGTCAGGTCACCCAAGTCCAGAACACAGTCTGTAGAACATAATTACTCTAATCAGAATACGTGGGGCTCATGAAAACCCGTTGCTGTTCTCGCTAGGAATCTTAGAATCAAGGTCTATTGTTATGTTTCTTGGTTCTTCTGGTTTCCTTGCTATGTCCCAGTTTCTGTATGGTGGGGGAGTAGACATTGAGATACAGTGGAGGGTACCATGTGGCCATGCGGAGTGCATGTCGTCTGATGCTGGCTGCTCCCTTGGCTCAGACGTGCCTACAGATAATGTATCTTGGCTTACACACTGCAGCCTCTAACCAATCTGATTACCTTCTCCCACTGGAGCTTTAAATCACGGGTGGTGCCTGCAAAATTAAATTGATCTCCCCACGGCTTCCTCTGGCCAGGGCCTGGCTGTCTGGAGGAGGCTGATGTGCACGAGGGTGGGGAGTAAGGAATGGGGAGGGGAGGGAAGCCGACACAGCTCTGTTGGCTCCTCCGCCCCACAGGATCCGCAGGGCCTGCCACTACATCGTGAGCCTGCGCTACTTTGAGATGTGCATTCTCCTGGTGATCGCAGCCAGCAGCATCGCCCTGGCAGCCGAGGACCCCGTCCTGACCAACTCGGAGCGCAACAAAGTGGGTGCATGGGAGCCCTTTGCCCTGGGACCCGCCCCGTCCCAGCCCCTCCCCATCCCAGTATTAAAGGTGAACTGAGGAAGGTTCCTGGGGTAATGAGGAAGGCTTAAGAAATGGCCCATTCCTCTTCCTCAGGGCAGAGTATGGACCATTTCCAGATCAGCCCCGTCTCCCCAGTCCCCACCGCGTGCCCTGAGGCTTCAGCGGTGGGCCTTACATCCAGAGCCAGCCAGTCTTTGCAGCTGCCCAAGGGCTTCTATAGTGTGTGTGTGTGGGGGGGTCTGATGTCAGGTCATGAGGGATGTGCATGAATCTGGGGAGCTGAGATTCTACCCCAGGGAGCTGAGACATCTCCTGGAGGTCCCAAGGGTGTATGTCCGGAGGGATGACGGGGGGTGCATGGGGAGGATTGCAATCGACAAGGATTCCAGGTCCTGAGGGAGAGATTTGTGGGGCAATTGGGACCCAAGAAGTTAAGTTCTGGCCCAGGGGAGGGAGGAGCCAAGGACTGACCCCTGGGTCCTGCGGCTCTAGCAGGATGCATGGCTCCTCTAGTCCCTGTGTCCAGCCAGCACTTAGAAGCCCATGCTTCTGTTCTGAGGGAGAAGTGAGCTGGGGTGCGGGTGCAGCACTGCCTGTGTGTGGGTAGGCAGGAGTGTATACGGCCTGGTGGCCACACGTGGTCCTCTTGCCCTTCACTGTACGTGTTTTACAGGTCCTGAGGTATTTTGACTATGTTTTCACTGGCGTGTTCACCTTTGAGATGGTCATAAAGGTAAAAGCCTCCAGAGAAAAGCTGGGCTCCAGGGTTTGGATGGGTCATGGGTCTGCTCTTCCCCAGTGCTGCCACCTACCAGCCAGTGACAGACCTCAGGCCTCTGGCGACCCCTCTTCTGGCCTCGGAAGTCTGATGAAGTCTGTCGTGACCAAACTTCATGGCACAGCATGGCTGTGTGGATCTGTTTAGGCTGGGGCAGACCTGTGGGAGTGGCCCAGGAAGGAGCCATTCCACTCTCAGGCAGGCAGGAGAGCAGACAGGCCTGGGCACTGTACTTGCCTCCCCAGTGTGCCCCCTGGTTTGAGCCAAGGTAAAGGGCCAAGGAGGAATGAGTCCTCCTGGACTCTACATGTAGTGCCAGCCGCACTCACTGCTTACCAGTCTGGTCCCCACCACCCTAACAGCCCACATTTCTATCTTGTTCATAGTCTCTCCCATCTGGGGTTTTCCCCATCTGTGCGTATGTGGTGACGCCTGGTGTTCTGAGCCCCTAAAGGAAGGAGGAATGTGAGAACCAAGGAGTCTAGCTGAGCCCTGGTGGCTAGGATACGGGGCCTGAGCTTCACAGTTAGGTGGAGAGAGCCTGTGGGACCTGTCCCTTGCTCCTCAGGTCCTTGTGCAGGGCTGATTGTGGAAACAGTGGTAGTAGGGGCATTGCCCTGGGGGAAGCCCTGAGCTCCGGGTGCATTGCCAACTCCTGTGGGCTCATCCACGGCTGTTCACATCCTTCTCCTTCAGATGATAGACCAGGGCTTGATCCTGCAGGACGGGTCGTACTTCCGAGACCTGTGGAACATCCTGGACTTCGTGGTGGTGGTTGGCGCGTTGGTGGCCTTCGCTTTGGCGTAAGTGTAACTCTTTCTTGCTCAGTTTCCTTTGTCCCTTCTTCCTGAGACTCGGACTGATTTGAGGCCTTCTCCTAGGCCAGCATGAGAGGCAGTCCACTCAGAGTGGTGCCAAAGCAAGCCGCCCTGGAAATCTGGTTCCCACTTGCCCTCCCTGGAACTCCGGCGAGCCTTATAGCTTCAGCTCCCTGCCCCAAATTGCTGCACTGATGAAGGAAGAGCCGGGGGAGTCCCGAGGAAGAAGTCAGGGGCCCTGGAGTTCCTCTTGGAGAAGAGCAAGCATGGGCAGGTGCTCACCCATGTGGGCAGTTCCTCCATGGGCTCAGGGAGGGACCCAGGGACAGCTCATGTACCCTTTCCTTTCTTGGATATGTCAAACAAAGAGTCGGCTTGGAAGAAGAATGCATAGCTGGGGACTGCAGACTCTTGAGTATGAGATTCTCTGCTCATGAGCAGGGGGACCCCAGAGCTACTTCACAGACATAAGAACCATGTTAATATGTTTAGCTCCAGAACATAAGACTCTCACAACTTCCTTGATAATGCACTGAGGAGAACATTCAGGTGACTAAACCATGCTCATTACATTTGGGGAATTTTTTTTTTCCAAACATTGATTCAGCTGTAGCAGGTTTTCAACTAACTACATGCTGACATTTCCTGTGGCATCCAGCCAAGGAAGGGGCTCTCTTGGCCCTCCAGGGTCTAGCTAGGAAACACACATGGTCAGGGCCTTTTCCCTAAGCTGGTGTGTAGAGTGCCCAGGAGATGAATGACAGCCTCTGGGCCCCATCGGCACCTTGTTGTACTGCCAGAGAGCTCCCGCCTTTTCCAGGTGGCCCAGCAGACTTCCCTCCAGCCTCTCCAAGTGCAAGACAGAGCCGAGTCTTTAAGCAAGTCTGGCTACACTGTGATGAGGCAGAAAGAAAGCATTTGGGAGTTGCTGTCAGTGATATCACTGCAAAAGGGAAGGGGCAGAGCACCTGCAGAAGTTGGGCCTCCCCAGGTCCAGGTGGTCAGAGGGGGCTAATCCATTTCCCCTCTTCTCCCCAAACACCATCAGCTTCCATTTCTCTCCATCCTGGAGGAGAAAGAGGTGGGGTGACAGTTGAGAAGGAACATTCCCCAAGTAGCTAAGGGTCGGGAGCTCTCTGTAGGAGAGATGAAAGGTCCCCAGCTGTCCTAAGAACTTAAGATCTTCCAGAACCTAGAAGTGGGCTATTTGCATTGCTGTCCCAGCCACGGGGGACCCTCCAAAGGAGAGCCGGTTGAATGTCGCTGGTAGCCCTGAGCTGGGCTGGCGGGACAATTTCAGTGTCCCCCATGTACACCATTGTATTAACTGCCCCTCCTCCCCGCCTACCATTAGAGTCACATGGAATCACCTGTGTCTCTCACAACCAGAAAGCCTCCTATTAGAGGTGTCTGAGCTATTTCTAAGGAAATTGCCCAAAAGCGGGGTATTTTCCCCCATCATCTGGACCTTGTATAAATTCTCACCCCAAGGTAAAAATCAAGGCAACGCTGGCTCTACCAAGGGGACTCCCAGCTCCTCTTCCTCCTTCTTAGAAAAAAATCATTAAAATCTGTCTTTTTCCTAAAGAGGCCTACTTACTTTGTTAGGGATAAATAGCACCCTTGAGTTTTTAAAAGGTCAAGTTCCCTTCTCATCAATCCATTTGCATATATTATTCACCATATTGTTCTTCTTTCTTATTTTGATCTCAGTAAAGTAGTTTGTCTCTCTTTGAAGAAACAAAACACAAGGAGGGAGAAGTGTATGGGAAAGAATCTTCCCCATCTTTTAGGAAGAACAGAGCTCCTTGGGGTGACAGGGCAGAGTGGGAGGAAGGTGTGGGCTATGGACTCAGGCAGGCCCTGCTTTGAATCCCAGCCCCTCTACTTACCTGCATCATGTCCTAGAGCAACAGAACAAGGTAGTAACCCTCCTAACCTCAGTTTCTCATCCCTGAAATGGCAGTCAAAATAATGCGTGTGGCGTGCTTAGCACATAGGGCGTGGCACAATGTGAATGATCATAAATTTTTTTAATTTAAAGATTTTTTTATTTATTTTATTTGAGAGAGGGAGAAAGCACATGAGACGGGGGGAGGGTCAGAGGGAGAAGCAGACCCCCCTGCTGAGCAGGGAGCCCGATGTGGGACTCGATCCGGGGACTCCAGGATCATGACCTGAGCCGAAGGCAGTCGCTTAACCAACTGAGCCACCCAGGCGCCCATAAATTTTTTTAATTTAAATTCCATTTGCCAACAAATAGTAAATCATTGGTTCTGATATAATGTTCAATAATTCATTAGGTGTTAGTTCCCCTCCTTATCCTTCCATTCTCTCATCACACTCTGAAGTCTAGACACTGGAGCCAAGTATGTGTTGATATATACTGTGTGCAAATGGTTGAAGATGAACACAGGCTGGTTTCCACAACTTGGTTGTCTTAGACACGCGCGCGCACACACGCGCGCGCAAAGACACACACCCTGGTAACCGGGCAGGTATGCAGGTGCCTTTGGGGAGGAGGTGTGTTTTAGAGGAAGCCTCTGCATGCCTGCCCCATGTCCACAGTCCTGTTGTCTCTCCTCAGATCCAGAGTGATGACAGTGGGCTGGAGGGTCGTCATCTATCTTGTTCTTTTTTTTTGTGCCCTTTGAAAATATGGCAGTGGTGGCTTTGGTGCTGGTGGCAGGGGAAGCGTTAACAGCCCCGGAACCGAAGCCTCTCTGTGGGTCCTCAGACCAGGTACAGTGCAGGGAACCCCAAGAATCCCCTGGTTCTGGGGTCCACACTTATGTGATGGATTGAGAGTTATGATCCATCACTTGCTTTTAGTGATGTCACTCCCTGAACTTTTTCTTAATTTCCCTGGAAATGTAAATGGTACTTGCTCATCCTTCTCCATCCACTCTCTTCTTTTACCATCCTTTCAAGCTGGCCATGCACATTTCCTCTCCCCTTCCTCCTGCTCGTGGGACAGGCTCACACCCCTCTCCTCTGGCCTTCGTCACATTGCTGAGGTCCAGGTAACGCTTTCTCTTGCTCATGCGCCATGCTTCCTAACTCTTTTCTCTCCCCTTCCTCATTAAAGGCACCAGAGAATTCAGCTCTCCCATCACTTTGGTAGGGTTGGCCGGGGTCCCACCTGCCAGCAGAGTGAGGGCCTGGCCCAGGGCACACCGCAGAAGGAAGCCCGTGTCGCACTGCCAGGCCATGCTAGGAGGCTCAAGCCAAGAGGAAGCCAAATGTGGGGTTTTCTGCAGGCTTTTCAAGGGCCTTCCTCCTTTGCAGTTACAGCCTTCATCATTATAACCCATATATTTGCCCCTGGGGAATGTCTACCACTCAGATGACCTTACCCCTGCCCTGTCTCGCTCTCCTCCTCCTGAGGAGAGGCTCCTGCGGAGGCTTCTGCTCAGGCTGTTACTCAGTCTGAGCAAAGCTGATGACGATTGCCGTGGTAACACCGTCACGTGATGCCTCAGAAGTCCGAGGCGACTTGGCATCCCTTTCACCGTGACCAGCCAGGATCTTCTCAGAACCCAACCCAAGTCCCAAGAGCACTACCCCTAACCAAGGGGAAGGAATGGCCAGTAGCTGAATTCTCAGAGAGAGCTGCGTGGTCCCCTGAGCCCTTCTGCAGAGGTCTGCACCTGCCGTCATGTATGTTTTGTATAAGCATATGTGTCATTTACGTAGTGGCTGAAGAGAACTCTCTCTTCTCCATAGCTGCGTACCTCAAGTGAAGGGATTCTTTATAATGTAAACCTGACAAATTCTGTTTGGGAACTTTTATTCCTGACTTTTGAGGAGGAGGGGAAGGGGATTTCTTTCTAAGCGGGGGGCATACCGGGAGATGAGAAAACCAACGGAAAGACACCCCAATCGCACCTTTCCTGTTCCTCCCGGCACACTTTTACATTATAAAGCATTTATAAGAACACTCAGGTCTCCTGTCTCAGCCAGACACCCGTGTAGGGAGATGGGCAGAGTTTTGGCAGAGGCTGGGTATGTTTCTCCCTCATTCTGCTGCCCTCACAACACCCCACTTTCTGGGCCATATGGAGACACGGAGTGTTTGCCAACTATAAATGTCCCAACTGTGCCTTTTCCTCCTTGAGGTTTCAAGAAAAGTCTGGTGAGTGACTGGATCTATGAAACCTTTCTCTTTTATCTTTTTCTATCTGAAAAAGAGGATTCTTCAGTTTGATCATTATTTTACACTGGCGGGCCAGCAACTGCTTTTCCCAGTTTCCTCACACCCTGTTGCCATCATGTCTGCCTCCCAGCCTCCTGGGTGGGACAACAAAGGTGGCTCCAGCCTTGGCATTTCTGGGTATCTGCACATCAGGCACATTCCCTCGCTTTGGGGCCTCCTGCTGGAGTCATCTGCCTTGTAGGGAAGTCATGTGACCCGACCCCTATGGCAGGTTGAGTTCACGAGCCTTATGGGATCATGCGCAGGGATGGTGATGCCATCTGGCCCTCAGGTTTCGCGTCTGAAATGTCTCGTGAAGGGATTTGGACAGGCAGCTGGGCAGGGACAGCATCTGAGGAGGAAAGGTAGGAGAGCACGGGGACATATGTGTGTGTGAGGTCCTGCACTCCAACCCAAGCCCCTCATCCTCTTCATTCCCATCGGTCTACAACATGTTACTTGACTAGCTCACATCAAGTCATCAGTGAGCCATCCTGGATTGGCTTCTAACTAGTAAACTCACAGCTTATAATGACTTGTTCACACAAACAATTTCAAAGAAAAATAACCAGCAGTTCTTCTCCTACCTCCTCCCCCAGCTGGGGCCTGTGCCTCAGTCAGAGTCACGCAGGCTCTCTGGCAGCTAAGGCCAAAGCTTTCCCTTGCTGTTTGCCATCTTAGTGGAGCATGAGGTAAGGTCAGGACTCCCTGGCATGCGGGGGATCTGGATCACAGCCGCACTTGGCCTTTAATTATTCAGTGCTTAGCCAGAAAGGAAAAACATGAGTCAATCTGCCTCTTGATGCCAGAAGGAACCAGAATTCCCACATTAGCTTTTAATACCTTCTTTTTATCGAAGTGTGTTGCTTTTCTGACACTTGACACTCCACCCTGGTCTTTAAGATGGATAAGGTCTTTCGGAATGCATTTCGGAACCAGCCGCAGTGGCCGAGCTGGTTCTGAATTCATTCAGTGAAATACACAGATAGAGACAATCTTAGATTTGGAAGGCCCCTGAGGAGCCACAGAATATGGTGCCCCGGTTCTGGTTTTGTATTTGTAAAGGTGTGAATGTGTGCTCTGAGAAAGGAGTGGCTTCCAGAACTGAAATGCTAGGATGTACTTAGCAGAGCACAGAACAATAGAGCAGACATTTCACCCTATACCTGGCTCCTTCTTATTCTTCACTGCCTGCCTGTGTCTGAGGCAGTGCCCCTCAAATCTCACGCTTTGCTGTGGGACTTCTTTCTTGAGCACCGCTATTCTTCTAGAACCGAAAGGGGCATCTCCCAAAGGAAGTTGTGACTACACATTAATCTTGGAGGGGGCAAAAAAAAAGAGTGGACAAAGTCCTGCTTCATGCAAAGAAAACCCATTTACCACTGAACCAGACAGGTCATCCAGTTCCACTGTTCTGTGCAAGTGAATGAAGGATTAAAATTAGATTTAGCCATCAGGTAGCCAATTAACTGTGGATTTAGGATGCTGGCTGAACTGGAATTGGAAATTTCCAGCAGTGAGCAGATAGAAAGATGTTGTTTCTCGAGACTCCAGCTTTCAGAGTCACCTCAAGAGTGACTTTCCCTGACTTTGTGCCCAGGCAGGGACACTAAAGATGGTTAATGGCCAGGGACTTTTGGGGTGCCTACTGCTGTATGGTCCCCGAGCTGCCTCGAAAATGGGCTTTGGGATGAATTAGGAGGGACAGAGTGGGAGCCACATGGAGGGGGTGCCTGAAAGAAAGAGATAAGTTCTCAGTCTACCTGCTCTTGGCATTAAGCTCCAGCATGCATGTTTTTTGATGAACGCTGGAAAATCCATCATCTGTGATCTGTGCCACGGGGAATGTGCATTTGGAGACCTTTATCATATGGAGGCAGTGGGTGTGAATGCCCTAGCATTGTTCTTTATTAACAAGCACAAATTTGGAGAAGGTTGATTATAAATGGGATCTCAGCCTCTGGCCACATAAACAAGCAAAGTGAAATGGTCCAGTCAGGGAACACGGCCCCGTTCACACGGTAGCCAACAATTTGGCTAACCAGCCTCAGATGCAAGACGCACCCTGCACACGAGGCAAGCCTTCACAGACGTAGGAAGAGCTCAGTCCTGCAGGATTAGTAGAAATCCATCACCATGCTCTCCAGATTTAAAAAGTAAGTTTTAGAGTAACTCAGACCAGATTTCGTGATGGGCCTAGGGAAGGATCAGCTCAGATCATGTGACCTGCAAGCCATCTGTCTAAGCCACGCTCACAGAGCCACAACCTAGCATTATGAATTAGTCTCCTGCTGGGGGAGCGTATCAGCTGGACTTTAGCCAGTGCCAAGGCCTTCTGGGAAAGACCAGCAGATGAGGGGTCTTGGGTATGTTAGAATATGAAGACTAGGAAGCAAGACAGATCGGATCACTGTTCCCCAGCCTGAATAACAAAGCTGCTAGGAGACAGTGAGGTGCTTTGCTGTCTCCTGCTGCTGCTCAGTGCTCAGACCTTCCAGTTAGAGTGCTGTGTTTTCGAAGGCAACGATGACTGTGTATTGGAGGCTCACTGAGGTGCATTTGCAGGAAGGAAAGGATTATGCACTAACCGCTTATTATAGAATTAGTGCCCTGGTCACAGAGCAAAGGAAGTTGGCAGAGTTGCAAAGGATTTGGGGCTCATGGGAGAACCCACGCGATGCTGAGGTAGGGGCAAGGAAGAAAAATACATAAATAGATGAACTAGCCTTACCAACAGGTCCTAGACTTCCTCTGGAGACAAGCAGTGCCAATGCAGAGAACTTCTCATTTCCACTGGTCTTTAGAACTTTTAAAGTTCTTTCACACTATTTATTTCATGCATCACTCAACAGTCCTGTTTTATAGTTGAGAGGTGGGTTGCTTGAGACTTTAACTATTTTGACTCATTTGACTAGTAGTCTAGTAGTTCTTTCTTTCTTTTTTTTTAAGATTTTATTTATTTATTTATTTGACAGAGAGAGAATGAGAACAAGCAGGGGGAGCAGCAGAGGGAGAGGGAGAAGCAGACTCCCTGCGGATCAGGGAGCCCGATACGGGGCTCAATCCCAGGACCCTGGGATCATGACCTGAGCCAAAGGCAGATGCTTAACCGACTAAGCCACCCAGGTGCCCCGCAAAACCAGTTCTTAAGCAGCTGGTATTTTTTACTTCAAGTTTAGGGGCTTTCTCTATTACATTAAACTCCTTTCTATCTCTGTTGTTGTAGTTAGTTCCAAGCCATTAACCCCTGTAAACTCAACTTGGTGGCTTGGTATGGATCTCTCCTCAGCCTTGCGATCCATCTTTCTCTGCTTGGAGACAGAAAAGACCTATGGACCAGGTGGACAAGGGCATCCCTGACCTTGTCCATCTGTTCTATCTGTACCTTTTTCTTTCTGTGAACACTCACAGACCCTAGGCTGATTACGGCTAAGAGGATAAATAGCTCAATATTTGAGCTCAGGAACTACTCATTTCTTTTGCTGTTCCTTCTTTGGTTAAAGTCCTCCTGTGATTCCCATCCAAAAAGGCACTGTAACATCACAAATAAGGACATAGATTTCAGAGCCTGACTTAGGTCTGAATCCCAGCATTATGAATTATTAGCTGTCTTAATTCTCTGAACTTCTATTTCCTCATCTATAAGTAGAAATTAAAAAGAACTATATTTTAGTCTTGTGAGAATGAAATAATACATTCAGTGTCCAGTATAGTGCCAAACCCTTAGCAAGTACGTATTAAAGTTATTATTGCCTCCCAAATAATAGTCCAGACATTTTAGCAAGGCTCACGGCTCCTCACAGCGTGACCTCCTGTCCCCACCTTACACTCCAGCAAGCCTGTCCATCCTTCTAAGGCAAGAGATTCCTTCAGATCCCTGTGCTGTTCTCTCTGGGGCTCATGGGGGAGGGAGGCCATTCCACTTAGAGGAGGGAGAGCTCTTCAGAACCCGATGTCCCTCCTCTGCCTGCCATGGAAAGAGTTGGTTCCTTGCAGAAATCAATGTGAGAGCATGTCCTTTGAGAAAGGGGGGCCCTGGAAGCTGAGGAGCGAGATTACAGTGAATGATGAGTGGTTATATATGAAAGATCTGGAGGGCAACTTGACAATTGAGCTGGAAAATTCTCATCTTTTACTGATGAGACATAAGAGAAATGTGGCTTTTTTTTTTTTTTTTTCTGTAGAGCAGCCAGGACCTTACCAAATAACAAGTAGGAAATAAATGGGAAAATGAGTGGCCCAGTTGAGTCCCAATTAAAGGCGGACCAGTACATCCTAGCATGCGAAATTATCCTCAAATTTTAACATTAGAGTCAGTTTTTAAACCTGATAAATTTCACTAGTTAGGCAGTATAAAAAAATTCTGACTATACATAGAGTAGCAAAGACTAACAAAGTGTTATCAAGTGATTATATTTAAATGATTTGTAAAAAGCACATGAATTATTTCAAAAATAATATGCCTCCATTAAAGTGAAGAGTTTGTCCTCTTGGTTTGGTAAAACATTTCCCTTGTAATCTTGTTGGCTCTGATAATGGCTTAAATAGCTCCCCTGTGCATGGATTCGGGAAAGGTAGTTCGGCCTAGCATATGTGTAAATTATGATATATTTTAATTAATAATAAAATTAATATTGGGGTGAAATTGTCAAGACTTTTCTGGACACTGTGGCTTTGTTATCTGGTGTTCCTTTCATTTCAAATGGCAATTTTCAAATCCGTGTTGAACATATGTTAACAAAACCGAGAAGCAACCGTGCTTTTCTGCAACCACTCAAAATCATAGCTTTTCAGTGGTTCCTCTGCTATGAGGGACTTGTTTGAAAAATGTGCAGGGCAATGACTAATCTTATTTTGCTTTGGGCCTCTGTCTTATTACTATCCTTGGCTCAACTTTGTGGGAGTCAGCATGGGACAAATGTCCCCCCACCTCTGCTGTACATTGGCAGCCACAATCAGCTGTTGAGATCAGAGTGTGCTATTAAGGAACCCCATTTTCCAAAACAAGGGACACACAAATCATACAAGCAGTGGGGTCAGATGGTCTTTGTTCCATAGCAGAATATTTTAGTAGGATCCTGGGGCAAAATTAATTATAGAGAACAAATTCTGTCCTTTATCGAGGTGTGTGGGAAGAGCAAGAAATTTGGGGCCTTCCTTCATAAAATGGGCGTCTGTGAGTATGAACCTCTGAGAACCCGTTCAGATGCTCCTGGACATAAAGGTCTCAGAGTTGAGGACCTGGGCTAAGCAACAGGTAAAAGCTTAGAGTGTGTCACCCTAAATCACCTGCCCATCCATTGATCCTACTCTGTTCTCTCATTTTAGGGATATGGAAGATTCTCCCTAAGCTTTTCCTCAAAATGAATGTAGCCTGGGGAAAGGAAGGTGACCTATGTAGTTGTTTTGGGGAAATTTTCAATCAAATGATTGCATTTTTCCCATGGCACATAGCTTGCAATTATACTTTCATTTGTTTGCTTGTTTACTTGAGGTCTTTCCTCCCCACTAGACTTGGTAAATTTCAAGAAGTGAGGGACGCCATTTGTTTTATTCACGGTGGTATATCCACACCCAGAAGAGTGCCTGGTGTATATTAAAGACTCCATCAGTGCTGTGGTACGAGTGGATAAAGGTGCGTTTGGCCTACCCACCGTGTGCCCAGTCTCGTGCATGAGAAGGCACTATTATAACCCAGGGAAAGATACTATCTTTGCCTTCTGAACACTCAGAGGGTGTCACACGAGGGATTTAAGATTTATAAAGCCTTGGGTTTAATCCCAAATCAGCATTAATTTGGCAATTACTGTGAAAATGAATGTAATTTTGAATATGAGATCATTTACTGAGTAAAATAACCATGAGAAGTCTTTGCTTGTGACATAGAGTGGTGTAACGTTAGGTTTGTGTTACATTAAAAAGATTAAGGATGGAGAGAAAGTACCCTTTCCAGCAACCAGCAACTGGGAACCACAGCCTGAATTCTAGACAGTTCTCCATGGCTGAAGGTGGGTTCATCGATGGCTCCACTGTGGCTCACTCACTGAGGGATCTCATGCAAGGCACATCTTCCTGGGGATGCAGTTAAGTGGATTTCAGGGGTCTTTTCCAGCTCTAGAATTTGGTTTGACAGAGCCTGGAACCAAAACCTTCTGCTGCCGAGGCTTAGTGGTACAGAGCAAGAGCTCCAACCATCGTACAGTCTTAGCTTCAAGGCCCAGCTTGCCCTGCTAATGCCAGGTACTCCTTAGCCTCTCTGAATCATGTCTGTGAAATGGGGATAGTGATAGCTATGTGTCCTAAGGTTATTGGAAGGCCCAAAGAAAGAGTCGCACTAAAAGTGCTTAGCATAGAATCTAGCCAAGAGGAAGTATGCAGAAAGTTAGCTCTCATTATTTCTAATCTCAAATATTTCATATTTATGCTCTCACCCCTTTTTATTATTGGTAAGCCTCCAAATAGAGCTGGGATGATTTTTCTCCAAGCTGCACAGTAAATAGCTCATGATGAACAGTTGGTCATTTAACTTATCAAAGGGCATCCCTTTGTGTGCCATCAGGACTTTGATACAAAATGCCTTCCCCCATATTTTGGGGTGGTTTTATGGTGTTGCTCATCCATGCTTTTAAGAGGTGTCCTACCATCCCTGTCAGGGGGGTCATGCGCCCCATTGCAGATGAAATCCTTCGGAAGCGTAGGTACGCCACTGTGACGTGAAATGCCTTTCCCAACAGAATTTCTGGCCCAGAGCAGACCTAATTCCTCTCTCCTGGTTTCTTATAAATTCACTGGAAGTAGAGTTTGTCTGAAAACTACTAAGGAAATGGAAGTAAAAGACTCTATTTAGGAAACGTCACTAGACTGGGCTCCATGAAATCAAGCACAATATGGGGAATGCCATCCGGTTAGACACAGTTTCACTGGTGCTTGCAAAGCGCCTTTGCCTTTGCAGGTTGGAGAGGTGGGTGTGGAGCAAATGGTGTGCTGGCCCTTCCTTTCACAAAGCGTGTGGACTCTACAAGTGCCAAGGCTGTAAGCGGGATCTCCTGGGCCTGTGCTTGTCCAATTTCCTGTCGCTGTACGGTTTCCTGTCCTCCCTGGAGTTTTCTGACTGTTTCCTTCTCTCCACCCCCTTCCTCTTTTTTTTTTTTTTTTTTTAACTGCTTTCTGCTTGGATCCTCCATAGGAACGCTTTGGGGTAAATATTGTTCTCACTTTTCTTTGAAGTAAAGAATCCGGGAAGTGGGTTGGAGGAGGGTGCAAGTACAGTTGGGAGGGAAGGAGTCTGCTCACTGAAAAAGGACTGGTGAGTGTATATGAGTGGTAAGTTCTCACTGACATCCAAGAGGGCAAAAATTAGGAGTCGCCAAGCCTTCTTGGGAAGTGATCAGGTGCATTGGTTTGGGTATATATTTGGCTTGGAAGTTGCCTTTTTTAGCTAGGTAGATATATGAACGTAATACAGTAAAAGAGTTTATAAAATATACAGAACCCCTGGATGCAAATGACCTTCTAATGCGGTACTCTTGGATTATCTATATTCAGAGCTCGAATGGAATAAGAGTGGCTTATAGGCCATGGCCTACAGCCATTAAAAGGGTCTTTAAATTCACATTCTGGGCAAAGCCAGCATTCCCTGAATGATATTAAATGTCTTTCTACCTTGCCTTCTGTGGAAGCATAGCTCTTTTATCTCCCTGCCAGAGGGTGGGTGGTGGGTATGGCAGGAAGGACGAGGTAAAAAGCAGGCAGAAGCCCTTGTAGTTCCCATCTGATGTTCTGGATCTTGTTTCCTTGGGCTGTTGGCGTCATGATACTCTGAACCAACAGGAGGAAAGAACCAGAGCCTGAGCTCACTCTTCAGAGTCTCATTTCCTACCATCTGTGTGTGTCTTTTACAAATTGCAGTTGTTTGGATTGAATGCAAAGATCTCAGGGAATAAGCAGGTTGGAGGGAGAAATGCAGGTTGATTGATTCATTTCATTCCTGAAAATACAAAGAGAAGCATATTTTATCTATTAGGAACAAACGTTTCCAAGTGGCTGAATAGGGACGCTCATGAGCTGAAGGGCAAGGATAAAGGTGGGCAGGGCCTGCAGTTTGGGCCTCCTCCAACTCTCTGGCTCTCCGCAGCCTGTGCTAGGTATAGAATGTCTCAGATGGGAAAGGACTGCTGAAAGAGCCAGCCACGCACAGATAACTGGGGTGTGAGCCAAGGTCCTGGCAAGAAGCCCACGTGACATGCTTTCTCTGGAAGCGGCAGCCAACACAGCAGGAGTGTCATGTCCCCAGTGCCCTTCCTCACCCTGCTGTCCCCTGAACTAGTGAACTCTGCAGGGGTGACAAATCTAGAGCCAAAGAAAGGACTAGGTCAAGTCCCCTGATGAGATTTGCTTTCGACCGGAGGTTCCTAGTCCATTCAACAAATATCATTTGAGAGCCTGCTACTGAAGAAGCACCAGAGCAGGCACAGTGGGGATCCAGAATGGACTGCCAGTCATGTTCCCTAGTCAGTTGGTCTTCCATTTGCATTCTGCTAGTGTGGTAATGAGCCGCATTACTCCAGACGTTGGGGAGAGGAAGCGTTCATTATCATACGTGCATGGAGGCCTCTGGGTGCATGCCCATGTGTTCCTGTGTGAGGACACATGGGTGTGCATGCATAGGAGTGTGTGCACACTGGGGAGTGAATTGAAAATTTTCCCAGAGCATGTTTTGTGGGGTTGTCCTGAAGGGAGTTTACTCTGACCCAATCTCTGGTCTCTTGCCTAAGCATCTCCCCTTTTACCCTGTTGTTAATGCAGTCGTATGAATGCCACTTTCATTTCTCCCCCTCTCCTCTGACCTCTGGGGGCCTCCCCACTGCAGAACAAACAAGGGGCGAGACATCAAGACCATCAAATCTCTGAGGGTCCTCCGAGTTCTTAGGCCGCTGAAGACCATCAAGCGCTTGCCCAAGCTCAAGGTAACATTTCCCGAGGCCCCTTCTCCCATCTTGTCTTTAGCCGTGGTCAGCCTACTTTTGGAGGATCATTTCTGGGAATATTCCTTTTGCTCACACAGAGACTGGGGTTCTTTCAAATGCCTGAGTTAAAGGCCTTCATTTCAAAGAAAAATAACCGATGGGCCAAGAAATCTATAAGGCGGCTTTGGCCTCTTGAGTCCGGCCCCAGGTGGTATTTTGTATATACTCTGCCTGTGGCATGCCATCCAAAAAGAACCCTGTGTCATTAAGGTGCACTCAGAACACCAAAATGGAAGTGCAGGAGTCCTCTATGTTGTGGGCTACACGTTAGATCATGCTGAGTAACCTGGGATGCTTTCTTCCCTCATAATCCTTGAGAAGGAAAGGATTTTCTAGCCCTGACCCTTTATATTTTTAAGGCATAGATTGGTCATAACTTGCCCAAGAACACAGTCATTTTTGGCAGAAGCAGAGAATGGGGAAGCAAGCTAACATGAATTGAGTTTTTCCTGTTACCAGGACCTGCACTTTCATAGCTATATTACCTTGGTTCTCCTCTTTTCTGGCCCATGCCCTCCCTGCTCCATCCTCCTAGGCCTCCTTCCTGCCCTCAATGTGTGCTTTACCATTCAAGTCCGGTTTGCTAACATGTTGAGCCCTCCTTCCCCCCTCCCAGCCGCCCCCACACATAAATTGCGATTAATGGAAGCTGAAGCTTCATGGGGGAAAAGTTCTTCCCCTGAATTCCTGAGCGATAGCCTGCCACCATGAGGGAGGGACCAGGACTCCCAGTTCACAGCCCAGAGGTCCGCTCACTGCTGCCCCAGGCCACATAGCCAGCCAACTGAGCCACAGCGCCGCACCTGAGCCCGGTCTCCAGGTTCCTTACAACCCTCTACCATCATAGTGCCGGGCCTTGTCCATGCCCATAAATACTCCTTTCTGCCAGGGGGCCTGGGGCCCTAACCACTATTGTTAGCTGCAGCCCAGGCCCCAGGGGTCTCCTTTCTTCTGAGCTATGTTGGGGTCCTAAGGAGACTGCAGACAGCATGATGAGATTAATTAACAGGCTGGAGAGTGAAACCTCACCCTTGGTTAATTCCATTTAATTAGGAAGTGCTGGCTTCTGGCTTCTCACACTCTCTGCAGCTCCATAACCTAGGCAAGTATAGGTGGCGCTGATGAATCTGTAAGGCTGCAGGCTGCTCACCTTCCCTGCAGTGTTCAACTAATTAAACCAGCGCTATTCATCCAGCGCTGTGAAGAAGCAACTGCACAAATGTAGCAAGGGCACAAATGCAGTGCCACCATGGGGCACCACTCTCCAGTGAGCTAAACCTAAAAACCTAGAAAATAACCTAAAAATGGCTTGGAATGTGTTGAATTCCTGTGTAGCCCCTCAGGATTCTGCTGAAGGACATGGCCTGTAACTGGAGAGCAAGTCTCTGATTTTGCCCACCCCATCCCCCCTGCCCTATGAGAAGGCAGCTCCCCATCCCCACCCGTACCACCTGTTGAATCTTCATCCCCAATAGAGCCCGCCTTAAGCTAAAAACATTTAAGTGAAGTGTTGAACATACTTGGAGTGAATGTAGGAATTTATTCCAAATATCATTAAATACTAAGTAATAATTTACTATACTCTCTGATCCATTTAAAACAGTAAAGAGAAAAACAATACATATTCAGTATATAAACCAAATCTAAGAATGTCACCAAATAGATGTTGGGTTAGGGACAAGCCATTTAATGACCAGAAAGGGCTGAACGCTCTCAGAGATCCCTTTCTGCAATAGATTTCTGTGCCTCCCGCTAATTGGAGCACACCTGTTGGGAGCCCACAAAGGACTCCCTGCATTGCCTGCTGCCATTTGGTTTCTACTGCTTTGGGTTTGCTTTCAGATTCAGAGCACGTGTGCCCTTCCAGGTGGTAGATTCTTGCAGTCATGACCGGCTTGGAAGCCAGCTCTGAATCCCATGCGTGTCACTTCTTAGTAAGGGGATATCTCCCGGGGCACCTTCTATGGGGGGCTGGCTGGTGGTGATGTGGCCCTCACTCAGCTCTAGGCAAAGGCACAGGCCATTCTGGGGACCCATAGTGCTTTTGACTTCTCTTTGCAGGCTGTCTTCGACTGTGTGGTGACTTCCTTGAAGAACGTATTCAACATCCTCATTGTCTACAAGCTCTTCATGTTCATCTTTGCTGTTATTGCAGTCCAGCTCTTCAAGGGAAAATTCTTTTATTGCACAGACAGTTCCAAAGACACAGAGAAGGAGTGCATGTAAGTGCGACCAGCACGCGCTGCTCACCTTCCCTGATGCATATTCTGGTGATGCCCGCTCAGCCCTCCACACATAGCTCTTCTCTTTCTCTCTTACCTCTCTCACATTTCTTCTTTTAGGAAAAAGGCAAGATAGGAAATTGTTAAACTTTTATTGAGCACCTCTTTTGTGCCAGACATGGTACATGGCATTTTACACCCAGTTTTTCACTTTAAGTCTTTGCAGTGACCTTTTGAGATAGGTTTCATTTACATATTCTAGATTGGAAGCTGAGGCTCAGAAAGTTTAAATTGCTCAAGGTTACACACGGTGACTAGTAAAAGGATTAGAATTTAATCTTCCATGTCTACTAGGCACCAAATACAACTTTTATCCCACAATCATAGACTGCCTTTGATAAGGCTCTGCTTTCTTCCTCACATTTGTATGCTGATTATTACTCAGCCACATTATTGAAGTTTGTAGAATTTCCTTCCTCTCCCACGAGCTATAGTGAAGAGGCCCTATTTCATCTGTACTCTGGTTTTAGAGGCAACTATGTAGATCATGAAAAAAACAAGATGGAGGTGAAAGGCCGGGAATGGAAGCGCCACGAATTCCACTACGACAACATTATCTGGGCCCTGCTGACCCTCTTCACCGTCTCCACAGGGGAAGGATGGCCTCAGTGAGTGATGGGTTTGAGTTGGCATGCTTGTCTGTGAGCTGGGATAGGACCACGTGGTTGCCTTGAGAAGCTTATTGAAGATGAACGAGGCTGACCCTTTGCTATTCTCCCAGGGAAAATAAGTGGTTATGAGTGGGTGAGACAGGCAGAAGAGAGGAGGAATGAAATAAGGCAAAAATCAAGAGGGAGATAACAAAGTCAGAAATATTTGCAACTCTTATTGTTTCAGTCTCTGGGGATGGTTTTAGACATATTTATCCTCCAAGTTGGCCCTTCACCTGAGGATTGAGGTTAAGAATGAGCTGGAAGAGGGGCATCTTGGTGGTTTGTTGGTTAAGCATCTGACTCTTAATCTCAGCTCAGTTCTTCATGTCAGGGTCATGAGTTCAAGCCCCACGTTGGGCTCCATGGTAGGTATGGAGCCTACTTAAAAAAAAAGAGAGAGAGAAAAAGAATAAGCTGGAAGAACTCAGAGACCCTTTCTGCGATCATACCTGTCATGAAGAAGACAACAGAATGCAGTTTCTTTTTTCTTTTCTTTTCTTTCTTTTTTTTTTATTTTTAGAGAGAGTGTGAGTGGGGTGGGAGAGGGGCAGAGGCAGAGGGAGAGGGGGAGAGAGAATCTTAAGCAGGCTCCACGCCCAGCACAGAGGCCAATGAGGGGCTTGATCTTATAACCCTGAGATCATGACCTGAGCCGAAATGAAGAATCTGGTGCTTAACCGACTGAGCCACCCAGGTGCCCCTAGAATGCAGTTTCTTAGGCTGCCGATGGCTGATTTTTCAGAGACTTGGCAATTACTAAGACCCCACTTTCTGGTGGGGGCATACTCTAGTTGGTAAAATGCCATATAGACATCCGGCATCTCTTGGCATTGAATATGACAACCTAAGATATAAAATAATGTCACTCTTTCTTAGCAGTTGGATGCATGATGGGACAGGGCCTAGAAAGGGCAGTGGACTGGGGATCACTGGCTCTTCGCCAGCTTGGTTATGGACCCTAAAAATTATGGTGGATCTTCAAAGTCAGGGAAGCCACATAAGAAGATATAATAGGTGGCACATCTCCTAATGAAGCCTTCAGTCAGGGCCACTGCCAAGATTGCTGTCCACCATCCATGCCCCCTCATTCTGTCCCTACAGAGTCTTACAGCATTCTGTTGATGTGACAGAGGAAGACCGAGGACCAAGCCGCAGCAACCGCATGGAGATGTCCATCTTTTACGTGGTCTACTTCGTGGTCTTCCCTTTCTTCTTTGTCAATATCTTTGTGGCTCTCATCATCATCACCTTCCAGGAGCAAGGGGACAAGATGATGGAGGAGTGCAGCCTGGAGAAGAACGAGGTAAAAACAAGTGGTCTAGAGCATGGGAGAGCAGGGGTTCCAGAAAGGACGCTTGGAACCGCAGTGGTAGGAAGGAAGACTGAATTGTCTTAACTTTATTAAAAATGACAGAAGATGGGAAAAATTATTGAGTCATTAAATATTTTTTGAACATATGCTCTTTTAAGACCTAGGCATGAGGCACAGAGAACTGGAAGGTTTATGATGTAGTCCCTACGTTTAAGCAGTGAATAGTCTAAAAGTGGCAGTAAAAGTTAGGTACCAGAATTACATCATGAAGACATTTGCTTACCTGGCTGTGTCCCTCCGTGGTATGTATTTGCTGTAAGGATAAGGGATATGGCTTGCTTATTGCGGCTTTTCTAGTAACAAGCATAGTTCTGGCACATTGTAGGGTTCATTATTTTTGTAATGGAATGGAACAGAAACTGTTTGAGACTATGAGAGAAATGCAAATACAGTGCTATGGGAACGCACAGGGAGATAGATTTTTACATCTGACCAAGGGCGTCGGGTAAGGCTTCCTGCCTGCTCATGTTGGCTGCAGCCTGTGTAAAGGACGTTACTAATCACCATGCAGTCCACATCCCATGTGTTAGCCCAGTTCTGTGTACTCATTTAAAGGGACCATGCACCTATAGTTTTGTCCCCATAATCCCTGCTGCCCTTTTTACCTTTTGCTTGTCCAGCCCGACCCTGTGTTTTCCTGCACTGTCCTGTTCTTCTAGCCACCTAACAGAGAGCCCACCAATGGGTGAGGTTGAGGGAACTTGAGCTTGGGCTAATAGCTGTAACTTTCCTTTCAGAGGGCGTGCATCGACTTCGCCATAAGCGCCAAACCTCTCACCCGCTACATGCCGCAGAACAGACACACCTTCCAGTACCGCGTCTGGCACTTCGTGGTGTCCCCGTCCTTCGAGTACACCATCATGGCCATGATCGCCTTGAACACTGTCGTGCTGATGATGAAGGTGAGGGGTTGGTGGCTGGGAGGCACTCAGCAGACGGGGCCTTTGGGGCCGGGTCCCTCCCGGGGCATCGGGCAGACGCTTGCCTCCTCCCCTTCTTCTCCCCCTGCAGAATCTCTTTTTGATCTTGTCCCATTCAGCAGCCCAGCCTCTGGGCCTTCTGGGCAAAGTGCAGTGAGACCTATAGTAGCAAGCCAGTAGTGCCCAGGGCCCCGGGTGCTGGTGGCCATCAGATTCAGACGAGAATGGGAATGTCAGGAGGTCTACATGATCGTGGGGTTCTAAAGGAGTGTTAGAAGAGGTGTGATCTTATTTAATAATAAATGGTAAGAAAATGTTTCTGTCCCTCTCACCTTCCTCTTTAGGAAGACTGGCTGTTTTGCTAATAAGTAGCCACCATAGGGCATGGTCTGTGGTTTCCTCTGTGTTGTCCGGTTCTGCTACGTGGGATGCGTGGTCCTCCTTGCTGGCACGTCTGTCGCGCCTCCTACACCACATGCCAGAGTGTCGCCCAAGGGCAGGGATGAGAGATGGCCAGCCTCGATGACACGGAATATCCCCCCTCACCTTAAGGGTTTGATTCTTTTTCTCCTCTTTTCTCTTCTTGGCAGTACTACTCTGCTCCCTGCACCTACGAACTGGCCCTGAAGTACCTGAATATTGCCTTCACCATGGTGTTCTCCCTGGAATGTGTCCTAAAGATCATCGCGTTCGGCTTCTTGGTATGGCTTGCCATGTACCCCAGCATTGCGCTTGTCTTCCCTGCCTTCTGGAGGCCTTCCCAGCCTTTGCTAGAAGGGGAGTGGCTCCCACTCTTCCAGAAATGGTTCACACACTTGACCTAATTGTGGGCCTATTTCAACTGCTAAGTAAACTGCCCAAGAAAGAAGAGGGTACATGAGGGTATTAGGAGAAAGGGCAAAGGAAACCAGATCCCCAGCTCCATACTCATCAAGCCATCAGCTCTGGTCCTGTCAGGTTCTTTCAGTGGTCAAGCGGTGACAGAGTTCTTAATAGAACTGCAATTTATTTGTCGATAGGGAGCAAAACAAAGATTGGACTAATAAGCCTTGAATGTTTATTTACTGGTAAAAGGTATAAGATTTTATAATTCAAGTGGGAAAATGTCTGTCCCTCTTACCCTCAAACATAGCAGATACTAGATTTTACCTAATTGTCCTCCTCCCATTAGTTACATGAAGCACAATTTCTGCTAACAAAAATAAATGTTTATTACTTAAGCTTACAAAGGCTTGTGACCATTAAAGCGTGAGAGAGAGAGAGAGAGAGAGAGAGAGAAAGGGAGAGAAAGGTAAATTGGTACGTAGGTATGCTGGAATTAGGTTTGAGGAGGGTTGGGCTGAGTTTTTCTTGTATGAGTCTTTTACTTCTCTTCAACTATTAATTACAAATGCTTGGCACATCCATGCATCTCCTCTCAATGGTGTTAAGCAAACCTAGCCCTTGGCTTCAGTGTCCTATAAACAAAATAGTTCTCTCTGCTACCACCCTCCTTGTTTCAGCGTTTACAGTGAGATCAGTGGAATGCAGATAACCCCACCTGACGGCTGTTTCACCCTTACTTAGTGTGTGAGCTACCATTTCAAGTTATGTGTGTATGTGGCTTTCCCTGCACGAAAAGAAACTTCGCTGATTATCCGAATAGGGGTTTGTCTGGTAGCAGCTTTAGCAGGGACTCTGGGCTGGGCTTGATAACTGTGAGTGTTGATTGCGGGGGGGGGGGGGGGGGGGGGGGGAGGGGGGGGTTGCTTTTGGTCTCCTAATGGTTCTTTGAAAAGTCATTAACTTGATGGTTTGGGGAGGGGAGTTGAAGAGAGCCCATTGCAGGTGGCTGCATTGTTGCTCGCTTGACTCCAGTTGAGTATTTTGAGACTTGGGGAAATAAAAAAGTAAAAAGAAACTACCACCAACAAAGATGCCTTTATAATACAGTCTAGCCCTGAGCAGGGTGAGCAGAGTGAGGGACAAGCTGGTGCTGCAACAGGGAAAGTTTTTCTATGCATCTTGATTACTTGCATATGCTATTGACATTGTCTGTGACTTAAGTCCCCAACTGTGCGCTAATTACAGTGAATGCTGAATACATACTTATAAGCTTAACTAGACTCGGCTCCAAAGCCTGCCTCCTTCCCACTCTCACCTCCATATTTTCATTCAAGGTCTAGAGGCATTTTCACACAATAAAAGACATCACTACTCCCAAATAAGTCTTTATATTGATAGAGTACTCTAGGTTTTCAGAATATCCTAACGTATACTATTTTGTTAGATCTTCTCAATGATTCTGAAATACACATGGCAGATGCCATCATTATCATTGTTGATGTTGTTGATTTAAATGAGGAACTTGAAGTTCAGAAAAATTGTATAGCTTTTTAAAGATGACAGAATAAAAGGCAGTAGAAATGGAAAGTGGGATGGGAATAAAAAAGGAAGAAGGAAAAAGGGGGAGAGAATGAACATTGGTTGTCATATTAAGTACCAAACTCTTTATATGTTACTCATTTTAGCTTCATAACTTCATAATGCCTACTAGATAGGCGTTATCAGTTTCTTTTATGGATGGGCTAGGGCTCAAGAAGATTCAATACTTTGCCCAAGGTTACTAAAAGGCAGAGCCAGCGTTCAGATCCTGATCTAATCTGACTTGAAACCCACAGTCTGTCCACGGTAATCTACTAGTCTACACTACACTGTGCTATTCTAAACCATATTGTGTCGTAAAATCCCTTCAGCTGGAATCCAGAGCTCCCGTCCTCTGAGACCTAGATTCATGTTCTCTCTACTATATGGGGGCCTATCCAAGAATTAAGAAGCTTAGCCCAGGTTGGAAATAGGAGAGCCCTGAGAACTGAGGAACTCAGAGACTCGACTTGGTTCCACTCCTGAGGAAGTAGGTATTCTTCATGGAAACGTGAATTTGTGAGGCTGTGTGCCCTGTTTCTCTGCATGCCTAGCAGGTGCTGGTGGCTTTGGAATCAGACAAGCCTCTCTAAGCCTTAGCTTTGTCATTCAAAATGAGGATCACTATAGTTGCCTTATAGCCTTAGATACTTTGTTGTGTGTACCCAGCTAAACAGTGTACCGAAGGCATCAAGGCTCTAGTCCTGAGTAGGTGCTCCTTAAAGATCACTTAGCGGGGCGCCTGGGTGGCTCAGCTGGTTAAGCGTCTGACTCTTGATTTCGGCTCAGGTCATGATCTCAGGGTCATGGGATCAAGCCCCGTGTGGTGCTCCATGCTCAGCAGTGAGTCTGCTTGAGATTCTCTCTCTCCATCTCCCTCTGCCCGTACCCGCCCCCCACCCCGTACTCATGTTCTAAGAAAGAAAGAAAAGAAAAGAAAAGAAAGCTTTGCTCTCACCATACTCCTTTCCTCTCACTATTTGTGTGTCTCTGCCCACTCTTCTTGCCAACCTTGCTACTGAGTATTTTATGAACATAGGGTATTGAGGGTATTGATCATGACCTACCCATAGGATTCATGGGAGAAACGAATGGAAAGAACTCAAGGGCCTAGCCATTATCTGGCACATACTGTAAAAGTCACTAATGCTCATTGTGAGGGTGGGGGGGTTGACTTCAGCAGTGCTCTGAGAGTCTCATATGGGACCTGCTGCCCAAGGACAAGCCAGTGACTTTGGAAACCCAAGTGTCCTGTTTCTTTTAAGGAATATAGTCCAAGGTCTGTATTCACCTGAGCGCTGGAGATGGGAGCAGAACCTACCTACTCTCTCTGTTAAGCAGGCTGTTACATGGTTGATGCATTTGCCAGGTCCTTTATTTCTCCTCCATCTCCTTCAACCCACTCATTTTATTACTCAAGAGGTGTAACAGAGCTGAGAAAGAGGGGAAGGATGAAGTCTATTCGTCCTATCGCCCTGTGGAGTTAGGAGAAGATTTTTGGTACATCTTTTGGCCTTTAAAGACTTAAGACATCACTGTGAATAGTTGAAAGTCAGAACTGTATATTTATAGGGTCACATGATATAGACAATTTAAAAAGTTGTAGAAAACCTTAGAGTAATACAGTAAATAATTTTATTGCCTTGTAGGTGACAATGATGATCTTTCCTTTTTTGGACTTTATAATATTATTGGCCACAGATCTCTTTCTTACATATTTTTTTTAATGTAGCTTTTTAGTGACAGCTACAAAAACAAGGTCTTCAAGTAGTGAGAAGACTGCTTTCCCAAATGAGAAATTCCCAAGTCGGTAAAGAAATACCATTTCCTGTTAGAAATGGGAAAATGAAAGCCAAAGTTAGAATTGCTCTTGTAAGTGAATTGACGAGTTTTAATTCCAAGTGACAAACTTATGTAATTAAAGATATCTTTTCTCCATTTCTTTTTCTTTTCCTCCTTTTTCTGGTGCTCCTGTGACTGAATTCACACTGCAGAACTATTTTCGAGACACCTGGAATATCTTTGACTTCATCACGGTGATTGGCAGTATCACAGAAATCATTCTGACAGACAGCAAGGTGAGTGGCTTGTACATCCTTGTCTTTGAGCTTGGTCCTGAAGTAGCATAAAAAAAATCCTTTGTGCATGCAGTTCGTTTTTTTAAAAAGATTATTTATTTATTTGAGAGAGAGTGAGTGAGCACGAGCAGGGGGAGGGCCAGAGGGAGAGGGAGAAGCAGGCTTCCTGCTGAACAGGGAGCCCGACACGGGGCTCAATCCCAGGACCCTGAGATCATGACCTGAGCTGAAGGCCGATACTCAACCGGCTGAGCCACCCAGGCGCCTCCCCTATACAGTCCATTTTTTAGCTCATCAAACCAAATGTGTAGCCCTCTAAGTGCTGGGAGCTCATTTCCTCACTCCCGAGCTGCAAACACTGGAGTGGCACTGGGCCTCGTGGAAGGTTTTGTTCATTTGCATGACTGAACAGCAGCCTCCAAATGGGGTCAGTGCAATAGGCAGTACCAGAAGAAGCCTCGTGTGCACAGTGTTCTGCTAGATTCTTTGGGAGAGACAGAAGCAGCACAGTATTGTTGTCCTCAAAGTTGTTAGACCTGAATCGTTTCCCTAAAATTGTTTATCCTAAAGAAGACTTGGAGAGCTCATTGTCATTTTCATCGAATGTGGGCATGACCATCATATGTGCTAGAGGCATTATTTGGTCACCTCGTTGGCTTCTGAGTGCAGTTAGGACCACGAGGGCCCCTTGGAAGACTAGAGAGCCTGGTTTTGTCTGACACATGCTGGGCACTCTTCTGGGGGTACTACCCATACCCTTCTACCTGGGAATAGAGGGCGGGCCTGGGAAGGCTTGGAGAGATGGTCCTTACTGGCGCAACAGTTGGAGATGGGTTGAAAACACAAGACAGAATCTGTGTCCAATTTTATGATCCGAATGAGGGATACATATGCAAATACTAGTGTGTAGTGTTTTCTAAATGACTGTAATGTCACTATGAGCTTCCTTTTGGTCCACCAGCTGGTGAACACCAGTGGCTTCAACATGAGCTTTCTGAAGCTCTTCCGAGCCGCCCGCCTCATCAAGCTTCTACGGCAGGGCTACACCATCCGTATTTTACTTTGGACCTTTGTGCAGTCCTTTAAGGTAAGCGTCATCAGCTCCTCCTCTCTGTCTTATCAGATGGAACACTGCCGGGCCACAGCATGTCATTACACAGGTCCCTTGACCTCCAGGAATGAGTGTTTGTCAGATGCATCCAGTAAATACAGCAGTTCTCAGTTACAGTGCAACTTAGCTGGGCCACAGTCAGCTCGTGCCTAACTGGATAGAATGTCATTCTAGAAAAACACCTCCACTTTGTAACTCCCTTATCTTCTCTGTTGACTGAGGCCAGGGCTTGTCTGAGAAGATAGTCCAAAAAGCCCCAGGCAATCCCATCCGTGTCTGGAGCCAGCTTCTTCATTTTCAGGGACTTGCCAACGGCTTCATTTCACATGACCAGTTTTTCAAAGGATTCCTTAAGTTGTGTTTGATTGCAGGATGATTCATACGGTCCCATTCTTGTCTTTGTTAGTGTGTTTCCTCAACCACTGAATGTATGGCATGTTCATGGTCACCTCCGTGTCCTACAGTCTAATAGGATGTTTGGGCCAGGCTGATGTAGTGAGCTGCTTTGAATGGTCTCATGGGGCCATACAGAGGTGTATGTATAAGAAACAGAAGTTTAAAAGTGACCTGAAATCCACTCTAATCACAGAGACTTCCTGCAAAAGAAGTTTTACAAACAGATTTCAATGTCTTCAGGCTGTAGCAGATATCATAGTTTGTTTTTGAAGTTTGGGGGGGGGATTCTAAATGCTGTTCAAATGCCTACTATTTTTCCTCTTATTAAAAAAAGCTTTTCAATGAATGTGTTTTGAAAATAAATTTGATGACATTGATTCAAAGCTGAGAAATCATGAATTTACCAATTGTCTCCTTTATTTAATTTAATTATTTATGTACTTTAATTGAACTAGAGAAGGTCAGCCAGTGAATTCAATGGTTTCTCATCATTTGGGAAAAGTGTTCACCCCACACCATCGTTACTGACTTATTCTCCATCGAGGTCCTGCGGGTTTGATATGTGAGACCAGTCATAGGGATGTTCAGGCTCCTACAAGCAACCTTGACATTTTTATCATATCCAGAGTAATTGTTTGGTGTCATGACTCCCACAGAGGCCTCACCTCAATGAAAGGAATTTTGCCAAAGCTACATGACAGAGGAGAAATCTAAAACCTTAGTAAGAATTTACCAAGTCTCAGGTGAATTTGGATTTAGAATCTGATACACAAAATACTCCTAAAACCTTTTTGCTAGAGACCTTCCAAACAAGTTACAGTTAGTCTCTCAAGAAATAACGTGTCAGCCTGTCACGTTATCATGCTCACCAGCTCTCTGTAAAAATGCATACTGTTGAGGGCAATGAAAAGCATGTCAAAACTTGATGGCCAAGTGGTTGGCTTATTGCAGTGAATATAGAACAGCGAAGAAAAGGTGAATCTGCCTCCAGGTGACACCATGATGGATAGGTGTTTCCCTTTTGGAACAGTCTCAGTACACAGTATAGAAATTATTTTCTTAAAGTCGGCTTCACAAAGGTTGCCTCTGCAGATACACACAGCAGGGAGCCACACAGTATAAACTGCACCCCCATGGCCTACCCAAGCCACCCCTCCCGCACCCCACCAGCCATGAGCATAGCCCCCAGTTCTCCATCACTGACGCCTACTTCATTCTTCCGTGTTTTTCTTTGTTTTGAGTTAGAATTTATAGCATGATAAGAAAGGCGATCAGAATGTATCTTTGATCTTTTTCCAAAACCTGGGGGTAGGGAGAGATGAGCTAGGGACTGAAGACATTGGAGTGTAGAAGGTGGAATGAGGGCAGGAAGTAAGCAGAAGGTGGGAGAAGGTAGCAGCACCTCGAGCGGTAAGAAACCTATCTCCCTTCCTTCTTCTATCAGCAGACGGAGTCTTCGCATGGCCCCTTGAAATGCAGCCATTTTTCTTCACAGACCTTGGGAGTCAGCACTTTACCAGTGAGGGGATTCTCCTGGCAACTTTCAGTTGCATTTTAATTTTATCCTTTTTTCAAGTTGTAAAAGTCTCCCAAGGCTCTTCATTTAGTTGGCTCTGTTGATAAGCCCTACCCTTGCAGTCTGAAAGCCTTCAACTGATCTCCTGGGATTTGTGCTGCACACAGTCAAGATAGAGTGGAGACTCATAGTTGCATCGTCTTCTATGGAACTTACTGGGTGGTAAAGGAGGGAGGGAGGTTTCCGTGTCAGCACTGAGATCACCCCAGAATTACGGAGCCCACCCTGGCCCTAAAACCAAATTGCCCTATATCCTCCTCCAGCCAGAGGCCAGTTCCCTACCTTACATTTCCTTCACTTGCCCCATTGCCCCCCTTATTGAAATGTTATCATCCCAGCATGGCAGTTGGCTTGCACGATATAGAATTTTGTGCCGCATGGCTTCATGGCAGTGTTTTTCAGTGGCTTACACTTGAAAGGCTTTTTGGAGTTTTGTGTGACACATAATGAAGTGTCAGGAGGCTTAAACACTGGAAAGTGATGTTACCTCAGAAGATGAAGGTGCCTTCTACGAAATGGTGAACAACTGAGACTCAGCCCATTCACTTTGCTCCCAGATTCTCCATCAGGGGCTTGGCATTGAGTGAGGGAGTGGGAAGGGGTAATACAGGAATTTGGGAGCCAAAGCTAGGTGCTTACTGTGTACTTTGCATCACAATTGTCCACATTATTAATATTCTGCAATGCAAAGTGGGATGCATCCCAAGCCCAGGAAGTTTCCCCAGCTCTCCTTGGAGATCTGGGCCATACTTCTGGGTGAGTGAATATTCTTGACAGAAGGTAAATGACAAGCCTCTCCACAGACAGCAGCTTACCTGTCTGTCAGAGGACATGAACATCGGCAAATTTATGGCACTCTAGAACAGCACAGCCCCAGGGAATAGATTCCCAGCGCCCCCATTTAAATCAGCCTCAGGGCAAGAGTTCCAGTATTGCTGGTGACTGTGGGGTGTGGAGCCTGGGAGCTATCTGCCTCTGAATTCATGGTCCTGTCTCTGCTTTCCTTCCAGGCCCTCCCCTATGTCTGCCTTCTGATTGCCATGCTTTTCTTCATCTATGCCATCATTGGGATGCAGGTGAGCTCATGTATCAGGGGCCTGGTGGGGGACAGTTGTTGCCCAGATTGTCACTGGCTTACCAGCCCGAGCACACAAGATTGAGGGTGAGGCCCATGATGATCCATTTCTCAGGATCTCCCATATTTGAGCTAGACCTAAAAGAAAGTCTGATGGTTGTTCTCTTGTATACAGCAACACAAAATGTGTCTAAGTCTTGAATGGCTGAGATTTATGCCCTAAGACCTACAACTGGGAACAACTCCCGGGGTTCCTAGTAGCCTGCCTAATCCTAAGGGTACCCAAGGGCCATGATCCTGCTGATTCCTCTCAAAGGGTCAGGCAGCTCCTAGACAGTTCTCTTGGGTTACCACATCCTTGCCAGTTTCGGAGTTGAGAAGTGGATCAGGTTCCCACCTTGGATATTTATGCGGGTAGCCAGAGGCCCACTGAGCAGAAGAGGCCATAAGATCTTTCTAATGCGACTTCATCTGTGACAGATGGACACCTGTAAACAGTCAGCAGCTCATCCCATGAACCTATCCAGCTGGATACACTGGATTGTCTGCCTGTCTCAGGGAGGCGAACTTTCTGACTTGGAGATGTGGAGACTAAACCCCAGCATGGAAATTTAGCCAAGTGGCAGTCTCCTGCATTTAGCCAGTCTGGCCGCCTTCAGACTGCCAGCCATCTTGTCAATAGTACCTGCCATCTGGGGCCACTGGGCACCTCTCCCAGGCTTGCTGTGTCAGCAGCCTTTTTCCAGAGCATCTCTGAAATGTCTCTTCTTTTTCCTCCTCTCTCATGCAAGCACTTCTTAATTTGATTCATCTTCTAACCACATTCCTGGAGAGTTTTTTGTTCTCCAAAAAGACAGCCGAATGTCAAATGTGAAAAGGTGTGAGATTTGGTTGAGAAGTAGTGAGTTCTCCTTCAATGAGGATATTTCAGTAGAGATGTCATGATGGTGTCAGGGCTGTGTTGTAAGCGGAATCCCTACTGAAATTGCTGATCAGCATGATGATGTCTATTAAGGCCCTTCTAACTCTCAAATATTTGATTCTAGAATTTAAATGTTCTTGAATAGCCAAATAGAAACTTAATCAATTTTTGCCCATGCTTAAAATAGCTCTTACCTCCTTTTCGTCATCAATCAAAATAAACCAGAATAATACCATCTCCAGTACTCAACTGTTCTTGATATTGCTGATAATGATGATAAGGCTGTTTACCATCACTTGAATTCCTGGATGTTCCAGACACTGTCCTAAATGTGTGCTCTTACCCCCATCCTTCCTCCCTATCAGCAGGCACACACACAATCCATGACTAACGTATTCGGGAGTGATGTGAAAATGTTTACGGGTGGATTTCATTGACTCCATTGATGCTTAGCATAGTTAAGTAACTTATAACATGCTCAAGGGCTCAGTAAGTGGGAGAGCTGAGGTTTAAATTTAGCTTTGTCTGCTACACAGCGCATATTCTTACTGTACTGCATGTTCTCTCCTCCTACCAACAAGCAAATACAAGTATTTCTTTGACCCTTCAGTGGGACGTGGGAGTTGTTCAGTCATGAAATTGTGATCTTTAAAATTACTGCAATGTCTAATTAATTTTATTGCCCTGAGACTTCTTTCCAAAAAAATAAGAGCACTATTTCCATTACACAGGGACGCAAATGGGTTTGCCACTGTGATTTGCCTTTAGATGGCCGTCTTCCTCCTGGTCCATGACGGAGACCCCGCACCAAGCACATTGCTGACACCTAGATTGTGACTAGAGAAATTGTATCTAGTATAGTCATAACAAAGCAGAGGGATCCATTTAAACAGAAAGACATAAAGGCAGAAGACCAACATTGGAAAGATATAAATAGAAACAGGATGAATCTATGAGAAGAACCATTATTCTGAACTTCCACAGGCATCTTGGAAGAAGAGAGAGCTTTGCAGAGGAATCTGAAGATGGAAGGAAGGAGTAACTTGCTGGGTATGGGAAAGAGTCCCGGGGCACAGATCATTAGAAGGTGAGGCTTTCAGCCTCAGCTCCTGCACTGACCACCTGTACAAACTTGGTCAAGTCACTGAGCCTCTCGGGGCCTTAAGACCCTCACCAATACAGTAGAGGAGTTGGATAGATGTCTTCAGAGGTCCTTTTATGTGCCAGAGTTCTGTGATTCCAAGCGAAAGTATATTTAAGCTTGTACTTCCATTAAGTTTTCTGGTGGGTCTCGGTATCCCTTCTTTCTTTTTCATGCCCTTTTGGTGTAAGAAATTTGGTTTGGGACAAGAGCTAAGTGAAAGCTTAAAAAAAAAAAAAAAAGGACTGACTTCACAGTAAATATACATTTTTACATTTTTGGCTTGAAAACTAGAGTAGATTCAAAACAGCTTCAGTTTTTTTGACTGTTAGACACATGCCTCATGCAAAACCCCAGCATGCTCTCCAACCAGCTGATGACTGGATAAAGTATTGGAGAAAATCATAACGAGGACAATTAATGATGGCTGATGACTGTCATATGTAGAAAGAAAAAAAACACTGTAAGTTTTGTGGATGTGAGGAATGAGGGATAAATCGTGGATGCTGGACCAAGAGGGTGAAAAGGAGAGACTGGTGATGTGAACATAGGCAAGGATGTTGGACAGTTTCCTCCTGGGTGCCTGGAACTAAATGTAAGGGGGACTTTTTCATTGCTACTACTTCTGTTTGTGGGCCTTCCACCTGCTTATCTTTCTCCTTCCTTTCTTTGCTGGTGCTGCCTCGCTTGCCACTTCCATTCTCCCTGAGAGACAAATAGTATTTGGGTCTTGAAAAACAGTGTTGAGAACAAATTCCCAAAGCAGGTGTCAGTGGGGGTTATTTGAGCAAAATAGCTGGGGGCAGAGATTGTTCCTCAATTGCACATTCTCAAAACTGTTCGGGGGAAAAATGTGTTGAATTTAGCATATATTAGATAAACTGAAGCATGTCATGTATAGGCTGGAAATTGTCTCAGATATCTGGGAAAGTGACCTATAGGCCTTCAGTAGTACCGATACTGACTTGTGAGACTAGATCCTGACACCTGAAACATGGTTAGCGGGGAGGGCAGGGAGTGCATTTGGAAGGGCGCCCTTCTCATCTGAAGAGACTTAGGGTCTCAGAGTTCAACATTATTCACTGTCTGTGGACAAATATCTCTGAGTTTTCCCTCTTTTTTCACATTAATGTGCATGGTGACCACATTCCGAGCTCAACAACCAACAGCAGGCTAGTAAACTCTTTCTATAGCCAGATCTACCCAAATTCATTTTCTTTCTCCTTTTTTAAGTATCCAGTTGTCCTGACTTTCTTCATCCTCTTTGCCAGAACTTGGCTTTGTGTGCCTTTGTTCTCGTGGATTCTAGATTATGGATGTACTGATCTTCTCACTTTGACTCTCTGGATAAGAACATAACCAAGGAAGATCAAGGTGCCCCTCTCTGACCCACACTGCTTGCAAATTCCAGGACAGTATCCGCCCAAGCCGTAAATCACATCTTCTGCAAATACACATGCCCCCCTCATTACTACCTGAGACAGGAAGAGAGGGGTAATTCCTTCCCCGCACTTCTGTGATGGGGTACGTCTTTGACAGACTGCTTGAGTACCATGGTGACAGGTACCATGGAAATGAAAAGACCAAATTAGGTGTGGGAGGAACTACCTACAGGCAGAATGACTTCAAAAAGATCTTGCCTTCTATGGTCCTGAGTCCCCTTTGCTGCACTGGAGAAGGTAATTACTTCTTCACAGCGGGCCGGGAGCGTGGGATCCACCAGCCTGTCTGGGTTTGAGTTGTCTGTGTCAGGATTAAGCCACTGGGAAGGGCCATGTGATTTGCCAACCCTAGTAGATGCAGGTGCATCTAATATTCATGTGCAGGACAAGACACATCACACAGCCAGTAATGCTCTTTGTTTTTCGTTGTTTTTTTCTTTTCAAGGTATTTGGAAACATAAAATTAGATGAGGAGAGTCATATCAACCGGCACAACAACTTCCGGAGTTTCTTTGGGTCCCTCATGTTACTCTTCAGGTATCTGGATGCATAACTGTTGTAGCTGGAGCTCTCTTGTTGAGGGAGGCAGTTAGTCTGCCTTTTCCTATTTGTCTCTTTATTCTGCTTGCTCTGCTCCTATTAAGATACACAGTTGGAGTAGAGGCAGGGGTTGGGGAGGGGCAATGGCTCTGAAAAATGGCTCCATTGATGACGGGAAGTTTCCTCAAGGTTTTTGACTCAGCAGGTAATTTGTAAACTGCAAGTTTAGACTATGTGCAGCAGGACTGAGTAGGGAAGGTGACAACAGGTTCCTCCAGGTCAGATTCCATTTAAGGGCTGGAACGCTGGATGGCCAGGTTTACGTGGGGTCTTAGATAGTCCCACCACCGTCTCTACCACTGTCAGCAGACACTCCCAAAAAGACAGAAGCAGTGGGGGAGGTGGCAGAGCCCAAGAGAGACCTCCTTGGCACGCTCCCATCTCTGGATGGAAAGCACTAGAGGGAGGAAACCTACAGAGAAGAGAGAGGGATGGGTGAGTTGGGAAGGAGGGCCAAAGAGAGGCTGAGACGTGCAGCCTTGCTACAACTAACCAAAATGTCTTCGGGGCTCAGGAGTGCCACAGGTGAGGCCTGGCAGGAGATAATGCTGTCGTGCCTCGGGGAGAAAGGCTGCGAGCCCGACACCACTGCACCTTCGGGGCAGAACGAGAATGAGCGCTGTGGCACAGATCTGGCCTACGTTTACTTTGTCTCCTTCATCTTCTTCTGCTCCTTCTTGGTGAGCAAACCCTGCATTCTTGGCTCGAGATGTGGCCTGCCCTACCCTACACTACCCTACCCTACCCTACCCTACCCTACCCTACCCTATCCCATCCCATCCTCCAAGGAACTCTTGAAGGCCAGGATGCTTAGCGGACTCCCGGGCAAGTGACTTCCCATGGCTGCCACCAAATAGATTTTGTTGCCTCTAGGGAAGGTTTGCTGTGAGAAGGAATGATGAGTGGAGTGGAGTGGCATTTAGGGAATAGATTATTGAGTTTCATGTTGAATCTGTTGTGACCCAGAGGACATCTCTCTTCTCTGTACCTGAGGGATTTTATCTTACAGGTAGGGCTAAGAATATCTCACCTCTCTTTTGGAGCCTTGCAAACTGTTGAGAAGAGGTACCTCAGAAATATAAAGTGATAGGATTAATAAGACTCGAGTGCTGAAAAAGTACAGTGTCACAGATGTGGTCTCTTGACTCACATCACTATATTTGACAACAGTTGGCCAACTTGACAGACATGAAAGGAAGTGATCGCTTTGGGCATTAGTAAATACTGAGTGACATATGTGGAGCATGGCTACTTATAAAATGGTGAGAAGCCCTAGGTGCCTTCTTAATCCGTTCTTTGGGAGAAAGCATGAATCAGCACCCCGGCCTCTAAAAATCTCTACCCTGCACAATCCTAGACGAGGTGCTACCAGATCTATTAAATTGTTGGTCTGGTGTTTTTGGCCACCCTGACATCCCTCAGCGTGGCTTCACTGCTCATGTCACTGACTGTACAAAAATCTAAAACTAGGGGTGCCTGGGTGGCTCGGTTGAGCATCTGCCTTCAGCTCGGGTCCTGGTCCTGGGATCGAGCCCCACGTGGGGCTCCCTGCTCAACGGGGAGCCTGCTTCTCCCTCTGTCTGCCTCTCTGCCTACTTGTGCTTTCTCTCTGTCAAATAAATAAATAAAAGTCTAAAAAAAAAAAAATCTAAAACTAAAGCGGTGCCACTGAGAAATGGTTAACTTTGCATGCAGCCGTGCATCAGCAAATGAATTAGGTCATGTCCAAGCATTTCTGCCTCTCTAAAGTGATCACGAGGGATTTGCCATGTGTCCAGCTCGCTGGTGTGGAGAAGCTCTCTGGTGTGGCTTGCAGGCAGACTTTTGAGGGTGGCCATCAGGTTAACCCAGCAGGGAGTGAGCCAGCTGGAGACTCAGGTAGCCCTATGTTGTGGTCTTGGCTTTGCTGCTGTCCTAGCATGGTCACACACTTTCCCTTTTGTAGCTTCTGTAAATGAGAGGAAAAATGACTTGATAATAAGGGTATTATTTGCATGGTGAACGGGTACATGTGTTTTTAATACACTCCCTTCTTGTGGGTATGAAAGGTTTTTCAGTGAAAAAAAAAGAACACAAAACAGCATCTTAGAAGCACGGGGGTGAAGCTGTGAGTGGGTTACAGTCTCTCTGTCAACCAGAGGCAAAGGGAGGAAGGCCCACGGGTGCCGGTGCTTGTTGTAGGGTGATGTGGAGGAGCATATAGAAGGGCATGTGGGCAGCTTGGTTTTATCCTCCATGGTGTAAGTGTTTAATAATAAATATTTTAAAAGAAACCAAAGATATAACTGGAAAATTCATTAGAGACTAAAAAGGTACTTTTAGAATTATGAGATAGAGGGTGCTGCATAATTCACATTCATGTTATTTTTAAAGAGGCTATATTCAGTATGAGCCGATGTGCTTTCAAATCTTGGCCCTCTGAGAGATTGACTTTGTGACCTTGGGCGAGTCACACAGCTTCTTCGCTCAAACCAACCACTCCAGAAAGATTTACTGATATGCTGCGATGTGCCAGGCCGCATGCTTGGAGCTGAGAATACAAATGTGTCTAGGAAGCACTTGTGTCCTCGAAGGGCTGATGGCAATTAAGTCTGCCTCACGAGGTTAGAGCAGCGTTAAAACAAATTATCAGTTTGAGTGTGCACACCACACTATGAAAGACTATACAAATGTAAAGCAGTGATTTTGTTAACATTAGTAATAAGTACCTTGAAAGGCATGTAAAACACATGTGTGGATACGTGGAAACCCTTTTAGAACCCAGGCAGTGATTGAACAATTCACTGTGGCTCCAATGTCAGCGACAGAAAGAAAGGCCCGGCCCATGCTGGGATGAGGTTCAGCGGCATGAAACAGAACTCCCCAAATAACAGCGGCTTAACCAATAGGGAGGTTTATTTCCCTCACACACCAGTGAGGTGCGAAGGAAGGCAGTCCAGGCTTGTTATGGTGGCTCTACAGAGTGCTTAGCACCCCAGACACCACCTCCAGGGGCCAGACCTCCAGGCATCCACATATATCCTCTTTGGATATACGTGGCGGGACGGAGGAAGGCAGGCAGGCAGGAATGAGACGGGTTGTTAGGATGCAGTCTGCAGGCTCTGCATAAAGACTCTCAGAGAAGACTCCAACCACGTCCTGTCTCCAGACTTTCTCCTTATCTTTATTTTTAAAGAGATTTTTATTTGAGAGTGAGAGCATGAGAGTGGGGTGAGGGGCAGAGGGAGAAGCAGACCCCCCGTGGAGCAGGGAGCTCAATGCAGGACTCAATCCCAGGACTCCGGGATCATGACCTGAGCCGAAGGCAGACGCTTAACCAACAGAGCCACCTAGACACCTGACTTTCTCCTTATCTTCTGTGCCACCTGCACATCTGGCACCCCCATCCACCTGGGAACCAACAGAGTCTACTCTCACCCCATCAGCCAGTTGTGTCTCTCAGGCAGGACTCTTACTCCGGAGTGACAGAAGGCCCAGCTCCATCTGGCCTAAGTGGAAAGGGATTTTATAGGCACATATAAATGAAAAGTCCTGGGGCACGGGAGGCATAAGTAGGTTCCTTTCTCTGTGTATGATCTCTTCCTCCGGGCTCCTCCATGAGAGCTCTTTCCTCAAACACCCCAACCTGTGGCGCCAAGATGGTGGTAGCAGCAGTTCCAGACCCCAATCCTCACACATTCAAGACTGACAGGGAAGAACAAGTCTATTGCCCAGAAGGTCCAATACCATTTTATTGGCTGTGATTGGATCACCAATCACTATGACCCAGGGAAATGGGATTCAGTGACTGGCTGAGGCCCGGGTCACAGGTGGTGCCCCATTGAACCATGTTAACTGGGAATAGGGTGGGGTCCCCAAGAGACCAGATGTACAATAAATGAGCACTCGGCAGCCAAGAAGCAACAACAGTGTGTGTTCCCGGGTGCTCAAGTTCTGTCAATTCCATGTCATTTGATTCTCGACTATCGCCACTGCTATCCTGCCACGGGGTTGGTCCAGGAGCACCGCAAAATTCTCCCCACAGGTCTCCTGGGCACCCTCCGCCACACTGCTCCCAAGGGTTCTTTCTGGATGAAACATACCTCTGTCTCTCTCCTAGTATAAACCCTTTTGGTGGATTCTGTTGCTTCCTCATAATTTAGACCAGAAATGGGCAAACTGTAGCCCAAGGGCCAAATCCAGTTTGCCACCTCTTTTTGTATGGCCCCTGAGCTACCAATGGGTTTTACATTCTTAAATGGTTATGGAAAAAGTCAAAAGATGGATGATATTTCATGAACTGGAAATTATATGAAATTCACATCCATACTCCTTTCTGATCCCAGTGTAACCTGTGTACATTTCTTTTATGGCTCCTAAAAAGATTTATAGCATTTGTATGTTCCTGATACATCACAGTCTCTGCTAAATACTAAGTCTTTAAGAATATTCAAGTAACAGTATCTAGTGAAGGCTTGCTGTGTTTTAAGCAATGTGCGAGGCATAGGAACGTATCTCTGGACAGCCCCTTTCTTATTTCCCCTCCTTAGCATCTGGATCTCTGCAACACAGTGGGTGCACAAGAAATGTTGTTGAGCAAATAAATGAGAGAACAGGGTTTTGGAAGCCACTGAGGGGCATGGACAGCTTCCAAGTGATCACATAGTAAGCCATGCGGTGAGCTCTAAAGCACCTCCCCAGGTCTCTTGATGGCTCCTTTTGTGGAACTAGGGGCAGGGACAGGGGAAGCTAGAAGGGAAGGTTGGTGTCAGGCCTTGACTTTGAGAATGCTGTCACTGTTGCTGCTCCCTCTGCTGCACATCAATTAAATTAATTGAACAGATAAGAAAGTGACTTTTTGTGGAATTCTTTGCAAATATAAAGTGGCACTGAAGAGTGAAGGAATAAAGCTCACACAATGAAATGTGTGGAAATCATGACGAAAACATGTTGCATACAGCAAGATCAGCAGTGCTTTAGCTAGGATCTTCGGCCTCACAAACTTTTGAATTCCTTGATTTGCCTTGAAGCCCATTTTCCTACATTAGGTTTCCCCTAACTCCACTTCTCCCCCTTGCCCTCCAGATGCTCAACCTGTTCGTGGCCGTCATCATGGACAACTTTGAGTACCTGACTCGGGACTCCTCCATCTTAGGGCCTCACCACTTGGATGAGTTTGTCCGTGTCTGGGCAGAATATGACAGAGCTGCATGGTGCGTAGGCCTCCCAGCCATCCCAGTGGGGCCCGTAACAAGGACCTCTGGAGTTCCCAAGGAAGGGGTTGGAACCGGATGTCTGCCTGTTACAGAAGGAGAGGAGATTCCTCTCAGTCATGGCCTGTGGGAGAGCCCAGGCCCTCAGATTGGCTCTGGTATCAGGCCAGTCATCAAAAACATAGCTTCTTTATCTTCGTTTCCCCTCTCATTCCTTCTGTGACAGGCTTTCCTTTTCTTTGCCGATCTCATCACACAGTCTCTACCTCAGAATGGTTGGTTTCAACTGCCAGAGGGGCTTCCCATAATCTTTTTCTTTTTTACCCCTGCCAATGGTTAGTGGACTCCTTTGAGTCACCAGAGCAGGGAGGGGGGGTGGGTTGACAAGGGTTTTCTAGGTCAGTTGAACATCTGGCCATCGTGGTCAGTGACAACAGCATTTTGTCTCTCTCATCCCTCTCAAAAGATACTGTTTGAGATAACTCTGAAATTATGTTAAAAACCGAGCAAGTAACACTTGAGGATTTTCATTGCATAGAATTGAATTACATGACAGGAATTAGCATGAATAACCCCCCAGATTTCTTTCACTGTTCCGTATTTCTCAAGTGATGTGCCTTCTGGGCTTTCGAGCAGGGGTTGGCAAACTACAGCCTCAGGGCCAAACATGGTCCGCTGGCTGTTTTTGTAAATAAAGCTTTATTAGAACACAGCCAGACCCACTCATTGATGCATCGTCTATGGCAGCTTTCACACTATAAGGCGGAGCTGTGTAGTTGTGACAAAGACAGTGTGACCCTCAAAATCAAAAATATTACCTGACCCTTTACAGAAAAAGAATTTGTGGATCCCTGCTTTAGAGCGCAAAGGCAGCAATTTGGCCCCTCATGGTTGAGGACAGGGTGACCATTCTGGGAGAACTCACTCCACAGGAACTTTTCTGTCCCATGTCATTGAACTTTAGGATCTTACCTCACCCATCTACCCATTTTGGTCCCCTTCTAAAAATACTACAAAAAATGCCATCCTTCCCAGGAATGGCCCACGTTGCTTCCACCTGGAGCCCCTTCATAATCCGAGACTTTTCCTAAAATCTACCCTCCTGTGAGGCTGTTGAACTTGGGTCAAGCGTTGGAAAAGTGAATCAGAATTCCTCTTCCCCTCAGTAATTACTAGTGACTTAGGGCACAGAGTTCTCCAAATCCATTCCTGTTACAAATGGCTGAGCAATGGTGTTACTTTCTGGGTCTACTTTCTGGTAGATAGGCTGCTTAGAAAGCCACGGGTGGTGTTAGAGGGAATGTAGGCAGGGCCTGCATCGAACTGGCCCTGTGGCCTTGGACAAGTCACCTAACCACGCTAAGCCTCCTCATCTGTAAAATGGTGCTAATGATGCCCTGCCTACCTTGAAGGGTGGCTGTGTGGCTTGTATTAGGTCATGTATGTAACTGTTGTTACAACTGATAGTAACCATATGGGAAAGCAACCAGAAATGATGGAACATTGGTTTGAAAAGCATGGATGGCCATGAGATGGGGAGCCTGAGAAGGGATGTCTTCACTCCCCTGAGAGAGAACTGCTTGTAGAAGAGTCCATTGCTCACCTAGCCTCACTCAGGTGTCTCTGGCTTTCGTGTTATCTTGGGACCCGAAAACCTTGTGCATTAAACATGCTCCTCCCCACTCATTCCAGCTGCTGGGAAGAAAGAATTCCATGAGAACTAAAAAAAAAAAAAAAAAAAAAAAAAAAAATCATGAGACTTAGATCGAAGAGCTATGAGAGAGCAAAAATAGAAAGGAGAACCCCTTCTGCTTCAAAATTCACAGCATAACAGGCTGGTTAGAGTTTCATTGGTCTTCTCTTTGAGATGCGGGGGGAAGCGCTATCAGGGATAATGTGAGCCAATGTCTTGGCCAACTGATACAGGATGCAGAGAATACCAGCTTATAGGCAGTACGAACCCACCCACATCCCAATCTCAAGAAACAAAGAGCAAATGGTTAATTGAACTTCCTCTCAAGAATCAAGAGACTTGAAGTACTGATGAGCTGCTATTTAGAAAAAGAGGAGGAATTAACACCAACATCAAGAAAAGACTAGAAAGAGTAAAGCTGGGACCAAGCCTCACATGGCTGCTGGCAAGGACCGGATGCCCAGAGGTGGACATGTAGGTTCATAATTTCAGGTAGAAACCATGGTCCATCCCGGGACCAGGAGGTTGCTTCCTTGTTTTGGTCTCTGACAGGGCAGATGCTTTAGCCCCTGAAAATGAATCCGTTGTTGATTCTGTCCTTCCCGCAGAAAGCCAGGATTCCCTAGCCGGCCCTTGATAGAAGGGTGGTAAGATAGGTCGCATTGTTCCTGGAATTCTGGCTGGATCTGACCAGGCTGCCTGCCTGTGGGCTGGCTGGCAGGAGCAGAGCTGGAGGGAGAATGTCCACAGCTCCCTCCCAGGCCCCTGAGCACAGATCCAGGCAGGCTCCCCACTGAGGAGAGCAGAGCTTGCCCAAGCTGAACTCGGGAACAATCTGCTGCCCCGAGAAGCAAAGCCCTTTGCCAGTTCCCTTGTGCTAACTGTGCTCCTTGCTAATTAGCCTAACGGGAAATTCATCTCTCTCTGTCCGCAGAGAAATGCTGACTTCCCACTGCCCCTGACAGGGCGGGTCTGAGTGACTGGCTGTAATTGGTCTCTGTGAAAAGCATACCGTTGGGCAGCCCACTTCATGGCAGCCTGGCATCTGCTCTGACAGCTGTCAGAGGCCGTCCTGAACTCTCAAGCTCTGTTCTCTGAGGCCTGGCTCGAGCCAGTGTCCATTTTCTGCATCTGGCTGAGCATGGGCCAGACAGGTGTCTTGGGGGGGCTCTGGGCCATTTGGCAGTCCCTCGGGCGCTGGACAGGCTCTGATTTCCTTCGACAACCGGGGGCAGTGCAGTTCAGCAAGGTGGTGGTTCTCTGATGCTTACTGTTCTCAGTCTGTCCTGGCCTGGCTTTGCTGGGTCCCAGGGGGGGGGAAAAAAAAAAGCTGCTCTTCTTCTTCCAGCCATCAGCTTCATGGCTAAATTGTCATGTCTTTCCCACCCTTTTCTGAGTGTCCTCTATTAACCCACCTGTGCTTCCTTTGCAGCGGCAGGATCCCGTATAAGGATATGTACAAATTAGTGCGGGTGATCTCACCGCCTCTGGGCCTGGGAAAGAACTGCCCCTACAGGGTGGCTTGCAAGGTTGGCCTCCCAGTCCCCAGCCGTGCCCGGCTGTGGGGTGCAACCTCCAACCCTCCTGTCCGTTCTGCTCCACCACCACTGCGCCACATGAGGGAACCTTCATGTTGCTTTCCTTTGAGTTTAAAGAGGTCCAAACCCTCCCAGAACCAGCAGCTGTTACATAAGGAAGAAGGGCACATGGTGGGGGGGGGGGGGGGCGGGGAGGCAGAAAAAAAGGGCTTCATACAGAAGGCTGAGGTGACCTCTCTCACTGTTCAGCACGTGCGCACACTCAGTCACGTGTGTATGCACACACAACCACACACACACTCACACACACTCGGTCTCTCTCCCCACTCCACCTTAACCTGTAGCTTTCACCAGAGGGACCTCTCTGTCCTCCAGAGAATTCGGACATCTTTGCTGGTTTCCCTTCACCGGAGAACAGAGAGCCTCTTTTTGGTAGAAGTAGCACCATCCTCCCATGTGTAAAGTAGCCAAGTGTGATCCTAGTCAGCCCTACCTCTGCGCGTCCTCCAGCTCCTGGAGAGTCGGGCCAGAAGGGATCATAAAAGCTCGAGGATAGAAAGGAGGTGAGAAGCCATAAAGAATCGGAGCTCAAGGGCAGAGCGGTAGGATGGGGTAGCCTCGGGGGGGTGTGGAAGAACGCAGTAGCTGCAGGGGTCTGGGAAGGTCTTTGTAGGTGACGGAGGGCTCCTGAGCAGATGCCTTGCCTTAGGGTCCTCTGGATATTGCCGAGGGGACCAAGGGGCCTGTCATAACTGCCGCATCGCTGCTTGTTTGCGAGACCAAGGATGTTGTTCAGGGTCACGTGGGACGCCCTCTGCAACTCTGCCAGACCCTGGGAACTCGAGCAGGAGTGGCTCTGCCAAGCCGCCGTCCAAGGCCAAGCCCGCTAGATAAGGAAGCCCCTCCTGGCACTGCAGGAGGGAAGGGCGGGCTCTCTGGGCATAGCACGGTCCGGCAGCTGGCAGAAGACGTAGGCCCAGGAAGATGCCAGCGTGAGCAACGGGAAGGAGCTGGCTTGGGGGTGGCGACACAGTGACTCCCGTACCCCGGGGGGCCAAACAGCTGCCTCTGCTGAGACTCTTTAAACTGCACCCCCGTGAAACCTGCAGCCGCATGTGGGGAGAGCCGGGAGGGCAGCATGGCATGCGAGATGCTCTTCCTCCTCCTGGTTTGGTTTCTTCCGTCCCCAGCATGCCATTGCCCCGGGGCATGCCAGGAGTAAAGAGCACTCTTCCCCACAGAGCCAGGTGGAAGCAACGGGGCCGGCCGACGCGGAAAAGCAGCCCACCACTTTGAGTGCAAGTTGCCGCCTCCTGCTGCACACACACCACAGAGGGGGATACACGACGTTCCGCCTGTGGGTTGAGAGGAGGAGAAAGGCCCGACTCCCAGGTCGGGGGCCCCATCCCGGCAGGGGCCAGAAATCCTAACCCGTGGCTGGAGCACCGTCTATCCGTTTTATACCGCGCGCACACAGCCCTGGGAATTGCAAACAGGCTTGCGGTGAATGGGGGATGGATAGAGTGAACAGCCAAGTAGGGTCCTGATCGTCCAGGAGGAGAAAACTGAGTCCCCACGACTGCGCTCTAGAGTCAGAGGGGCCACAGTGTTGCCACGAATGTTCCCGGGTCTGTGTGGGGCGTGATATAAATCCGCACCAGGATGGAGTCACACGTACGATTTGCCTTGATTAACAGGTTTCCTGTTCTTTTTCTGTTTGTCCATTTTGTTTTGTTTCTCTTCTGTTTTCTGTATTATTTTGTTTTGGCTCTCTGGGAATGCCTGTTCTCCTCTCCTCCCGGTCTGCATCCTTCTCCCCACTTCCTGTTCCTTTCCCTGCCACCCTCCCTGCCCCTCCAACCCACCCACCCCCACTTACCACCCCTCCATGAGCAGTGGCCGCATCCATTACACTGAGATGTATGAAATGCTGACTCTCATGTCACCACCGCTAGGCCTCGGCAAGAGATGTCCCTCCAAAGTGGCATATAAGGTAGACCACCCCTTCCTTTATTCTGGGCTAGAGACCAACAGGAAACGGGACCCAGCTGTGGGGAGGCCAGAATATGGGGAGGAAGCTGGGCTGGGGAGGTGGAGGAGGGAACCAAGGGGGAAAGAAACAATGAGATCGAAGGGCAAGGAAGGTTCCTGGAAGTATGGAGTCCTAGAACAATACAAAGCATGCTTGGCAAGACTCTTCACCATGGGGCGTTTTGTGTGTGATTCTGTGTTTCTATAAGCGTGTGGCTTCTCATGAATGACCAGATTACCAGAGAGTACCGGAAAGGAAGTGTTAAGTAACGCGTTTCCTCAGAGGAGGCAGAGGTGGCCGGCAGGATAGCGTATATGGGCAAGAAGGAAGCCTACAGTGAAACTGAGATCAGAGCCTATAAAAAAAAAAAAAATCTTCAATTGGATAAGCTAAGGAAATAAATGCAGAAATTTGTCTAAACATGGTTCAAGAAATTTTTAGGAGAGGGGAAAATCCTTAACAAATTTCTTCTTCTTTGACATAGGAAGGAACTGTGGCATGGTTCCTTCTAGGTATCAGGAAAAAAAAGAACAACATGATCTCTGTGATACATGAGGAAGGATCCAGCCCCCTCCCCCCATCAGCCCAGTTGCCAGGCTCTCTTGTCAGTACAAGGGAAAAGGTGACAGTGGGCACAAGTTGCCCTCAGCATTAGATTTGCTTTCTTGGCATGACTGATGATGGGGGCTGGCCCTGGAGTCAAGGGTGGATTCCCCACGGCTTGCTCAGAGCAGTGTTGTGTATTGGAAGTCACCTGCCATCAGGGTACTCAGAGCTTTGGGGCCTGATTTTCTCCTCCACCTGTTAGTAATAGTTACTGTGGGGTGTTTAGACTGACCCAGCACTCCGGAGCTCTTTCATCTAGGAAGGCACCCCAGCAATGTTGCCACTTGTCTAGAAGCTTAAGGAAGTGGGAGAGAGATGGCACTCAGGTACAAACAAGAAACTGACTTTACACTCTCAAGACACCACGTCTGTGGAATCACATTAGGTGAGATGTTCCAACGGAGCACTAGAGATCCTGCCTTGGGAAGAGACACATCCCTCCCTGCTAGGCTGGTGGTTCTGCCAGAGGACCTTCTAGCTGCTTCTACCTCCAAGTTGTATGGCTCCAGAGAGCATCTCCTTGGAACAGGGCCGTTTCAGGTCCAGGACATGGCTCTTCATGCGCAGCTTATGGGCTGGCATCCTTTTTGCTCATGATGGCCACATCCAAAAGGACCAGGTGGTGGGACATGGCATTGAGTTCTTTGAATTTCTGGGATGAAGCTTGGGGGAAGAGGGGGTGTGGAGCCTGGAGGAAACGTTAAAGGATTCCAAAAGCAAGATACTCTCTGGAAAGTGGATTTGGCCATTTCAGTTTGATCCCTTCCTTCGGGTGAGGGGAACAAGGCCTGCCCACTCTGCTCCTGCCTCGGTCACCCTTCTCTCATTCTCCCTCCTCTGCGCTCTGCAGCCTTCTTCCCCGAGACCCTGTTTGCACTCTTTTCCATCCTGTTCCACCTCATCCTTTGGATAAGTTGGACTTATGCATGTTTAACCATGTGCTGGCAAATTTCACCTTTTAAAGACTCAAAAAGGGGGCATCAGGATGCATCTTTCAAGTCAGATAAGCAAAGCGAAATCTCCCCCGTCACTCTCTTTCCATGTGAGTTTTGGGGGTATCCATGGGACAAGGGGAAACAGAGAGCAGCCTTGAATCAGGGAATGGAGTCACCTCCCAGAGCTGACTCTTTTCTCTGAGCCGCTTCTTTTAAAAATATCACTTTCCATCGCTATGGAAGACGTTCTTAGGACCGTGGAGGAGTCCTGCAGAATGACTAGCCCCCCTTCTTTTGGAATTCGGCGACCCCCCCTAGGAAAAACTACCTAACTACATAGCAGCGAATGAGGCTGAAGTGAGAAGCAGAGAGAGGGGGTGGGACCGGGGACAGGGAATCCTTGCCCTTCTTTTTTGTCTCTGCATTTGACCCCTGTACTTCTCTTCTCTTCTCACCAAGGTTTCTGTCGATTTTTTTTTTTTCCTCCTGCTGTTTCTTTTCTCTCTTTTGCACAGAGGTTGGTCCTGATGAATATGCCAGTAGCTGAGGACATGACAGTCCACTTCACCTCCACACTTATGGCTCTGATCCGGACAGCTCTGGACATCAAAATCGCCAAAGGTGAGCTGCGGGGGGAAAACGGGATTCTGCAACAACTCACCCGAGGTGGCACAGGCTGGAGATTTCGAACTTGCCTCCATCTGACAGCGCCGTGATGTGGAAATCAGCTCTGTAGGGTCCTAGTTTCACCTCTGACTCGGTAACTCTAATGTTTGCCACTTCTTCCTGGGAGAATGAATGGTTTGATAATCCCTAAGGCTCCTTTCAGCTCTACCAGCCTGCGAGCTTCGTTGTCTGGCACAGGGTAGGCCCACAGAAGTCTTTGCTTATTGAACGAAGGACTTTTGATTCTGCCTTTTTTTTCTTATGTGGTATCATCTCTAATGCCCTGGAAGGTCCATGGCAGGGGCTGTTGGGGCAGCACTTTGCTCCTCTCCGTTTCTGATTCAGTGATTCAGGAGAGGAAAAGTTTACTGCTTCCAGATGCACCTCCAGCCTTCCTGCTCTTGCCTGTTCCAAATCCTTTTTAAAATCAGGTCACTCAGGCTATGGAGTCAGAGTCGCTGGAAGAATTAATGTACATCTCATGAGGCAGGGGAGGCTCCTTATGGCTCTTTTCATTTTTCCCTCTGATATATTAAGCACCCGGGGAGGTGTTTCTAATGAATGAGGAAGCTGCTCTTGGTCTCGGGGCCTCAGATCTGTGGCAGGATATCCCTGAGTCACTAAAAATGGGAGCCAAAATGTGGTCTGCTTCTTCAGCAGAAAGACCTGGTATTACAAGATCCACTGTCACTAAGTGCCAAGACGTCCTCTGAGAATATGAGGTGCCATGCTGATTCAGCTCCCACCCCGCACCCACTCCCTCAGTCCTTGGTGTTTGTGTGTCTGTTCTATTTATGAAAATTTATCTTCTAGGTGGTGCAGACAGGCAGCAGCTAGACTCGGAGCTGCAAAAAGAGACCCTGGCCATCTGGCCTCACCTGTCCCAGAAGATGCTAGATCTGCTTGTGCCCATGCCCAAAGGTGTGGGGTCTCCTCCTGGGTAGTGTTGTCACTGTGGGCTCAGCATGCCACGGTCACGTCTTTTGGGAGAATGGGAAGTGATCAAGGAGATAAAGAAAGGTTGCTCTTTTATCCGTAGGAAACCCAAATCCCCCACTTCTTAATCCCTTTGCATGCACTGAAAACATTTTTTCAAGATAGGTCACTGTAGTTGTGGGCGAAACTTCCTGGGCATATAGCCCTCTCCCTGCCTGTAGTAGTGTCCAGCAAACCCTCACACATTGGCAATAAGGGTGCTGTGACTTGGACATGGGAATCTAGACCAGTGGAGGTGATGCTTTCTCATATGTGGTTTCTCATCAGTATCCTTACCCTCACTGGGTGGTGGTGGAAGCTCCCTGAAGGCAGATCTGGGACCTCATCACTTGGTATCCCCAGGGTCCCGCACACGTGGAGCTCTCCATAAATGTTGGCTAGATGGGTGGCTGAGGGAGCAAACCTGCTTCAGAGAGTGGGGAGGCTTGTGAGGTGTCCTCACTCTCTGCCACCTGTCTTCTCCCTGTTCCCTCCCATGCCACCTTTGTGGTTCTAGCCTCTGACCTGACTGTGGGCAAAATCTATGCAGCAATGATGATCATGGACTACTATAAACAGAGTAAGGTGAAGAAGCAGAGACAGCAGCTGGAGGAACAGGTGAGGGTCACTGACAGCAGGGGAAGTGGGTGGGCCATGAGGAGTCACAGGAGGGCCCCTCTAGGGCCAGGCCTGCGCCTCTGTGGGGCTCAGAAGCAGAGGCCGGGGTGCAGGGCCCAGGAACATTCTAATGTTGGGGATTAGAAACCCAGGAGATCGGAGGATCAGGCATGATCCTATCTTACCCAAGTGAATGGTATCCCCCGCTCCCCCGCTGGTAGACCCCACCATCACATGAATTCCTCCTTCCTGCTTTTAACACAGAAAAATGCACCCATGTTCCAGCGCATGGAGCCCTCATCTCTGCCTCAGGAGATCATTGCCAATGCCAAAGCCCTGCCCTATCTCCAGCAGGACCCTGTTTCAGGCCTGTGAGTATAACCAAGGACTCCACAGCCGTCCTGCTTGCATCCGATCACCAGCACCATTGTGCAGGCCCAGAAATGCCCAGGAAATAATAGTCTGAGCCAAGTGATCCTTTCTCTGAGTTTGAGAAGACAACAGTTTTTATTTTAAAATGGTTATTCAGTGGGGGGAATAGCATGTTCGGTCCTGGGGCCAGCTTGAGAGAGAGTGAATGGACAAAGGAAGAAGGGCATACATTCATGTCTTTGCTCTACAAATAAGAAACTGGGGACTAAATAAGTTACCCACAGCCATGTGGCTAGTAGGAAGCTGAACTGGAAGTTAAGTTTGTTATTCCTAACTCCAGAGTATTCCCACTACACTGTTACCTGTAATGAACAAAAGAAACCTTAGATCAGGAAAATATATATATATATTGGAAGCGGAAACAAAGCCTCGGTTAAGGAATTTGCCAACTCTTCTGAGTTGCAAGCCCTAGCCCCCCACTTGGTCGTTAGTCATACATGATTTACTATAGCAGACATATCTCATTATAACCTGAACTTCTTTACATCAGCAAGCATGTCCAAGTTCCAAAAGGGCAGGAATCTCTCTGCCCAAGGTGAGTGAGTTTTTGCAGTGGGGTTTAACCCGGTCTTCGTTCTCGTGGAGCTGATAATCATTAAATACCACAACCTCAGTAATTATCAGGGGAATGAAATCAAGGCTTGGGAATGAGACCTCTGTCAGAATGCCATTTGGAGTTTCTCACACCACCAATTCCTTTAAGCCTGTGATGCTGGACACCTGTTTTTGAAAAGCATTGATTTCAGAGGTCTTAATCCAACACATTTGCAAGAGAAGCAAAGGACCAACATCATGACCAAGGCTATTCATTTTTACAGATATTTGATGTGATAAAATAGCAAGGTATGGATTCTCCTGTCTACAGAAAACCAGAAGTCTGCCTTTGGTCTGTGCAGGAAGCGGGTATGACTGGAGCTGTGGAATCTTCCCAGGGGAAGTACAGGGTCTTTCAAGGGCCTTGCTTAGAAAGAGAGGACACCCCTCCACCTAGATCTCTCTCACCCCAACAATTTGCCGTATTTAACTCCTACTACAGCATCAGTCCAACTCCTCCTTGTGTTTATTGATACTTTTACTCCTTGATTTGACCAATATTTGTTAAAACCCCCTATGAGAGAAGAGCTGGCTCAGGCACTGGGGAGTTATCAGTCAACATGATCACGGCCCCCATGGAGATAAATATTGAAAAAGAAATTACAAAAGCGATGAAGGTTAAAATGCAGAAGGGTAGCCTCGTGTGATACCACAGAAGAGAAGCAACACAACGGTTCTAGGGTGTGGGGAGGCCTCCCTGTGGAAGTAACATTTAAGGAGACTCAAAGACAGGGTCTTCAAAGAGAGTGGGGGGAACGGGGAGAAGCCTCAGGAACCTGAAAACTGTCAGGATGGCTGGAGCTGAGGTGATGAGCTCCATCAGGGCCAGCACGGGGAAGCATTATAAACAGGATACAGGAGTGAGGGTTTATCTAAGGATCATGGCGTTTTACTCATCAGTGTGACATGATCAGACTTGGGCTTTTCAGAGATGATTCTTGAAACCAATGTGGACTTGTATCAGAATGGAACAGTTTGAACTGCTTTTAGTATGTGACGGCAATTGTGTGAATTATTAATGACTGTGGCTTGGACTAACAGGATGGAGATGGGGAGAGATGCTCAGACTTGAAATATTATCAGGAGGGAGACTGGATGGGATGTGGTGATTGATTTGCCTCAGGGAGTGAAGGAGGGGAAAAAAAAAATCAAAGATGACCCACAAGTTTCCAGCATAAGGCTTTGGGTGGATGTTGGCACACTTCCTGAAAGGGGTTCAGAGGTAGAGGTCCTCAGGACCTTCTGCCCTCCCTGAGCTTATACTTGGTGGAAAGCCAGTCATGAAACAGAATTATTAGAAAGCAGAAAAGTTGTCATTTTCAGTGATTTGGACTAGGAGGAAAACAGTGTGGCATAATCTGAGTCCACCTCCATTCTGGCGGTAGGGAGAGATCAGAGAGCATTTCCTGAACAGAGTGAATTTTGAAGGATGAATTAAAAATAACATGAAAAAAGTTTGCCAAGGGCAGGGGAGTTGGAGAGAAGCACTCTGCTCTCTGGGAACAGCCTGTATTAACGTCTCGAGGCAGAGAGAAGCCAGGCGGGCCCATTCAGTGAACTAAGAGAGTCCAGTGTGTCTGAAATTCAGGAGCAGGAGGTAAAGGGCATGAGAAAGCAGGCAGGGTAGGAACCAGATCAGGAGAGGCCGTGTTCCAGACTTTATCCTAAAAATGAGAATCCAGACACGGTTTTTAAAGGAGGAAGTCACTCTCACTTCAAGTCATTCAACTCTAGGAGGTTGTTCAGTGATCCCAAGTGTCCTCTCTCCCCATTGGGGATTCTGTGGTGACTCAGAGAGCAGTGTCCATCTTGCTCCCAGTGATTCTCAGGAGAAGGCACACTGAGGAAGGGGACTGACATGTAAGCAGGTCATTTAAATATCAGATCGCTCTGTATCAGCTGTGAAAATTCAGCAAACATCCTCCTGGCAGCAAGGGGACAGGTGGGGTGACTCTCCACTCTTCAGATCCCTCCCTGTGATCCCAGTCAAGGTAAGATTGTGCCTATGGATTATTTTTAAGTAAATTGGTTCACGCCTCAGATTTTCCAGCAGATACACTCATGAGTGCAGTACCCTCCACTCTGAAATGGCTGTCCCTTGAGTACAGGACGATGCCCCCTCTCTCCCTTCCAGCTGCAGCCCCATCCCCGACCACTGTCCCTCTTCCCACCATCAGGAGGCTCACTCCGCATTCTTGAGTGGGTCAGAGGGCACCTGTTACAGTGCTAGTCGCAGTGCATGGCAGCAACAGACACCTTCTCAGGAGAGACTGGCTACCTCTTTCTCTCCTAACCAGCCCCTTAGGTCCCATTGGCCAAGAGTGTCTGCAGGTTCCCAACAGTGGTTTAAACCTGGACGGCTCACCATAGCTTTCATTCAGTGGCCTCTTACCTCATCACCATTTAAGTGTTCTCCTCCATAACCATCAACCCAGAGGTTACCACCTCAGAGATCATTCCCCCCAGCTCATAAACCAACAGACATAGTGTCTGGCACAGAATTGTCCTTCAGTGGATGTTCATGGCATTGAATAGTTTGGCCAAGGATGTTGGCACAATAAGACCATATTTCTGCTGAGACTGGGGGAAATTTTTTAAAAGACCACGACTGCTTGATATTTAAACAAACTGTTCACTGTTTAAACTACAGTATTTTTTTTTTCTCTGCTGGAGGGAGAAACTGAGCAGAAACAGGTTTGTAATTGAGCATGGGTCTTCCATATGGCTGAATGTGACAAATAATGTCGTTTGTCACAGATAGACTAGTCACCAGCAGAATTCTGATGAATGGTTCCAAATGCAGGTTGAAAACAGTGGCTTCTCCTTTCCAGTGCTTTTTTAAAAAAAAAAAAAAACCCTTTTATTCCAGAGTCCAGCCCCCTGTCAGTTACCAGCCTTATACCCAGCCAGTACTGACGGGTGTTGCCCTTGCCAGAAAGGAAGTCCCCCATCTGGGGTGGGGCGCTAGTAGCAGCTATGACAGGACTTTCCCTTTCTCTCATGTACACGTGACGTCTGACTTTGCCATTGCTTTTCAGGAGTGGCCGTAGCGGATACCCTTCGATGAGTCCGCTCTCCCCCCAGGAAATATTCCAGTTGGCTTGTATGGACCCAGCCGATGGACAGTTCCAGGAACAGCAGTCTCTGGTGAATGAATGAGTTACATGACCTCAAAAATAGTTCCTTGGTTTCCCGATCCCTCCCACTCTCATTTCCGAATCTTATTTCATAGCTATGGTTTATCAGGAAAACCCTTTCTGATAGTCCTGCCAGTTAGTTACCCTGCTGTCTCTCCTTTTGTGGCTGACTTTCTCATGTTCTCTGACAAATGCTTCCTCTGCACGTTTTAACAATCCCAGAGACCCCTTACCTGCTTCAGGAACCTAGATCGCTTCAGGCTAAACCTTCTTAATTTATGCCTGTAAGCAGCAAATGTAGAAGCAAGAGTCACTAAATCTTGCCTTTGATATGCAGCCTTAGGACGAACCATCAGAATGAGTGGCACCAAATGGACAGCTTAGTGTAGCCAGGTACTGCTTCTGGGAACACAGGAATGCCCTACGCCGGCCCTCTGGAGATGCCCACCTCCTGGATAACTCAGGGGAGCATGTGTGACCATGACGAGCTGTCAGCCAAGAGTTACAGAAAAATCTCTTACCTCTTTTCTGTGTGTCCCTTTTGGTCACAGTTCTATAAATCGAGTACATACTGAGAGGTCCCTAAAATCCCTCCCCTGAGCCTAAAGTTTTTCATTAGCATAAATGGTAAAATTCCTGAGAAACCAATTGAATCAAGTTTAAGCTGGGGGGGGGGGGACGGGGGCACATTGACCTTTAGATTTTGCTAATACAAAGCTAAAATAGCTTTGTGTTTTGATTCCCAATGATAATAGACTTTACCGTTATCCTTAGTTCAGGAGCCTGAGATCAAGGTCCGTCCTGAACTTAGAATCAAAGCCCAAGTGTTCATGGGCCTGGAAAGAAAAAGACAAAACTCCACATTTGCAAAAGTCCACATAGACAGCTTATTCTGAGTTCTGTGTCACTTTGATTATAATTCATCTGTGTGTTTTCTCTCCCCTTCTCTCCTGACCCCCTCCACTGCTACCATGCACCCCAGAGCCATCCTGGATGATGTGGGTGGAATGTGGGACTGGCCTGTTTATGGAGTGCATGTCTGATGGCATGGGAACCCTTAGAGGGGGCAAAACCCTCTGGTAGCTCAAACAAATGGGTGATTCCGTCTCCTGTGACTGCTGAGACAGGGAGTTCTGTGTAGATGTTTGGGAGACCGCTAGACCAAACCCTCCCAGGGTATGAGTACCTTGGGTGTTCTTGGTAAGGTAGGCAGGAATCATTGGACTATTTCCTGCCTTCCTTTATGAGGAACTTAGCACCATGGACTAATTGGTACAGATAGTTTTTTATTCTTAAAAGTTCCTCTCAGCATTTTACAGCTTGTCTGCCTGATGATGTGTCTGGCTGGGAAAATCTCAATAATCTGTCCTTTCTTTCACAGGGAGGCTTGCTTTATTACATCATTATTTCTGTGGGTTCCCCAGGGCTGAGCCATAGTGCCAGGACTTTTTGGATCTGTGTTCATCTCATTGTCAGTACTGGTGTCTGTAATTCAGTTCAGGTGTCAGCCCGTGCCACACGCTCACCACTGTGTACTCCTGCCCATCCCTTGGGGCCCCCTGCTCCACGTCCAGAGGCGTGGCCATGATTTGTGCATGTGTCTTATCCCACCTCCCACACCCCACAAACTGCAGTGTTGTTACCACGTCTGTTTTTTAAGTCGGACCTGTGTGCTTTATAAAGCATGTACTGCAAACACTAAAATTTCCTCAAGCGCACATATCACATGTCCTAGGAGGGCAGTCCTCCCCTTCACACCAGAAACCACCCGGCCAAATGGTCTTGGAGGCTGAGCCAGGTCTCGGGCACCCTTTCCTTCAGCAGTGCCCTATTTAAACAACTAGGTTTTTAGGGTGTCATTCTCTAAATATAAAATAGCTTTTTTTTCCTGGTAAAATCTCCAGATGTCCAGGATATTTCTAGGTCTCTTTGGTGGCCCATGTAAACATTTCTAAGGCAACTCTACCCCTTAGGCAGTGACAGTAGCTATCTGTATGGATCACGTACATTTGCCAAACTGACATTCTTTAACCAGGAAAATCACCTAAAAGAGCTGACCCCTTAGAGAGTTCCAATCTAATCTTCTAGAGTGGCATAGGCCAGTATAACAGCCACTTCCCACATTGGCCATTGAGCACTTGGATTGAGATGTGCTGTAAGCAGAAAATACTGTCCCGTGTCAAAGACGTGGTGCCAAAAAGAATGTGAAATATCCCAAGTTTTAGATTGATTACATGTTGACATGAGAATATTTGGATATATTGGGCTAAATATATTAAACTTGATGGTTTTTAAAAATTTTTTTAAATGTAGTTCCTAGGAAATTTAAAATTACAGAGGCACTTTGCATACTATTTTTATTGGACTGCACTAGTGGAGAGCATCCCTGACAAATGGCTATCTATCATATTTTTTGAATGGTTTCAATCGGAAAGAAAGTTCTCAGCTAATAAAATCAAGTGTCTTAAGGTTTGAGATGATATATTTGATACCAGAAATTGGTGACTTTCCTTAGAATAGTGATTTCTGTTTGACAAATAGCTTCTTCCAATTAAAAGAATAAGCCTAACAAACACTACCAACTTTCAGAAAGTAAACTTCACTTATCTAAGAAGTACTATGACATAATGTTTTTTACAGAGCTATAAAATCAGAAGCACTGCTTAGAGGTAAATAAGAGGATACTTGACTAGAAAAAGTAGTCTTTACCTTTCGGTTCCTGGTAGAATTTTCTGTTTGGGACATCTGGTATACCACAAGTGCACACATAGATGCACACATATATACACATACAACTGAGACCTTAAAGATGTAAGTGTCTCTTCTAAAAACTATTCTTGTTATGGAGGAGGCAGAATCATCCACCGGAGGTGAGAAGCAATGAGATGGAACCAAGTCCCACAAGCTTGGCTGTGTGTTTATTTCCAGGAGCCAGAGGTTAGTGAATTAAAAAGCGTGCAGTCCTCTAACCATGGCATCTACCTTCCTTCGGACACCCAGGAGCATACGGGATCGGGGAGGGCATCCTCTATGCCACGCCTGACTGTGGATCCCCAGGTAAAAAGCTATCACCACCTACCATGTGTAGTGGCATCCTGGACTGTATTGAATTGGTGGGTTATGAAAAAATCATCTGATATTTTCAGGTGAGCCCTCGACTTGCCCCCATCCCTTCCGTATAAGCAAAATCTGGCTCATGGGCCTTCTCTTTAGAGTCTGCCTGCTCCTCCACAGTGTGTTTTTAGTGAAGCCCTAAGCATAAAAGTCTAACTCCTTCTGGATGGGCCCAACATCTTCAAGACTCAACCAGCTATGCAAGAAATATTTTCCAGGATTTTCCCTGTGGTTCTTTTTTTTTTCCTTTCACCTTTCCTGGCTTCCCCAGCACATATGCAGTTACTTACACACACAGCTCTGTGTCAGGACCGTCTGTCCTAACCAGTGCAGGCCACGCCTCATTTCTTTGTCTGTTTTTCTGGCTTCTTTTTTTCTGTCTGTCTGTCTTACATCAAGTTTTGACAGAGAGAAGAAGTTTTTGTGGATCTGTTTTAACATCTGTGGCAAATCAAAATGCAAGAGTTTAAGGTGGGGCTGGGGGAGGGGGGCGGAGGATGGATGATAGAGAGCAATGCATTCTTAGATGCTGCCCAGCTACGAGCTGTCCTAAGCTCCTGTGCTATAGGGAAGGGCCTTCCCTGGTGAGAGCAACAAAGAAAAGGCAAAGTTATGCTTCTTTCATGGTGCAGACTTTTTGATAATTGCCCTCACATATTTCAGAGTGGCTCAAGGTTCACTGCAGGTCCTGGCTGGGTCCCTATGGTAGAGGGCTCTATGGGAAGCTTGCACTGTACATTTACTGCTTGCTTTCCTGAGCACGAAGACAAGACCGTGGATAAGTCTCAGTATCTATGTTAACATAGCATAGGACGCTTGCCGCCAGCTAAGATCTGAGCAAGAGGGATTCAAGGAAGGTTACAGTTTGCACTCTTCAACAATCTTTAGCTCACTTCTTCCTTACTTTTAGACCTTTTCCGTAATTAATCCAGATTTTGTGTTCCTCTGGGGCTCCTATTTCCAGGTGGTGACAGATCCCAGCTCCATGAGACGTTCATTTTCCACGATTCGGGATAAGCGTTCAAATTCCTCATGGTTAGAGGAATTCTCCATGGAGAGAAGCAGTGAAAACACCTACAAGTCACGTCGTCGGAGTTACCACTCCTCACTGAGACTGTCAGCTCATCGCCTGAATTCTGACTCAGGTGAGGCGGGGGGGTGTTCCCTGTTCACCTCTTTTCAGGCTCCTGCGCTGATGACCAGTTCTGACAAGAACTGAAAATCACTGGAACAGGATTCAGATAAGGATACAGGTTTAGGAGAGCAAGGGAAGAAAGAACACTTGTCATCAGGAAAGAGTTCCCTATCTGATTTGTCCTGAAACAAAGTCTTCTATATTCATCATAAAGGCTGAAATTTCTTTCTTTCAGAGTAGGGCTATAGAAGTCATTAAAATGTATAGAACTGTTGAATCAATTACGTTTTACACCTGAAACTAATATAATCTTCTATTTTAATTATACTTCAATAATTAAAAAAATTGAGATTTTCAAATAACCTTCTGCAAAACCACTGAGGTTCCTTAGGGGGTTTCTTTTTTTTTTTTATTAAAGATTTTATTTATTTATTTATTTGACAGAGCACAAGTAGGCAGAGCAGGAGGGAGAAGCCGGCTCTCTGCTGAGCCAGGAGCCCAACGTGGGGCTCGATCCCAGGACCCTGGGATCATGACCTGAGCCGAAGGCAGCCGCTTAACCGACTGAGCCACCCACGCGCCCCACCTTAGGGGGTCTCTAACACATTCCTGGCAGGGGCTGGGCTCTTACCACCAACTCCGCTTCAACCCCAGTAGGGCTACCTGGAATTTTTTTTAGGTTTTTGAGTTTTGTTTCTTTTTTAAGGAAAAGGGTCATACTGATAGAGTTTGAAGCATTCTCATGTTTTTCTAATGGTTTCTATTTTACTAGATGAGGAAAGAGATCAAAAAGCTGTGACATGCCTATAGCATAGGGCCAGTAAGTGGCAGAAATGGGACTAGAAGTCTTCAGTGGGACTGAAACACTTTGACCTCCATCCCTTTACTGATGCCACCTTCCCCCAAAAAAATTACACACCCGTGTTTAGGACAGAGAATTCCTGGGCCATATTGTTGGCAAAGATTCTATCTTAATTGTGTTCTAGCATAAACAGTAGCAGAAGAGAATCAAGTGCATCCTTTGACACGTGTGTCTTTCCAATGGCAACTTGCACACTTTCCTCTTCACAAAAGAGTAATTTTCCAACCTTTCCGTCCTGCCTCCCTTTCAGATCACCTGTTGACGTGCCTGGAGAAGCTAGGATTCCTCAGGGGCCCAGTCCCTCCCAGGCTTTATGACATCTCTTTATGTTCAGAGGCCAGTATGTGTAGAGCTGTGATCAGGTGCTTTTGTCATCTCTCCCAGGCCACAAGTCTGACACCCATCGCTCAGGGGGCAGAGAGCGGGGGCGGTCGAAAGAGCGAAAGCATCTTCTCTCTCCCGATGTCTCCCGCTGCAATTCAGAGGAGCGAGGGACCCAGGCCGACTGGGAGTCCCCAGAGCGCCAGCAGTCCAGGTCTCCCAGTGAGGGCCGGTCACAGACCCCCAACAGACAGGTGAGCCTGGAGAGGAAGTGGAACCCCTGTAGAAAGAGACAGAGGGGTGGTCTGCTAACGTTAGGTGCAAAATGTGGGCATCTAGTACCCACACCCACCTTGGTGTCACAGCAACTATACCCATTGTGCATAGAAGCTGGCTACCTCCTGCTTGTGTACTCAGAAAACCAGATAGTTCCCCCAAGAAAGACAATGGTATCTAGAAGTCATTCCATCTCAGTCCTCAGAACCCAGAGGTACAAAGTCACAAGTAAGTTCACGGAAGTCTCAGCCAGATTTAGGAGGAAAGGATCACCTCTAGCCAGAAAAGTTTCTTTGACCAGTTGCGTGATCCTTAGTTACAGTGGTGATCCATCTCTCAGCACAGGATTTATCATTTGGATCAGTTCAACCTCACTTACCTAGCTTCCAGCCATCCCAAAAGGAAGACCCCCCCCCACTTCTCCTTCCAGCCCCTGCCTAAGAAATCACTACCCGAGCTGTGTGAAAACATTCTCTCGACTCCCGCTTTCCTCCTCACTCCCAGCCCAAACTCTGTTTAAGGCTGTGGGAGCCCAGATGGGAGAACCCCTCAGCAGCAGTGAGCAGAGGGGAAGGGGAGGGTCTGCTACAGTAGACTTTAGAGGCAGTTGAGAAGTTTCTTCTAGAGCAGTGACTTTCAAATTTTAGTGAACAGAATCATGAAAGCTTGTTAGAACTGCATATTCCAGGGACCTAGAGGGCTCTGCTTCAGTAGTGAGACCAGCTAGAAAGGGAAAAGTAGAAAGTTGAAAGGACCCCTACTTCCCCAGGAACTTCTGAGCAGGTGGTTCATAGGTCACACACACCTTTGAGAAACACCTTCCGGAAGGTTCATTTACCAGCGCTGGGCTCAGGGACCCTTGGGTCTAGGTGAGCAGATCAAGTAAGGCCTGAAGCAGCAGCTGAGCATGTGGGTGTAGAAGCTGAGTTGACCTCAACCAGCCACTGAAGACATGAAGGCAGAGTGAAGATGAGGGGAGGAAGTTGCTATTCCCTCAGATCCACTTCCCAGGAAAGGTTTCCCAGACAGCAACCCCTTAGCATCCATTCATCTTGCATGTAGCTGTCTTCCTCTGAGGTTGCAAGGCTTTCTTTCACTGTGCCCCTTGTTACATTTTTTGAGCTTCCAGATCCTTGCTCCTCTAAGTGTATGCTCCATGGTCCAGCCACACCTGGGAGCGTGTTAGAAATGCAGAGTCTCAGACCCCACCCCAGACCTGCTGAGCCTGCAGCTGCAGTTTACGTTGACAGGCCCTGGTCTCCACGGTGGAGACTCTTCTGTCTCCTTCAGTCCCTCCCTTCCTAAGCGGAGGGGACCCCCAGCTCAGACCTCCCTCCCCCAGGCTCCAAGGGCTCTCTGGAGGGAGGGTTGGGGACCTTACCCGGGCCCCTAGTAGGGATCAGGCCAGGCGCGGTCTAACCTGCCTTGTCTGTCCCGCTGCGCAGGGCACAGGTTCCCTGAGTGAAAGCTCCATCCCCTCCATCTCTGACACCAGCACCCCAAGACGAAGTCGCCGGCAGCTCCCACCTGTTCCCCCAAAGCCACGGCCCCTCCTTTCCTACAGCTCCCTGCTGCGCCACACCGGGAGCATCTCCCCGCCGGCTGACGGAAGCGAGGGCGGCTCCCCGCTCACCTCCCAGGCGCTGGAGAGCACGGAGGCCGGCCTGGTGGAGGCTCCCAGCTCCCGGCTTGTCCAGCAGGGCCAACACTGCTCCCCTCAGCGCTACATCTCCGAGCCCTACCTGGCCCTGCACGAAGACTCCCACGCCTCAGACTGTGGCGAGGAGGAGACGCTCACCTTCGAAGCCGCCGTGGCCACCAGCCTGGGCCGCTCCAATACCATTGGCTCGGCACCGCCACTGAGGCATGGCTGGCAGATGCCCAACGGGCACTATCGGCGGCGGCGGCGCGGGGGGCCTGGGCCCGGCGTCATGTGTGGGGCTGTCGGCGACCTCCTGAGTGACACGGAAGAAGACGACAAGTGCTAGAGGCTGCTCCCCCCTCCGATGCATGCTCTTCTCTCCACCGAGTTGGGAAGCCAGTGCTGCCCGGGGGGGAAGGAAGAGGGAGGAGGAAGATGGGAGGACACCGTGCATCATCAGACGAGAGGAACGAAGGGACACCAGGAAAACCAGGGGCACTCGCCCCATTGCTTTACTTCCCTTTGCAAGATGGGCCCTGCCCACGGGCTGCCTCTTTGCTGGGGACAGGAAATTGGAGAAGGCACAGGGGGCTTCCCATGGCAGGAGGGACGTGAGGATGGCTTTGCTTCCCCTTGCCCCTTCCCCCTTTGCCGTCAGCTCAGCTACAGAGGGATGGAGCTGGCCTGTGTCTACACCCCTTGCCCTGAAAAGCCTGGAAGACTTTCTGGCTCTTCGCTAGGGAGTTGTGGAGACCCCAGCAGAGGGGTCCTCTCCCTCAGCAGCTCTTGCTCCCCAGCCAGCACCCCTGCCAGGGAGGGCAACCACAGGAGCATCTCCTGCACACTCCCCTCCGGCTTGCTTCCCCCAGAGAAGTGTAGGCTAAGTGCGGGAGTGTTGGATGCCAGGGGTCGGAGGCCAAAAGGGAAAAGTTGAAGTGGCAGAAGGGGTCAGGGTGCTGTGGCAGCAGCAGCGAGGGCTGGTCTGGGTGAGCAAAGCCATAGTCCGGCAGCCCGGACCCTGGGGGAGAGGCTCAAAGAGAGGGAGGGAATGGGGGGTGCGGGGAGGGACAGTCCCGTCTCTTTGAAGCCTGTCACCTCCTCAGTAGGTGCTGGGTTAGGATAGGCCAGGGACAGCCCTCAGGCTCCACCGAGGCTCTGGGAAGGGTATATTTGGAAAGCATTTACCAACCCCTGTGGCCAGAGCACCAGCCGGTGTGAGCAGAAGTCCAGCCAGGACTCTGCCAGGCCTTAGCCCTGCAAATGCTGGTCCTAAGGGATCTCTGAGGGTGGGGTGAGTACGGTGAGGGGCACTTAAGGCAGAGTCTGTTTTCCATCCAGTAGAGAAGAATCTGGAACCAGCACATAGGGCCGAATGTCAAGGTAGACTCTGGGCCAGGAGGCAGTGGGCCTTTCTGCCAAGCAGCGAGGCCCCGAGCCAGAGGCCCAGGCTTCCCTGCCACTCCCTGAGATGGTAGTGCACACATACCCAAGGTGGGCCCTCCATCACTGAGTAGAGACTTCTAGAGCGAGAGGAAAGGTGGCCAGACCGACATGTGAAACTTCCATGAGAGAGTCAGGCTGAGTTCACTGAGGACCTCCTGGGAGGAGGACCCCTTCCACAGCTAGTTGGTGAAGTGAAGTTCAGTTTGTCCTGACACTTTGAAGGTGATTAGTCAATATACCTCAGCTGAGACCTGGGCTGCTCCTCCTAGCCACGGAGACTCTGATGCGACCTCATCACACAGTGTCATGAGATGGGGGTTCCCCATGGCCCTGCATATTCCCTGGGGCCGGGACGAGGCTTTTTCTCTCCCCAGGGTAAGAGCTGGGCAGAAGACGGCCTCAGGCCACTGTGTTATTCTTAACCACCAACCCCCCAAACTCAGAAGCATGGAGAAAGAGAGAGACTTCCTCGACTAATCAGTCCTCGCCTTGTATCGATTGTCCACTCGGGGAAGCACATCACTCCCTCTATCTGGTGGAAATGTCCCATCCCCTCAACTTCCTCCCCTGTCTCCTCCCAGGGGCTGGAAGGGTCTGCTGGAGAAGGGTGCCAGGCAGGCCTTCCCTTCACAGCCACGAGCAGGCCGAGCTGGCCTCACAGGCCCCTCCCCTGGCCCAAGATCCCCGTGGCTGAACCCTCTCCCCATCCTCCTCCAGCCAAGCCAGCCTCCACCTCTTGGGGAGGAGAAGTGAGGAGCTGTTATTTTTCTTAGAAGGAGCCTCTTTTGACTTCTGAAGTTTTTTGTTTGTTTTGGTTGAAATAGAACTAAGGCATAGTTGCTTCTACCCTGAAAAGCCAAATACAACCGTGGGGCTGCAGAATCATTGCTCATGGCCCCGCCTTCTCTTTTAGATACTGATGGAGCTTCATGACCCCCAGGCAGCCCCCACATCAAAGTAGGCCCAGGGCAGGAGACCATGGAGGCAGAACAGAAGCCGCCTCCTCCCCGACCTAATGTCCATTTTCACTGCACTCTCCTGCTCACTACTTGCGTGCTTGGGAGTAGCTGCCCATGTGAACGCAACTACGTCACACCCTGATCTGAACAGGCGTGCCCCCCTTTACGGAAGACTCAGATGCTGGGCCTTGTAGTGTTTGAAAAGTTTCCTCTGCCCTGTGTCATTTCATGCCAAAGTGCCGCAGTGGGCTGTTTTCTGTGCACAAATTTGCATTCTTCCCCCTCAGAAATGCAGCTTTCCCTAGGGACAGGCCTACCCCAGGACAGCCGCTCTGAGTCAGCAAGCCTCTTGCACTGTGGTGTGAGAACAGGAATTGATCTCTTCTGCCATCTCAACAGGAGGAATTTAGCCTGGCAGAGCAATTACCAGAAATGGGATTTGCCTGTAAACCACATTATGAACACAAAATTTACTGTGCCAGGAACCCTCCCTGGACACCTGAACTCCTTAAACTCACATACACACCCAAGCACCGGAGTCTCGAATGCGGTGGTATCGAGCCTTGCAGAGGCAGTCCCCCGACCAACCACTGGGGTTTTTCTAGAACCAATGAACTTAGGAACACTCTTACTCAGTTTCCCCTGACCAAGAAATTGGGTTTCTTATCCCTGAGCCTGCATTTACCGTTCTAGTAAGACCAGAAAATAAAAGACAGTTTTCTGTTAAGTCACGGAACTCATAATCTGTTTCCTTCCACCTCTTAATAAATGTGACCTTCCCCCTTCCCTCTAATAGCTGACCAGGATATCCCTTCCCACGTGTCAGATTCTGTCTCTTCTCTCTCCCTTGAAAAGAAGGTCCTTGAGATCTCAAAACCTGTGCTGCTCTTCTTTGGATGAAAAAGTATGGCAGCATCTCGAGAAATGCCAAGCAAACTGGAAACTGTTGGAGATAACACCGAATGATTAAACGGAGTACTGCAGGTCCCCTCAGAAGAACATTTATCTCTGTCCAGTTTCCATTGCTATTGTTAGTCTTCGGCATCTCCTCAAAACAAAGAGGGAGGGATGGGGGAAAAGAGTAGAGGAGGAAAAGAAATCAAGGTAGATATTCTAACTAGGTCTGTGTTTAGATGCTCCTCTCTTCACTTCCAGACAGACTTCTGGTGGGGAATTCACGTGTCTCCCTCTCTCAATCCCCATGAGGGCAGAATGCCAGCAGGCCTTCAGACACAGGGCAAGAGCTCTAGGCCAAGATGCTCTGTGAGCCAGGGTCTGGATAGAATTACCTACACTATGAAGAGATGGTACCTTCGAGCATCTCCCCCACCCCACCCCCAGGGTTGACTTACATAAGCCATGAACACGACCGCCCAATGTGGGTCTGTCCACTCTTCTAGCTGAAGAATCTATTTCTATTCTGGGCTTCACTTCTCCCCACTCAATGTCCCTATGGGGTACTGAAATCATGGATAATGTTTCTCTGAAACTGAAATTCAGATGTTCTGGATTAGACCACCTTTTGACTCTGGGACCACACAAAGACGACCCCATATTCCACCACTCAGCCAACGTCTTCTTTCTACACACATCCATCTCTCCCCTGGCCTTTGTGATGAGCCTCAGTATCTCCTGCCTTCTGTTCTCCCATCCCAGCTCTTGTTTTGCTGCATGTTATCACTGACTTAACTCCTGAAATGTTTTAAATCCACCCAGTCCAAGCTTATTTGCTGACCTGCCTGTTTCTGCTGTTGGGGAATGCATCATTCTCATAAAAATAGTTGGGAACTCACCAGGTAATATTCACAAGGTGATCTGAACCAGTATAAGGTGCAGTACTATTGGGGTGAGTGGGGGATATGAAATGTCCGCATATTCAATGAAAGTCCACTTGAGGGAAATTAGGTCTCTCTTGGCATAATGGAACAAAATTTAATAATTTTGGTTTTTTTTAAAGAAAGTTCTCAATTTTCCATTACATCCTATTTCTAAAGCCTGCTCTGGATGTTTCATTTTTGGACAGAGTATTTGTTCAGTGGGTTGAGCCAGGGATAAGCTGAGATTCTTTAATTTCTCAGCCCAGCTGTAATAAATATGAGGTCATAATAAGAAAAGGCATATGTATAGCAGGCGGGAAGCAGATGGTCATCTACTTTGCTGGGATTTTGTGAGACTTGAAGGTTAAGGAATTTTCACCCTATTTTTATCAGTTTCATGTTTGTTATGTTTTGAGACCCTCAGAGACCTGGTGCCAGTGTGCACAAAGAATCTTGGGGAGGACAGGCATTCCCATGACTTGGGGTAGCCTCTTCCTCACCAGATTCTTCCATCCTGTCCGTCCGTCCTTCCTGGATTCCCAGGCACTGAACACTGTCCAAGAGGTGCAGGTGAGGAGTAAGGCAAAAAAAAAAAAAAAAAAAAAAAAGAAGTGGGCCTCCTGCCCGTGGCCAGAGCATGATGGTTTAATTCCAGGCAAGAGCCTCCTGAGGAATCAGGTCTAGGTTTGGATAAAGAGATCTCCACACTGAGGCTCTTATTTTAACAAAAGCCACACAGAGGTAGCTCAGGACTTAGGACCTAAGTTGGCATGATATGATCAGAAGAGATGCCACGTTAACGAGCGCTGCCTTTATCTGTAGCTCTTTCTGACTTTTGTTTTTTCTTTGGTGAACTACCCTGTATACTGTAGCCGTTTAGCCTGACAGAGCCCCAGCTGATGGCTTTGCTGGTTGCAGCCCCAGACTTAGCTGAAGACTGCTGGGGTGATCTGCCAGTCATCATGTGCCGTCACTCAGTCAGAAGGACACAGATGTACCATTTTGGGCTGGGGGAGACTAGGAACAGAAAAAACTGTCTTTGGTTTCTGATGCCTTTTTCTTCCCTTAAATCCTTTCTGCTTTGACCCTCTGAGGCTTAGGCATCCCAGAGAAATCAGGTCAAGTCAAAGATAACAGATTCATAGATTGTCCCAACCTTCCCAAAGGGCCTGGAAAGCTTCTCTTAACAAAACTCAAGTTAGTTGGTTGAGAAATTTGAATGAGACTCACAGCAGAGGCAAATGGATGGCTGGGGTACCTCTGAACTTCCCTTCTATTTTTGTAGTCTTCCTTCTGATCCCTTCCATCACGCTAAAAATGGGGTGGGGGCGGCCCTAGCATCCTGACCTTCTAAATGCAAAAAGATTTTATAACAAGCCATGCTACTATGTAAATACATGATTGAAGTTTGAAATCTTATTTCTGGGGGTATGAAAGAGTTGAGCAGATCTGATGATAAAAAATGGTAAGGGGATCTATGTTTATTTTTATTTGCGATCTTTTTGTTTGGATTTTTTGTATCAGACCCGCTCTAAAATAGCAATGAAGGATAAATGTGTGCTCTGCAGTGTTTCTGAATCACCTTCTAATTAATTTCCATCAAACTTAATATATTTGAGCCAAAAATCAGAGGTATACAGTACCAGTTCCATCTTCTCTCTTTGGTGGATTTTTGTTTTTTGGGTTTTTGTTTTTGTTTTTGTTTTTGTTTTTTGTCTTCTTCTAAGCCTCTGTCTCTTGTTTCTAGGGACTTAAAATATAACCTAGATGAACGTAAAGCAGCCTGAAAACTTAGTGAAAGCCAAGGAAATAATAGAATGGATATAGATTTTTTTCAAGACATCTTTAACCAATAAATACAGAGTTTATGTCTTGAGAAGATAAAATTTTAAGAGTGTAGTAATCTGGTAACTGGAAATTATTGGGAGTCAAAAATAATTCTATCCCAGCCTTCTGTACTCGTGCCTTCAGCAAGGTATTGCATCTGCGTGCTTTATTTCCCTCATTAGGAAAGCTGAAATACTAATGCTTGGCTAATTCATGGGGTATGTTTGTAAGTCAATTAATATCACATCATTTAACATACTTAGTCTCCACAAATCAACTTAGAAAAATCTTCTCTTCTTATATCCCACTAAGGACCTATGAAATTCTTGGCATCACTAGAAACTTCATGTTTAATGGAACCCAAATCCCAGATTTGCTTTAATTTCACCAGCTATTGTTCCCGTTTTCCCTTCCTCTTCTTTTTCACTCTCTAATTTAAAAAAAAAAAAAAAAATCAAGACTTTTTTTTTTCTTAAATGCAGGAAAGAAGTTGAGTTTTCATGATCAGAGCTTCCTGGTATCTTCTTTTTGTGGACACTTAAGCCAGTGTTAGATCAAATAACCATTCTCTAATGCTTAGGATCCTCACGAAGACCTCTTTTCTAACCCAACATTGAGTCTTTTCTGTCTTTGTTCTGCCAGTTTGTCAGAGAGAAGGGATGGATTACTCTCTCTATTCTGGAACCAGATCTGTAGGATCTGTACCAGGTACTACCACGTCCTCCTCAGTTCACCCAGAGGTGGGCCCCAAAACTGAAAGGGTATTAATCACAGCTGCCAAATCCAAATTTGACCTTATCTGGTGACTCAATTTTCTTTCCGGTAATCTGATTTCTTACAGTGATGGCCTGTACCACACAGGAACCCACTGCCCAAAGGAAGTCTATTAGAAATCCATATAAGGGGTGAGCAAGAAAAACACACTCCAAAATTTAAAGTGCCATTAAACCCATTAAAAAAAAAATAAGGGTAATATGAAATGAGGGCTAAACAGTGTAATCTAACTGCCAATTAAAGTATACAGTAGTTCTGGTCTTAGCTACATTTGATAGGGAATTATATCACATTAAGCAGATCCCAGCAGATTTAGTAAAAACATAGGCATTCAATTTTAATGGCTACCAATGGGGATATATACTTAGCCTGCGGGCCAAACTTCAATCAGTGTTTTTCTATCCTGGTGTTTTGTGAACAAGCCAAAATTTATACAAAGCCACCCTAAATGCTGCAATTGCAGAGGAACCTCCCTCTTGGTGATATGAGAACAGTCCAACTCCACTCAAATTGAGTCTAAAATTTGGAACTCGACCAGAAAAACAAATGGAGGAGAAAAATCTAATGCACAAGTTGATTTGACATATTTGTAGCTGGGGCAATGTGAGCAGAGCCTAGGAAGACAAACTATAGAACAAAGACAAGGTTGAGGTAGAAAATATCAGCTAGTCCCAGGAAAAGAAGGTGTATGACTTGAGATAGTCTTTTACTAGATCAGTGGTATACGTGTTAGCAAGATACAGGATTCAGAGCAGTACTTCCTGCCAAGCTCACCAAAGGTAGTGGATTTGAAGGCTTCAGTGGATTAATAGAGCCCTGAACAAATTTTTCAGACCTGGGAGATGGAGAGAAAGGAGGTTCATGCTTTAAAGCAGCCCGAAGACAATCTCTGTGACTTTATCAACTCTTCAGTATAGTAGTGCCAATAGTGGAGAGATTTCACTGATCTTCCTGGTGGTACAAATGCCAACAGGAGGGGAGGGGAGAGGGGTGGTGAGTGGGACAGAGGATGAGCTTTATCAGGAAGAGATTTCAAACTGTGAAGGGTGCACCGGTACTAGCCCCAAAGGATATCATTGCAAAAAAGTAGACCAACGGGTGTCCAGGCCATACCCTCTGTGCTTTGGGACCTAAGGCCAGGCCATTCCCACCTTGATTTGCTCTTAGAGGAGGAGCTTGTAAGATGGAATCAAGAGGGAAAATGGGTGCTCTGCCTTAGGCTGTTAGAAACGCTGCCACCTGCATTACAAACCACATGTGAGTCAAAGACGCTTGAGACACTTCCTTATGGGCAGCATCCACTGTGGTGCACCAGACTGACACCCCTTCAGGAATGGTGTTTAAATGGCAGCCAGTGCTGGCCCGCCCAGAGTATCGGTGCATCTTTCCTAAAGCCAGAATTCAGCACTGCATGTTGACCAGGTGGATATCCTGTAATATAAATGCTCGTTTGGATCCAAAAGGAAAATTATTAAAAATAAAAGAAAGATGAACAACTTTAATGGTTTTTTTGGGGGGGGGGTGGTCAAAGAAAAGAATAAATAAAACCTTGTTGTAAAGAATTAATTGGCCTGATTCCCCTCACTCTGTTTCTTTGGTCCCTAAAAAGGGAGGTCTCAGGAGTGAATCCTTGCCAGAACTCTCAGGGTAAGTGGGCAGCGGGTCCTGCAGTGCAGTTGGATGACATCTGCTCAGCCCAGCTAGTTAGGAGGAATTCCAAAGTTTCTCCAAGTTTCAAGGACACCCTGTCCCTAAAAGATTTTCTTAAAAGTATTAACTTGGAGGAAACAACAACACAAAAATAGGCTCCAGATAAACAGCTTCACTGAACAAGTTATTTCCTTTTCTTTTTTATTTATTTTTTAAAGATTTTACTTGAGAACAAGAGAAACAGAATGAGTGGAGGGAGGGGCAAGAAGCAGACTCCCCGCTGAGCAGGGAGCAGATCGCAACAGCAGGGCTGGAACCCAGGACCCTGAGATCATGACCTAAGCTGAAGGCAGACTCTTAACCAACTGAGCCACCCAGGTGCCCCCGAACAAGTTATTTTCTGACCAGAAAAGTTCTATCTCTAGGTAAGGAGTTTAAAAGTAGACTGGAAATCTATGGAACACAGGGCTTCATGACTAGAACTATAACCAGCCTCCTCTCTGAAAGAGCAGGGAAGAGAGGACATCCCAAGACTTTGAGGAGATACTGTCTATTCTTTCCCACTGCCTGTATTACTCCTCATGTAATCATAATAGCTTCCTTAATAAAAGGGAAGCAGCCGCCCTCGGATCCAGTGGTCCCTTATGAGTCTCCCTCTAATCCTAGTGTTGGGTCTATTGTTTTAATATGAATTATTCTTCTATTAATTAATTTAATGGAAACCAGCTTCTAGAATGGATCCTCTATTTCTGCAGTTCTACCAACATATGGCTTCTCAAGCCCTGCATGATTTTTTTAAGTGAGGGTTCGTTAGGATTAAAACCATCCAAAAATATGGTAGGTGGCCAATAGAGCCCTTCGAGGCTGGATTGTAAATCTCTACTATCTTGTCCAACTCTCAGAGTTTATTTTCCAGTCATAATTTTTTCCCATGGCTTCCATCACCACTGAAGCTGGAAAGACAGAATTTGAAGAAAAATTTTTACCTAATTACACACTTCTATGGGATGACTAGTTGGTTTGGGCAAAGATTGGTTTGTAAGAAATTTTTAACATTGAGGAGTTTTTTGGTTTCTTTCTAATCTGGACCTTAGGTCCATAGTATTTCCCAGGCGAATGGTACTAGGAAACACATATAAAGAAAAATAGACACTACTCTGAACTTCTCTCCAGTGTTTCTGTGTTATGCTTCTGAGCATCTATTGGTTACCCTAACACAACAATGTCCCTTTACCTAAATTTTGCCTCTGGGATATTACAAAACTTGTCTTTCCTAGTATACCATGTTCTTTTGTTAATAAGCTAGAAAATTTTCAAACCAGAGACTAAGATTTTAGTTCCTTAGACACTTAAACACAAAATATTGGGACTAGTCACAGGTGCATATAGCTCTAGAACACCATAAACTTAAGAGGCAACAAAGAGCAGGAAGAGAATCGAGGCTATAAATGCAAGTTCTGGAGTCAGATCCAACTAAATTCAAATCTGTGAACCACCCCTCTTGAACTGTGTGTCCCTGAGCAAGCCACTTAACCTTAAAGTCACTTTCTTAATCTTTGCAATGGGAAAATTGTAGCAATGACATCATGGGGTTACTGTACAGAGTGAATGAGTTTTTGCACATACAGAGAACAGCCACTGTCTGCCCCATAAAAGGTATTTGATAAAAGCCATTTGATAAAAGCCAGATACCACCATTGTAGCTATCAATGTTGTCACTTAAAAGTACTTTCCCCAAACCTGAAGAACTGAGCCCTACAGAGAGGCAATCTTAACTGGAAGAGTGTGGCAGGTGAGTGTGTTCCCCTTATGCTAGTGGAACATGGAAGACAATTTGATCCTCAGACAGATTTCTAAGGAAAAGGGAATAAATTAAGCTTTCAAAAGGAAGCAAATCATTATTATATATATCTAGTTTTAAATAATGCCTCCACTCTTGTCTCAGAAACAAGCACTAATTTGCTTACTCTTCACTTCTAATTTCCATATTCATTTAATAGTGAAATGGGGGAAACATTAGTGGGAAATACCAATTGTAATAGTAGCAATAAAGTTAATGGCAACATTAAAATACTGTACACATATAAACAGCAATATTCAAGACAATTTGAAATATCAAGCAACTCACAAATTAACAGCACACATAAGGGAATCATATATCCAGCGTCAATGGCCTGATTATGACTCTATTAAAAGGAAAAAAACAGCAGCTCCTGGCTGGCTCAGTTGGTGGAACATACAACTCTTGATCTCAGGGTCATGAGTTCAAGCCCCATGTTGGGCATAGAGATTACTAAAAAAAAAAAAAGGCAAAACTTTTTATTTTATTTATTTGAGGAGAGAGAGAGAGAGCGCGCACGCATAAGCAGGGGGAACAGGAGAGGGAGAGGGAGAAGCAGGTTCTCCACTGAACAGGGAGCCCAATACAGTACTCGATCCCAGGACCCTGGGATCATGACCTGAGCCGAAGACAGACACTTAACCGACTGAGCCACCCAGGTGCCCCCCAAAAAGCCAAAATTCTTAAATTGTAATCTATAAATAGTATACTTCTGTGAAGGCCACATTACTTGGAAAACAAAAAATTCTCAACCCCATAAAATAAACAAAATAAGCATCCTGAGGTTACTTCTATAGTAAAGCAAAATTAAAAAACAAAAAAAAAAGGAAAAAACTAAGATCCATCCTTTTAAAAAAAATTCCTAGGTGATCAGTAAAGAACCATCATTTCATAAGGCATCAGCTCTGGATGTAAATAAATTATGCAGTGCCGTGCAGGTGATTCCTGGAGGAATAGTCAGGGTACCACAAAGGCAGAACAGCATAAGAAAGCCAACCACTGCAAGTCTGTCCACAATGGGAACCCCCATGCCTCAGAGCGTTCCTTCCAGCTCTCTCACCTCTGCTTCCGCATGCAAGACCACATGTGCTCATAAAAATAATAACTATCATCTCCAGCTGCTGACATTTAAATGACAGGAACCATAGAACCCAGAATGTTAGAGCAGGAAAGGGCCTCGGGATCAATTCTGTCCTAGTCTATTTCATATGTGAGGGATTTAAGACTCAGAAAAACTCTAGTGTGTGCTTTCCAGAGGTCAAGGAGGTCTCCTGTGAATCTGGCCAGCCACAGAAGGCTTTTGAGGTGGCCCCAGCAACCCTTAAACAACCACCTTCTAAACAACAAGAGAAGAAAATAACAAGAGAAGCACCCGAGGAGGCCCTTTGCTCTTGTGTCTAGAATTAACGGACACTGTGCACCCTCTCCCTTGCAAAGGGTATGCAGAAACCTGAGTCTTCACATTCCCCTAGCCCTACCCCCAGAGTCTTTTTATAAGCCCTGAAACAGTCCCAGGAACTATTAGGGAGAGACCAAGCACAAGCAAAGCTACTTGCACCAAAGAAATGCAGGGGAAGAGCTGCAACGGACCAAATATCAAGGCCTGAAAATGCAGAATGGAAGCCAGGCCCAGTCCCCAGCATGTTAGAAACACTGCTTTCCTCTGCCTCCAGATCAGAGGGCTTGACTTGGTTGGGAATATAGTGTGGATGGCTGGGAGAGGGCGTGAGAGGGGAAAAGGTTGTCTCGAATACAGCCTGGTAAATATGCTGACATAAAGTATTAGGCAGACCAGGGTCCAAATTCCAGCTGTGCACTGAAGAGTGTGACCCCAGCCTTGACCATGTCACATAGCTTCTAACCCTTGGTTTTTTCAAATGTAGAATTAGGAAAACAAGACCAACTGTGTGTAGTTGTATTTAGGATTAGAGATCACACACACACACACACACACACACACACACACGCACACACACACACACACACTGAGTACCTATTATGTAGCAGACATTCAATGAACCTATTGCTATCATTATGATATCCATTCACTCATTCGTTAAATATATTTATTAATCACATACTCTGGTTCCAAGCACTAGGGCTGCAATAATGAACAAGCCAGGTGAAGTAGTCGTCTTGAGTTGTCCACAGCCTAATAGAAATTCCATCAACAAAGAAACCATTGCACTGTAGTGCGATTCTTGTTAGAGAGGGAGACTTTCAGAGTACTCTGGCAGTCCCTAGGAGTGACTTAGGGAGTCACAAATGGCTTCCTGAGAGGACTGGTATTTGAGCTGAGGCCTAAAGAATGACGGGTCAGGTAGGCCACAAGGAAGGGGAAGAGAGTGTCAGGTAGAGGTGTGGGAGAAAAGAGCTTGTTGCACCTCCAGGGTGGAGCTTTGAGAGGACGTATTAAGGGATAAGCCTGGAGCCTAGTAGGGGAGCTCACATACGGTGTCCGGAGTTTAACCTTCATGCATCCACTGGGTTGGCAAATGGCAATGGCAAGTATCAAGTCACGAGAAAACTAAATACAGTTAGCACATAGGTAAGCCAAACCAGGTTTGCTTACCTAAAGGATAAAGAAGAAAGTCAGCATAGTCAGTAATACAACAAAGAGGAAATAATACTCTTTGAGACCTCCTGCAATACAAGCTTCCTCCCCTCTCCACCCCCCACAGCAATGTGGGTACACAGCTGAAGATGATAATGTGAGTGAGGGAGGCTTACATCAGACCCAGTGGAGGCTTAACTGTCTCCTCCAGGTTCCACTCATGAACGTGACACCAAAGCTGCTCTCGGTGTAGGTTAATCTGAAGAAATGCCAGGGTGCATCTCAGCTGGCTTGCCTCGTCAATCTTGAAGTCACACCATGGTGACGGGGCTTGTGCAGAGCAGAACCCTCAGGCTGGAGAACAAGTCTCATTTATCACGCTCAACCTCAGCCCCTCCCCAGCCTCAGTAAATCCCTGAGTTCGGTGCTGCGGAACCCAGCAGGGCCCACACTCCCAGTTTCCTCTGAGCAGCCAAGCAGGTTGGGGCCCTCTGACCTGTGACTCTGTTTGTACCCCAGGCTTTATCCTGAGGGCAGTGAGCAGCCACCAAGGTAAAGGAAGCACAGGAATGACAATGGTCTGATTTGTAAAAAATAAAACAAAAACCCTTTAGCGGAAATGAGGAAAATGGGATTTAAAGGAGAAAAAAACCCAGCAAACCATCAGAGTAGAGCTGGTGAGAGGGGCCTGGGATAGGGTAGTGACAGCAGAGAGAGATACAAAGAACTGGACACAACCAAAAAGTCCATTTAGGGGAGGAGTAGATAGGATTTGATGATTGGTGTGTCACCCTGACATACAAATCTGTGGTTTCCAGTAAATGAGGGAGGCAGTTAGTTGAGATGGTACATTGAGTTTCCTTTTGCTACTGCAACAAATTATAAAACAAAACAACAAAAAAACTAGTGGCTTAATACAAATTTATTCTCTTATAGTTCTGGAGGTCAGAAGTCCAGAGTCAATTTCAGTGAGCTAAGGTCAAGGTGTTAGCAGGGCTGGTTCCTTCTGGAGTGTCTGAGGGAGATTTCCTTTCCCTGCCTTTTTCAGCTTCTAGTGGTCATCTGTATCCCTTGGCTTGTGGCCCCTTCTTCCATCTTCAAAATGTATCACTCCAACCTCTGCTTCCAGAATCACATTGCCTTCTCCTCTGAGGGGCTCCTCACATAAGAAATACTGTGATTACATCAGTCCACTCAGATAATCCAGGATAATTTCTCCATCTCAAGAGTACTTAATCACATCTGTGAAGTTTCTTTTGCCTTGTGAGGTGACATTGACAAGTTCCAGGGGGTAGAATGACATTGGCAGGGGTGGGGGGCATTTTTCAGCCACAGAGGTTTCCTTCATTTATTTGAGCAACAGCAGCTCCACATATCTGTACCTCCTCATGGAAGGCAGAGGCCGTTACCAGCCCCGTGGAGCCTTCTGGTCCTCCCCGTCCAGTTGTCTGCTGCTCAGAGAGACCCAGTAGACTCTCAGTAGGATAATTTCCATATTTCCCTTAGTAGCACATACAGCTTTGTCACTCATATATTCAGCTTTTTTAGAATATTTCTCATAGCGCAAGATAAGGACCAAAAGAAATCATACCAGCATCTCATTTTCTAATTGGAAAATCTTCTGTCAGAATCACAACCAGCAGTTGAGATAAATTAAGCTTGTTGTAGGTCATCAAACCATTCTTTGCTTCATTAAAGCCCAACAGTGGTCCCTTTATGTGTTTAAAAATATGACTGAGTTTTATAATAAATTGATTCATAAACAATTTTCAGGAGTACATCTTAAGCAAAAACTAAAATGCATCTCAAATGTTTGTCTCTGGAGAAGCAAACTCATTGCAGAGTCCCCACTTTGTTTTCACTTGAAGTCCTCACTTAAGAGTAATAAGTCCCTTTGTCAAGGACTCTATTTCCCGGTTATATTTCTGCTCCAGACCTATCAGCTTGCCTTTCTTATTTTCCAGGTATTTAGAATCTGTCTTTTCCTTCTCACTTTTATTTTATGTGTAGCCCATCTCCTTTGATTTGTAACTGTGGGTTTGTTAGTAAAAATGGAAGAGAGGGTCTTCATAAATAGATTGTACTGGGAACAGTCTCGGTGAAGTTTTAAATAACTCCTTACTTCTTAGATTCAATTCAAAATAAGTCACCTTGCAGGAGCAAAAGTGCTTCTTGAGCGGGATTAGTAAACCCTTCCCAGATAAGTACTAAAGAGAGATGAATGAACTCACGAGGGTCCCAGGCACTGGGTGGACCACCTGGCTCCCCACTGAGATGGGATGTGGTATGACGTCTGCATCCTGAGCTGGACTCCATGAGACACAAGCAGCTGCTGCTCAGATCTGAGCTGAGAGGTAGTGACTTTAACCTTGGGCAGTAATCAGAGTTCCAAATGGCAGGGGCTCTGCCAGATAGAGGGATGAAGAGAGGGTTTTCAGGCACCATGACCGGTCACCAGCTGCAGAAATTTCTTAGAAAGGAGAGATGGCTAGGAGAGGGAGAATAAGAAGAAGTATTAACACAATCAAAGTGTAACTGTATCATTACCAAGCATCACAATTTAATCACCAAACATGGCAGAAAGGTTCTTTTGTAATTAGAAAAATCAGCAGGTTAGTCACACACTAATCAAGACCTATTTTTGCTTGAATTAGGTCAGTCTTCGTTAAATGCCTCTCTAGAAATAGGCAGAGGTCGAACTCCCCATGGGTGGTTTGCACTGATGAAGCAGACATGACTCATGTTTGCTCATCTTATAAGCTGTACAGATGGCTGATGGAACTCCTCCTGCCAACTCCCCAGAGAATGAAGAACCCTCCCCACCCCACCCCCATCTTCACTGGAAGCCCGGCAAATGCACTTCAGAGTAGGCAAAGTGGTTTCTGAACTGATTCTCATACCAGCGGGGCACAAAGTTTCCTTGACCCCTTGCTAACAGAGTGCCAGGAAAGTATATCAGCCAGGTGCATAGTCGTGGCTGGACAGAGGAGTTCCTGGTATCTTTGTGGACCGGTGAGTCACTGAAGTGAAATAAATAACCACTATAGCTGAGTCTTCATGCAGTGACCAACTTGTTTCAATTCGCCTGAAAGGCCTGCATCCTGGGGATCACCTGGGTACTGGGCAAACCAACCATTGGTCACCATAGGCATCTTTACAAAGGTTAAGATCCAAGACCAAATCTTTACTTGACAGATACTCTAGGTTCCTCCCAGTGGATAAAAATTACTGCATGAGAAAATGTTCAAGATGAAAAGGATATTAGGAATTATTTGATCCAAGCGAATCAGAAGCCACTGGGCTATTTGTTGAAAATGCAGATTCCTGAGTTTTACCTCCAGAAATACTAAATCAGTAGGTCTGAGGTGGAGTTCCATGTTTTACAATTTTATATGCACTCTGGATGATTCAGATTACAAGTGGTCCAAGAAGCCATGTTTGAGAAATAGGGATTTAATTCCAGTGCCTCATTTTATTGATAAATCCGTGCTGTGTGAGACCACACAATATGCCATTTACAGCCTGATCTAAAATAAACCTCAAAAACACACCCTCTTCCAGTCCAAAGTTATTTTCATTTACAGCATTTGGGGGCTATGTAGTTCTTTTTTTCTTGCGAAAGTCTGTTTACATTATCCTTCTAGAATATATCATCTGAGACAATATTTGACAAAAAGGAAAACTGAGACTCATTAGATACAGCTATGTTTACGGGGTTTAGCATTTCTTCTCTGTGAGTAGCTGATGTCAGCTTCAAGGAAAGAGGTGTAATGTTTTGTTTTTCTTATTGAGGAGTTTCTTAGAAGCATTAGCTGCCTTGAACTAGTCTGCTCTTATACACGAGGTTCTGAGACCTCACAATGACTCAGCCGGGATAAAGGATGTTAATTATAAAGATACCTGGGATTAGACAAACACGCAAAAATATCTTAATTCATGCTCCCAAATTTGCATCTTGTGAAATTGGACCCCAGATATTTTGTGTGAGTGTGCCTCATCTCTGGTGTGCCCATACCATGTAGAACCAGTCTTTAAATATAAAAGTGTAAGCTTTTGAAAGTAGTATTTTAAGGTAGTTCTGGCTAAAAAGGTGGCAATTTGGGATAGGCCCTGTTTTGTGCAGTTTCATTCCCTCTGTGGGTAACTTTCATTTACTGCAATAGAACTGTCCTTTGGAGCTATCTATAATCTAATTTCTCTTCCAAAAGACAGTTCTTTAAATATTTGAAGATAATAATTAAGACTTCTTCAGGCTAGATATCTCTAAAATTTAGGTGTCCCTTTTCCAAGCTCTTTGTTCTCCTCCAGGTTTGATCTAGAACATTGCTGTCTTCTGAAAGTATATCACGCAGAACTGAACCCAGTTCCTCAGTCCCATTCTCTTCTGTCACACCAACATCCATCATTAGAACTAGGTGGAAAAAGTGAAGGGAGGGGACACATCTCACTTGGAGGCTTGAAGATTTCCAAGTCTAAAGACAGTTTGTGAAAATAGACCCATCAAGGAGCAGAGGGAGAAAGCATTCAGGCCTCCCACCTGCCAGGTATGGACTGGGAATTGCTTTAGCAGTGGTGATAATAAATTGAATTCAGAGGAGCAAGATGGTGGAAGAGTAGGTGACCTAAATTTCGTCTGGTCCCAGGAATTCAGCTGGATAGGGATCAAACCATTCTGAACACCTACGAACTCAACAGGAGATCGAAGAGGAGAGTAGCAACAACTCTCTGAACAGAGAAGCGACCACTTTCTGGAAGGTAGGACGTGCGGAGAAGTGAATCCAAGGCGATATTTGGGAGGATAGACGGCAGGGGAGGGGGCCTCCGTCGGCCGCTTCTGGCAAGTGATAGAGCCGCGGAGCACTAAATCGGACCTTTTAGAAGTCGGTTCCGCTGAGGGACGTCGCTCCAGTGGCTAAGCGGGGGGGTGGAACCCTTGTGGGCCCCTCCCCAAGAAGATCAGCAAGAACAGCCTGCCAAGACCAAGTTTACCGATCAAGGAGAATGGGAGAACTCCAGCATTAGGGGAATACTGCACATAGAATTCATGGCTTTTTTCCCCCATGATTCTTTAGTCTTTCAAAGTTAATTTTTTAAATTTTCTGTTTTTTTCCTTTTCTATTTTTTGAATTTTTCTTTTTCCCTTTTTCAACCAACATCTTATCAATCCCTTTTTTAAAATCTTTTTTAGTTTTCATTTTTAGAATCGTATTCTGTCCCTTCATTGTAGTCACCTTATTTTTTGTATATATATAAGTTGTTCTCTCTTTAAAATTTTGTGATACATTTTCTTCTAACAGACCAAAATATACCCTAAATCGTTAGTATATGGCTTTGTTCTAGTCTCCTGCCTGATCACATTATCTTCCCCCTCTTTTTTATTCTTCTTTTTAATTTCTTTTTTCAACCAACTTTTTATCTTATCAATTCCTTTTATAGAATCTTTTATAATTTTCATCTTTATAGTCATATTCCATCACTTCATCCTATTTACCCTTATCTTTGTACATATATAAGCTTTTCTTTCTTTAAAATTCTGGGAGGCAGTTTCTTCTAACAGACCAAAATACACCCAAAACCTAGTGTGGGGCACTGATCTATTCACCACCCTGATCATATTTGATCATATTCCTTTTTTTTTCTTTCTTTCTTTCCCCCCTGGTTTTGGGTCTCTTCTGATTTGTTTGGTGTATATTTTTCTGGGGTCGTTGTTGCCCTGTTAGCATTTTGTTCTCTCATTCATCTATTCTCCTCTGGACAAAATTACAAGATGGAAAAACTCACCTCAAAAAAAAAAAAAAAGAATAAGAGGCAGTACCGACTGCCAGGGACCTAATCAATATGGACATTAGTAAGATATAGGAACTAGAGTTCATTCTGAACTCTATATATTATAAAGATTATAAAGATACTAGCTGGGCTTGAAAAAAACATGGAAGATACTAGAGAATCCCTTTCTGGAGAAATAAAAGAACTAAAATCTAAACAAGTCAAAATCAAAAAGGTTATTAATGAAGTGCAATAAAAAATGGAGGCTCTAACTGCTAGAATAAATGAGGCAGAAGAGAGAACTAGTGATAGAGAAAACCAAATGATGGAGAATAAAGAAGCTGAGAAAAAGAGAGATAAACAACTATTGGATCACGAGGGCAGAATTCGAGAGATAAGCGATACCATAAGATGAAACAACATTAGAATAATGGGGATTCCAGAAGAAGAAGAGAGAGAGAGGGGCAGAAGGTATATTGGAGCAAATTATAGCAGAGAACTTCCCTAATTGGGGGAAGGAAATAGGCATCAAAATCCAGGAGGCACAGAGAATCCCCCTCAAAGTCAATAAAAATAGGTCAACACCCTGACATCTAATAGTAAAACTTACAAGTCTCAAAGACAAAAAGAAAATCCTAAAAGCAGCCTGGGACAAGAGATCAGTAACCTACAATGGTAGAAACATAGATTGGCAGCAGACCTATCCACAGAGACCTGGCAGGCCCGAAAGGACTGGCCTGATATATTCAGAGCACTAAACAAGAAAGATATGCAGCCAAGAATCCTATATCCAGCTAGGCTGTCATTGAAAATAGAAGGAGAGCGAAAAAGCTTCCAGGACAAACAAAAACTAAAAGAATTTGTAAACACCAAACCGCCCTACAAGAAATATTGAAAAGGGTCCTCTAAGCAAAGAGAGAGCCTAAAAGTAACATAGACCAGAAAGGAACACAGACAATATACAGTAACGGTAACCTTACAGGCAATACAATGGCACTACATTCATATCTTTCAATAGTGACCCTGAATGTAAATGGGTTAAATGCCCCAATCAAAAGACACAGGGTATCAGCTTGGATAAAAAAACAAGCCCCATAAATATGACTGCAAGAGACTCATTTTAGACCCAAAGACACCTCCAGATTGAAAGTGAGGGGGTAGAACATGATTTACCATACTAATGGACATCAAAAGAAAGCTGGGGTGGCAATCCTTATATCAGACAAATTAGATTTTATTTTTTATTTCTTTTAAGAGATATTATTTATTTATTAAACAGAGAGACACAGCGAGAGAGGGAACACAAGCAGGGGGAGTGGGAGAGGGAGAAGCAGGCTTCCCGCCCAGCAGGGAGCCCAATGCAGGGCTCGATCCCAGGACCCTGGAATCATGAACTGAGCTGAAAGCAGATGCTTAATGACTGAGCCACCCAGGCACCCCAACAAATTAGATTTTAAACCAAAAACTATAATAAGAGATGAGGAAGGACACTATATCATACTTAAAGGATCTATCCAACAAGAAGATCTAACAACTGTAAATATCTATGCCCCTAACATGGGAGCAGCCAATCATATAAGCCAATTAATAACAAAATCAAACAAAATCAAAGAAACACATTGATAACAATACAATAATAGTAGGGGACTTTAACAACCCCCCCCTCAAAGAAATGGACCGATCATCTAAGCAAAAGATTAACAAGGAAATAAAGGCTTTAAATGACGCACTGGACCTAATGGACTTCACAGATATATTCAGAACATTCCATCCCCAAAGCAACAGAATACACATTCTTCTCTAGTGCCCATGGAACATTCTCCAGAATAGATCATATCCTAGGTCACAAATCAGGTCTCAATCGGTACCAAAAGATTGGGATGATTCCCTGCATATTTTCAGACCACAATGCTTTGAAACTAGAAATCAATCACAAGAGGAAAGTCAAAAAGAACTCAAATACATGGAAGCTAAAGAGCATCCTACTAAAGAATGAATGGGTCAACCAGGAAATTAAAGCAGAATTTAAAAAGTTCATGGAAGCAAATGAAAATGAAAATGAAAACACAACTGTTCGAAATCTTTGGGATGCATCAAAGGCAGTCCTAAGAGGAAAGTATATAGCAATGCAAGCCTTTCTCAAGAAACAAGAAAGGTCTCAAATACACAACCTAACCCTACACCTATAGGAGCTGGAGAAAGAACAGCAAATAAAGGCTAAACCCAGCAGGAGAAGAGAAATAATAAAGATCAGAGCAGAAATCAATGAAATAGAAACCAAAAGAACAGTAGAACAGATCAACAAAACTAGGAGCTGGTTCTTTGAAAGAACTAACAAGATTGATAAACCCCTGGACAGACTTATCAAAAAGAAAAGGGAAATGACCCAAATCAACCAAATCATGAAGGAAAGAGGAGAGATCACAACCAACACCAAAGAAATACAAACAATTATAAGAACATATTAGGAGCAAATCTATGCCAGCAAATTAGATTATCTGGAAGAAATGGGTGCATTCCTAGAGATGTATGAACTACCAAAACTGAACCAGGAAGAAATAGAAAACCTGAACAGACCCATAACCAGTAAGGAAATTGAAGCAGTCATCAAAAATCTCCCAACAAACCAGAGCCCAGGGCCAGATGGCTTCCCAGGGGAATTCTACCAAACATTTCAAGAATTAATACCTATTCTTCTGAAACTGTTCCAAAAAATAGAAATGGAAAGAAAACTTCCAAACTCGTTTTATGAGGCCACCATTACCTTGATCCCAAAACCAGACAGAGACCTCTTCAAAAGGAGAATTACAGACCAATATCCCTGATGAACATGGATGCAAAAATTCTCACCAAAATACTAGCCAATAGGATCCAACAGTACATTAAAAGGATTATTCACCATGACCAAGTGGGATTTATTCCTGGCTGCAAGGTTGGTTTAACATCCGCAAATCAATGTGATACAATACATTAATAAAAGAAAGAACAAGAACCATATGATCCTCTCAATAGATGCAGAAAAAGCATTTGACAAAGTACAGCATCCTTTCTTGATTAAGACTCTTCAGAGTGTAGGGATAGAGGGTACATACCTCAATATCATAAAAGCCATCTATGAAAAACACATAGCGAATATCATTCTCAATGGGGAAAAACTGAGACCTTTTCCCCTAAGGTCAGGAACACGGCAGGAATGTCCACTATCACCATTGCTATTCCACATAGTACTAGAAGTCCTAGCCACAGCAATCAGACAACAAAAAGAAATAAAAGGCATCCAAATCGGCAAAGAAGAAGTCAAAGTCTCACTCTTTGCAGAAGATACTTTATGTGGAAAACCCAAAAGACTCCACCCCAAAATTGCTAGAACTCATACAGGAATTCAGTAAAGTGGAAGGATATAAAATCAATGTACAAAAATCAGTTGCATTTCTATATACCAACAACAAGACAGAAGAAAGAGAAATTAAGGAGTTGATCCCATTTACAATTGCACCCAAAACCTTAAGACACCGAGAAATAAATCTAACCAAAGAGGCAAAGAATCTGTACTCAGAAAACTATAGAATACTCCTGAAAAAATTGAGGAAGACACAAAGAAATGGAAAAACGTTCCATGCTCATGGATTGGAAGAACAAATATTGTGAAAATGTCAATGTTACCTAGAGCATTCTACACATTTAATGCAATCCCTATCAAAATACCATCGACTTTTTTCAAAGAAATGGAACCAATAATCCTAAAATTTGTGTGGAAGCAGAAAAGACCCGGAATAGCCAGAGGAATGTCAAAAAAGAAATGCAAAGCTGGTGGCATCACAATTCTGGAATTCAAGCTCTATTACAAAGCTGTAATCATCAAGACAGTATGGTACTGGCACAAAACAGACACATAGATCAATGGAACAGAATAGAGAGCCAAGAAATGGATCCTCAACTCTATAATCAACTAACCTTCAACAAAGCAGGAAAGAATGTCCAGTGGAAAAAAGACAGTCTCTTCAACAAATGGTGTTGGGAAAATTGGACAGCCACATGCAGAAGAGTGAAACCAGACCATTTCCTTACACCACACACAAAAATAGACTCAAAATGGATGAAAGACCTAAATGTGAGACAGGAATCCATCAAAATCCTCGAGAACACAGGCAGTAACCTCTTTGACCTCAGTGGCAGCAACTTCTTCCTAGAAACATCACAAAGGCAAGGGAAGCAAGGGCAAAAAGGAACTATTGGGACTTCATCAAGATAAAGAGTTTTTGCACAGCAAAAGAAACAGTCAACAAAACCAAAAGACAACCGACAGAATGGGAGAAGACATTTGCAAATGACATATCAGATAAAGGGTTAGAATCCAAAATCTATAAAAAACTTATCAAACTCAACACCCCAAAAAACCAAATAATCAATCAAGTAATGGGCAGAAGACATGAACAGACATTTCTGCAAAGAAGACATCCAAATGGCCAACAGACACATGAAAAAGTGCTCAACAGCGCTCTGCATCAGGGAATCCAAATCAAAACCTCAATGAGATACCACCTCACACCAGTCAGAATGGCCTAAAATTAACAAGTTAGGAAACAACAGATGTTGGCGGGGATGTGGAGAAAGGGGAACTCACCCACACTGTTGGTGGGAATGCAAGCTGATGCAACCCCTCTGGAAAACAGTATGAAGGTTCCTCAAAAAGTTAAAAATAGAGCTACCCTCTGACCCAGCAATTGCGCTACTGGGTATTTACCCCAAATATACAAATGTAGTGATCTGAAGGGGCACTCCAATGTTTATAGCAGCAATGTCCACAATAGCCAAACTATGGAAAGAGCCTAGATGTCCATCAACAGCAAATGGATAACAAAGAAGTGGTATACACACACACACACACAGACACACACACACACACACACACACACACACACACACACTGGAATATTATGCAGCTATCCAAAAAAGAAATGCTGCCATTTGCAATGATGTGGATGGAACTAGAGGGTATTATGCTAAGTGAAATAAGTCAACCAGAGAAAGACAAGTATCATATGATCTCACTGATATGAGGAATTTGAGAAACAAGACAGAGGATCATAGGGGAAGAGAGGGAAAAATGAAACATAGATGAAACCAGAGAGGGAGACAAACCATTAGAGACTCTTAATCTCAGGAAACAAACTGAGGGTTGCTGGAGTGGAGGGGGGTGGGAGGGATCGGGTGGCTGGGTGATGGACTCTGCGGAGGGTAGATACTATGGTGAGTGCTGTGAATTGTATAAGACTGATGAATCACAGACCTGTACCCCTGAAACAAATAATACATTATATGTTAAGAAAAAAAAGAAAAAAATTAAGTCAAATAAATGCCACTTTTGATGAACGTTAAAAAAAAGAAAGAAAAAGAAAAACAAAGTTGGAAGCATCACAATTTCAGACTTCAAGTTATATTTCAAAGCTGTAGTAATCAAAACAGTATGGTGCTGGCACAGAAACAGACATATAGATCAATGGAACAAATAGAAAACCCAGAAATAAACCCACAATTATATGGCCAATTAATCTTCAACAAAGGAGGCAAGAATATGCAGTGGGAAAATATCTTCAACAAATGGTGCTCGGAAAACTGGACAGCAATATGCAAAAGAATGAAACTGGACCACTTAAACTATACACAAAATAAATTCCAAATGGATTAAAGACCTAGATGTGAGACAAGAAACCATAAAAATCCTAGAAGAGAACACAGGCACTAACTTCTCTGACATTGGCCATAGTAATGTTTTTCTAGATATGTTTCCTGAGGCAAGGCAAATAAAAGAAAAAATAAACTATTGGAAACTACATCAAAATAAAAAGCTTCTGCATAGTGAAGGAAACAGTTAACAAAGCTAAAAAGCAAACTACAGAATGGGAGAAGATATTTGCAAATGACATATCTGATAAAGGGTGTATCAAAAATATATAATTTATACAATCCACTCCCCCCCACAAAAAATCTAATAAAAATGGACAGAAGACATGAACATTTTTCTAAAGAAGACGTACAGATGGCCAACAGACACATGAAAGGATGCTCAACATAACTCATCCTCAAGGAAATACACATTGACACTACAATGAGATATCTCTTCACACCTGTCAGGAAATGGCTAGAATCAACAACACAAGAAACAACACATGCTGGTGAGGATATGAAGAAAAAGGAATCCTCTTGCACAGTTGGTGGGAATCAAACCAGTCCAGCCACTGCAGAAAACAATATGGAGTTTCCTCAAAAAGTTAAAAATAGAACTACCCTATGATCTAGCAATCACACTATTGATATTTACCCAAAGAATACAAAAATACTAAATCAAAGGGATACATGCACCCCTATGTTTATAGCAGCATTATAACAGTAGTCAAGATATGGAAGCAGCTCAAATGTCCATTGATTGATGAATGGATAAAGAAGTGGTATATATGTGTACACACACACACACCACACACACACACACGAATATATTACTCAGCCATGAAAACGAAAGAAATCATAGCACTTGCTATGACATGGATGGTGCAGATAGTATAATGCTAAGCAAAATAATGAGTCAGAGAAAGACAAAAACCATATATTTCACTCCTGCGGAATTTAAGAAACAAAACAACTAAGTAAAGGGGGAAAGAGAGAGAGAGACAAATCAAGAAACAGGCCCTTAATTATAGAGAACAAACTGATGATTACCAGAGGGTAGGTAGGTGGAGAAGGGATGGGTGAAATAGATGATGGGGATTAAGGAAGTGAACTTGTGATAAGCACTGGGCGATGTATGGAATTGTTAAATCACTGTACTGTACACCTTAAACTAATATAGCACTGTATGTTAACTAACGAATTAAAGTAAAAACTTAAAGTATCTTGTAAAAAGCCTATAGTTGAGTCTTGCTGTTTTTTTTCTTTTTCTTTTAAAATCAAACTTGACAATCTCCATATTTCAGTTGAGGGACTAGCACCATTTATACTCAATGTAGTTACTTATGGGGTTGGAAATCTATCTTCCTATTTGTCTCATCTATTCTTTGTCCCTTTTTACCTATTTTCTCTCTTTAGGGATTAAGTATCTTAATTTAATTTCTATCTTGTTTAATTTCCATTCTTGGTATTTTAGCTACAGTTTTTAAAAAAGTTTTTAGTGGTTGCTCTAACATTGATAAAATATATCTTCAACCTTTCACAATCCATCTTCTAATTTTATTCTATGTCATATGTAGTATGAAGTCTATTCAATAGTATAACCTATTTTCCTCTCCCATTCTTATGCTATTTTTATCACATATTTCATTTCTACATATAAGCTCCACAAAATATAATTTTTTAAGAAGTCAATTATGTTTTTAAGAATGTTGAAAATGAGAAAAAAGTATTTCATATTTACACCATGTTTCTTTATGGGCCCTTTGTTTTTTTTGCATCAATTTGTGCTTCCATTATTTTCCTTCTGCTTCCTACAGCAATTCCTGTAGTGCATATCTACTACTGATAAGGTCTCCCAGCCTTGGTTTATCTAAAAAATTTTGAATTTTACCTTCATTTTAAAAAGATGCTTTCACTGGTATAAAATTATAGGTTGTTTTATTTTTCTTTCATAACCTGGAAACTTATTTTATTTTCTTCTGGATTGCACAGTTTTCAGCAGAAGACTAGAAATCCTTCTCTGTCTCCTTCTACATAATGTAATCTTTTTTTCCCTTTGGCTCTTGTTAAGCTCGCTTGGTATCAGTTTTCATAACTTTGCTTAGGATATGCCTTGGTGTGGTGTGTGTACATACCTGTGTGTATGGGTGAGTATGTGTATTTATCTTACCTGGAGTTAATTTTTTTTAATCTGTGAGTTTTTTACTTTTCATCAATTTCAATGTTCATTTACTATTTCTTCAGATTTTTTCTACCTTTCTTCCACTCTTACTCCTCTTCCACTTATACAGTTAGACTACTTACTAATATCTATAAGTCATTGAGGTTCTGGTTTTTTTTTAAAACATTTTATTTATTTATTTGACAGAGAGAGACACAGCGAGAGAGGGAACACAAGCAGGGGGAGTGGGAGAGGGAGAAGTAGGGCTTCCTGCCGAGCAGGGAGCCCGATGTGGACCTCGATCCCAGGACCCTGGGATCATGACCTGAGCCAAAGGCAGACGCTTAACGACTGAGCCACCGAGGAGCCTGAGGCTCTGTTCTTATACTTTTTAGTACTTTTCCTTCTCCATACTTCATTTTATGAACAGATTATCTTGCTATACCTTTGGGTTTATAGATCTTTTCTTCTGTCTAACCTGTTGTTTAATCCTATCCAGTGAGATTTTAACTTCAAATACTTTATTTTTCATATCTGAAGCTCCATTTGATTATTTTTATATCACCATTGATTTTCTCATTATGTTCATCATTTACTTTAAATATTTGAACAAAGTTATAGTAACTATTTTAAACATCCTTGTTTCTAATTCTATTATTTCTGCATCTGTTCTTATTGACTGATTTTTGCACGAATTATGAGTCACCATTTTCCTGTTTCTTGGAAAGCCTAATAATTTTTATTGAATATTGGACTTTGTGAATATTACGTTGAGTGTCTAGTTTGCATTGTCTTTCTTTAAAGAGTGCTGGTCAGGCAGTTAAATAATTTGCAGATGTTTGTCCTTTTGAGATGTGTTTGAAATTTTCTAGAGGAAGTCTAGAGTATTTTTCACCTATGATAGTACAGCTCTACTGCTGAGCTGTGGCATCTCCACTGGATGTCCTGGTGTGATCACCAATGGCTCTCCAATCTGACTGGTCATAGTTTGAATACCTCCCACAGCTTAAACATCACACCAACCTGTGTGAGCTTCTAGGGATTATTCTAATTACAATTCTCTGGGTATTCTCTGCCTGGTATTGTAAATTTTCCTCTATGAATGTGCAGCCTAATACTAAACAAAGACTCATGAGGATCCTTCTTCAGGTTTCTGGAGTTTTTTTCCAGCTCACATCACATGTTTCTAAAATTCTAAACTGTAACACCCAACAGCCTTAACTTTCTTGAGCTTTAATTTTCTAAGTTAGAAATCTCTATCTGAAATTAGATTACTTCTAGATTAGAAATTCCTATCTCCTGAATTCATTAAGGTTACTGGGCTCTGCTTGGGTTGACCCCACCTCCACTATGCTCACTGTCCAGAAATTGCCTCCAGGCAGAAATACAAGGTCGTTAGGGGATTCACCTTACTTTTTTCTCTCCATTAGCAATTAAGGGTCACAAAACTGTGTTGCTTGTTGTACAATGTCTGAAAATAGTTGTTTCAATTGCTAGAGTGTGTTCCATCCCCCAATTCATATGTTGAAATCAAATGCATAGTGTGATAGTATTTGGAGGTGGAGCTTTTGGGAGGTGATTAGGTCATAAGAGTTGACCCTCATAAACAGAATTAATGCTCTAATAAAAGAGCTCCTTGGCCCCTTCTCCTATGTGAGGACACAGTGAAAAGATGGCCATCAATGAACCAGGAAGTGGGCTCTCAACAGGCACCAAGTCTGCAGGTGCCTTGATCTGGAGTTACTAGCCTCCAGAACAGTGAGAAATAAATTCCTATTGCTTACTATCCACCCAGTCTACGGCAAATTGTTACAACAACCCAAATGTGCTAAGACACATATATTTTGTCTAATTTTCTGGTTTATGGTGGGAGGTCTCCCCTAGTCCTTATTTCATCATGGCTTTAAGCAGAAGTCCAGTCAGAGATCTTTTATTTAATCAGTTTTTTTATATATAAGCTAAAGATTTCATCTTGACTCATTCATGTAAAGGAAAAGTTTATATACAATGTAAATAGAGAAAGGATAGGCAAAGAGGAGGTGAAAGAGTGAGTTTGCCAAAGTGTGAGTTTAGGTCCCTCATCTTTTAACCCAATCTGACTTTGATCATCTTTAGTAATGTTTTGAAAGTACAAAAAGGAAATATTTAGTTTCCTTTCATTGGCTTCTAGATAAAATAGTGCAGATTCTAAAAGTAATTAGGCTGAACTAGTAAGCAAAATGGGTTTCATGCCTTGAGGGAAGTTTTGATCCAAGCCTGTAACTCCATAGATTTAAGGTTAGTTACAAGTGATAAGCCTATTCTGGTGTTATCCAGAGTCCTTTCGTCCTGAAGACTAATCAGCCTTCCCTGTAAGCCTGAAAGATTAGGAGAACAAAGACCCATGGATACAGCCCTGAATGTTCACAGAAGAGTGTATAAAGATGGGACCCAAAAGTTAATTCCCCAGCCCTGGTAAAATTTATAAATAACAAAATAGATACATCAATAATGCCTAAATAAAGCTGAAAATAACCCTTTGCTGAAAATTTTCCTTTAAAAGCTCTCACTTGTTATCATTTAGTCTGAGCTGAAAGCTAGTGGGAGAAACAGGTACTATCTGTATATTTAGGGATCACCCTTTCTGTTTCTCAGCCGGAAGCTATAGTGCATCCACAGGAAGCATTATGTCCAGTAGATGTAAATTATTAGCATCATCACTCCCAGCATATTCCCCTATATTATAAGAATTCATATCAAAAGAAATAAAACTTTTCTTCTACATTCAATAACCAGGGTCCCTTGGGAAGCTCTTCCTTGTTTTGACTCAAACTTGCAGAGCAGCAACTGTTACTGCTGTGAAAGGATGAGTTTTAGAAAGAATTATATTGTCTCTGCAAAATTGTTTTCTTTGTGAAAGCTGCAAGGTGGTAAGGAACACACAGGGTATATGTCTACATATTCAAAAACATGAATGCATGTGTGTATTTAAAGTTTGTTCCAAATGGAAAACTTTTATTGAGACTTTTCTAGACTCTAGAAACTGTGTTACATACTAGGAGGGATATGCAGATGTTAAATAAGGAAGGACTTTAAATGAAATAAGCTCACAAGTCAGATGAGAGATTGACATTAAATACATAATTCTAAGACACAGCAAAGAGTAACAGGGTGTAAAATGCTCAAAGGAGACACATATATACAAACCCAAGAGAGTGGAAGTGTCAACTAGTATCTGGCACATAGTAGATTCTCAATAAATATTTAGTTAGTGGACGAATTGATGATGAGTACATTTGTCTCCCCTTCCTTCAACATAAAACAATTTCTACTCTCAAAAATGGAATAATAGGGACCATATTTAACCTCCATCTGAAACAATAAAAAAAATTCAAATATATGAAACAATGGTTTGAAGACACTGAATATAAGGCAATAAAGGAGAGTGATTGTAGGAGTGCTGACAACACTAATCACTTGGCCCCTCCATCTTGTTCTCCCTCTGGGCACACAGATAGCACCATTTTAGATAACTACCTTGTGGTCTCACCACCATGCCCCTCACCCCATAAAAGCGGGGATTAAGGTCTGGATAGGGGCAGAGAATACCTGCATAGTGCCCTGGATAGTCCCTGTCCACCCATCTCCCCTGTCAATAAGTTACTGTAAATGAAACTCTGTATAAATAATATTCAGTGGTTTGTTTTTTGTTTTGTTTTGTTTGTTTTTGTATTAAAGTGGCTTTCTCATTCTGGAGGATACATTACTGACCCCCTCCCACCTTCTAACAGTGATCTTGAGAGGTAGGAAATACAGTGATTCCTATGAGAGATGAAACACTGTAACTGCCCGAGTTTACTGCTTTGAGAAAAATATCCAGGCCATAGTGCAGGGTTGATGGGAGGAGGACCATGTGGAGCCCAAAGAACTTCCAGAGTGAGGAGAAGAGTGGAGAATTTGTAGGAGACTATAGGGCTCAAGTTGGTAGAATAGAATACCAGAAAGCAAAGAACTACACAAAAAGAGAACTCTGGAGATATGCAAAGACTACCCTTGAGTATTAAGCTGAATACTGATCAACGCATGCATATGAGGAAACTGCCCAAGTCTGGGGAAGAACTATTTAAAAATAATCAGAAGTAACAATTCCTAGAGGTAACATTGTTGGTGATTAGACAGGACTTGGAATACTATGTGTTCCCCCAACAGACTGAAACCCAGATTAGGGAGGCATTGGGTAGAGTACAAAAAGGCTTTCACCTCAGTACTGGGAATAATAAGCCAGAGATTGATAAGTATTCCAGTCCTGCCTTATATATCTTAACAACAAAACTTGAAAGGATCAAACTGTTCTTAGATAATACAACTCCCAACCAGAACAAAGCTCAAGTATGTGGGAATACAAAAATATCCAGCACCCCCCACCGGGTTAAAGTTCAAAATGTTTGACATCCAATCAAAATTGCCAGCATGCAAGAAGCAGAAAATACAACCCATTGTGAGAAATTAATTAATTGAAACTGACTTAGAACTGACACAGATATTAGAATTAGCAGACAAGAACATTAAAACAATTATTATAGTTGTGTTCGTATGTTCCAAATCTTAAGAGATATGGTATATACAAAATGACTAAAATTGCACTTCTAGAGATGAAAATCACAAGTGCAAGATGAAAAATAAACTGAAAAGATTAATAGCAGATTAAAGAGAAGAAAAGGTAAGTTTCAGGACATAATAGAAAACACACACACCAGAAAAAAAGAATTTAAAATGTTAACAAAACATCAGTGATCTGAGACAACCTCAGGTCGCCCAATAAAACATGTAATTTGAATCTTTGAAAATCCTACAGAAAAATGATTAAAAAATAATGGTTGAACAAATTTCCAAAATTAAAAAGTATAAACTCATAGATCCAAAAACTCGATGAATCACAAAAGAAACGGGAATAAAAATACTCTAAGGCATATCAAATCAAATTGCTCAAAACCAGTGCTATAAGAAAATCTTAAAAGATCCAGAGAAGAAATACATGATATATGCAGAAAGTGGAATGTTGAAACTGGCCTCCCAAGATGTCCACGTTCTAATCCTTGGAACCTATAAATACATTAGGTCACATGGCAAAAGGAATTAATTTAAAAGATGGAATACAATTTACTGATCAAGCAACCTTAAGACAGGAGAATTATCCTGGATTATCTAAATACTAGGATATCTGGGCTCAATGTAATCACAAAGGTCCTCCAAAGAGGAAGAGGGAGACAGAAGAGAGAACCAGAGAGATGACAGTGTGAGGAGGACTTGGTTGCTGATTTTAAAGTCGGGGGAGGGAAGTCATAAGCCAAGGAATGCTAGAGGTCTCTCGAAGCTGGAAAAGGCCAAGAAAATGCATTATATCTGTAGCCTTCAGAAAGGAATGCAGCCATGTCAATTTTTGATTTTAGCCCAGTAAGACCCATTTCAGACTTGAATATTTTTCCAGAACTATATAAATTAGTACTGTTTTAAGTCACTAAGCTTATCATAATTTGTTACAGCAGCAAATAAAAAAGCAATACACAGAAGAACAACAAAAGGATGAAATCTAATTTTTTATCAAGAAGCAATGTAAGAAAGAAGATACTTGAATAATATTTGTGAAGTACTAAATTTAAAAATTCAACCTAGAATTCTATACCCAGGGAAAGTATCTCTTAAAATAAAGGTGAAATAAAGTTTCCTTTTAGATATACAAAAGCTGAGAGACCCACCAAAAGAAATGTTAAATGAGGTCCTTCAGGAAGAAAGAAATGCCATCAGATGGAAATATGAATCTACACAAAGAAATAAAGAGCCCTGGAAATAACTACCATGAGTAAATATAAAATATTTCTATTACTTAAATATTTTAAAAATATAATGTTTAAATAAAATAATGTATTTGGTGGTTTACAACATCTGTGAAAGTAAAAAATATGACAACAATAGGGCACATGTCAGGAGAGGTGAAATAAAAGTATACTACTGGAAGTCTCTTGTATTTGGTGAGGAGTGGTACAATATCACTTGAAAATAGACAACTGACAAGTCCTAAGTTAAATATGTATACTATAAACTCTAAGGCAATCCCCCAAAATTATAAAATGAAGAGTTATGTTGAATAAGACAAAAAATGAGATGAAATGGAATTATAAAAAAATCCTCACTGACTTCAAAAGCCAAGAAAAAGGAGAAGGGAATGAAAGCCACATTGGACAAACAAAAAACAATAGCAAGATGATAAATGGTCTAAATATCCCAACTAAGGGAAAAAAAATTGTCAGATTGACCTAAAAAAAGCAAGATTCAAAATCTATGCTAACTACAAGAAACACAATTCAAATATAAAGACAGAAATAGATTAAAGTAAAAGTATGAAAAATACACAATGCTAACAATAGTAGAAAATAAAAGCTGAAGTGGCTATATAATATTAAACAAATAAATTGCAGAGCAAACATTACTACTATATATAAAAGACAATTATTCCATAATAACAAAGGATATTACAAATAACCATCATAGAAATTTAGGCACACATATAACAGAATTTCAAAACACATCAAGCAAAAAACTGGCAACTACAAGGATAAATAAACATATCCATAATTATTTGTGGACATTTCAATATCTTCTCAGAATAATTGATAAACAAGTAAATCCATGATGATATAGTATACTTAAATAAGACTCTCATTTAATTTGATCTAGTTAAGAGCATAGAAAATTTAACACAATTGTAGAATATACATTTTTTTCAAATGCACAAACAATATTTACCAAGATAGACATATTGTAGACCATAAAACATATCTCAGGAACTTAAAATTATTCAAGTCATACAAAGTATGTTGTCTGATTACTATGTAATTGAATTAAAAACCATTAGCAGAAATATCTCTGGAAAACACCAAAAATATCTGGAAAACTAACACACTTCTAAATTATTTAATGAAAATGAAACAAACATATAAAAATTTGTGGGATGTCACAATTTTATAGAATTAGTGCCAATATTAGAAGAGAAGAAAGTCTCATATGAATGACCTTAGCTTCCACTTTGGGCAACTAGAGAAAGAAGAGCCAATGAACGCAAGAAGTAGAATAAAGGGAATAATAAATGTCAAGAGCATAAATCAATGAAATAGAAAACAGGAAAATAGAGAAAATCAACACCCAAAAGCTGATTCTTTGATATCAAGTGATAAATATCTAGCTAGATTGGAGATTAATATGGATTATGGATATTAAAAGGCTAATAAGTAAATATTATACATAAATTTATGCCAATAATTTGACAGCTTAGATAAAATTTGTAGTCAAAAACCTTCAGAGTACTCCCAAGTAATTCTGCGCATCCATCATTAAACAGATAACAAAACAGGCATAGAAACATTACAAGAAGTGAATTACAAACAACAGGCCTCATAAACTAGTTGCAAAGTCCTGTACAAAATTTTAATATCCAAATTTGGTAATATATAAAAACAATAATATCAAATGACCAAATGGGGTTTTCCAGGAATGCGAGGTTCGTTTAACATGCAAAAATCAATCAGTGTAGGAGGAATTCTGGAAGATGGCAGAGTAGGCAAGCACCAGAAATATATCTTCTCAATTAGACAACAATTACACTGGCAGAATCTGTGTGATATAACGACTTTGGAACTCTGCACTATAGACTGAAGCCTTGTAACTTCCAGGGAAAGACTCCAGTAGTAACTTGCAGTTAATTTCAGTCAACTTCAGCTCTTAACACAGTAGCAGTTATGAATTCCCACCCCTCTCAGCCCATTATGATGAGTAGCAATGCATGTTTTCCTGGAGTAGCTTGCAGGAGCCAGAGTGGGCAAAAAGAACCCCGTCCTTCAAATGTTAGGGATCTGTGCTCTGACTGCTGATTCTGATCACAGAGGTACAAAGGAGGTAGCAGCTAATGTTGTTGTATCTCCCCTATCTTTGTAAGCCCATCCCCTTCTGATTAAAGTGACTTCTACAGCATTTAAAGAGCCAGCATAATTTTGTTAAGATCCAGAATAATTTTATTTCATTATTTACTTTTTGAGAGCTCGAAATTGAAGACGAGGACATTCAAAAGCAGCCATATAGATGGCAGGAATTAGAAAGTCACCATGCATGCCCAAAGAAAGGTACAGATTCAGAAAAGACCTAAGAAGAACTTAAATTTACAACTAAGGTGATCCCTTGGCACAGAGATGGCCAACACACAAAAAACTAAAAACAAATGAACCAACACAAACCAGGAAAACTGGAGAAAGGAGAAAATCAGATTTTCAGAGTTACCACATTTATTTGATTCAAGTGTCCAGTTCCCAACTAAAAATCCAGGCATACAAAGAAATAGGAAAACTTTTTTTCATTTATTTTTTCATTTTTATAAATATTTTATTTTTTTAAATTTTAATTTCAGATGGTGTTTGTCATACCATAAGACTTATTATGTAGTTACTTGTTTGTGCATTTATTCCCCCCTCCCCGACCCCTACAAGAATGAAATATCTTGTATGGAAGGACTTTATCTAGCTATTGACTACAGTATCCCCAGTACCTCAGACCGTGCTGGTTCCATAGTAAATCTCATGGGTATTTGTTGACTCAGTCAATGAATCAGTGAATTAAAATATATGAGTCCAAACATGAAAGATGGAAGACTTCCTCTATGCTCACTTTCCTCCCTGCTGGTTTGGAGCAGACAAGGGCAGAGGTTCTTAGCCCTTGAGAGCTTGTAGACAGAATTCAGAAGACTCATGAACTTGGATGGGAACAAATTTTATCTTTTAGCTAGCCCCTAACAGAAAATTAGCATTTCTTTCACTTACGATGGCAATTAGATAACACCACTATTACTAGTAATACTTGTGATTTGGTTGCCAGTCAAAATCACAGATATCTTATATCACATTTCTACTGCTATAGATATCTTGAAATATTATTTACCCTCACCACTACTTCAAAAGTATGGTGGTTATTAGAACTATGGTGCTAGAGCTAGTTAATGTTAATTAAAAGCACATGTATTTACTGTGTAATAAATTCATTTTAAACACATTTTAATAAATTATGTCAGTATAATTGCTTATCTTTATAATCCCATATCTTTTATGTATTTAAAAATGTTATACTTAGGCTTTATCAGTGTGAAAGATGGGTCCGTGGCGCACACACACAAAATGAAGGACCCTACATCTGAATTGGCAGAGTCACAAGATATAAGGAGAGTGGGTCCATGAATTACCACAAGAGGAGAGCTGCCAGTTAAAAAGTAGCCCCTTCTTTCAACTATTAAGGGTATGAGAAAAAAAAACTTCTATTGTTTTTGATCCTTTATTTATGTTGGGGAATATTTCTTTTTTTTATTTGTTTCTTAAAGATTTTATTTATTTCAGAGAGAGAGTGAGCACAAGCTGGGGGGACAGGCAGAGGGAGAAGCAGACTCCCCTCCAAGCAGGGAGCCTGACGTAGGGCTCAATCCCAGGACTCTGATATCATGACCTGAGCTGAAGGCAGAGGCTTAACTGACTGAGCCACCTAGGCACCCCAACATGGCTCATTTAAAGAAAAAAGTAAACCAACAAAAAGTGTCCCTGAAAAAGAACTAATCTGCTAAATAGGGACTGTCTTAAGGAAGACAAGGAGAAAATGAAGAAAATGATGAACAAATTGGAAATAAAGAAAAAGATAGAAAACAAAAGAAAAACCTAAGAAGATGTTTTGGAACTGAGAAGTACAGCAACTGAAGTTGAAAATTTACTAGAGGAACTCAAAAGCAGATCTGAGCAGACCAGAGGAAGAATTAGCATATTTGATAATTGAATAATGAAATTACTGAGTCTGAGGAAAAGAAAACAGATTTAAAAAAAAAAAAAGTATTCAGAGCCTAAGGGACCTGTAAGATAACCAAGTGGACCAATATACATATTGTGGGAATCCTAGGAAAAGAAAAATGGGCAGAGAGAATATTTGAAAAAGTTGTGTTTGGAAACTACCCAAATTTGATGAAGGGCATGAATATAAACATTATGAAGCTCAACAGACTCCAAGCACGATGAACCCAGACTCATACTAAGACATATTATAATCAAACTGTCAAAAGCCAAAGATAGAATTTTGAAAGCAGCAAGAGAGGAGCAACTTGTCACATATAACGGATCATCAATAAGTTTATTAGCATAGTTCCTATCTGAAACTTTGGAGGCCAGAAGACAGTGGGCTGATACAAAATGCTAAAAGAAAAAAAAATGTCAACCAAGAATCCTATATCTGGCAAAACTGCCCTCCAAAAACATGGGAAAATTTAAGTTATTCTCAGATAACCAAAAACTGAAGGAGTTTATTACCACTATATCACTTCCTGCAAACAAACAAACAAAACAAACATAAAGGGGGTCCTATAGGTTGAAATGAACAGACACTAAGAATATACACAAAAGGAAATGAGAGAGGAATTTGAATGTTTCACTACAAAAAAGTCAACTAAGCACAAAAAATTATAATAATGCCAGAAACAAAAGACCAAAAAGCTATAGGTATATAGAAAACAAATATCAAAATGACTGAAGTCAATCCTTCCTTAGAAGTAACTACTTTAAATGTAAATGGACTAAACTGTCATATCAAAAGACAGATTGGCAGAATGGATAAAAAAACATGACCCAAGCATGTGCTGTCTCAAAGAGACTTGCTTTAGATCCAAAGATATAAATAGATTGAAAGTGAAAGGCTAAAAAAGATATTCCATGCTAATAGTAACCAAAAGAGAGCAGGAGTGGCTCTATTAATATCACATGAAATAGACTAAATAAAAAAAAACTGTATGAGACAAAGAAGAACATTATATATTTAAAAAATTCAAGACAGCAAAAAGTTATGATTATAAACACTTACTTACCCAATAACAGATTATCAAACTATATAATGAAAACATTGGCAGTATTAAGGGGAAATATAGTTGTACAATAATATTTGACAAGTTCAATACCCTGCTCTCAATAATGTATAGAACAATCAGATAGAAGATAAGTAAGGAAATAGAGGACTTGACAACATAATAAACTAACTAGATCTAAGAGACATACACAAAAACACTCTACCCAACAACAGAATACACATTCTTCTCAAATACATTTTAAAATATAGGTATCATACATAATATCTTCTCTGACTACAACAGGATGAAATTAGAAATCAATAACAGAAGAAAAATTAGAAAATTCACATATTTGTGGAAATTAAAAAACATTCTTAAACAACCTATGAGTGAAAGAAGAAATCACAAGAGAAATTAGAAAGTACTTAGGAATGAATGAAAAAAGCAGAGCATATCCAAATTTACAGAATGCAGTGAAAGCAGTGTTAAAGGGGAAATTTATAGCTATAAAACTTATATTAGAAAACAAGAAAGATTTCAACAATCTCATTTTACAGCCTAAGGAACTTAAAAAAGAAAAAAAAAACCTACGGTGCCTTGCTGGCTCAGTTGGTGGAGCATGTGACTCTCAATCTCAGGGTTGTGAGGTCAAGCCCCAGGTTCGGTGTGGAGCCTACTTAAACAATTTTAGAGAAAAAAAAACTAAAGCCACAGCTAGCAGAAGGAAGACATAATAAAAATTAGAGAGGCAATAAACTAAGTCAAGAATAGAAAAATAATAGAGAAAAATTAGCGCAACCAAAAGTTGGCTCTTCAATAGGATCAACAAAATTAATAAATAAGAAAAAAAGAAAGACTCAAATTACTAAAAGTTAAAGTGGGGACATTACCACAATTCTGTAGAAATAAAAAGAATTATAACAGAGTACTATAAGCAATTATATGCCAACAAATTGGACAACTACATGAAATGGAAAACTTCTTAGAAACACAAAACCTACCAAGAATAAACCATAAAAAAAGAGAAAATATAAATAGACCTATAACTACTAAGGAGATTGACTCAGTAATAAAAATCTCCCAACAAGAAAAGAACTCTGGACCTGATGGATTCATTGGTGAATTCTACAAAATATTTAAAGAAAAATTAACACCAACCTTTTTCAAGCTTTTCCAAAAAAGAAAGAAAAAAATTGAAGAGGCTGGAACGCTAACTCATTCTCTGAGGCCAGAATTAACCTGACACCAAAACCAGACAAAGACATTACAAGAAAACTACAGACCAACATTTATTATGAAAATTGATGCAAAATACTCAATAAAATACTAAGCAAACAAAATTCAGCAGCACATTAAAACTATTATACACCATGACCAAATGGGACTTATTCCTAAAATGCAAGGATGGTTCAAACATAAGAAAATTTATCAGTATAATGCACCACATTAATATAACGAAGGGGGAAAAAATCCTACATGATCATTCCAATTGATGCAGGAAAACCACTGGGCAAAATTCAATACTCTTTCCTGATTAAAAAAAAAAAAACACTCAACACACTAGGAACAGAAGAAAACTATTGCAATATAATAAAAACCCCAGCAAATAACAGATTTGATAATAAAAATTTGAAAGGTTTTCTCTAAGATCAAGAATGAGGGAAGGATGCCCACTTTTACCACTTCCATTCAACACAGTACTGGAAGTTCTAGCCAGAATAATTAGGTGAGAAAAGGAAATAAAATGCATCTAAATTGGAGAGAAGTAAAGTTATCTGTTTTCAGATGATAAGATCTTATATATAGAAAACTAAAAATTCCACCCCCCCAAAAAAAACTGTTAGAACTAATAAATTCAACAAAGTAGCAGGATACAAAATCAACAACACCAAAAATTCAGTTGCATTTCTAAACACCAACAATGAATAATCTGAAACAGAAATTAGGAAAACAATTCCATTTACAATAGCTTCCAAAAATATACTTGTAGTTAACTAAGGAGGGAATGAAAATAACAAAACATTCCTGAAAGAAATTAAAGACAACATAAATAAATGTATAGACATTCTGTGTTCATAGATTGGAAAACTTAATATTGTTAATATGCCAGTACTACCCAAAATAATCTACAGATTTAATTCAGTCCCTATCAAAACCCCAAAGGCCCCTCTTTTTTTTCAGAAATAGAAAAATCTATCCTAAAACTTATATGGAAACTTAAGTGATCCCAAATAACCAAAACAAGCCTGAAAAATACCAAAGATAGAGACGCATATTTCCTGACTTCAAAACTTACTATAAGGTTACAGTAATCAAAACTGTGGTACTTGTATAAATTCAGACATGTAGGCCAATGGAATAAAGAGTTCAGAAATACATCCTTGCACATACAGTGAAGTGATTTTCAACAAGGGTGCCAAGACCATTCAATGGGGAAAAGACAGTCTTTTCAACAAATGGTTCTAGAAGAAGTGGATCTCCACAATCAAAAGACTGGAGTTGAATCCTGAACTAATACTATATATAAAAGTTAAATTAAAGTAGATTCATGACCAAAATGTAGACCCTAAATTATCGACCTCTTAGAATACAATGTAGGGCAAAAGATTCATGACATTAGATTTAGGAATGATTCTTATATATGGCAAAAAAGGTACAAAGAACAAAAGAAAAAAAAACAGACAAATCAAACTTCATAAAAATTTTTAAAATTTGTGCATCAATGGAATATTACTCAGCCATCAGAAAGGATGAATACCCACCATTTGTATTGACATGGATGGAACTGGAGGGGATTATGCTAAGTGAAATAAGTCAAGCAGAGAGAGACAATTATCATATGGTTTCACTCATATGTGGAACATAAAGCGTAGCATGGAGAACCACAGGGGAAGGAAGGGAAAACTGAATGGGAGGAAATCAGAGAGGGAGATAAACCATGAGAGAGTCTGGACTCCAGGAAACAAATGGAGGGTTACAGAAGGGATGGGGGGATGGGGTAAGGAGGTGATGGGTATTAAGGAGGGCACATATTGTGATGAGCACAGGGTGTTGTATGAAACTAATGAATCATTGAATACTACATCAAAAACTAATGATGTACTATATGCTGGCTAACTGAACATTAAAAAAAAATTGTGCCTCAAAAGATATTATCAACAGAATAAGCAGGCAATCCAGAGAATGGGAAAATATTTGCAAATTATATATCTGATAAGAGATTAATATCCAGAATGTATAGATAATTCCTAAAACCTAAGAACAAAAATCAACCCAATTCAAAAATAAGCAAAGGACTTGAATTAATATTTATCTAAAGAAGATATATAAAAAGCCAATAAGCACAATTAAAGATGCTAAACACCACTCATCATTAGGGAAATGCAAATAAAAACTACACTGAAGTATCACCTCATACCTACTGGGATGGCTAATATATATTAGGAAACAAAAAAACAAAAAAACAAAGGAACTAAGATGTTGGAGTAGTAGGCGGACCCTAGGCTTGCTTCGATCCACAAACATAGTTAGATAAATATCAAGTCATTCTGGACATGCAAGAAATCAATCTGAGAACAGAACAAACTGCACAACTAGAGGGAGAGAAGAGGCCACATCATGGAAGATAGGTGGTGTGGAGAGACATGGTTTGGGGGAGAAAAGGACGGTGAAGCATGCAGAGGGGAGAGAGCCCTGATCGAGGAGAGAGAGAGAGAGAAGTACAGAGGAGATCACACAAGGAAAACACTTCCCCAAAGCCACTGACTGGGAAAATGAGAGGAACTGATTATCATGAGTTTTCACAACCAGCATAACTCAAAGACTGGAGTTTTAGAGGTCCATGCCATGGCCAGTGTAGAGCCTGATGGGCATTGGAGTGTTCCTGTGGGGTGCAGGTAACCAGGTAGCGGACTATTCAATCTGAGGATTCCCTGGGACATGCTTGGAGAGACAGTTCCCCCTTCTTGGAACACATCTGGGCGAGGCGGCATTACCTCTCTAAGGACAAAGAAGGGGTATGCTCATTCTCCTCCCCTGCCCCGCAGCACAGGCACAGAGACACCTGCTGAGGGCAGCTAACCTGGACACTGGTTTTTTGCTGTGCTTTATTCCAAACCTGAGGCATCTGCACTTTGGTGAAACTGCCCTTCTTGGACAAACCTGCACCAGCCCCAGCACAGTGACACTCCCCCAGAGGACCAGCACACCACAACAGGTCCATAAAGTTTGGAGCTTTAAAACTCAGCCAGCCTGCCTGGGATAAAACACAGGTATACTGCACTGCCAGTTGGGCAGATGGCCCGGACACAAACAGGGTGAAGGCAGAGATCTGAGGGATGCCTGGGACAGATGAGGGGAGGGGAGAGTGTTCTCTCTTCTGTGAGGGCTACCCAGACCGTGGGGAGCACAACTCCTCTCTCCGGGGTCAAGGGAGAGTGTTGGCACATTTCCCTCCCCAGCCATTCAGCATAAACTAACTTCAGTAAGCAGCACAGCACGAATAGTAGCGGTGTCCTAAACTGCTTACACCAAGCCCTGCCCCCCTTGCACTCGGCAGGTGCTGTTTTACTCTCAGGACAAGTGTGCCTGAGAACAAGGGCAGTGGTCCCTTCCCCAGAAGACAAGCACACCCCCCCCCCCCCCGCAACACACACACCAAGTCTACTGACCATAGAGTTCTGCAAAGCTTCAGCTCTAGTGGAAATAGCATCAGGTCTCTCTTACAAGCAGACCAGAGGACACCTACTTAAAGCTTGCCACACTCTGGCCAAGGTCCAAACACTCCCCACTGCAGGCAAGGAGAAACTCTGAACTGAGGACTGTCCTGAGGGAAAGAGCAGCCCAGATACAGCAGTAGAGGGCATGCAGCATACACTAGAATCACTTCCTGAAGTGACAGGCCCTGGACAGTATATGACCTCTTCTTAATAAAGCCATTAGTCTCAGGAGCAGGAAACATAACAGACTCTCCTAACACACAGAAGAAGACAGAGTCTAGACAAAATGCCAAGGTGGAGGAATTCATCCCAAAAGAAAGAACGAGAAAAGCTCATGGTCAGGGATCTAATTGAAACAGATATAATTTGCCTGATACAGAATTTAAAATAAAAATCATAAGGATAATAGCTGGGCTCAAGAAAAGCATAGAAGACAGCAGGGAGTCCCTTACCGCAGAGATAAAAGACCCCAAGATTAGGCTGAAATAAAAAAACGCTCTGAGATGTGAAACTGAATGGATCTAATGACCACAAAGACAGAAGAAGCAGAAGAACAAATAAGTGATATAGAAGATAAAATTATGGAAAATAATGAAGCTGAAAAGAAGAGGGAAAGAAAAACATTGGGTCACAAGTACCAATTTAGGGAACTCAACAGCTCCATAAGGTATATTAACATTCATATCATAGGAGTCCCAGAAGAAGAAGAGAGGGAAAAGGGGGCATAAGGTATATTTGAGGAAATTATAGTTGAAAACTTTCCTAATCTGGGAAAGGAAACAGACACCCAAATCCAGGAGGCACAGAGAACTCCCATCAAAATCAACAAAAGCAGGGCAACGCCAAGACATATCATAGTTAAATTTGCAAAATATAGAGATAAGGAAAAAATCCTAAAAGCAACAAGAGAAAAGAAATCCCTAACTTACAAGGGAAGATAAATAAGGTTAGCAGCAAATCTCTCCACAGAAACTTGACAGGCCAGACAAAAGGGGCCCAATATATTCAACATGCTGAATGGGAAAAATATGCAGCCAAAAATACTCTATCTAGCAAGGCTGTCATTGAGAACAGAAGAAGTAGTTTCCCAGACAAACAAAAACTAAAGGAGTTCATGACCACGAAACGAGACCTGCAAGAAATATTAAAGGGGACTCTTTGGGAAAGAAAGACCAAAAGCAACAAAGACTAGAAAGGACAGAGAAAATCTCCAGAAATAATGACTTAACAGGTAATACAAAGGCACTAAATCCCTATCTATCAATAATCACTCTGAATGTAAATGGACTAAATGCTCCAATCAAAAGATATAGTGTGTAAAAATAGATTAAAAAATAAGACTCATGTATATGCTGCCTACAATAGATTCATTTATACCCAAAGACACCTCCAGATTGAAAGTGAGGGGGTGGAGAACCATCCAATGGCTGTCAAAAGAAAGACAGAGTAGCCATACTTGTATCAGACAAACTAGATTTTAAACCAAAGACTACAAGAGATGAAGAAGGGCACTATGTCATAATGAAGGGCACTATGTCATAATAAAGGGGTCTATCCAACAAGAAGATCTAATGATTGTAACTATTTTTTTTAAAGATTTTATTTATTTATTTGACAGAGAGAAAGAGAGAGAGCACAAGCAGGGAGAGTGGCAGGCAGAGGGAGAGAAAGAAGCAGGCTCCCCGCCGAGCAGGGAGCCCAATGTGGGGCTCAATCCCAGGACCCTGGGATCATGACCTGAGCCGAAGGCAGAAGGCTTAACGACTGAGCCACCCAGGTGCCCTGATTGTAACTATTTATGCCCCCAACTTGGGAGCACCCAAATAAATAAAACAATTGATAACAAACATAAAGAAACTCATTGATAATAATAAAATAGTAGGCCACTTTAACACCCCACTTACAACAATAGACAGATCATCTAAGCAGAAAATCAACAAGGAAATAATGGCTTTGAATGACTTGCTGGACCAAATGGACTTAACAGATATATTCAGAACATTTCATCCTCAAGCAGTACAATACACATTATTTTCGAATGCACATAAGATATTCTCCAAAATAGATCACATACAGGTCACAAATCATGTCTTGACAAGTACAAAAAGACTGAGATCTTACCATGCCTATTTTCTGACCACAATGCTATGAAACTTGAAGTCAACAACAAGAAAAAATTTAGAAGACCTCAAATACATGGAGGTTAAAGAACATCTTACTAAAGAATGAATGGGTCAGGATGCCTGGGGGGCTCAGTTGGTTGGGCGGCTGCCTTTGGCTCAGGTCATGATCCCAGAGTCCTGGGATGGAGTCCCGCATTGGGGTCCTTGCTCAGAGGGGATCCTGCTTCTCCCTCTGTCTGCCACTCCCCCTGCTTGTGCTCTTTCTCTCTCTGACAAATAAATAAATAAAAATTAAAAAAAAGAATGAATGGATCAACCAGGAAATTAAGGAAGAAATTAAAGATACATGGGAACAAATGAGAATGAAAACACAAGAGTCCAAAACCTTTGGGATGCAGCAAAAGAGGGGAAGTATACACTTCCTTTCATAAGAGGGAAGTATATAGCAAAGCAATTGAACCTCAAAAAGCAAGAAAAATCTCAAGTACACAGCTAACCTTACACCAAAAAGAGCTAGAAAAAGAACAACTAGTGAAGCCTAAAGCCAGCAGAAGGGAAATAATAAAGATTAGAGCAGAAATAAATTATATAGAAATAACAACAAAAACCCCATTACAGATCAATGAAACCAGGAGTTGGTTCTTTGAAAGAATTAATAAAATTGATAAACCCCCAGCCAGGCTTGACAAAAAGAAAAAAAAAGTACCCAAGAAAATAAAATCATGAATGAGAGAGATTACAACCAACACCAGAAATACAATTATAAGAGAATATTGTGAAAAATTATATGCCAACAAATTGGGAAATCTGGGAGAAATTGATAAATTCCTAGAAACATATAAACTACCAAAACTGAAATAGGAAGAAATAGAAAATTTGAACAGACTGATAACCAGCAAAGAAATTGAATCAGTAATCAAAAATCTCCCAACAAACAAGAGCCCGGGCCAGATGGCTTCCCAGGGGAATTCTACCAAACATTTAGAGAAGAGTTAATATGTATTCTTCTCAGATTGTTCCAAAAATAGAAAAGGAAGGAAAACTTCCAAACTCATTCTACGAGGCCAGCATTACCTTGATTCCCAAACCAGAAAAAGACCCCAGTAAAAAGAATTACAGGCCAATAACCCTGATAAATATGGATGCAAAATTCTCAATAAAATACTAGCAAATTAAGTCCAACAGTACATTAAAATAATCATTCACCACGATCAAGTAGGACTTATTCCTGGGCTGCAAGGGTGTTTCATTGTTTGCAAATCCATCAATGTGATACACCACATTAATAAAAGAAAGGATAAGAACCATATGATTCTCTCAATAGATGCAGAAAAAGCATTTGACAAAGTACAGCATCCATTCTTGATAAAAGCCTTTAACAAAGTAGGTATAGATGGAACATACCTCAACATCATAAAGGCCATATACAAAAGACCCACAGCTAGTATCATCATTGATGAGGAAAAACTTCCTCTGCAGTCAGGAATAAGACAGGGATATCCACGCTCACCATTGTTATTTAACATAGTACTGGATGTCCTCCCTCAGCAATCAAACAACAATAAGATAAAAAAAGGCATCCAAATCAGCAAGGAAGAAATCAAACCCTCACTATTTGAAGATGACAGAATACTGTATGTATCCTGAAAGACTCCACCAAAAAATTGCTAGAATTGATACACAAATTCAGTATAAAGTTGCAGGATACAAAATTAATATACAGCAATCTATTGCATTTCTATACACCAGTAATGAAGCAGCAGAAAGAGAAATCAAGGAATTGATCCCATTTATAATTGCACCAAAAACCATAAGATACCAAGAATAAACCTAACCAAAGAGGTAAAAGATCTCTACTCTGAAAACTAGAGAACACTTATGAAAGAAATTGGAGAGGACACAAAAAACATTCCAAGCTCACAGATTAGAAGAAAAAATATTGTTAAAATGTCTATATTACCCAAAGCAATCTACACACTTAATACAACCCCTATCAAAATACCACCAACATTTTTCACAGAGCAAAAATAAGCAATCCTAAAATTCATATGGAACTACGAAAGACCCCAAATAGCCAAAGCAATCTTGAAAAAGAAAAGCATTAAAGAGGGCATGTGGTATGATGAACACTGGGTGTTATACTGAACTAATGAAACATTGAACACTATATCAAAAACCAATGATGTACTATACTTTGGCTAATTGAATTTAAATAAAAAATTAAAGTTAAAATTAATAAAAAAGAAAAACAAAGCTGGAGACATCATAATCCTGGAGCTATATTGCAAAGCTGTAGTTACCAAGACAGTATGGTAGTGGCACAAAAACAGACACATAGATCAATGGAACAGAATAGAAAACCCCGAAATGGACCCACAACAATATGGTCAACTAATCTTCAACAAAGCAGGAAAGAATATCCAATGGGGGGAAAAATGGTTTCTTCAACAAATGGTGTTGGGAAAACTGGACAGCCACATGCAGAAGAATGAAACTGAACCACTTTTTTTTAAATTTTATTTTATTATGTTATGTTAATCACCATACATTACATCATTAGTTTCTGATGTAGTGTTCCATCATTCATTGTTTGCATATAACACCCAGTGCTCGATTTAATACCCATCACCAGGTTAACCCATCCTCCTACCCCCTCCCCTCTAGAATCCTCAGTTTGTTTCTCAGAGTCCATAGTCTCTCATGGTTCGTCTCCCCCTCTCATCCCCCCCCTTCATTTTTCCCTTCCTACTATCTTTTTTTTTTTAACATACAATGTATTTGTTTCAGAGGTACAGGTCTGTGATTCAACAGTCTTACACAATTCACAGCGCTCACCATAGCACATACCCTCCCCAGTGTCTATCACCCAGCCACCCCATCCCTCCCACCCCCCACCACTCCAGCAACCCTCAGTTTGTTTCCTGAGATTAAGAATTCCTCATATCAGTGAGATCATATGATACATGGTTTTCTCTGATTGACTTATTTCACATAGCATAATACCCTCTAGTTCCATCCATGTCATTGCAAATGGCAGGATTTGGGGGGTTTTTTGATGGCTGCATAATATTCCACTGTACGTATATACATCTTTATCCATTCATCTGTTGATGGACATCTTGGCTCTTTCCATAGTTTGGCTATTGTGGACATTGCTGCTATAAACATTGGGGTGCATGTACCCCTTTGGGAAACCGAACCACTTTCTTACACCACACACAAAAAATAAATTCAAAATGGTTGAAAGACCTAAATGTGAGACAGGAAGCCATCAAAATCCTAGAGGAGAACGCAGGCATCAACCTCTTTGACATTGACCATAGCAACTTCTTTTTTTTTTTTTAAGATTTTACTTATCTATTTTACAGAGGGAGATAGAGAGTGAGAGAGAGAGAGAGAGTGAGTGCATAAGCAGGGGGAGCAGCAGGGAGAGGGAGACACAGGCTTCCCACGGAGCAGGGAGGCCAACTTGGGGTTGGATCCCAGGACCTGGGGATCATGACCTGAGCCAAAGGCAGACGCTTAACTAACTGAGTCACCAAAGGCACCCCATTGACCATAGTAACTTCTTACTAGACATGTCTCTGGAGGCAAGGGAAACAAAAGCAAACATGAACTATTAGGACTTCATCAAGATAAAAGACTTCTGCACAACAAAGGAAACAAGCAACAAAACTAAAAGGAAACCTTCAGAATGGGAGAAGATATTTGCAAATGCTATATCTGATAAAGGGTTAGTATACAAAATCTATAAAGAACTTATCTAACAACACCCCAAAACCAAACAATCCAATTAAAAATGGGCAGAAGAAGATGATATGATACTTTATGTAAAAACCCAAAAGACTCCACCCCAAAACTGCTAGAACTCATACAGGAATTCAGTAAAGTGGCAGGATATAAAATCAATGCACAGAAATCAGTCGCATATCTATACACCAACAAGACAGAAGAAAATTAAGGACTCTATCCCATTTTCAAATGCACACAAAACCATAAGATACCTAGGAATAAATCTAACCAAAGAGGCAAAGAATCTGTACTCAGAAAACTATAGAATACTCAAAAAAGAAATTGAGAATGACACAAAGAAATGGAAAAATGTTCCATGCTTATGGATTGGAAGAACAAATATTGTGAAAATGTCTAATGTTTATGCTACCTAGAGCAATCTATACATTTAAAGCAATCCCTATCAAAATACCATCAACTTTTTTCACAGAGTTGGAACAAATAATCCTAAAATTTGTATGGAGCCAGATAAGACCCCAAATAGCTACAGGAATGTCAAAAAAGAAGTGCAAAGCTGGTGGCATCACAATTCTGGAATTCAAGCTCTACTACAAAGCTGTCATCATCAAGACAGTATGGTACTGGCACAAAAACAGACACATAGATCAATGGAACAGAAGGGAGAGCTCAACTCCATGGTCAACTAATCTTTGACAAAGCTGGAAAGAATGTCCAGTGGAAAAAAGTCTCTTCAACAAATTTGGGAAAATTGGACAGCCACAAGCAGAAGAGTGAAACCAGACCATTTCCTTACACCACACACAAAAATAGACTCAAAATGGATGAAAGACCTAAATGTGAGACAGGAATCCATCAAAATCCTCGAGAACACAGGCAGTAACCTCTTCGACCTCAGTGGCAGCAACTTCTTGCTAGAAACATCGCCAAAGGCAAGGGAAGCAAGGGCAAAAATGAACTATTGGGACTTCATCAAGATAAAAAGCTTTTGCAAAGCAAAGGAAACAGTCCACAAAACCAAAAGACAACCGACAGAATGGGAGAAGATATTTGCAAATGACATATCAGATAAAGGGCTAGTATCCAAAATCTATAAAAATCTTATCAAACTCAACACCCAAAGAACAAATAATCCAATCAAGACATGGGCAGAAGACATGAACAGACATTTCTGCAAAGAAGACATCCAAATGGCCAACAGACAGTTGAAAAAGTACTCAACATCACTCAGCATCAGGGCAACCCAAATCAAAACCTCAATGAGATACCACCTCACACCAGTCAGAATGGCTAAAATTAACAAGTCAGGAAACAACAGATGTTGGCGAGGATGCAGAGAAAAGGGAACCCTCCTAAACTGTTGGGAATGCAAGCTGGTGCAGCCACTCTGGAAAACAGTATGGAGGTTCCTCAGAAAGTTAAAAATAGAGTTACCCTCCAACCCAGCAATTGCACTACTTGGTATTTACCCCAAACATACAAATGTAGTGATCCAAAGGGGCACGTGCACCCCAATGTTTATAGCAGCAATGTCCACAATAGCCAAACTATGGTGAGAGCCCAGATGTCCGTCGACAGATGAATGGATAAAGAAGAAGTGGTATATTTATACAATGGAATATTATGCAGCCATCAAAAAAAGAAATGTTGCCATCTGCAACGATGTGGATGGAACTAGAGGGTATTATGCTAAGTGAAATAAGTCAATTGGAGAAAGACAAGTATCATATGATCTCACTGATATGAGGAATTTGAGAAACAAGACAGAGGATCATAGGGGAAGGGAGGGGAAAAATGAAACAAGATGAAACCAGAGAGGGAGACAAACCATAAGAGACCCTTAATCTCAGGAAACAAACTGAGGGTTGCTGGAGTGGTGGGGTGTGGGAGGGATGGGTGGCTGGGTGATGGAACACTGGGGAGGGTATGTACTATGGTGAGTGTGAATTGTGTAAGACTGATGAATCACAGACCTGTACCCCTGAAACAAATAATACATGTTAATTAAAAAAAATAAAAATGGGCAGAAGACATGAACAGACATTTTTCCAAAGATGTCGTCCAGATGGCTAACAGACAAATGAAAAGATGCTCAACAACCCTCATCATCAGGGAACTATAAATCAAAACTACAATGAGGTCATCTCATACCTATCAGAATGACTAAAATTAACAATGCAGGAAACAACAGACATTAGTGAAGGTGTGGAGAAAAGGGAACCCTCTTGCACTGTTGGTGGCAGTGCAAACTGGGGCAGCCACTCTGAAAAACAGTATGGAGGTTCCTCAAAAAGTTAAAAATAGGTATTTACCCATTTGAAAGGACATATCCACCCCTCTGTTTATAGCAGCATTATGAACAATAGCCAAATTATGGAGAAGCCCAAGTGTCCATTGACTGATGAATGGATAAAGAAGTTGTGGTATATATATACAACAGAATACCTGCCATAAAAAAGAATGAAATCTTGCCATTTGCAATGATGTGGATGGAACTAGAGTATATTATGTCAAGCAAAATAAGGCAGAAAGACAAATACCATATGATTTCACTCATATGTAGAATTTAAGAAATGAAACAGATGAACATAGCAGGAAAAAAAAGAGTGGCAAGCCATAAAACAGACTCTTAACTATAGAGAACAAACTGAGAGTTGCTGGAGGGGATGTGGGCAGGGGGCATTGGTTAAATGGGTGAAGGGTACAAAGGAAGGCAGTGTTGTGATGAGCACTGGGTGTTATATGTAAGTGATGAATCAGTAAATTCTACTCCTGAAACTAACATTACACTATATGTTAACTAACTGGAATTTAAATAAAAACCTTAAACAAAAATGTGAGGAAAAAATCAGAAAAAAAAGCAAATGATGGCAAGGATGTTGAAAAATTGGAACCCTAAATGCATTGTTCATTGGAATGGAAAATGGTACAGTCACTGTGTAAAACATTATAGTGGATCCTCAAAAAATTAAAAATAGAATTACCATATAATCCAGCAATTCTAGTTTCGGGTATATACTCAGAAGAATTAAAAGGAGGGTCTCAAAGAGATATTTGCATAGTATCTTCACAGCAATATTCACAATAGCTAAAAAGTGGAAGCAACCCAAGTGTCCACTGATGGATGAATGGATAAGCAAAATGTAGCATATATGTATATACAATAGAATGCTATCCATATTTAAAAGGAAAGAAATTCTGACATATGCTACCACATGAATGAACCTTGAGTACATTTCCTCAGTGAAATCAGCTAGTCACAAAAAAATAAATACTGTATGATTCCATTTACATAAGGTACTTAGAGTCATCATAATTGGAGACAGAAAGTAGAATGAATGGTGGTTGCAGAGGCTGGAAGAAGAGGTAATCAGAAGTTATTGTTTAATGCAAATAGAGTTTCAGTTTTGCAGGGTAAAAAGAGTTCTGGATTGATGGTGTTGATGTTTGCACAACAGTGAAAATGTACTTAATCCCACTAACTATACACTTAAGAACCGGTTAACATAGTAAATTTTATGTTATATGTATTTTACCACCAAACCGTGAAAGATTTTCTTCTATTTTTCTCCTCAGCTTCATTGAAATTGAAAACTTGTAGCATAGTATCAACAGCAGACTGGACAGAGAAGACAGATTTGGTGAAGTAAAGATGTATCGGAAGAAAATACTCAAAAAATTGAAGCCGAATAAAAAAGATTTAAAAAACAGAGAAGAGAATAATACATGTGTGGAATAGAGTTTAAAACGAAAGGCATGTTGGGCTGCCTGGGTGGTTCAGTTGGTCGAGCGTCTGACTCTTGGTTTAGGCTCAGGTCATGATCTCATGGTCCTGAGATCAAGCCCCCTGTCAGCTCTGTGCTCAGTGGAGTCTGCTTAGGTTTCTCTCTCTCCCTCTGCCCCTCTCCCCATAAAAATAAAGGTATAGCATGTTTATAGTCCCAGGAAGAGGTGAGGGATAGACTGGGTCAGAAATAATAACTGGAAAGATAAGGGTTGAGAATCCAACTCCAAACAGGATAAATACGAAGACAGCCAGCCAAAGCACACAGTTAACCTGCCGAAAACCAAAGACTAATTTCAGTTTTACCCAGTGTCCAGCCTCTGCCTGGGCCCAACCTGATACCCAGTCCTTTTCCTGATTTGTAAAATACCCCCAGGAAATAAAGTGATGTCCTTGTCAGCTCACACCGGAAGGTCTTCTTTTTATCGAGTTTGTCTTAGTCTTATTGCTTCCACAGTTCTCTGAGATCCTAAAAAGTAATTTAGGCAGTTTCCCCCTCATTTCCTAATTGTTGCAGATACAGTTTCTGATTTTGTAATGAAAACTGGAATGCCAGTCTTCTGCTAACAATCAACTGTAATGAACTTTGGTGTGGAACCTCCCTTATGTTATATTTTATTTAAAGAAAAAAATTAACAACATCATTTCAGAAATTTGAGAAGCCTACACATCCACTAACCTTAATGACATTTTATCTGAATGTCTGTGAAAAATAAAAAAGGTTCATAAATTATTTAATTGGTGTTAAAAATCTTAAACATTAAAAATTTTTAAAAAACAGACGTTGGGCGCCTGGGTGGCTCAGTCGTTAGGCGTCTGCCTTCGGCTCAGGTCATGATCCCAGGGTCCTGGGATCGAGCCCTGCATCGGGCTCCCTGCTCAGCGGGAAGCCTGCTTCTCCCTCTGCCACTCCCCCTGCTGTGTTCCCTCTCTCACCGTCTCTCTCTCTCTGTTGAAAAATAAATAAAATCTTAAAAAAAAAACAGATGTCATAGGAATATAGAAAGAGGATATATACTGTATCTAGACTTTGCTTATATTCACAATTATTATACACTTATAATGCAACAGACTTTAATTAAAAAGTTCTTTTCAGTTTTCTGTATACAGAAATATACAGGTGACTAGATCTCTATCTTCAGCATCCTTTGACCTCATTGAGCTAACACAATGCCATGACCATAACTTTGGACAATGGTTTGCTGCTAAAGGTCTAGCAACTAGCTCTTCAAGAAAAAAAAATTAATTTGTATCTTTTGCCAATTTCCAAGGTATATATAGTCCCACTATGTCCAATTTCAAGCTACCAATATGAAGTTACTGAATGTGGGGCTTGGGAAGAGATATGAACAATTGGTTTGCCATTTGTGACAACATGGATGGACCTAAAAGGTAAATGAAATAAGTCAGACTGAGAAAGACAAGTATCATACGATTTTACTCATATGTGGAATCTAAAAAACAAAACAAATGAATAAACAAAAAGGAGAATTGGACTTATAAAGAGAACTGATGGTTACCAGAAGGAAAGGGGGTGGGGGAGGGGCACAATGGGTGAAGGGGAGTGGGAGATACAGGTTTCCAGTTATGGAATGGAGTAAGTCATGGGAATAAAAAGTACAGCATAGGGAAAGTAGTCAGTGATATTATATGTATGGTGACAGATGGTAGCTACACTTGTGAGCATAGCACAACATCAAGAGATGCTAAATCACTACCTTGTACACCTGCAACTAACATAACATTGTGTGTCAACTACACTCAAAAACGAATAAAGAAGCAAACAACTGGCTTGCATGAGCCAGTGCCAACCAGTTTCTGTATATTTCTGAGTTCCTAAGATTGACTAAGTTGAGGGCAGTGAGAGGGAATTCTTTAACAAAACCCCTTCAGGCTCCCATGAGGCCTTACCACTGCCCATTCCTATGTGGTCTGAGTGAAGAGTAGATGGCCTTGAGTGATCCCCTCCTTGTCCCCTGGCCCATTATTCTTTTTGGACAGGCAACTCAGAAACATAGCATGTCCTACAGAAACACTGAGGGAATAATAACAAAATGCAAAAAAAAAAAAAAAAAAAAGTTCCTAAAATCCAAGGTGCTGTTCCACCCGGGACATTTATTAAGATGATATATACAGATTTCAAATGAGAGCCAGTTCTCACTGGGAAGGGAATTTCAGTGGAAGGTGGGGAGAGTCTGCAACAAAAAGAAAACCTGGGGCAGCTATAGCTGCAGACATAGAGTTATTCCAAGAAAGAGTGGTGGAGGAGCCTAAGAAGGGCCATGAAGCTGAAAGAACATCAGGGTTGGAAGAGAGCTAAAGGATCATGTAATCTTACCTTCCACCTAGGACAGAGGTCTCCCCCACAGAGCAATCTCAACATCCCCTGGAATTCAGAGATTTCTTTCTCACTCTTTAACTCAGTTTCTCTATCCTCTAATTAAGTAATTCCAGTCAAGGAAAATTAGGACTCTGATATTCCTAAATATGTTGAGAATTTATGTCTTTACCAACTACAACAAACTCAAAAAGGGATAGGAATGTTTCATGGCAGTTGCAAAGTTCGGATGACTAGCTCAGCCATGATCCATGACTGACACCTGCCTTGGATCTAGGAGAGGCAACTATGCTAACACCACAAATCTGTCATCCTTCCCTTAAAAGAATCTGCTTCTCTTTGGTCTTCTTAGGTCTGAGAATTGATTAAAACATTACGGGATAAGAAATAAGGAGAAACCTCAAAGCAGAGTGAAGTTGTTTACTTCTTTCATGCCATAACTTATCTTTTATAATTTACAGGGGATACTTAGAGGCAAAAATAAGACACCATCCAGAATTTGGGAAGGTGGTAAATTTGCCTCATAGAATTATGACTCAGCACATAATACGCTACAGGAGAGATGCAAAATCATCTTAAAAAAACAGCAAAATGTGGGGCGCCTTGGTGGCTCAGTCATTGGGCATCTGCCATTGGTTCAGGTCATGATCCCAGGATCCTGGGGTCGAGCTCCGCATCGGGCTCCCTGCTCAGTGGGAAGTCTACTTCTCCCTCTCCCTCTCCCTCTCCCTCTCCCACTCCCTCTGCTTGTGTTCCCTCTCTCTAATAAATAAAATAAAATCTTAAAAAAAACCCAGCAAAGTTTGACTGTAAACCAAATGGATATGTGAGTACAACCCAAGAAAGCACACAATAGTCAGGATGGGGTTGATTAGCAAAGGAAACTTAGAAAAAGATAACTCAAAGGGATGACTTAAACTACATAAAAGCATACAGCAGAAAGTATATAGCAAGAGGCCAGTGTTGGCAGAACTTTTGAGCCCTTATTGATAAGGTCCTTTCTATAGTGCCCTAAAGGATTTCAAGCCTTCTTTTCTGGGGAGCAGAACCTCATCTAAATAAATATCTTTTTCTGTTTGCCTGTTCCCGGAGCATTTGGCTTTCCAGAGAGCTCTGCTTCTTTGTAGTGGATGTGGTCCAAGAGCATAAAGAGCATGGAGGATAGAGTGATTGTCTGAGAATCACCTAGTGTACTTTCCATGAGGTGTGGAAATACAATGATGGGGAAGGAAAGTAGTCATTTTTAAGTTGAAATGCTCTCCAGGCGATCCCTGATACCCCACTCCATCACCCATCCTTGAGTATCACCAGACTTTTTAAAAAGAGTACATCACACCCACAGGAAATTTTAGCACATGTGACAACTATATTTATTTTCATAAGTTAGTAAATTATCAAAGTGACGGATACAGCAATTCCTGTGAGTTTAGTTAATGTAAAGTTACCTTGAGTAACGAACTCACTCTCAGTAAACCAAAATCACTTTCTGGTGCTCAAAACTGATGACCATAACCTTGACTGAGATGAAATCACCTGGGTAAATGGCAGCCAGTCAGCTCAGCTTCCTTGATGCTACTTTATGATGAGGACTCAATTTGGGGCAACACAATGTGATGTGACTAAGAGTATAAGTTCTTTCCAGTCTCTACCTATAAAATGGGGATAATGATACCTTCCACATGGGATTGCTGTGAGGAGTGAATGAGATAATAATGATAAAGAGCCTGGAACATCCTTAGTGTGGCAGAGGTAGGCTAGATGCTCATCAATCCAATTTCTTGTGCACAGAGAAATGCTACATTTCCCAGCCTCCTTTGAAGTCATATTGACGTCACCACATTCTGGCTAATGGAACGTGGGGTAGAAGTGACACACATCACTTCCAGGCTTGGCCATAAAATTCTCTGCACAATTACCCCTTCTCTCTCTTTCCTTTTAATTGTGCTCTTGGAAGCCACATGTTTAAATGGCAGTTTCACAGGTTACAAAAAAAGTGAACCTTGAGGTCACTGCCAAACAGAGAGCCCTCAAGGAGAGCCTCTAATCTGCACTGGATAGGGTGTAAGCAAGAAATAAACCTTTGTGGTGCTAAGCTCCTGAACCTTAGAGTGGTGGTTAAAGCAGCTAGCATAAATTCCTCTAGCACAGAAATCGGTATCTTTGAATTGGGATGTGGCTGAAAGTCTAGAATTTGTGCCAGTGCCTAAAAATCAGCACTGAGTGGCAAGCAAACCAATGTTGGAGGCTAAAAAAAGATCAAGATACATATTAAACCATTCCATACATTTGATGAAACACTAGAATTTGAAATACAGTGCTGTAACCTGGATGTCAGATCACATGCCTAAGGACTTCAGAGCTTTAGGGAAAGAATGCAGAAAGCAAGATGCTACTGGCATGAGTTGCTGACTATTGGTTGCATTTGATAAGGTATTACAGGAAAGAGATGAATTCAGAAAAGAATCAGCTTGCTTGTAAGCAGAAATGAAATGAATAGAGAATCCAGAAATTCAGGGCTTTGCAGGATTGTAAAATCGGACTGCTTCTAACTCCAATGTGTTAGAAGAAAGTGGGTGTGGTTACTGGCATATGAAATACACTGAAAATAGATTAGAAACCCACTACATTTTTGAGGGGATTATATCGCCTAAGAAACCATGAATCTGGACTAAAAAAAGGCTTTGACCGTTCAAAACTTAAAACAATCCTTAAAATTTCCTTGAGCAAGGCAGGCTTCAAAAGCTGCACAATTCCCCCAAAGAGCACTTCATATGTGGTTAAGAAAAATTACACATGGTGGGGGGTGGGTAGGGAGACTCCTGGAGGAACCAGAAGCCACAGAGAACACTGAACAAGAGAACTGTTTCCAGAAGCAGGGTAAAATCAAGGAATCACCCCACCTCAAGGATGGGTACATTTAAAACACCTGCCTAAACAAGATTCCAAAATTGCTCCAGACAAGTGTCTGTACAGTGTCTCCACTCTTTCCATTTCTGAAGGGGTATTCATCATGATTATCGCAGACCTCTTCCATCAGTGTATATTGGTGGGGATGAGGGAAGGCAGACAAGAAGAGGCACATAAATTTCTTTTTATTTCATCAATTGCCAAACTAAGAAAAGCTATATTTGGACTTTTGATGGAAAAGACTGAATAACACCAGGGTTCCTGAACTTTAAGTAAGATGCAGGGACTGGGTAGAGCCTTGAGTGATGAGCATGTGTTATATGTGAAACAAGAGTGAAAAAGGCCTTTATGATCAGATGGACAGTCTACGTCACAGTGTTGCTAGATGCTTACCAATTCTGTTTTCCTCTTCTTGAGCCCATGGAAGACTACATTTCCCAATATAGTTTGCAGTTAGGTTGGAACAATAAGAATTGGTTCTGGCCAGTCAGTTATAGATAGAAGTGCTCATGCATAGCCCCTGTGCTGTCCGATAATATGGCCACCAAATCTAAATTTTGAAAAATTCAGTTTCTCAGTCATGCTATATTTCAAGTGCTCAATAGATATAGATCTAGTGGTTATCATACTGAAAGGTGAAGATATAAAACATTTCCTTCCTCAGAGAAGATTCCATTCAACAATGCTGGCCTAGCCTTTCTGCAGTGAACTTAGCAGTCCGCTCCCTAAATGAGATGAAGACTCAGGAGGCCCAAATAGTGGGGAGAATGGTGCTTCTAAGGATTAGGGCAAATTTTACAGGTTTAAGTGTCAATTAGAAAAAAATGCCTGGAGTTAAACAATTAAGTGGCCGATGGATAAAACAGTCCTGCTTGTGTCTATAGCAGAAAGTTGGGGACAAGAGGAATCTTTGCTACTTTAATAACAATGCCATCTTCCTCAACACTGAAAAATAATTGTATCATTTATGTGTTTATGGTGCTATGAAAATAAGTCCACAGTTTATCCTGACTTCTAGACTGACATCCCCCCAGAAATCTTTTTTTTTTTTTAAGATTTTATTTGACAGAGAGAGACACAGCGAGAGAGGGAACACAAGCAGGGGGAGTGGGAGAGGGAGAAGCAGGCTTCCTGCTGAGCAGGGAGCCCGGCTCCATCCCAGGACCCTGGGATCATGACCTGAGCTGCAGGCAGATATTGAACAACTGAGCCACCCAGGTGTCCCCACCTCAGAAATCTTATCAGCACTCTTGAATTATGCTCTCTATGAAGGGGGAGTTTGTAAATCAAAGGTAAACCTCGGGGCTTGTTGAAACAAATTCCTAATCAATGTAACCCTGGGATGCCTGTAAAAATGCTTTTGGCAATATTGAATATTATCTAAATTATGATTAGGGCCAATGACTTCTAGTATGGCTGAAAGATTCCCTGTGGGAGTCATAAAAATTCTCCACACCTCCAGCCTAGCAGAATCAAGTTAATCAGAGCATTTTGTGAAAATTTTCAGAAGGAAATGAAGTGGATTTTTTTTTTCCTAAGGAAAACAGAATCCACCATAATTTCCAACCTGAGCATGTTCTCTTTCCCAATTTTGTTACTTCTCCAAAAGAATCTAATGGGTAACAAAGCATCATTTATGACACTAGCTTTTTCTCTGATGATTCTGACAAGGCCAAAGAGCCCACGTTATTCTAGATCCACAGATGTTTTCTATTTATTTTTCATATATGAGTATGTGTCTATATGTATCTAAATGTTATACTCCCTTTTTAAGACTTTGCCCTTCTTCACATTCCTACACACACAAACACATCACACTGGTAGCATTTTGAGGTGAAAGACAGCATGATTCGACCACTATCTATGTGACCATATGCAAAGTTACTTAATTATTTAGGATCTTGCTTCACTGTACTTTAAAATGCATTCCTTAAAAAATGAATGCATGAACAAAATAATCTCTAAGGTATATTTTTTATTAATTTACATAATTTATGACTTCCATATAATTGAAAACCAATAAAAATATGTTAATAAATATGCTACTTAAAATTCCATTGTCCAGTTTAACCATTTATTAGTGGTAGGCAAGAATATTTGACTTATTTATTATGCCCATAAATAAATTAAGCTTTGTTTGAATTTCCCTAAGTATTCTTGAATTCACAAGAACCCCCGGCTATAAGGGCAAACTATCATACCATTAAATACCAGAGTTGATAAGCTGAACCTGCTGGCTAGATAAACCAGGGTGACATTTGCCATAGTACAGATTTTGACCAAACCAAATGTATATTTTTGTCCTATAAATTAGAAAAATTGTCCTGCTGACATTGTTATCACATATAAGGCTCCATCCATCTAACTTTAAGTCACTCTAATCTTTCAGAGACCCTTCTTTCATCAGGTACTTTTAAAATACCACAAGTACTCATATGATCCTCAGAGAAAATACTTGATCTTTGTCAATATCCCGTAACACCTTCATAGGAAAATAATGTTCAGTCATGAGGCAAGACAATAGTGTGAAATAATGTCACACTGAGAGCCAGAAAAACTAAATTTGAGTCCTGGTTTCCATTTAATCTAATGAATATGTATTGAGCAACCACTATGTCCAAAAATGTTGGGCAAGCATCTGGAGATAATAGTGGGAAATAAGACAAAAATAACTTATTATTTATTGGGGAAGATAAGCATTACACATGTAACTGCAAGGGTGATAAGCATTTCCAAGGGTGATATAAAGGGGGCTATGGGAACATAGAAGACTTTTACTCAGTCTGAAGGATAAGCTCAGAAAGAAAATTAAGTGAGAGTTCTTCAGAGAAAGATAATGGAGAATTAATCCAAACAGTGGGAAAAGCATGTGCAAAGGCTTAGGAAGCAAAAGAGTATCACACATGTGAGGAATTAAAGGAAGTTCAAACCAGCTAGAGTAGGGAGAACAGTGGAAATAGTCTGAGATGAAGATGAGGCACACAGGTACCACAATGTAGAAGACTCCAAAATAACATTAACCAGCTGTGGTCTTGGGAAGACCTCTAACCTCTCTAGGTCACTGTAGTGTGGGAGGTTAGGTACGTGAACTGTTTTTTTTTTTTTAAAGAATTTATTTATTTATTTGACAAAGAGAGACACAGCAAGAAAGGGAACACAAGCAGAGGGAGTGGGAGAGGGAGAAGCAGGAGGAACCTTCTAGCTCTGAGGTTGAAAGGGTCTATGACATCTAATTAGTCCCTGTTGCAGAAGTCCACTAGCTTAAATTCAAGCCTTGAGGGAAAAGCAGATATTTAGGGTAAATCTTAGCCTGACATCTCAAGCAATTTTTCACTATTCCATGAATTTTATGGGTGTCTCTATATGTTGTTAGGGCCAAAAAGCATGAAAATGCCAAATTTTTATGCTGTGTGGTCTAGTCATTGGGTGGAGATTCTGAGAGTGTTGGGCCCTTGGTCTTACTTTGGACCTTTGCTGACTCACCCCGTCTCTACCTTGTCACTTCTCTTTGTCCCTCTGAAATGATCATGGGGGTGCTAGAAAACACTTCTCCTAGGACAGTCATGATGATTACATGGTATAAAATGTTCTAAGTGTCTGGGATGAAAGGTGTGGGCAATATAATAGGTTCTGTTCAGCCTGGCCAAATATGTGGCCTGAATTTCAGAGAGATGACATTCTTGATAGTCTAGTGCGCTAGGTAAGGCAATTTGGCTTGGAAAAAAGTTCCAGTAAGCAGAGTCACAACTGGCAAGTAACAACTGCCAAGACTGTGTGCCTTGTAAAATCAGGAAAGTGTCTTTTGTGTTCTGCTGTATTTGGAACACCCAGATGGTGTCAGAGCCAAAACTCAATAAATATTTACAGAACATGCAAATTAATCAAAGTATCTATTGGTATGGCTTAGGTTGATTCAATTTACCTTGAATATGCAAGAAAGAACTCATCAAAATCATCAAGGATACTAATCCACATTTTCAAAACTGGGCTCATTTCCTCTCCTGTTTTCCCATTCTGATTAGCTTTGTGTAAATCTTGACTTCCTGGGTTTTCCAACCTTAGTTTGGCTCTAATCCATGTTAAATTTCCTCTAATGCACTCCCAGCTTTGACAATCCATTTTGGATTCACTACTCCAGCTTAACTTGGTATCTCACTTTGTACCAAATGCTAATATTTGACCTTTGGAATAACATACACTATGACAGGAGCCTTTAGTTTAACCTACTAGTGATACAGAATAAGCCATTTTTGAAACCAAGGTCCGTGTGTCACTAGGAAACCCTTTGTTGCATTGTGGCAAAAGTTGCTTCCTTTAAATTCAAGTCATTTAACCTAATTCTTTGCCTTGGAGAAACACAGAATAAGTCCCCCCCTCTTTCACACAACAGTCATTCAAATATGTGAAAATTAGTGATTATACTCTACCTCAGGCTCTTTACTGGAAACTCAACAATCTCACAGGACATAGATTTGAAATCATCTATCTTTCTGATAAATTTGAGTACAAAAAACAAAAATTGTATGGCAAAAGCCATCATAACCTAAGTTATGGAAACCGGTAAATGAGGAGAAAATATTTGCGAGACATATCACAGACAAAAGCTAATATCCCTAATGTTCATAAAATTCATAAAAATTAAGAACAGAGGCACTAAAATCTGATAAAAATATAGGCAAAGTAAAATTAGACAATTCACAAAAATATATTTGAAACGGTCCTCAAACATATGAAAAGATATTCAATCTCACTCAATTAGATTTTATAAAAATTAAGTTAATGCAAATTAAATTATACTGAGATACCTCCTATCCATTAGAAAGGTGAAAACTAAAAAACAAACAAAAACAACAACATCAAAAAACCCTCACATTTTGTTAGTGATACTATGTGGAAACATACATACATTGTTGGTGGGAGTAAAAACTAGTACAACTCTTTTAGAGAAGAATTTAAGATTACATAATAAAAATATATATGCACTTACCTATTGACCCAGCAAAAGAATCAAAACAATTCTTAGAAGTTATTTGAGGAGTCCATCTCAAAGATACACCCTCAGCAATGTAAAAATACATATATGAAAGATTATTCATTGCAAAATTGTTTATAATTGCACAGTATTGGGAACCATTTAAATATAGCAAAGTGGCTGAGTAGACCCTGGTACATCCACACAATGCAATACCATGTAGCTGTAAAAAGAATGAGGAAGTTATTTATGAACTAATATAGAGTAATTTTTAGGGTATAATGTTAGGACAATGGAAGCAACTTTCATGAGTGTCTACAGTATGTTACTTTGAGTGTAAGGAGGGAAAAATAACAAAATGTGTTCATTTATGAATAAAGAAAACAGAAAGGATAAACCAGAAACTACTAAGATTTGTTACCCACAGATAGTTGGTGGAAACAGGGTGAAAATGGAAATGTAGTAGAAGGGATTAGGAGAGTGACACTACCTGAATTTAAAAAAATTATATATATATATTACATATATATTTATATATGTAATATGGCTTATTTATTTATTTTTAAAGATTTTATTTATTTATTTGAAAGAGAGAGAGAGCACAAGCAAGGGAAGAGGAAGAAGCAGGCTCCCCACCAAGCAGGAAGCCTGACGCGGGGCTCAATCCCAGGACCCTGGGATCATGACCTGAGCCAAAGGCAGACGCTTAACTGACTGAGCCACCCAGGCGCCCTATTTTTTTTATTTAAATTCAATTTGCCAACATATAGCACATCATTAGATTTTGATGTAGTGTTCAATGATTCATTAGTTGTGTATATATGGTTTTGACTTAGAATGATGTTACTATCCCACATACTCAAAGAATAGATATATGATTAAAATGAATGGTGGCAAAGATGACCCCAAATGTGAAGTAAACAGAAAAGGATGAATCAAACTCTATTATCAATAACATAACCACACTGAAGAGGTAGGGGTGGTGAATAACTAACCAAATTAACTTTGGAAAATTTTGACTGCGTACTTTAAGACTGAATGGGAAAAAAAGAAAAACTGTATACAAACATTGAACTTTAATTAGCAGACTTATTTTCCACAGGTTATGGGTTAGTTATGAAATTACTTTATGTGTATTCTATGAGCCAGCAAATATATTGTGGATAATGAGAAATAGGTTGCTCTTTGTCAGAGAAAGGGTTGTCAATTAGGAAAGGAAGAAAGCTGGAATAAGTCTTGTGGACTTGGACTGAAATTGGAGCCATCCTGGAGTATAAGCTCAAGCATTTAAAAATGTATATGGATTGATAGGTATACAAATACCTATAGGTGTTTGTGTATGTGTATTCATACATATAGTTCATAGCTCTGTCTTCCAAGAAAGCTGAAAAAGCAATTATACTCCTATATCAATGGGCACACCTAGGGCTCATTCTCTCTACTAAAAGTAACTGTTTTAATAAAATACCACTCTCATACAAATCAAAACCACAATGGGATACCACTTCATACCAGTCAGAATGGCTAAAATTAACAAGTCAGGAAACAACAGATGTTGGCAAGGGTGCAGAGAAAGGGGACCCTCCTACACTGTTGGTGCAGCCACTCTGGAAAACAGTATGGCGGTTCCTCAAAAAGTTAAAAATAGAGCTACCCTATGACCCAGCAATTGCACTACTAGGTATTTACCCAAAAGATACAAATGTAGTGATCTAAAGGGGCACCTGTACCCCAATGTTTACAGCAGCAATGTCCATAATAGCCAAACTATGGAAAGAGCCCAGATAAAGATGTGGTGTGTGTATACACACACACACACACACAATGGAAAATTACTCAGCCATCAGAAAAAGAAATCTTACCATTTGCAATGACATGGATGGAACTAGAGGGTATTTTGCTAAGCAAAATAAATTAATCAGAGAAAGACAATTATCATATGATTTTACTCATATGTGGAATTTAAGAAACAAAACAGAGGATCATAGGGAAAGGGAGGGAAAGATAAGATGAAATCAGAGAGAGAGACAAGGCATAAGAGACTCAACTATAGGAAACAAACTGAGGGTTGCTGGAGGGGAGGGGGTTGGGAGGATGGGGTAACTGGGTGATGGGCATTAAGGAAGGCACGTGATGTAATGAGCAGTGGGTGTTACATACAACTGATGAATCGCTGAACTCTGCCTCTGAAATTAATAATACACTATATGTTAATTGAATTTAAATTAAATTAAATTAAAAAATAAAATACCACTCTCAGAAAAAGTAGCCAGGGCTCCTCAAGGAAAGGGCACATTTCAAAGCTTGGGTAGGAAAAGTATAGGATGAGCTTGAAACATCTAGTGAGGTCAGGGATTAGGTAATGCTCAAAGAATGAAAGAAGAAAAGTGCTCATATCAAAAAGACACTGGAGGGGCGCCTGGGTGGCTCAGTCATTAAGTGTCTGCCTTCAGCTTAGGTCATGATCCCAGGGTCCTGGAATCGAGCCCTGCATCGGGTTCCCTGCTTGGTGGGAAGCCTGTTGCTTCTCCCTCTCCCACTTCCCCCTGCTTGTGTTCCTGCTCTCGCTATCTCTCTCTCTGTCAAATAAATAAATAAAATCTTAAAAAAAAGAAGACACTGGAACCAATGAAATGAGTTCCCAATGACCAAATCCAGAACAATTTGAGCATGAAAATAAATAATTATAATGTTGGCTTATAATTCATAGAATAAAATAAAATCCATGAGTCCCCACAGATATAAATAATTGAATTAGACACACAAAGGGTGGGGAAAGGAAATCTCTTCTTTGAATTAGAATAAATGTGGAAGAGACATTGGAAATAGAAAATTGCCATTTAACGAACACCAAGGTAATAGTTATCAGGCAAGAATCATCAATGGAAGCTAAAACTAGTAGACGAAAATATGATGAGAAAAAAGATACATTGTCTCAAAGTATCTCCCCATAAGATACTTATTTACTACAAAGGAAAAAATACAGTGGAGGAGCCTGGTAGGTAGCACTTTTACCAAACAGTCAAAGATAACAGCACATGTACAGCATGGACCACTGGGTGTTATACAAAAAGAATGAATCGTGGATCACTACATCAAAAACTAATGATGTATTGTATAGTGACTAATACAACATAATAAAATAAAATTAAAGAAAAAGATAACATCACCAGCAATGGGACAAATCAACACTGTGTGCTTCTTGATATGATGCACTGAGAGGGACACAACATCACTTCTGTGACTTTCTTAAAAATATTCATAACCTGAATTTAATCACAGGGAAACATCCTACAGATTAAGGGACTTTGTCTAAAATAACTGAACAGTCCTCTTCAAAATGTTAAGATCATGAAAGAAAAATTGAGGAAATGTTCCAGACTAAAAGAGACTGAAGAGACAACTAAATGTGAACAAGCTCTGTAGAATACCTAATTGTATTAATATTAATTTCCTGATTTTGATAACTACCATGGGTGTTATGGGCTGAACTGTGTCCCCCCGCCAATTCGTGTTTTGAAATCCTAATACCCCAGTACCTCAGAATGTGACTATCTGGAGATAGGGCCTTTAAAGAGGTGATTAAGGTAAAATGAGGTCGTAAGGGTAGACCCTAATCCCATATACCTGATCTTCTTATGAAAAGAGATTAGCACAATGACAACGCAGACTGAGGGATGACTATGTGAGGGCACAGTGAGAAGGTGGCCATCTGCGAGTCAAGGAGATGGGCCTCAAGAAGAATCCAAACCTGTTGACACCCTGATCTTGGATTTTTAACTTCCAAGCAGTGAGAAAATAAATTTCTGTTGTTTAAGCTCCCCCCATCACTACTATTGTATTATGGCAGCCCTAGAAAACTAATACAACATACAACAGAGTATTATTTAGCCTTAAAAAGGAAGGAGATTCTGACACATGCTATAATATGGATAAGCTTTAAAGACATTATAGTAAGTAAAATAAACCAGCCACAAAAGGTCTGTATGATTCCACTTATATGAGATACCTAGAGTGGTCAAATTCATACAGATAGAGAGTAGAATGATGGCTGCCAGGGGTTGAGGAAGGAGGGAATGGGGAGTTACTGTTTAATGGGTACTTTCAGTGATACAAGATGGAAAGAATTCTAGAGATCAGTGTGGTGATAGCTGGGCAACAATCTGAATGCACTTAATGCCATTGAACTGTAATGCTTAAAAATGGTTAAAATGATAAATTTTATGTTTTTTAGATCTTGCTAGAATTAAAAATAACAATAGAGAGGAGGGAAATTTGGATATATAGGGGGAAAACCCACAGGGAACAAAATGTAATAATAGAGGGAGAGGAGGGAGTGATGCCGTCCACAAGCCAAGGAGCACCAAGGATTTCGGGGAGGCCCTAAAAGCTAGGAAAAGGCAATGAAGGATTCTCCCCTACAGTCCTCAGAGGGAACATGGCCCTGCTGATGGACCCTGATTCCAGATGTCTAGACTTCAGAACTGTGAGAGAATTAATTTTTGTTGTTTTAAGTGAAGGAAAGAAGAAAGGGAGGAAAAGAATGAGAGAAATAGGGAGAAAAAAGAAAAAGGGAGAAAAAAAAAAAAAAGGAAAGCATGAGCCTGAGAACCCATCTGAAGTTCTGTGATACATAATACAGTGCTATATATCTAGCCAGCTTGGAATAGGTTCAAGAGTGAACTATCACTATTTCATGTGGATTAAATGCTTGAAAAGTGTAGGTCTGAAATATCTATAAGTGCATCTGCCCAAATAACAGCCAAGGATCATTCTTTTCCCTGGGGGAATACACTTGTCTTCGTAAATCATTGCCTAAACACAGAATTACCAAGAAGAAAGGGTAAAGTAGATAAACTTTGTCTCCTGTGACGCCACTTCAAATTCCCCCATGCTTGCTTTTCACCAGAGCAATAATGGCGGTGAGCAAATTGTGAAACAGGAAACTTGCTTCTATTTGTTTTGTGTTCACTTAATTCTTTTATTTGTTCATATTCAACAAACAGCTATTAAGTAACTTATATGTTCTAAGGAAGAATTCATTTATTCAATAGCTGCCATATGCTAGACATTGGTCTAGGTGTCAGAGATACGGTAGTGAACAAAACAATATCCCTGTGGCCACCATGAAAATGCACATCTCAGAGCTCCTACTGAGAGAATGTCATTAACTGCCAGCACCAGCTGCTGTGCTCTGAAATCCATCACCATATTCATGCCAAGGCTCTAACTCCCATGGCCTGTTCCCAGTTAATGACTGAACTTGGCAGAGGCACTAAAGCAAACCAGGTCCTGGAAGACAGGCGTCTCCTCTGATGGATGATTCTTACTGGACTTTGTGAAACTTTCTTAAAATTGTACTGCAAGTTATGGTCTTCCTTCTTTCCTTTCTTCCTCCTTTCCATTTCTCCTTCACAAGAGTCAGAACGGCATCATTGTCTAACTTCCCTTCCAGCTTTCTCTGGTTCCTTTCCCATATTCCTTTACTGGTGTTTCCCTCAATAAACCTCTTGCATGTGTAATCCCACCTTGGTATCTGCTTTTTGGAGGACCCTGACTAACACAGTCCCCAACACCCTGCAGGAGGGACCATCGGAAGCAGTTAAGAGCACAGACTCTGGAAGCAGACTGCCTGGGTTTGAAGCCCTGCCCTGCCACTTACTAACAACTTATTTCACCTCTCCCCCACCTCAATTTCATTGCAGACTTTGATTCAGTTTCATCACCTGTAAAATGAAGGTAATGACAGTAAACCAAACTTGCAGGGTCATTGTTAGAACTAAACACATTATATACAGGGTGCCTACAATGATGGAAGGGTGCATGGTCTATGTACATGCTGATCATTAAAAGGGGTTGCATTTTAGTGAAGGAGATAGACAAAAATACACAAATACCAGGTAATGATAATACTAAGGTGAAAATAAGGAGGGTGATATGATAGGATGACTAATTAGTCATTTTAGATCAGGAAGCCAAGAAAGGTCAATAAGAAAGAGTCCACCATGCTGAGATCTGGAGAAGGGCTGATTAGGGAAAGGGAACAGCTTGTGTGAAGACCTTAAGGCAAGAGGGGTGCCTGGATGGCTCAGTTCGCTGAGCATCCGACTCTTGATTTCAGCTCAGGTCATGGTCCCAGGGTCATGAGCTAGAGCCCCAAGTCAGGCTCTGTGCTCAACAGGGAGTCTGCTTGAGATTCTTTCCCTCTGCCCCCCACCCCTCTAAAATAAGTAAATCCTTTAAAAAAAAAAAAAGACCTTAAGGCAAGAATGTGCAGTCATGCTTTAGAAAGAACAAGAGGGTCAGGGAAACTAGAGGATAGTGAACAGCAAGGAGGGTGATAGATGAGAAGACAAGGAGACAGGTGGGGGCCAGATCATGGGGGCAAAGTAGGCTGCAAGGAGTTTCATTTCTTCTTTCCTTTATTTATTTAATGTATTATTTGTCAGCCACCCAACTCAGTATTAAGAACCCCGATAATTCTTGTTCTACATTTTTAAATTACATGATTAGAGGCAACATGAGGTAGTAGTTAGGTCCAGTAAGTAGTTGTATAGTCATACAGGAGACAAAACCATCTTTTAAAAACACTCCTGTGAGGAGTGTTTTTGTATAGCTTGATTCCAATTTTCTGCCCTTGGCAATTTTTTCTACTTGTAGACAATTTTGATTATATATATATATATATCTCACACATTTATATAATTACATAGATATTACTTATTTACATAGTTATATATAACAACCAGATTCATTTTAGCTATCAAAGTTCTGATGGTTTGAAAACAACAAGACTCCTCCAGCAATTCTGTGGTTGGCTGTTATTCTAAGCATTGCTGAGTTCTGTTTGCCTAAATGTGACTGTACTGCAAGTACTCTGGCCACTCTGTGAGTACCTTTCAATAGGGGGCAACGTTTGAGAACCACTTTAGCAGTTACACTATAGTCCTGAAATGCCCAGTAAAGGGTGTGTTTGTTTTACCTTGTTTTGTAGTCTATTGTAAAACCAGAGATGAAAGTTTTGGGTCTTCAAGGTCCTGAGCACTCAGTTAGTTTTCCTTAACATTGGAAGGAATGTTCTGCACAGGTCCACAGTCATATAATTCACCAGGGTCTTCATTTCCTTGTTAATAAAGTGTGGATAATGTACACTTTCTACTTGCCTTTGAGCCTGAGTGAGTGAAGTTTTCTCTAGTGGGTTCTCCTGAATCTGGAGCCATGAGGCAATGAAGGGATTTCAAAGTTATTTTTATTTAGCCCGTTTCCCCACAAGTTCAGTGAAGCTGAAAAAAAAATCTTTAGCTGGAATTCTAGGTGGGAAAGTGATAACTAGAGTGTCGAGATAGTTAGACAAGCTGTTGTGTTTTCATCCCAGATTAGAGTCCCATGGACAAGAATAGTATTTGCAGTAGCACTCGCCTGGGCAAAATTACAAGTGACTTCAGTGTTCAGGTCTCAGGTTGCAGGTTGGCAGTTTTGGGTCCTCCCGCCAAGGGTTGCCTTTCCTTCTCTTTTAAAATCTATGGACTCCCCCAGAGAACCCAAAGATTTCCTCGTTAGATCTACCTGTGGGTCAGGGAGGCCCTATGCCTTTCACTGGCCCCTGGGCTTCAACTTTTCAGTCTGCAAAATAGAACATATGATACAATCAACATATCTTCCTCAAAGGTTATTGGTGAGGCTTACACCAGTAACTGTGTGTGAGGGGGAGGAGGGGAAATTTAGAGTTAGAGACAGAGCAGTTATAGGAAGCACTTCCTGGAATCCTAACCTTGAAGGAGAATATGAGATTGGCTATTCCTTAGGCTAGATAAAGGACCATAAAATCAGGAAGGAAATATTCTCTAATTTTGGATTATGGAGGAAAGAAAACAAGACTTCTCTACGTTGTATTGCTTGTTTGACTACAGAGAGGAAAGATGTCATTTTTCCTGAGGTTTTCTTTAGCCTAGAACAGTGGCTCTCAAGGTTGATTGCTTCTCAGAGTCATTTGTTGAGCCTAATCCAATACTTTCTGAGAGAGAATCACTGGGACTTCTACTTCTGGCTAATATGGAATAACAGAGACTATATTAATTCTCCCATTGGAAACAGCCAAAAAATGGGCAACATATATAAAACAATGGTTTGTAAGACACTGGATATAAGAAAACAAAGGAAAGTGATCTCTGAGTCACAGGAAAGAAACAAGGTAAGTCTTCTGATTACCTCAGCTTGCAGTGGTGCGAAAGTTGCTAGGTTTGTATAGGGCAGAGCCCAGTAGACCACTTGAGCTGGGAGGAGGAAGGTGACATTGTGGCAAAATCAAAATGGTAGAATTCTCAGGATAGAGTACTAGAGAGAAAAAAAAGCAACAGAGAGAGAGAGAGAACACGTTAGATATCTGCAGATTCTCAGTATTCATCTGAGTATTGACCAATGCATATGTATTCGAAAACTAAGACTGGGTAGGGGGGGAACCATCTGGAAGGACTGAAGATAACAATGTCCAGCACTCACACAGAGTCAAGAACAGTTTCTTTCTTTTTTTTTTTTTAAAGATTTTTATTTATTTATTTTACAGAGAGAGACACAGCGAGAGAGGGAACACAAGCAGGGGGAGTGGGAGAGGGAGAAGCAGGCTTCCCGCAGAGCGGGGAGCCCGATGTGGGGCTCGATCCCAGGACCCTGGGATCATGACCTGAGCCAAGGCAGACGCTTAACGACAGAGCCACCCAGGCGCCCCTCAAGAACAGTTTCTATTCTCAACACCTTGAATGGAAAACCCCAAGATTCAAGAGTCAATATGTAGATTAAACGGGGTTTCTCCTTCAGTGGTGGGGAATAAGTAGCTCTAAACTGATAACTGCTTCACGTCTGCCTAACAAATCTTAAAAGGAAACAGGAAAGAATTAGTTTTCCAAATAACTGAACTCTGTTCCAGAACTAAGCTCAAGAGTATTTATAAGAGTATAAAAATATCCAGCCCTCAAAAACTCAACAGGTAAGATTCATAAAATTTGATATTTAGTAAAAAAAAAAGCATATATATTTATAATATAATGTTATATTATATATAATTATATTATGTAAAATATATATTCATACTATATGTTTTATAAATAAAATCTTTGGCCATAAAAAAAGAAAATGCAACCATAATAAGAAGACAAATAAAATCACTGAAAATAACTCAGAACTAATAGAGTCAGTGATATTATAATAGCATTGTATGACAGATGGTAGGTACATTTGGGGTGAGCATAGCATAATATATAGAGATGTTGAATCACTGTGTTGTACACCTGAAACTAATGTAACATTTTGTGTCAACTACAGTCAAATTTAAAAGAAAATAAAAAGAAAACAGTAAAAAGCAATTGCTTCTATTGATAAATACGATGAACTTGATTTGGAAAAAAAGAACAGAACTGATATTAATACTAGGATTACCAGACAAAGACATTGAAATAATTATATGCTGTATTCTATATAATTTAAAATAAATAGAGACATGGAAGATCTAAAAAAGACCTAAGGCAAACATAGAAATAAAAACTACAATGTGTGAGATATAAATTCACTGGTTGGGAATAATAGCAGATTAGACATGGCAAACTAAAAGATTAGCAGACTATGAAGACAAAGCAATATAAACTATTCAAAATGAAACAGAAAAGGGATAATTTTTTTAAATGAACAAAACACTGGTAAACTGTGGGATACCTTCAAGTAACTTAATATATGTATAATTAAAGAACCCAAAGTACAGAAGAGTGTAAAAATAAATATTTGAAGAAATAATGACTGAAATATTCCCAAATTTGATGGATATAACAAAAACAGAGATCTAACAGTTTCAACAAACCCTGAGGAGAAGAAGCATGAACAAAATTACCCCAAGGCACATCATAATAAAATTTCAAAACCAGTGATAGAAAATCTTAAAAGCAGCAAAATGAATAAAATACACATTACCTGCATTAGAGATCTTGCAGGCCAGGATGGAATGAGATAATATATTTAAAGTACTGGAAAGAAAATAACTCCCAGTCAAGAATATTATATCCAGCAAAATTATCCTTCAAAAATGAAGAGATAAAGTCTTTCCCAAACAAAAACTGGGGGTGTTTCTTATCTAGTAAACCCGTCTTACAAAAGCTGCTTAAGAAAATTCTTCAGACTGAAACAAAAACTAAAAAGCAACACAGAAACATATGAAAGCATAAATCTCATTGGTAAAGGTAAATATATAAACAAATACAGGATAATAAAACACTATAATGGTGATAAATTACTTTTAACCTGGGGAACTTAGGAAAGATGTAGAGTAGGAGGATTCTGAGTTCACCTTATCCCACATGCAAACTAAGGTAACAGTTGTATCTATGCAGCTAACTCTGAAAACGACCCAAAGACTGGCAGAACAGACCTTCTACAGTTAATCACAGACAGAAGACCACATACAAAGGGGTAGGAGGACTGGAGATGTGTTTGGGAGCCAGCATGACTAACCACAAATGGGAGAGACATGACAAACATGGAGAAGTGAGAGGATCAGACCCTGCAGAGGGCACCCCTCACATTGGGGATCCATACTAGAAAGATGAGTCCCCATAAGATCTGGTTTTGAAAACCAGCAGGGCTTAACACTGGAAGCTTTACAAATTAGCAGGTTGGCTCCATTAGAGCTGGAGGACAATAGGAAACTGAGTCCTGGCCTTTCCAGAGCCAGAATATTAAATAACTCAGTGGAGACACAGTGAGGGAGCAGCACTTTGAAAAGTAACTGGGGTGTATGTGAAGATTTATTGACTAACCTTAGAACTAATCAAAGGGGCAGGAATCTATAGGAGATTTCTCTCAAAAGTTCTGGTGGATGCCATTTCTCTTTCCCACCCCCAACCTAGATAGTCAAACACTGTGGGAGCCAGTGCTAATACTTTCCATCTACCTTGCAAGGACTGCATACCCTATCCCGTCATTTCCCTGCAGACCTGCCCCATCCAAACAGCTCACCTCAGCAGGTGTCCCTCCAAAGTGACTTCTGTTTTACCACACCCAACAGGTAGCCCTACCTGGGAACAGTGCCACTCCAAAATGACTTCTGTCCTGGGGAAGGGGGAAATAACCCCACATATCATCTCACCTGCAGATCCTACAGCCAGACCTTGTGGCTGGTTGTGCAGGGAACAAACCCTGCCATTTGGTGTGCCAGCAGCTATAGCAAAGAGGGTGATTGCAGACGGCTAAGCTGACAGCCCACCCACCAAAAAGCTCATGGTGGCCACAGACAGGCTTCTCAACAGTATAGGGGCAAACCCTGCCCAGTGCAACCACAGTAGGCAAAGTGGGTCATTGCAGCTAGCAAGGCTGAAGACAATTTCAGTTTAGCCACAACAGGAGGGTGCACACAGCCCACAGAGGGGACATCTCATAACACCTGGTTCTGGTGACCAGAGGGGATTGCACTATAGGTTACCACAGGACTTTTTCTACACCATTTTCAAGACCAGGATACATAGCTGGTTTACCTAATACATAAAAACAAACACATAGATTTAGACAAAGAGAAGAAATAGAGGGAATTAAAAAAAAAGACAAAATCATAGTAAAAGAGCTAAATTAAGTGGAGAGAAGCAATATGCCTGATAAAAAATTCAAAGTAATGGTCATAAAGATACTAGTGGACATGAGGAAAGAGTGGATGAACTCAGTGAGAACTTCAACAAAGAGATAAAAAATATAAAGAACCAGTCAGAGCTGAAGAATTCATTAACTGAAATAAAATATATGCTAGAGGAAATCAACAGCAGAGTAGAGGGCACAGAAGAACAGATGAGCAATCTGGAAGACAGGATAGTGGAAAGCAGTCAAACTGAAGAGCAAAAAGAAAAAAGAATAATAAAAAATGACAATAGATTAAGAGAACAATGCAATATCACCAAGAATAATAAAATTCATATTATAGGGATTCCAAACTATGAAGAGACAGAGAAGTGGGCAGGAAAGTTATCTGAATAAATAATAGCTGAAATCATCTCTAATCTGGGGAAAGGAAACGGACATCCAGATCCAGGAAACAAACAGAGTCCCTAACAACACGAATACAAGGAGCCCTACACCAAGATATGTAATAAATAAAATGGCAAATAAAGATAGAATTTTAGAAGCACCAAGACAACAGTTTCATATAAGGAAAACCCCATAGACTATCAACTATTTTTTCAGCATGCCAGAAGGAAGTGACATGGGATGTTCAAAGTGGTGAAAGGAAAAAACCTACAACAAAGAATACTCTACCTGGCAAGGTTATCATTCAGTCACTAAACCAGCCTTTTAAGAAATGTTAAAGGGAATTCTCTTGGTGAAAAAAAAAAAAAGTCCATAACTAGAAGAAAGTTCTAAAAGGAAAAAAATTTCACAGGCAAGAGTAAACATATAGTAAATACAGTAGATTAATCAGTTATAAAGCCAGTATGGAAGTCAAAACACAAATGTTGTAAAATCAATTATATCTACAGAAATTAGTCAAGGTATACACAAAATCAAAAGATGTAAAATACAACATCATATACCTAAAACATGAAAAGGAGTAAAAATTTAGTGCTTTCAGAATATGTTCAAACTTAAGTGATCATCAACATAATGTAGGTTGCTACACAAATAAGATGCTATATATAAACCATGAATCAAAAATCTATGATGGATACCAAAAAATAAAATAAAGAGAAAGGAATCCAAGCATAACACTTAAGAAAGCCATCAAACCACAAAGGTAGAGACCAAATGAAGGAGAAAGGAACAGAGGGGAACTAAAAAACAACCAGAAAACAATTAACAAAATGGCAGTAAGTACATACTTATCAATTTTTACTTTAAATGTAAATGGTCTACATGCTCCAATCAAAAACACATAGGGTGGCTGAATGGATTTTAAAGAGACCCATCTATATATTGCATACAACAGATTCACTTTAGACCTAAAGACATACACGGTGTAAAAGTGAAGGGATGGAAAACATACCATGCAAATGCAAGCAAAAAAAAAAAAAAATTAAAAAGAAAATCTGGGAGAGTAATGAATAATACTTATATCAGACAAAATAGACTTTAAAGACTGTAAGACTGTAGCAAGAGACAAAGAAGGGCCCTACATAATAATCAAAGGATCAATACAACAAGCGGTTTTAACAACTGTAAATATCTAAGCATCCAACATAGGAGCACCTAAAAGATAAAGTAAATATTAGCATACATAAAGGGAGAAATTGAAGGTAATACCATAATAATAGGAGAATTTAATACCCTGCTTACATCAATGGATAGAACGTCTATCAGATATCCTTCAACAAGGAAACAGTGGCTTTGAATGACTCATTAGACCCAACAGACTTAACAGATATCGACAGAACAACCCATCCAAAACCAGCAGAATACACTTTCTTTTTAAGTGCATATGGAACATTCTCCAGGACAGATCACATGTTAGGCCACAAAACAAGTCTCGATAAATTTAAGAAAATTGAAATTATATTAAGCATCTTTTCCAACCACAACAGTTTGAAACTAGAAATCAATTACAAGAAAAAAAGAAACCTAGTAAAAACAACAAAAACCCACAAAGACATGAAGGTTACAACACATGCTATTAAACAACCTATGTCAACAAATAAATAAGAGGAAATAAAAAATACATGGAGACAAATTAAATTGAAAACACAATGAGTCAAAATCTTTGGGATGAGGCAGAAGCAGTTCTAGGAGGGAAGTTAGTATGATACAGTCCTACCTCAAGAAGTAATGAGAATCTCATACAAACAACCTAACCTTACTTCTAAAGGAGCTAGAAAAAGAAAAAAAAAGTCCAAATTTAGAAGAAAGGAAATAAAAACTAGAATGAAAATAAATTAAATAGAGACAAAAAAATCAACAAAATCCAACAGCTGTTTTTTTTAAAAGATAAAACTGATAAACCTTCAGCTAGACTCGTTAAGAAAATAAAAAGATTCCATGAAATCAGATATGAAAGAAGGGAAATAATAACTGATACCACATAAATACAGAGAATTATAGGAGAATATTATGAAAATTATATACCAATAAATTGGTGTATCAATAGAAGAAATAGATAAAATCCCAGAAATATGCAGTCTTCCAAAACTGAATCCAGAAGAAACAGAAAATTTAAACAGACAAATCAGTGATGAAATTGAATCAGTAATCAAAAAACTTCCAACAAACAAAAGTTTGTCTTCACAGGTGAATTTTACCAAACATTTAAAGAAGACTTAATACTTAATCTTCTCAAACTATTCAAAGAAATAAATAGAAAATTTCCAAATTTGTTCTACAAGGCCAACATGACCATGATACCCAAACCAGACAAAGACACTATAAAAAAACAAAAACAAAAAACCCCCCAAAAACTACAGCCAATATCTCTGATGAACATTAATGCAAAAATCCTCAACAAAATATTAGCAAACCAAATTCTAGAATACATTAGAACAGTCATTCACCATGACCAAGTCGGATTCATCCCAGGGATACAAGGATGTTTCAGTATTCACAAATCAATCAGTGTGGTACATCACATTAACAAGAGGAAGGATAAAAACCACATGATCATCTCAATAGAGAAAAATCATTTGGCAAAATTCAACAACTATCCATAATAAAAACTTTCAATGGAGGAGGTTTAGAGGGAATATGACTTAACAAAATAAAGGCCATATGTAAAAAACCCACAGCTAACATCACACTCAATGGCGAAAAGCTGAAAGCTTTCCCACTAAGATCAGAAACAAGACAAGAATGTCCACTTTCACCATTTTTACTCAGCATAGTACTGGAGGTCCTAGTGACAGCCATCAGACAAGAAATAAAGATCATCCAAATTGGTAAGGAAGAAGTAAAACTGTCTTATTTGCAGATGACAGAATATATAGAAAACCCTAAATACTCCACCAAAAAAACTATTAGAAATAATAAGTGAATTTAGTAATGTTATAGGATGCAAAATACACAGAAGTCTGTTGTGCTCATATACATTAATAATGAAGTAACAGAAAGATAAATTAGGAAAACAATCTATTTATAACTTCACCAAAAAGATGGATAAAACACCTAGGAATAAATTAAATGAAGGAAGTGAAAGATCTATATTCTGAAAACTAAAACATTTATGAAATAAACACTATACAAACAAGTGAAAAGATATACCATGCTCATGGTTTGGAAGAATTAACATTATTAACATGTCCATACTACCCAAAGCAATCTACAGATTCAATGCAATACCAACAGTATTTTTCACAAAACTAGAATAATCCTCAAATTTGTATGGAACCACAAAAGACTCTAAATAGCCAAAACACCAATGAGAAAGAGGAACAAAGCTGGAGGTATCACAACCCTAAATTGCAAAATACATCACAAAGCTATAGTAATCAAGACAGTATTGTATTGGCTCAAAAATAGACACATAAGGGGGCACCTGGGTGGCTCAGTCATTAAGCGTCTGCCTTCAGCTCAGGTCATGATCCCAGGGTCCTGGGATCGAGCCCCGCATTGGGCTCCCTGCTCTGCCGGGAGCCTGCTTCTCCCTCTCCCACTCTCTCTGCTTGTGTTCCCTCTCTCACTGTGTCTCTCTCTGTCAAATAAATAAATAAAATCTTAAAAAAAAAAACAAACAGACACATAGGTCAACAGAATAGGATAGAAAGACCAGAAATAAACCCACACCTTTGTGATCAATTAATAAAGACACAACTATATGATCAATTAACCTATGACAAAGGAGGCAAGAATATATGAGGAAAAGACAGTTCTTCAATAAATGGTGCTGGAAAAAGTGGACAGCTACATGCAAATGAATGAAACCGGACCATTTTCTTACATCAGACATAAAAATTAAAACTAAAAGGTATATTAAAGACCTCAAGGTGTGGCCTGAAACTACAAAACATAAGCAGTAATCTCTTGGAAACAGCCTTAGCAATATATTTATGGATATGTCTCCACAGGAAAGGGAAAAGAAAGCAGACAAACTATTGGGACTACACCAAAATAAAAAGTTTTTCACAGTGATGGAAACCATCATCAAAACAAAAAGGCAACCTAGTAAATGGGAGAAGATACTTGTAAATGGTATATCTGATAAGGGGTTAAAATACAAAATATATAAAGAATTTATACAACACCACCAAAAAACCACAAACAATCCAATTTTTAAAAATGGACCAAAGAACTCAATACAGGAAAAATGGACAAAGGAATTTCATTTTTCCAAAGAAGGCATATAGACGGCAGACAGACACATAAAAAGATGCTCAATATCACTAATCATCAGGGAAATGCAAATGAATACAGTGAGATATCTCCTCACACCTGTCAGAATGGCTAGTATCAAAAAGACAATAAATATCAAGTGTTGGTGAGGATGTGGAGTAAAGATACCCTTGTGCACTGTTGGTAAGAATTCAAATTGGTACAAGCACTGTGGAAAACACTATGGGAGTTTCCCTCAAACAGTTAAAAGTAGAAATACAATATTATCCAGTAATTCCAATATTGGATATTTGCCCAAAGAAAAAGAAAATGTGAATTCAAAAAGATTTATTCGCAGCTTTGTTTACTTCAGCACCATTCACAAGAGCCAAGATATAGAAGCAACTCAAGTGTCCATCTATAAATGAATGGATTCAGAATATGTGGTATCTATATTACTACAGCTTTGTGATATATCTTGAAGTTTAGGACTGTGATACCTCTAGCTTTGTTCCTCTCTCTCAGTGGTGCTTTGGCACACATACAGACATACATACACACATAATGTAGTATTCCTCAGCCATAAAAAAAAAATGAGATCTTGCCATTTATAGCAACATGGATGGACCTAGAGGGTATTATGCTAAGTGAAATAAGTCAAAGACAAATATCATAGGATTTCACTTAGATGTGGAATCTAAAACACAAAACAAAAAAACAATCAGACTCTTAAATATGAAGAACAAACTGGTACTTGCCAGAGGGGAGGTGGGTGGGTGGGTCTGGGTAAAGTAGATAAAGAAGATTAAGGGGTACAAACTTCCAGTTACAAAATAAATGAATCATAGAGATTAAAATTACAGCATAGGAAATGTATTCAGTAATATTATAATAACATTGTATGGAGATAGATGGTGACTACACTTATCATGGTATGCATAAGTAATGTATAGAATTGTTGAATCAATATGTTGTATACCTGAAGATAATATAAAGTTGTTTGTCGGGTATACTTCAATAATAAAAAAATTACCTTTGACTCTAATATGAAGGTTAAGAGATAAAACTTTGTTAATGGATACCTGCTATTAAAAAAACAAAAAACAAAAATCTGATTAAAAGAACACAAAATATAGAGGAGGGAATGAAAACTGTAGAATTTTTTTTTTGTGATTGAAGTCAAGTTGTTATCGACCTAAAATAGGTTATAACTACAAGATATTTTATGTAAGACTTGAGTCAACCGCAAAGAAAAAAAAGATAATAAACATGAAAAATGATAAAAAGAATCAAATCATTACACAACTTTATCAATTAACAGCAAGAGAGGAAGACAGGGATAAAACACATGCAAAACAAAAAACAATAAAATGACAGTAAGTAATTCCTCACCTATCAATGATTACTTTAAATGTAAATGCATTAAACTTACCAAGTGAAAGGCAAAGAGTGGCCAAATGGGTAATATAAAACAAGATCCAGCAACGTGCTCCCTACACAAGACACAATTTAGATTAGAGACACACATAGACTGAAAGTAAAGGGATAAAAAAGACACTTCATCCAAGTGGTAACCAAAAGAAAAGCATGGATGTCTATTAATTAGGCAAAATATACTTTAAGTCTAAAACTGTCTCTAGAGACAAAGAAAGTCTTTGTCTATGGTAAAAGGACCAGTTCAACAGGAAGATATAACAATTTTAAATATATAAGCACACAACATCAGACAAAGCAACATAACTATATAAAGCAACCAAATATATAAAGCAGATATTGACAGGTCTGAAGGGAGACATGGGTAGTAATACAATAATAATAGGGGACTTTAATATCCCACTGACAATAATGGATAGAATAACTCAGACAAAAATTTCTATAAAGAAACAACTGACCTGAACAACACATAGACTAAATGAATCTAAGAGACATATACAGAACTTTCCATTCAACAATAAAAGATACACATTCTTCCCAAGCATACATGGAATATTTTCCAGGATAGTTCACATGCTGGTCATAAAACAAGTCTTAACAAACTTTTAAAAAATTGTTTGTTCGTTCCTGGAACAAGCAATCCTAAAATTTGTATGGAATCAGAAAAGACCCCGAATCACCAAGGAAATATTGAAAAAGTAAAACAAAGCTGGGGGCATCACGTTGCCTGATTTCAAGCTATATTACAAAGCAGTGATCACCAAAACAGCATGGTACTGGCACAAAAACAGACATATAGACCAATGGAACAGAACAGAGAGCCCAGAAATGGACCCTCAACTCTATGGTCAAATAATCTTCAACAAAGCAGGAGAAAATATGCAATGGAAAAAAGTCTCTTCAATAAATGGTGCTGGCAAAATTGGACAGCTATATACAGAAGAATGAAATTCGACCATTCTCTAACACCATACACAAAGATAGACTCAAAATGGATGAAAGACTTCAATGTGAGAGAGGAATCCATCAAAATCCTAGAGGAGAACATAGGCAGTAACCTCTTTGACATCGGCCACAGCAACTTCTTTCAAGATACATCTCCAAAAGCCAGTGAAACAAAAGCAAAAATGAACTTTGGGGACTTCATCAAGATAAAAAGCTTCTGCACAGCAAAGGAAACAGTCAACAAAACAAAGAGGAAACCCACAGAATGGGAGAAGATATTTGCAAATGACACTACAGATAAAGGGCTGGTATCCAAGATCTATAAAGAACTTCTCAGGGGTGCCTGGATGGCTCAGTCCGTTAAGCAGCTGCCTTCAGCTCAGGTCATGATCCCAGAGTGCTGGGATCGAGCCCCACATCGGGCTCCCTGCTCAGTGGATAGCCTGCTTCTCCCTCTCCCTCTGCCTGCCTCTCTGCCTACTTGTGCTCTCTCTCTCTCTCTGTCAAATAAATAAATAAAATCTTAAAAAAAAAGAACTTCTCAAACTCAACACCCAAAAGACAAATAATCAAGTCAAAAAATGGGCAGAAGACATGACCAGACACGTCTCCAAAGAAGATACACAAATGGCTAACAGACACATGAAAAAATGTTCACCATCATTAGCCATCAAGGGAAATTCAAATCAAAACCACATTGAGATACCATCTTACACCAGTTAGAATGGCAAAAATTGACAAGACAAGAAACAACAACTGTTGGAGAGGTTGTGGAGAAAGGGGAACCCTCTTACACTGTTGGTGGGAATGCAAGCTGGTATAGCCACTTTGGAAAACAGTGTGGAGGTTCCTCAAAAAATTAAAAATAGAGCTACCCTCTGACCCAGCAATTGCACTACTGGGTATTTACCCCAAAGACAAAGATGTAGTGAAAAGAAGAGCCATATGCACTTCAATGTTCATAGCAGTAATGTCCGCAATAGCCAAACTGTGGAAAGAGCCGAGATGCCCTTCAACAGATGAATGGATAAAGAAGATGTGGTCCACATACACAATGGAATATTACTCAGCCATCAGAAAGGATGAATACCCAACTCTTACATCAACATGGATGGGACTGGAGGAGATTATGCTAAGTGAAATAAGTCAAGCAGAGAAAGTCAATTATCATATGGTTTCACTTATTTGTGGAACATAAGGAATAGCATGAAGGACATTAGGAGAAGGAAGGGAAAATGAAGGGGGAGAAACCAGAGGGGGAGATGAACCATGAGAAACTATGGACCCTTAGAAGCAAACTGAGGGTTCTAGAGGGGAGGGGGTGGGGGGATGGGTTAGCCCGGTGATGGGTATTAAGGAGGGCACGTACTGCATGGAGCACTGGGTGTTATATGCAAACAATGAATCATGGAACAGTACATCAAAAACTAATGATGTATTGTATGGTGACTAACATAACATAATAAAATTAAATTAAATTAAAATAAATAAAAAGATTGAAATCATTCCAAGTATCTTTTCCAACCACAATGAAAAGAGAACAGAAATCAAGAACAATAAGAAAATTGGAAAATTCATATATAAATGAAAATTAAAAAACACACTCTTCAACAACCACTGGGTCAAAGAGGAAATCAAAAGGGAATTTTAAAGTATCTCAAAACAAAATTAAAATGAAAACGTAGCACACTAAAACTTATAGGATGCAGCAAAAGCAGTTTTAAGAGGGAAGTTTACAGTGATAAATGCCTAAATTACAAAGAGGGTCTCAAATAAACAACCTACGTATATGCTTCAAGAAAAAAGAAAAACAAAGTAAGCCCAAAATTTAAAAAAGAAAAAAATAAATAGTGTAGAAATAAGTTAAATTTAAGAAAAATACAACTAAGAGTTAATTTTTTGAAAAAAAATAAAATTGACAAACTCTTAGACAAAAAAATAGAAGATTCAAATAAGTATAATCAGAAATGAGAGGGGAGATATCACAATGGATGTCTCAAAAGTAAAAAGAATCATAAATGACTATTATGAGCAATTATACACCAACAAATTGGATAACCTAGAAGAAATGGATAGATTCCTAGAAATTCACAACTTACCAAAATTAAATCAAGAAGAAATAGAAAGCCTTAGCGGATCAATATCAAATAAAAAAGATTGAATCAATAATCAAAAACTTCCCAACAAAGAAAAGCCCAGTACCACATGGCTTCACAGATGAATTCTACCAAACATTCAAAGAAGGACTAATACCAATTCTTCTTTAATTCTTCCAAAAACTTGGAAAGAGAAAGCACTCTAAACTCATGTTATGAGGCCAGCATCAGCCTAATACAAAAACCGGACAGACAGGATAAGAAAAGAAACAGACCAATATCCTCAATGAACACAGATGTAAAAGTCCTCAATAAAATACCAGAAGACTTAATTCAACAATACACTGAAAGGATCATACACGCTGACCAAGAGGGATTAATCACTGGGATGTCAGAATGGTTCAACACATGCAAATCAATGTGATACACTACATTAACAAAATGAAAAGAAAAAAAAAAGCCACATGACCATCTCAGTACCATTTGACACAGTTCAACATCCATTCATGATTAAAATTCTCAACAAATACATATAGAAGGAATTTATCTCAACAACAACAACAACAACAAAAGCATATCTGATGAGCCCACATCTAACATCATAAAGGAAAAAAAGATTGAATGCTTTCCCTTGAAGATTGAGTACAAGGCAAGAACACTCATTATCACTACTTCTTTTCAACATAGTACTGGAAGTCCTAACCAGAGCAATTAGAAAAGAAAAAGAAATGACTCTTCCAAATTTGAAAGGAAGAAGTAAAATAATCATATACATAGAAAACTATGAAGACAACAACAATAAAAACTGTTAGAACTGAACAATGAATTCAGTAAAGTTGTAGGATATAATATCCACAGACAAAAATCAAACACATTTCTGGGCGCCTGGGTGGCTCAGTCGTTAAGCATCTGCCTTCAGCTCAGGTCATGATCCCAGGGTCCTGGGATCGAGTCCCACACCGGGCTCCCTGCTCGGCGGGAAGCCTGCTTCTCCCTCTCCCACTCCCCTGCTTGTGTTCCTGCTCTCGCTATCTCTCTCTCTGTCAAATAAATAAAATCTTAAAAAAAAAAACACACACATTTCTATAAACAAACAATGAATTCTCCCAAAAGTGAATTAAGAAAATAACTCCATTCACAATAGCAACAAAAAGAATAAAATACTTTGGGATAAACTTACCAAAAGGTGAAAGACATGTAACTTAAAAATTATAAAACATTAATGAAGGAAATTAAAGATGACAAATGGTAAATGATAAATGGAAAGGCACTCTGTGTTTATGAAGGATTAATATTGTATAGATGTCCGTAATACCCGAAGTGATCTATAGACTCAATGCAATCCCTATAAAAATACCCACAGCTTTCTTCACAGATAAATAGACAGAGTTATTGCAAGCAAGAAGAACAAAGCTGAAGGCACACTTCAGATTTTGTAATATACTGCAAAGTTACAGTAATCAGAACAGTATGGTACTGGCATAAAAACAGAAATGTAGACCAATGGAACAGAGTAGAGTCCAGAAATAAATTCATGCATCTATTTAACACTTCGATAAGAGTGCCAAAACGCACGATGGGGAAAGGATAGTTTCTTCAATTAATGGTACTGAGAAAACTGGATATCCACATGCAGAATGAAACTGGACACTCATTTTACACCATATGCAAAAATAACTTAAAATGATGGAAAGATTTACATAAGACCTTAAAGCATAAAACCACTAGAAGAAAACATAAGGGAAAAACTTCTTGATATTGGGATAAGCAATTATTGTGGGTTTTTTTTTTAATATAACACCAACAAAAGCAAAAGTAGATAAATGGTACTGGGACTTCATTAAACTAAGAAGCTTCTGTATAGCAAACAGAACAGAGTGAAAAGGCAACACACAGAATGATAGAAAATATTTGTAAACCATGTAGCTGATAAGGGGCTAATATCCAATGTAAGGAACTCATACAACTCAATAGCTAAAACCAAATAAACCAATTAAAACTGGGCAAAGAACATGAGTAGACCTCACAAAAGAAGATATACAGGGCACCTGGGTGGCTCAGTTGGTTAAGTGACTGCCTTCAGCTCAGGTCATGATCCTGGAGTCTCAGGATCGAGTCCCACATCGGGCTTCCTGCTCAGCAGGGAGTCTGCTTCTCCCTCTGACCCTCTTCCCTCTTGTTATATCTCTCATTCTCTCTCTCTCAAATAAATAAATAAAATCTTTAAAAAAAATAAAATAAAATAAAGAAGATATACAAATGGCCAACAGGAATATAAGAAGGTGTTAAACTTCACCAATCATCAGGGAAATGCAACTTGGAACCACAATGAGGTGTCACTTCACACCTGTTAGAATGTCTATTATATAACAACTGTTGGTGTAGATATAAAGAAGAGGGAACCCTTATATACTATTTGTAGGATTGTAAACTGGTGTAGTCACTATGGAAAACAGGATAGAAATTTCTCAAAAAATTAAAAATTGAACTATCTTATGATCCATTAATCCCACCACTTCTTAGTACGTGTCCAAAAGAAAGGAGATCAGAATCTTGAAGTGATATCTGTACTCCCACATTGATTTCAGCATTATTCACAAGAGCCAAGATATGGAAACAACCTAAATGACAATCAATGGATACATGGATAAAGAAAATGTAGTTATCTATCTATCTATCTATCTATCTATCTATCTATCTATCTATCTATCTATCTATCTATCTATCTACCTATCTATCTACCTATCTATCTACCTATCTATCATCTATCTACCTACCTACCATCTAATATGCACACACATACCACACGCAATATTCATCCATTAAAAAAATCATGCCCTTTGTTCCAAATTGGCAAAGAAGAAGTTAAACTCTCACTCTTTCCAGATGACATGATACTCTATGTGGAGAACCCAAAAGACTCTACCCCACAATTGCTAGAACTCATGAAAGAATTCAACAACATGGCAGGATATAAAATCAGTGCACAGAAGTCAATTGCATTTCTATACACTAACAATGAGATAGAAAAATAGAAATTAAGTAGTCAATCCCATTTACAATTGCACCAAAAACCATAAGATACCTAGGAATAAACCTAATCAAGGAGGCAAAGGATCTGTACTCAGAAAATTATAGAACACTCATGAAAGAAATGGAGGAAGACACAAAGAAATGGAAGAATGTTCCATGCTCATGGATTGGAAGAACAAATATTGTGAAAATGTCTATGCTACCTAGAGCAATCTATACATTCAATGCAATCCTTATCAAAATACCATCAACTTTTTTCACAGAGCTGGAACAAATAAACCTAAAATTTGTATGGAACCAGAAAAGACCCCAAATAGCCAAAGGAATGTTGGAAACAAACAAACAAACAAAGCTGGTAGCATCACAATTCCAGACTTCAAGCTCTATTACAAAGCTGTAATCATCAAGACGGTATGGTACTGGCACAAAAACAGACGCATAGATCAATGGAACAGAATACAGAACCCAGAAATGGACCCTCAACTCTATGGTCAACTAACCTTCAACAAAGCAGGAAAGAATGTCCAATGGAAAAAAGACAGTCTCTTCAACAAATGGTGTTGGGAAAATTGGATAGCCACACGCAGAAGAATGAAACTGGACCATTCCTTACACCACACACAAAAATAGACTCAAAACGGATGGAAGACCTAAATGTGAGACAGGAATCCATCAAAATCCTAGAGAACACAGGCAGCAAACTCTGACCTCAGCCACAGCAACTTCTTGCTAGACACATCTCCAAAGCCAAGGGAATCAAAAGCAAAAATGAACTACTGGGACTTCATCAAGATAAAAAAGCTTTTTCACAACAAAGGGAGCAGATGACAAAACCAAAAGACAACTGACAGAATAGGAGAAGATATTTGCAAATGACATATCAGATAAAGGGCTAGTATCCAAAATCTATAAAGAACTTATCAAACTCAACACCCAGAGAATAAATAATCTAATCAAGAAATGGGCAGAAGACATGAATAGACATTTCTGCAGAGGAGACATCCAAATGACCAACAGACACATGAAAAAGTGCTCAACATCACTCAGCATCAGGAAAATACAAATCAAAACCTCAGTGAGATACCACCTCACACCAGTCAGAATGGCTAAAATTAAAAAGTCAGGGGGGCACCTGGGTGGCTCAGTTGATTATGCATCTGCCTTCAGCTCAGGTCCCTCATCGGGCTCCCTGCTCATTGGGTAGTCTGCCTCTTCCCTCCCCCCCCGCTCATGCTCTCTTTCTTGCTATCTCTCTCTCTCAAATAAATAAATAAAATCTTTAAAAAAAATTAAAAAGTCAGGAAACGAAAGATGTTAGTGATGTGGAGAAAGGGGAACCCTCTTACACTGCTGGTTGGGAATGCAAGCTGGTACAGCCACTCTGGAATACAGTATGGAGGTTCCTCAAAAAGTTGAGGAACCTATGACCTAGCAATTGCACTACTAGGGATTTACCCCAAAGATACAAATGTAGTGATCCAAAGGGGCACCTGCACCCCAATGTTTATAGCAGCAATGTCCACAACAGCCTAACAATGGAAAAAGCTGAGATGTCCATTGACAGATGAATGGATAAAGAAGATGTGGTATGTATACACACACACACACACAAAATGGAATACTAAGCCATCAAAAAAAATCAAGTGTTGCAACAACGTGGATGGAACTAGACGGTATTATGCTAAGCAAAATAAGTCAGTCAGGGAGAAAGACAATTATCATATGATCTCACTAATATGTGGAAGAAACAAACCAAAGGACCACTGGGGGAGAGATGAAAAAATAAAACAAGATGAAATCAGAGAGGGAGACAAATCTCTTAATCATATGAAACAAACTTGAGGGTTGCTGGAGGATAGAGGGTTAGGGGATGGGGTACCTTGTGATGGACATCAAGGAGGGCACATGATGTAATGAGCACTGGGTATTATGTAAGACTGATAAATCACTGACTTCTACCTCTGTAACTAATAATACATTATATGTTAATTAATAGAATATAAATTTTAAAAATTTAAAAAAAAATCATGCCATTTATGACAGGATAAACCTGGAGGACACTATGCTAAGTGAAATAAGTCAGAATAAATATTGCATTATCTTTCTTATATATGGAATATAAAAGAGTTGAACTCATAGAAGTAGAAAGTAGAATGGCGGTTTCCAGGAGCTAGGAGGAGGTGGAAATGGGGAGATGTTGATCAAAGGGTACAAAGTTTCATTTATGCAAGATGAATAGTTCTGAAGATCTAATGTATACGATATAACTATAGTTAACAATACTGTATTGCATACTTAAGATCTACCCTCTTAGAAAATCTCAAGTTTTCTTTTTTTTTTTTTAAAGATTTTATTTATTTATTCATGAGAGACACAGAGAGAGAGAGAGGCAGAGGGAGAAGCAGGTTCCCAGGGAGCCAGGGACCCCGATGCGGGACTCGATCCCAGGACTCTGGGATCATGACTTGAGCCGAAGTTTTCTTACCACAAGGAAAAAAACTATGTGAGGTGATGGATATGAAATTAATTTGATTGTGATTATTTCACTATGTGTACAGATCATCAAGTTATATACCTTAAATATATATAATTTTTATTTGTCAATTATACCTCAGTAAAGCTGTTGGGAGGAAAGCTCTAGGTACAAATGGCTTCACATGAGTTGTATTAAATATATAAGGAAGAAATGATACTAATGATGCACAACCTCTTTCAGAAAAATGAAGAGAAGGAATATTTCCCAATTCATTCTACAAGACCATCAATATCTTGATTAAAACCAGATAAAGACAATAAGAAAACTAAAGGTCAATATCCTTTGTAAACATAAATGTAAAATTTCTAAACAAAATTTCAGCAAATCAAATCCTACAAAATGCAAAAAGGATAAATACCTCATAATCAGTTGGGGTTTCCCAGGAATACAAGGTTGTTTTAACATTTCAAAATCAGTTGGTATATTTCACTGTCCATCATATTAAAGGACTAAAAAGAAAACCTGTATAATTTTTTCAATAAATGCAGAAAAAAACATTGATAAAATCCACTACCCATTCTTTATAAAAACAATCAGCAAACAAGGAAGATAACTCTTTCTCAAATCAATAAAGGGCATGTTCAAAAAAATCTACACCTGATGGTGAAAGAATGAATGTTTACTCCCCAAGACAATGATGTCTATTATCATTGACTCTATTCAGTATTGTATTGGAGGTTCAAACTAGTGTAGGAAGGTAAGAAAAACAAACGGAAGATAGATTGGAAAAGAAGAGTAAAACTCTTCTTATTCAGAGACAACATGATCATCAACGTAAAAAGACCCATGAAATTTATCAAAATATTACCAGAATAAGCAAATTTAACAATGTTGCAGGACAGAAATCAATATGTAAAAATCAACTTTATTTCTATATACAATTAGCCAACTATTGAAAATTGAAATTAAAAAATATAAATCGTACAAAAGCATGCTTAGAGAAAACTTTTACAAAAGATGTGCGAGATTAAAAAAATACAAAACATTGCTGACAAAAATTAGAGACCTAAATAAATAGAGATTTACCATGTTCATGTATGGGAACACTCAATTTTATTTCAAAATTATAGTAAGATAGGACTTTTTTCATCTCAGTCCTCTTGAACATTTTATTCTGCCTTATCTGTCTTTGTTTTATTACTTACTATAGCTATGGGACTCTATGAGCCTATCTTGCATATATAGGGGCTCAATAAATGTTTGAATGAATGAATGAACATAGTGACATACTTGTTGAAGTTTGGGTAACAATGATAATGAAAGAAATTCAGTGACATTTTATACAATTGATAATTCTTTTCTTTTTTTTAAATGGGTCTGATTCTGCTTTTTGTTTATTGTTAGTTTTAGATTTCACTTATAAGTGGAATCATAGGATATTTGACTTTCTCAGTCTGACTTATTTCACTTAGCATAATACCCTCTAAGTACATCCATATAGTCTCAAATGGCATGGTCTCATCTTTTTTTTTTTATGGCTGTGTAATATTACATTATATATATATATATATACACACACACACACACGTTATATATATAACATATTTTATATATATTACTTTATATATGTGTATGTACATACATATATACCACTTTTTCTTATATATAGATTACATTATATATTATATATAATATATATTACATTGTGTGTGTGTGTGTGTGTGTGTGTACACACACATATATACTACATTTTTTTATCCATTCATCAATTGATGGACACTTGGACTTGGGTTGCTTCCATATCTTAGCTACTGTAATACTGCAACAAATCTAGTGGTACATAGATCCTTTTGAATTAGTTTCATTTTCTTTGGGTAAATACCCAATATTGGAATCACCGGATCATATGGTATTTCCATTTTTAATTTTTTAAGGAACTTCCATACTGTTTTCCACAGTGGCTGTACCAATTTACATCCCCACAAACACTGTTATGAGTGTTCCAACATTTCTCTCCTTGAGACTTTCTTGCTGGTTTTCCATCTGTAACTCTGGTCATTCCTTCTTCTTCCTTGTGGAGTTATCTTCCTCTTGCAAAATATAAATCATAGGGTTTCTTACATTCTCTTTTCTTACTCCTGAACCTCTCACTGCCCCATCCTCTGTCTTGTAGTCACTTCTCATCACTACATTGATGATTCCCAAATCTCTTGTCCAGCTTGGACCTGCCATTCCAATTGGCATTCACATATTCAACTACATATTTGACATCTCCACTATCAACCCAAGCTCATCAGGTGTAAAACAGAACTGATTATATACCGTGTTCCCAAGTAAACAAACAATAAAAACCAAAAAGCACCTGCTCTTCTACCTAGATTCTCTCTCTCAGTGAATATGACAGGTGGTTCATCTAGGTATCAAGCCAAAGTCCCAGGTATTATTCTTACCACCTCCTTCGTATACCCCCTAGGCTAATCTTCCAATAGTTCTGTCATTTCTACCTCTAAATAACTCCTGCATTTTTCCACTTCTTTATATATACTGCTGCTATCCTGGTTCAGACCACTACCATCACTCACCTGGAATACTGCAACAGCCTAACTGTTCTCCCTTCCTTCAAAATGATGTCTCTCTTCAGCCCATTCCTCAATTTGCAACCAGAGTGATCTTTCTAGAGTGAAGGTCTCATGCCACTTATATCATTTAAGAGCTCCCTATATCACTTTTTTCTTTAAATTTTTTATTGTTATGCTAATCATCATACATTACATCATTAGTTTTTGATGTAGTGTTCCATCATTCACTGTTTGTGCATAACACCCAGTGCTCCATGCAGAACGTGCCCTCTTTAATACCCATCACCAGGCTAACCCATCCCCCCCACACCCCTCCCCTCTAGAACACTCAGTTTGTTTTTCAGAGTCCATTGTCTCTCATGGTTCGTCTCCCCCTCTGATTTACCCCCCTTCATTCTTCCCGTCCTTTTTTTTTTCTTAACATATATTGCGTTATTTGTTTCAGAGGTACAGATCTGTGATTCAACAGCCTTGCATAATTCACAGCGCTCACCATAGCACATACGCTCCCCAATGTCTATCACCCAGCCACCCCATCCCTCCCACCCCCCACCACTCCAGCCATGCTCAGTTTGTTTCCTGAGATTAAGAATTCCTCAGATCAGTGAGGTCATATGATACATGTCTTTCTCTGATTGACTTATTTCACTCAGCATAACACCCTCCAGTTCCATCCACGTCATTGCAAATGGCAAGACCTCATTCCTTTTGATGGCTGCATGATATTCCATTGTATATATACCACATCTTTATCCATTCATCTGTCGATGGACATCTTGGCTCTTTCCACAATTTAGCTATTGTGGCCATTGCTGCTATAAACATTGGGGTGCACGTACGCCTTCAGACCCTTACATTTGTATCTTGCTGGTAAATACCCAGTAGTGCAATTGCTGGATCGTATGGTAGCTCTATTTTCAACTGTTTGAGGAACCTCCATACTGTTTTCCAGGGTGGTTGCACCAGCTTGCATTCCCACCAACAGTGTAGGAGGGTTCCCTTTCTCCACATCCCCACCAACATCTGTCATTTCCTGACTTATTAATTTTAGCCATTCTAACTGGTGTGAGGTGGTATCTCACTGACGTTTTGATTTGGATTTCCCTGATGCCGAGCGATGTTGAGCACTTTTTCATGTGTCCGTTGGCCATTTGGATGTCTTCTTTGGAAAAATGTCTGTTCATGTCTTCTGTCCATGTCTTGATTGGATTATTTGTTCTTTGGGTGTTGAGTTTGGTAAGTTCTTTATAGATTTTGGATACTAGCCCTTTATCTGATATGTCATTTGCAAATATTTTCTCCCATTCCGTCGGTTGTCTTTTGGTTTTGTGGACTGTTTCTTTTGCTGTGCAAAAGCTTTTTAACTTGATGAAATCCCAGTAGTTCATTTTTGCCCTTGCTTCCCTTGCCTTTGGCGATGTTTCTAGGAAGAAGTTGCTGCTGTTGAGGTCGAAGAGGTTGCTGCCTGTGTTCTCCTTTAGGATGTTGATGGACTCCTGTCTCACATTTAGGTCTTTCAACCATGTGTAGTCTATTTTTGTGTGTGGTGTAAGGAAATGGTCCAGTTTCATTCTTCTGCATGTGGCTGTCCAATTTTCCCAACACCATTTGTTGAAGAGACTGTCTTTTTTCCACTGGACATTCTTTCCTGCTTTGTCAAAGATGAGTTGACCATAGAGTTGAGCGTCCATTTCTGGGCTCTCTATTCAGTTCCATTGATCTATGTATCTGTTTTTGTGCCAGTACCATACTGTCTTGATGATGACAGCTTTGTAATAGAGCTGGAAGTCCAGAATTGTGATGCCGCCAGCTTTGCTTTTCTTTTTCAACATTCCTCTGGCTATTCGGGGTCTCTTCTGGTTCCATAGAAATTTTAGGATTATTTGTTCCATTTCTTTGAAAAAAGTGGATGGTATTTTGATGGGGATTGCATTGAATGTGTAGATTGCTCTAGGTAGCATTGACATCTTCACAGTGTTTGTTCTTCCAATCCATGAGCATGGAATGTTTTTCCATTTCTTTGTGTCTTCCTCAATTTCTTTCATGAGTATTTTATAGTTTTCTGAGTACAGATTCTTTGCCTCTTTGGTTAGATTTATTCCTAGGTATCTTATGGTTTTGGGTGCAATTGTAACTGGGATCGACTCCTTAATTTGTCTCTCTTCTGTCTTGTTGTTGGTGTATAGGAATGCCACTGATTTCTGTGCATTGATTTTATATCCTGCCACTTGACTGAATTCCTGTATGAGTTCTAGCAGTTTTGGGATGGAGTCTTTTGGGTTTTCCACATAAAGTATCATATCATCTGCAAAGAGTGAGAGTTTGACTTCCTCTTTGCCAATTTGGATGCTTTTGTTTCTTTTTGTTGTCTGATTGCTGTGGCTAGGACTTCTAATACTATGTTGAATAGCAGTGGTGAGAGTGGACATCCCTGCCGTGTTCCTGACCTTAGGGGAAAAGCTCTCAGCTTTTCCCCATTGAGAATGATATTCGCTGTAGGTTTTTCATAGATGGCTTTTATGATATTGAGGTATGTACCCTCTATCCCTATACTCTGAAGAGTTTTGATCAAGAAAGGATGCTGTACTTTGTCGAATGCTTTTTCTGCATCTACTGAGAGGATCATATGATTCTTGTTCTTTCTTTTGTTAATGTATTGTATTTTGTTGATTGATTTGCGGATGTTGAACCAACCTTGCAGCCCAGGGATAAATCCCACTTGGTCATGGTGAATAATCCTTTTAATGTACTGTTGGATCCTATTGGCTAGTATTTTGGTGAGAATTTTTGCATCCATGTTCATCAAGGATATTGGTCTGTAATTCTCCTTTTTAATGGGGTCTTTGACTGGTTTTGGGATCAAGGTAATGGTGGCCTCATAAAAGGAGTTTGGAAGTTTTCCTTCCATTTCTATTTTTTGGAACAGTTTCAGGAGAATAGGTATTAATTCTTCTTTAAATGTTTGGTAGAATTCCCCTGGGAAGCCATCTGGCCCTGGGCTTTTGTTTGTTTGGAGATTTTTGATGACTGCTTCAATTTCTTTAGTGGTTATAGGTCTGTTCAGGTTTTCTATTTCTTCCTGGATCAATTTTGGTAGTTGATACATCTCTAGGAATGCATCCATTTCTTCCAGATAATCTAATTTGCTGGCATAGAGTTGCTCATAATATGTTCTTATAATTGTTTGTATTTCTTTGGTGTTGGTTGTGATCTCTCCTCTTTCATTCATGATTTTGTTGATTTGGGTCATTTCTCTTTTCTTTTGGATAAGTCTGGCCAGGGGTTTATCAATCTTGTTAGTTCTTTCAAAGAACCAGCTCCTAGTTTCGTTGATCTGTTCTACTGTTCTTTTGGTTTCTATTTCATTGATTTCTGCTCTGATCTTTATTATTTCTTTTCTCCTGCTGGGTTTAGCCTTTATTTGTTGTTCTTTCTCTAGCTCCTTTAGGGGTAGGGGTAGGTTGTGTATTTGAGACCTTTCTTGTTTTCTTGAGAAAGGCTTGTATTGCTATATACTTTCCTCTTAGGACTGCCTTTGCTGCATCCCAAAGATTTTGAACAGTTGTGTTTTCATTTTCATTGGTTTCCATGAATTTTTTAAATTCTTCTTTAATTTTCTGGTTGACCCATTCATTCTTTAGTAGGATGCTCTTTAGCTTCCATGTATTTGAGTTCTTTCTGACTTTCCGCTTGTGATTGAGTTCTAGTTTCAAAGCATTGTGGTCTGAAAATATGCAGGGAATCATCCCAATCTTTTGGTACCAGTGGAGACCTGATTTGTGACCTAGGATGCGTTTGATCTATTCTGGAGAATGTTCATGGGCACTAGAGAAGAATGTGTATTCCGTTGCTTTGGGATGGAACGTTCTGGATATGTTTGTGAATTCCATTTGGTCCAGTGTGTCATTTAAACTCTTTATTTCCTTGTTGATCTTTTGCTTAGATGATCTGTCCATTTCAGTCAGGGGGTGTTAAAGTCCCCCACTATTATTGTATTGTTGTCAATGTGTTTCTTTGCTTTTGTTATTAATTACCTTAAATAATTGGCTGCTCACATGTTAGGGGCACAGATATTTACAGTTGTTAGATCGTCTTGTTGGATAGTACATTTAAGTAGGATATAGTGTCCTTTTTCATCTCTTATTACAGTCTTTGTTTTAAAATCTAATTTGTCTGATAGAAGGACTGCCACCCCAGCTTTCTTTTGGTGTCCATTAGCATGGTAAATGGTTTTCCACCCCCTCACTTTCAATGTGGGGGTGTCTTTGAGTCTAAAATGAGTCTCTTGCAGACAGCATATCGATGGGTCTTGTTTTTTAATCCAATCTGATAGCCTGTGTCTTTTGATTGGGGCATTTAGCCCATTTACATTCAGGGTAACTATTGAAAGATATGAATTTAGTGCCATTGTATTGCCTGTAGGGTGACTATTACTGTATATTGTTTGTCTTCCTTTCTGTTCTATGCTGCTTTTAGGCTCTCTCTTTGCTTAGAGGACCCCTTTCAATATTTCTTGTAGGACTGGTTTCGTGTTTGCAAATTCCTTTAGTTTTTGCTTGTCCTGGAAGCTTTTTATCTCTCCTATATTCAGTGACAGCCTAGCTGGATATAGTATTCTTGGCTGTATATTTTTCTCATTTAGGGCTCTGAAGATATCATGCCAGTCCTTTCTGGCCTGCCAGGTCTCTGTGGATAGGTCTGTTGCCAATCTAATGTTTCTACCATTATAGGTTATGTATCTCTTCTCTCGAGCTGCTTTCAAGATTTTCTCTTTGTCTCTGAGACTCGTAAGTTTTACTATTAGAATCAGGGTGTTGACCTATTTTTATTGATTTTGAGGGGGGTTCTCTGTGCCTCCTGGATTTTGATGCCTGTTTCCTTCCCCACATTAGGGAAGTTCTCTGCTATAATTTGCTCCAATATACCTTCTGCCCCTCTTTCGCTTTCTTCTTCTTCTGGGATCCCAATTATTCTAATGTTGTTTCATCTTATCATATCGCTTATCTCTCAAATTCTGCCCTCGTGATCCAGTAGTTGTTTATCTCTCTTTTTCTCAGCTTCTTTATTTTCCATCATTTGGTCTTCTATATTGCTGATTCTCTCTTCTGCCTCATTTATCCTAGCAGTTAGTGCCCCCATTTTTTATTGCATCTCATTAATAGCCTTTTTGATTTCGACTTGGTTAGATTTTAGTTCTTATATTTCTCCAGAAAGGGTTTCTCTAATATCTTCCATGTTTTTTTCAAGCCCAGCTAGTATCTTTAAAGTCATGATTCTGAACTCTAGGTCTGACATTGTACTAATGTCCGTATTGAATAGGTCCCTGGCATACTGTACTACCCCTTGTTCTTTTTGCTGAGGTGATTTTTTTCGTCTTGTCATTTTGTCCAGAGGAGAATAGATGAATGAAAGAACAAAATGCTAACGGGTTAACAATGTCCCAGAAAGTATACTCTAAACAAATCAGAAAAGACGTGAAACCAGGGGAAAATAAGGGTAAGAAAGGAAAAAGGAAAAGAAAAGGAAAAGAAAAAGATAAAAACAAACAAAAACAAAAAGAAGAATATGATCAAATATGATCAGGCTGGTGCATAGATCAGTGCCACACACTGGATTTTGGGTGTATTTGGTCTGTTAGAAAAAAGTGCCTCCTAAAATTTTAAGAAAGAAAGACTTAAATATTTACAAAATAAGGGTTGGTACAATTAAGGGATGGAATATGACTGTAAAGATAAAAATTATAAAAAATTTTAAAAAAGAATTGATAAGAAGGTATTTTTTTTTTAAAGATTTTATTTATTTATTTGAGAGAGAGGGAGAATGAGAGATAGGAGCACGAGAGGGAAGAGGGTCAGAGGGAGAAGCAGACTCCCCGCTGAGCAGGGAGCCCGATGCGGGACTCGATCCCGGGACCCCAGAATCATGACCTGAGCCGAAGGCAGTCGCTTAACCGACTGAGCCACCCAGGCGCCCGATAAGAAGGTATTTGAAAAAAGAAATAAGAGGATTAAAAAAGAGAAAAAAAAAGGGGGAGAGAATATGATCAGGCAGGAGACTAGAACAAAGCCATACAGTAGAGATTTAGGGTATATTTTGATATGTTAGAAGAAACTGTATCTCAACATTTTAAAGAGAGAACAACTTATATATATATATATATATATGCCAAAAATAAGGGTAACTACTATGAAGGGATAGAATATGACTCTAAAAATGAAAAATAAAATTTTTTTCTTAAAAAAGGGACTGATAAGATGTTGGTTGAAAAAGAGAAAAAGAAAAATTCAAAAAAACAAAGACAGTTAAAAAAAAATTAACTTTGAAAGACTAATGAATCATGGTAAAAAAGCCATGAATTCTACATGCAGTATTCCCCTAGTGCTGGAGTTCTCCCATTCTCATTGATTGGTAAACTTGGTCTTGGCTAGCTGTTCTTGCTGATCTTCTGGGTGAGGGGCCTGTTGCCGTGGTTCCCAAATGTCTTTGCTGGAGGCGGAATTGCCCCGCCCTTGCTGGGCCGGGCTAAGCAATCTGCTCGGGGTTGCTCTCAGGAGCTTTTGTTCCCTGCAAGCTTTCCGTACAGCTTTGGAAGACGAGAGTGAAAATGGTGGCCTCCCAATCTCCACCCGGAGGAACTGAGAACTCGGGGCCCCGCTCCTCAGTGCGCCCCCAGAGAAAAGCAGTCAATCACTCCCGTCTCCCCGGTCTCCGGCCGCACTCCGTGCTCAACCGGCCTGTGACCGAGCATTTCTATCTCTGGCACCCGACCCCGTGTGGAGTCTCCAAACCCAGCAGATCCCTGCGGTGCGCTCTCCCACCGCTCCTCCTGGGGGAGGAAGGGGAGTCTCCCTGGATCTGCCGCTTGTTGGGTCCCTGCTGGAGGAGCAGTGGCCCAACTGGGCCGCGGATCACAGTTTATGGCAACCCCGAGCTGAGAGCCCGCCCCTCGGCTCCATCTCTGCAGCCGGCTTCCCCACTCCGATACCTGGGAGCTCTGCTGCACTCAGGCACCCCCGGTCTTTCTGTGACCCCCGAGGGTCCTGAGACCACACTGTCCCGCGAGGGTTCCACCCCCCGCTTAGCCACTGGAGCGACGTCCCTCAGTGGAGCCGACTTCTAAAAGTTCCATGGCTCTATCACTTGCCAGAAGCGGCCGTCGGAGGCCCCCTCCCCCGCTGTCTATCCTCCCAAATATCGCCTCAGATTCACTTCTCCGCATGTCCTACCTTCCAGACAGTGGTCGCTTTTCTGTTCAGAGAGTTGTTGCTATTCTTTTCTTTGATCTCCTGTTGAGTTTGAAGGTGTTCAGAATGGTTTGATCCCTATCCAGCTGAATTCCTGAGACCAGAGGAAATCCAGGTTTCCTACTCCTCCGCCATCTTGCTCCTGGATCCCTCCCTATATCATTTAAGAGCTCCAACTCAGCTTACCTCTGCCGAGTTATTGTTCTCCACTGCTCTTCTTGATCCTACGCTCTTAAACTGATCAGTGCTTCAAAATCTCCATATAGGTCCTTTCTTCTTTGCTCAAGCTCTTTTCTTAAGGAACTTATTCTTTCTCTCTTTTTATTTGACCAACACCTACATATCTGCTGCTATTCAGCTAACATAGGATTTCCTCATGAAATCATTCTTGATTCCCCAAACGTAGGTTAGAGACTTTTCCACAGTATCCTATACTTCCTATAAGATCACTTTTCTCACCCAATTGTACCCATTACATTATTTCTGTTCCTTATTAGAATAAAATATTTATGAGGCCAAGGACTGTGTCCACCATATTCACAATTTATATTCACAGAAGAGTAACTGCAGGAGGGGAGCTCATAAAAATCATTTGAATAAACAAGTTAACAAAGAGTCTACACCTAAGAACACCCATCTAAGTGCCAGAATTGGCTCTTAGTTCTAAAACAAACAAACACCACATTTACATAAGCAAGGATGGAGGAGGAGCTCAGAATAGCACACGGAAGGAGTTTGGGAATCACATGACAGGAGGCTAAGGATGAGTCAATAGCCAGAGTTGTGCTGATTGTAGCACACCCTCTGCATTGTGATCACTTTGACACTGGGCTTTGAGTGTAATAGATAAGCTGGAGACAGTCACCTGAAGTTATGAGAAGGATGGCACCTGAAACCATATGAAGGAATCAGAACATACACAATATGCCACTCTGGCATATTGATTATTTTGAGCGGAAGGCACTTGGGAAATAGTAGATGCATAAATTGCTCTCTGACCTCCTCCTTTCTCCCAAGAGTAGGTCATAATTTCCCATAAGAAAGGTACCCTTTCTGTGCCAGGAAGAAAAGAATATTCTTATCACCAGAGATGGGAAGTCAATACCAAGATGAGTCAACAAAACTTATTAGAATAACCCTTATCTTCTATTAGATTCTTCCATGTATTTCCTAATCACATTCTCACAGTTTACCACTTCTAGCCCAAACACCTTTTTCCTTTGTCTTGTCATGTCTTCATAATTTATCACTCTTTTTTAAAATGGCACATAAGCCCCCAGATCTAACCGCTCCAGTCCTGTTTTCATTTCTTTCCATGAAGCCCCCGTGCCACATAAAAATATTAACAACATATAAAATTGGTATACTTCTTCTCCTTTTAATCTATCTTTTGTTAGTTTAATTCACAGGCCCTAGGGACAGTACATAGAAAGGTAGAGGAAAAGTCTTTCTACCCCTACACATGTGAACTGAGGAGCTATTATAGGCTCAGCATCTATAGACATGAACACTGCCTTCAAACAGAGTTTCTAATTCTGAGTTTCTACAGTTGGCTACTTTGGTGTCTTAACCTAAAATACAGAATACCTAAGAGAGCAACAAAGCAACAGACCTCAAATGCCTTTGCTGATCAATCAAGGAGTTTAGCAATTGCCTGAGGCTTCTTTTTTAACCAAAGCCTGAGTGATTTTCTTATTCCTGTTAATGTCACATAGTTTGGATATAATTAATTACTGATTTTCAATTTTTCTCGATTAGAATCCTATGGTGGAACAGTGAGAAGGATTTCTCCACCTTGAGCATTTTGTCTTCTCTATTTTCCTTTGGGAAAGTAGATTAGGTACAAGGGTACTTAATTACCTTCCAGACTCTCTACCTGAGTGTGAGACTCCCAGTTTTATGATCCTTGATAGCTGTAAACCAGCTTATGTAAAGGTGTTTGGAGAGGCTCCTATGGCCTATTTCTTCTTTCTTTTCTTTTTGAAGTTTTCTGAGTGCCTCTAAGATTCAATGTTTGCATATACAATGGGTATTGAAGGGATCCAGAACATGCCACCACAAAATATGCCACTTTGGCATAAGGAGTATTTTGAGCTGGAGGCAACTGAAAATCAACAGATGCAAAAAGAGTTTTCCACCCTCCTCTTACCTACTTGAACACAGGGCATAAATTTCCTTTTGAGGACGCTGTCCCCCCACCTCCCGGGAAGAGCACTTATTACCAGAGATGGAGAGTTGACATCCAGATGAATTTGCATAAAGAGACCCTACTAAAATACCTCCTCTTCCATCTGTTCTCCCACTTATTTCCTCGTCACCTCCTCGTGATTTATCATTGTTTAGACCCCAAGTTCTCTTTCCTTTGTTAAAATAGTATGCACACCCCCGAGTCTAACCACTTCTTTGAGTTTCACTTCTTTTCTATGAATTCCTGTACACATAAGCATTACTGAAACCTGTGTGTCTTTCCTGCTCTTAACCTGTCTTTTATTAGTTTAATTCACAAATTGAACCCCCCAAATTCACAATTAACCCTAAGAAGGTAGAGGAAATTTTTTCCCCCTGAAGGTATGTTCAATTCTATGACTGTGCTGAGTGTGAAACAGTCCACTCAAAGCATGATCTCGGTCCTTAGAGTAAATTAAATGAGATACCAGATGGTAGTAGAATCTTGCATTGAGTAAATGTTCCATAATGGTTGAGTGTGAATTAAAAAAGCAAAAACAAAAAACTATCTTGCCTCTAGGCTACATTACTGGGGAATGTCTCTAAATATAGTCTAGTTTTCTATAAGGATAGGCATTGCTAATGAAACCAATATAGATAGTGAAGAAAGTATCTATTCCCATTCTTTAATCCAGGTGCTCCCATTTTACCCCAAACACTTTACAGGTCTTGGTTATTCTCTAGAGAAGAAAGGATCACAAAGAATAGCCCCAGTGTTGTAACTCAAGGATCTCATTCACAGGGCATTTTGAGATGAATGGTCTGTCACATCTATTGCACCAGAGACTTGGAGATGAACACCCTTACTCAACACTGTTTACAAGAAAGTGGCTAATACATTTGCTCCCTGTGAAAATGTATTCCAGGATGTAAGACCTACAAAGGCCAGACTGGTCAGTGTGATTCTGTGGACCCCTAAATGGTTGATTGGCAGATTGCTGTTCTGAAAAGGGTTTTATCCTGAAGGGTTTCAGGTGTTCCTCATATCATTTAGAACAAATTAAGGTCACTTGATTCAAATATGTAGCTCTGGCCTTGAAACTACTTGAATGTTGTACATTCTTTTAATGTTAATGGCAAAATTAATAGAATTTGTTATCATGTGAAACGTTGCTGTCATGGATTCTCAATATTATAAAACATGATGCCACAGTTTCTCCCATTCTAGCAATAACAGCTTATATTTGTTGAGAGATTACTATGTGCATGGCATGATACTAAGAGTTTATATAATCTTATTTAATTATCATAACAACCACATGGGATTAAAAAAACTTAATTTTTCCCATTTTACAAGTAATGATGAAAACACCTAACATTTACTGAACACTTAGTAGGCACCATTCTAAGGGCTTTATGAGCCTTATTACAATTAAACCCTCTAAGCAAAATAATCTAAAACTTGAAAATAAGGCAAAAAGATCACACCAGGGCTTTTCAAAGTCTACATAGTAATATCTAACCTCTCTAAAGGTCCTAGGATTCTCAAGGGGAAGTAACTTTGACTTACCATTTACTATTGATCAGGTCCCAGTCTCTGTATAGGTGGTTTTTAGCAATTAGAAAATTGACATGTTACAAATATTTTTTGCCATATAGGAAAGATGACCCCCAAAATCATGGTTCTTTTGCTTGTAGGACATTAACCAGTTTGTGTCAAATGTTGCAATCAATGTAGCATTCTTTCTCTTTTCCTGTGAGTATATATCTATTTCTTTTACCCTCCTTTAAACCAGTTTTGTGATTCTCCTGGTTCCATCATTAACAAGTCAAATAAATCTTTGATACAATCCTTACAATATATATGCATGAGAATTATATTAACTTTTTGAAAATTACTTTGACAATACTCCCAATGTTTCTATGAAGCAGTTGCTGTAGTCATTATCCCCGTATAAAAGTTGAGGAGACTGAGACATAGAAAATTTACTTACTTACTCAAGGACACACAGCAATAGAGCCAGGATGCAAACCTAGGCAGTATGATATTATAGTTTACACATATAACTTCAGAATTTTTTTTTAAGATTTTATTTTTTGACAGAGAGAGACAGCGAGAGAGGGAAAACAAGCAGGGGGAGTGGGAGAGGGAGAAGCAGGCTTCCTGTGGAGCAGGAAGCCTGATGCAGGGCTTGATCCCGGGACCCTGAGATCATGACCTGAGCCGAAGGCAGACGCTTAACGACTGAGCCACCCAGGCGCCCCCAGAATTTTCTTTTAAGAAGACTGAGATATTAGAAGAGTTAAATAACTTCCCTCATGAGATCTTCCTCAAGTAAGTGTAAGAACTTGATTCTTCTGGCTCTGACCCTGTGTGCTTAACATCTATGTTTTGCCGTATATCATGTGTAGACATTGCACAGTCTAAAGGAGGTAATTCATAAGTGGGATAAAGGGGATTTCAGTAAAAATATTCTCATCCCTTTTGATAACTTCGTCCAGGTTACATTACAAGAAACCAAAACCAAAATAAGACAATGAAACAAAAGGACAGTCCAGACACCATAAAAGTGACAAAGGATTTTTCTCTTCTACCTCAGCATTTTTTCCCTTGCCAAGTCAACAAATGAGCTTGCCAATTGCCAAAGTTTCAAACTCTTGGTTTTGCACTCATTCTGATTTGCACTTCAATGCCCTTAGGAAAGATTATTGGAAAAGAGTTTAAAGGATGAGTCTACTGTTGATACATATGTCAGTGAGAAAGTCAAGTTTACTACATACCAAGGGAAACATGTGAGAAGCAACTCACTGGCACTTACAAAATAGAGATTTCTAGTGGTCAGGAAAGAAACATATAGCTTTTAAAAGTAGTTTTGCTAGCCCCTGAATTTTGGGGTTCTTTGGGAAGACAGCGGAGTAAAATCTTTCCCCTCTATGTTTTTCCCATTCTCTATCTGACCTGAGAGAGATAATACATCTTAAACCAGAGGTTGCTAATGCAAACTCACACAGGAAGGTAACTAGAGTGAGGGAACAGGTGGGGACTGTGGCCTTGTTCTGACCAAAGGGGACAGTCATTTCTTCATTAAACTGATTGTTGCCACATGTTAACATAAGCCCAGTGCTACCACACTACCCATTTTTAAAAAGAAACCCAAACTTCAGATTTTTATGCAAAAATTCCTGCTTGTAAATGTTGACAATTATTTCAGCTTTTGAATACTTGGGCCAACTAAACAAAACATATCTGAAGTCAAATTTAGCTCAAGGCCACTGGTCCACAACTCTTGCTTTAAATAAACTTATTTAAAAGCGTGGATTTATGCAGATGTTAAAAAGGGGACATGATTATTGTTTAAAAAGATCCGTCACAGGTTTCTTTAGGGAACAAGTTCTTCTCTGTATTTAAAATATTACTAGGTTCAGGGAAACTTAATTTTAGACTCATTTTGAATAATACATCAATAATGTAAAATATCTTATTTGCAGAGACTACCAAGTCTTGCTTGGTCCTATCCTTGTTCTAATTAAAATTAACACTTCATTCATTCAACAGATATATATATAAGATGGCCATTAGGTGACAAGAAATTTTCAAGGTGCTGAAAAATGCCAGGGTAAATAAGATTTGGTCCTGGAAGTGTTTGGATTATAGAAGGGTAATATGTATATTGGGAAGGTGGTGGATGCCTTGGGAATTGACAGACTTGGGTCTTGAACCACATTGTTATTAGCTCTATTACCTGTTACTGGCTCTATTAACCCTTCTCAGTTTGTTTCTTCATCTGCAAGATGAGAGAAACAATTCCACCATTCTAAGATTTCATTAATATTTGTGAAAGCAGTAGGCAAATAGAAGGTGCTCAATAAATAGTTAACTAAATTATATTTTCAAAATTCATATTCTCTTCCTCTTAATTAGGTAGGAAATTTTGTTGCAAGTGACATAAACCCAGTTCAAACAGGGTAGGAGAGTGGTTTTTTTTGTTTTGTTTTGTTTTTGTATTTTTGTTTTTGTTTTGTTTTGTTTTGTTAGGAATATAAAAACAAATCCAAAAGCAAAAGAAGAGTTGAATAACCAAACCAGAGCTGGGCCAGGAATGCCATCAGGCTCTCTCTCCCTCTCTCCTCTTTCTGTTCTCTTACTGCAGTTCAGCTTCTCCATGTGATAGCACAGATGCCCCAGAGCATGCCTAACCCTCATAGCCTTTACCTCTAGAGAATGTCTACCTCATTTATTTTAGTGCCAGTTCAAAGAAGGGCAGAGAAGGACCGTGATAGGCTTGGTACGAGGCAACACCCACTTCTAAAGCAATCACCAAGACTGTGGAAGTGATTACTTCCTATAACCATATGAGTTCCTGAAGAAGGAGTAGTTTCAAAGAGAAGGGGAGATGTGGGTCTTGTGAGAAATGAAGGCTGTTGGAAAGACAAAATGGTCAACAATTCCGCCCCTTAGGATTGGGTTCAAGATACAGGCGACTGGATTCCTTTTCACCAAGAATATCTATCTACTATAGGGGAGACCTAGTTCCCCTATAGAAAATGTAAATACCTCAGGAAGAGGGGATGGCTTCTGGACAGTCAAATGACAAATATCTACCACTTATTTGATCTCAAATTATTGTGTTCCACATTGATAAACTGGGCCCAGATTTTCTGCTGTTAGCTTTTGCAATTCTCCGGCTAATGTACCTTCGGGAATACCTTTCTCCTCCTTTGTTCCTTACTTACTTAGAGAGACTCTACTTGATAAGTCCACCAATCCTTAATCATCTAAGGTCTCCACCTTATATGTGCATCTAATAATAATATCTGGCATTGGAATAGTTATCCAACACTTTATCACAATTATCCAATTGGTTGCTTATAGCACCTCCAAAAGGGGCAGAATAAGTATTACCATTCCATTTGATAATGATAAAATAATTCCAAATCAGATCCCATAATTGAACTCAGATATAAGCCCACTATATAATTTTTATGTTGCATCATTATATGCTGAAGATGACTTGTCTTCACTAGACAAATTCATCTAAGGACAAGAATCTCCTTGGCTTTAAGCCTTGTTCCCATGAACACTGAGCACAGAACTAGATTGGATGCACAGCAAGATGACCTGGGCACTCCAAAGAAGATCCCACAGATAACTCCTTCACCTCAAAAACAATTCCAAGCTGCAAGCTCAGAATGCAGGAGCTATCCCTGCATGAAGTTCCATAATTCAGAACCCCATGATCCCATGTACAGTGATAATATGTTGCCCATCACCATTTCTAACTATGCATAGACAAAGCATACCATGGGATACCACTCTCAGGCAATTGTAACACTTTTATTGAGGTATAATGAACATACTATTAACTACATGCCTTTACAGTGCACATTTTGATGTTTTAACATTTTAAACACTATCACTACATCAAGCCATCATTATCATCAAGATAGTGAACATAGGTTTCACTCCCAAAAGTTTCCCTCTGCCTCTTTGCATCCCTCCCTAATGCCCTTCACCCCATCTTTATCCCCAAGAAAACATGGATCTGCTTCTGTCACATTAGTTCACATTTTATAGAATTTTACACAAAAGGAATTACACAGTGTGTACTCTTTTTCCTGGCCCCTATGGCTCAGCATAGTTATGTTGGGATTCATCCATGTTGCTAAGTATATTAGTGGTTCATTCCTTTTTATTGCTGAGTAGCATTCCATTGTACAGATATGCCACAGCCCTTTACCTGTTGATGGACATTTAGGTTGTTTCCAGTTTGGGGATACTGTAAGTTAATCAGATATGAACAGTGAACTAGTGGTAGTATGGACATATGTTTTTATTGCTGGGGCAAATACCTAGGAGCAGAATAGCAGGATCATATGGTAAGTATATGTTTAACTTTTTCAGAAGCTGCTATATTGTTTTACAAGGTGCTTATACCATTCTACATTCCCACCAGCAGGGTACAAGAGTTCCAGTTTCTCCATATCTTGGCCAATATGCGGTATGCTCAGTCTTTTTCTGAGTCTTTTAGCCATTCTAAAACATGTATAGGGGCATTTCATTTGTTTTAATGTGCACTTTCCTAATGACTAATAATGCTGAACATCTTTTCATGGGCTGAAGTGCCAGCTGTATCTCTTTTTTGGTGAAGTACCTGTGCAAATACTTTGCTCTCTTTTAGTGCTTTTGAAATTGTTTTGAGAATTCTTTATGTATTCTAAGTACAAATCCTTTATCAGATATCAGATATGTACTTTGCAAATATATTTTCCCAGTGTGGCTTTTTTATTGCCTAGCTGACTTTCAAAGAACACTTTTTAAAAATTTTTGGTGAAGTTCAATTTATTATTTTATGGGTCATGCTTTTGGATGCCAGATATTTTGAAACTTTAGAACTATGTAAGTTAAAGTAGCAAACTCAGGAGAATGAGGAAAAGGGGGAAATAAGGGAGGGGGATGGATTTACTAAAATTAACCAGTGATTTGGCTGTAGCTAGCAAACCTGTTCTAAAAGGATTATTACAATGGTTTTATTCTGTGGGTGACACACATACACACACAGAGCTATTTAAGCACTTTCCAGAGAAGATAAAAATGTTTCTAAACAACATTTCTGGCTAGTGTTGTCACATCCAATTGGATTATTATTTTTTTAGTTGGCGCCTCAGTTTTCTTGACACAGATAGTCAAGAGTCTAGTTTTTAGATTCACAACACTTATTATGTCCAAAATATGGCCCTTCTGGTATTCCCAACAGCATTGAACCAAGATTGACTTAAATTCTGTGTTGATGACCATAAATGATCCTGAGAGGTTGGGCGTTGTTAGGAGTATGATATGGTGGTTTCTTGGATAGCAGGACAGACGCTCTGTTGCCCTTGTAGAATCAAGGAAGTTAGTTAGGTGGTATTAGCACATATGTTGCTGGACAGTTAGGAGCCATGTGCTGTGCCTGCACATGGGATCACTGGATGGTATTTCACTGAACTGACAACACGACCACCCAGCAGTGGGCCCCCACTTGGGTGCACCCAGATGCCTGGCAGGTGCATGGTCTGCCTGGCTGTGTTATAATCCAACACCTGCCCTTCTCTGGAGCCCAGAGGCAAACTCAAAAGCTGGGGGCACGCTCGGTGTCTTGCAGCACCTTATAGTACATTGTATGTTCCTGTGTGGGTTACGGCTGCAAGTCAACAATGCCATCTGTGACCTGCTGGCAGCCTAAAACTGCAGTCAGAACACTCTCCAACTGTGGTCTTCCTGCATGGAGGTTGAGGCTTAGGATTTCCCCGAAGGTCATAGTGTGGCAGTCCATAAAAGGAGCATACATCCCATTTCAGAATCATCTGCAACACGCTTGATCATCCAGAAACACTCAGGGGCACAGTTGTGTCAATTCTTTCCGCAGACCACCATCCATCATACAAGCCTATTTTCCTTCCTGGGGTCAACAGATGTCTGACTGAGAAGAATTACCCACAGCCAGGGTTTACATCACCTCTGTCTTATCGGATTACAGGTGACCAGGTTGAATATGTCACAGAAATTATCTGATCAGAAAAGGGCAGGTAGTGAAGGAGAAGGAGTAAGACCCATATTTCTGACAAATAGCTACAGTGAGGTTTCCACCAAAATATTTAACTGAATTTGAGGAGGCAGCTGGGGGACTTGGCTTTTCGGAAAAAATGATTTTGCAGGCCCTGAGAGAATTCCTGTCAAGAAACCACAAGACAAAATCCCAGATGATAATTCTGGGGAATGTGTGGCTACAGTTTAAGAAACAGGCCCTGGGTGGAGCCCGATGCGGGGCTCTATCTCACGACCCTGAGATCATGACCTGAGCCAAAAATCAAGAGTAGGTTGCTTAACGAACTGAGCCACCCAGGTGTCCCTCACCCACTTTTAAACTGATGCTCAAAGGAGTTTCCTTAATTCCCTCAGTTACCCTAACAATTACTGAGCAGCTTCTATGTGTTAGCACTGATGCTCACTGGGGATACAAAGATGAATGAAACACAACAGTCCCCTGACTTTGAGGAGCTCATGATCAAAGTGGTCCCATTCGTGGGGACAGACATGTGAACAGCACAATTACAATGCAGTGCTCTTGCAATATCTTGTTTTAGTTCAACTGTCTCATGCAATCTGGATTTGCAGTGCAATGTTAAAATAAAAGACTAAAAAAAGGAACAGTGAATTTGGCCTGAACCAGTTGTGGAAGGCTTCTCCTAGGGAGTGAACTTGAATCAGATTCTGAAGGGCAAAGAAGTTAACCAGGTAAAGGGAGAAAAAGCAGTTTCCAGACAAAGTCCTGAGTTATTGCATCTCAGAATGGATTTTGAGCCTGGGTCTGTCTGATTATGGTGTTTTTGTCTTTCTGCTCTACCAGCTACTACTGTCTCAACCTTGGAGATTCCTGAGCTCCCAGAGCTTGACTCCCTCTGAGAGAGGTGGAAATAGCCTCCAGTCAGGGTGGAGGCCCAGGCTTCCAGGAGGCAAGCTAAACTCTAATGATGCCACTTTTACTATGGTCCTAAACTGGTAGATCATTATTTACCTATTAGCTTCTGAGACTTTTGGGGAAGATCCTTAGCATCCCTACAATTAAATACCAGACCACTTCCACCTTTCATGTGAGGACCAAGAATAGTTCACTCCCCGCAAAATCAGATGAGTTACATCCTAGCACCTTGTGATTTTCTTAGTGGTTAATGGGAGCTAATATTTATTGAGGGCTTACTAAATACCAAGTATTGTTATTCTTTACGTATATAAACTCATTCAATATATGTTGGTAATTATATTCCGCATTTAATAGATGATGAAAATGAGGCAGAGAGAAGTTAAGTTGATCTCAATAGGAACACACGTACTGAGGTTAGGTACTTGTACTGGCTTACAGGTTGAGACCCAGAACTAGATTTGTTAAGTTAGGAGAACATTTAGAAATCAAGATTAGGAACCTCTCAGCACATCACCTGAATCAGAACTATGACCAAATTTGGACAAAGACCCTCATTTTTCAAATCTGGTATGTGTGAAACTCCCACAACAGCAGATACCTAGTAGCTAGAGGTGGCAACCCAGAGACACAGTGAGCAAAGGAGAGGGTAGCATTTCCACATGACTCCAACGTTAAGGTATTACTTGGATCATCACTTAAGCCACTCTTACCTGCTCTTGACCCTCAAGAGAACCTGAGAAGACTCTTGGTAGTGTAACCCCATTTCCCTGTCACATACACCCCACCAGGTGGACGTGAATCCTTTGGGATACTTCCCCCCAACCCTTTTTTTAACACGCGTTCAAAGTTTCTCTTAATGGTCACTGAAGTTAGCAAAGAGAAATTTGCTCCAGGTGCCATAAACTTCCCCCAGGAGGGCTTTGCTATGGCTAGTGTTTTATACTTATTGGACATCTTGTCTTGGCACATTGCCTTTAGCATAAATAGTTGGCTCCTTTACCCATGGGGTTTCACCACTGACTTCAACCCAGAGGGAAGCAACTGAGGCTACTGTAAGACAGGGCAGCGTTCTGCTAGATAAACATTCACAGATCAAATTCTGACCGTTGGAATGCTTTTCAGGCTTTTAAACTCATGTAACTCAAGGCAAGTTTCAACATTTGCTGCCCCTTCCCCAGATAGAGACAAGGATGTCAATTCCTTCCTAGCTGCCCTTAGTTTGAATCCTGTTTTTCTTCTTTCTGCAAAGAAATGTAGGTTTTCATATTATTCAGGTATGTCAAGGCCAACAGACCAGGAAACAACTGCAATTAAAAAGATGGTTTGTTATTGATCTCAGGGTTGTGGGTTTGAGTGTCACATTAGGTGTAGAGATTACTTAAACATAAAATCTTAAAAAAAAATACTCATGTTAATACTCACGAATCCCAAGAGGAGAGGGCATGCCAAACCATGGGTACCACAAGGGGAAGCACCAAGATCAGTCAAGAGGCACATGTAGCAGGGAACACATGAGCAATAGCCTTTATTGTGATTTCCATGGTTGCGGGGCGGGGGGGGCGTGGTAGGTGGGAATGGGTGAGGTTGGGAAAGCAGGCTTAGCTTCGATTAGTTTGAATAATTTCAGTGGGCTCTGGAGCATAGGCTGTCCTTAGTTGTCTGGTACCTAGCCCTAGGGTGATTAGGGCAGGGGTGGGGGAGTGGGGGGTGGGAATAATGTCCCAGAGTGTGAAAGACAGGTAGTTGGAGGTATGGGCTCTGGATTGGTCTATTTGCATATGAAAGCCATGCTTGTAGGCCAGTCTTTCACTGTGTCTAAGAATTGGCTGACCCTGGGAGGGACAGTCCCTCCAGGGTCAGAAAGGCCCCAAGATGTCAAAGCATGAAATGCAGAAACTAGAAAATGTGGATATCACAGAAGGGAGTGGCTGGATTCTTTTCTGCCACCTCTCTCCAGGGTCCTGACTTAAGTGGCTTTTGCCAGACTGAAATGTTCTGAGTCATCCTGGGAGCACTCCATTTTCTCCGATATGCATCTAAAAATTAAAATATCCCAATTCAGCAATGGATTTTGAACTCACACATCTTTGTGTGTCAGGTTGGTTTCCCTGGATCAAACAATTTCCTCCTTGAAGAAGGAATTTTAAGTCTCTAAACTGTTGAGAATGGGGTTATGGATCCTTAGGTCATGTATGAATAGCCAATTGGCTCAACCAATTGTGGGTCAACTGAGGAGGAATCAATCAAATCCAAGAGCAGCCAATCCATGCCAGTCATTTTAATAGTTACAACAATAAGACTAAGGTCAGGTATTCCTCACACTAGTAGTACTCAGCCCCAGCTGCAAATTAGAATCACCAAGGGAGATTTTAAAATATATCAATATTTGGACCCTGCAGCAGCCCAATTAAATCAGAATCTCTGGAGAAGGTGTGGCCTGGGTAGCAATATCTTCCAAAAATTCTCTATGTGGTTCTAATGTTCAGCCAGGATTGGAAAGCACTCTCCTGTAATTAATTCAATTATTAAACAACTTGACAATTGGTCATTATAATAGCTGGTTAATATCCAGTGGATGATGTAAAATGAAAACTCTGGGTTAGTTTGGAACGATCTTGATTTTACAACATGGAGTTTTTGCCCTCAAAGAAACTTGGTCTGAGGCACTCTGTGGAGTCCAGTGACTCCAACACTGTCTGCCTTCCCCCATATGCTGTCCTGATGAACTAACCAGCCTGGACTGAAAGAATACCCAATAATAACTCCCTCCACCTCATGAAAACAAAAGATCGCTGGAGGCTCTGATAGATACTAAGAGGCATGTTTTCACTTCTAGTTGCCATCCTGGTGGGAAACCGGAGACCTACCCTCCAGTCATGACACATGTCTCAGCTTCTGATGGAATTCAAGTGCAGTGCCAGGAGGGAATTGAGACATCTGACTTTGGGCCAGGATGCCTGTTCTTTGTGAGTTTTCCAGATCCTTAGCCAAGCTCTTTACACTCCAATTACTGAGAGAAGCAGCCGCAGAGCTATTCGCCCAAATCAGTTCAGCTCTGCTGCAGTTCATGTTTCCATAGGTACCAGGGAGAGAAGCCAATGTTCCTCAAGAATCTTCAAGGTTTCCATAAAATCCTGGGAAAGGGAGGACAGTCTCCAAGGAACTCCACACCTGGTTGTAAGGTACCTTAGCAAACCTTTCCTCCAGAGTCTTTTGTGTCAGAGATCTCATCATCAAAGAGTGTGAAACCTTATTTTGGCTGGATGCTTGGAAACTGTTTAGGGCAAACCTCTCCTGACTACTGCAGCTTTCTCTTGTCTTGATTAAGCATCTGAAAGGATTACTTTATTGGGGAAACAGAAGTATCTAGGCACAATTTAAATGGGCTTTCTCGAAGTCACTGAGAGAGCATCTTCAGATTCTCTCACATAAAATGTCCCATGTATCAGTAAGCCATCTCAATTATCATGGAATAAAAAAATACGTTTGAGAATCTGTAAAATAATGGTAGTAGTAATCCCTTAGCATATTGTGACTTATAAAGCATTTTTTGTCACGGCATTGTTAACAAGAGCTAAAATTTAATGAGAGCTTAAATGAGCTTACTATTTACCAAATTTTGAGCCACTTTAATTTTCACCTTTAATTTTCACAAAACATTATGGAAGTAAGTGCTACTGTCCCTACTTTACAAAAGAAAAGAAATTGAAGAGAGGTTAATAACTTGCCAAAGAATTCACACTGATTAACGATGCAACAGGCTCTCTAACATAAGTATGTCTGACTCCAGAGCTAGTGCCACCCAAATGCCTGTAGGGTGATATGAAAGAGAGGTCAGGTGTAAAATAACACTCTTCTACTGGTTCCTTCTGCTCTTCCAGATTTCTAAATGCAGAAGAGCTCTTGTCCTTGAATCTCTTTTCTACCTACCCTTCCTTCCTAAGGGATGTCACCTAGTCCCGTCTATATATCAAGGACCACCAAGTGTTTAGGTTGGTCCCCAGTGTCTCCCAAACATCCAGACCCAATATCCAATGCCTATTGTTCCTCTTCTTGGATGTCTAATAGGTATCTTAAATTTAACATGTTCAAACCCAAACTCTTGAGTCTTCTCCCCGGAGGCCAATATTCCCCACCCCAGGGTTCCCTGTCCCAATAAAAAGCCCCACCATTCACCCATGTGCTTATACCAAAATCCTTGGAGTCATCCCTGCTGCCCTTTTTGCTTTCATACCCCATAACCAATCCTCGAGCAAATCTCAGTCTACTCCAAAGAATATTCCAGATTTCTCTATCCTACCCTTCACTACTACCATCATCGTTCAAGCCACCATCATTTCTGGCCTGGATCAAGGCACATTCCTCTTAACAGTCCTCCCTGTGTCCTCTTTGTCCCTAGACCAGTTGATGCTGAGGGTAAACATCATTTGGATCAGAAACTATCAGCATGTGGGAGGACTGACTGCTTAAGCACTGCCAGTTTTACCTACGTCCTCCACCTGGCTTAAATGCTATTACCGCGACATTGCTCCCAAATGACCACGACCACTGAGCTTTTGTATTGGGTCTGAAATCACCTGCCTGGCAATCTTGGCATGGAATCAGTGCTTACCACAGGGCCACTGGGTTGTTCCTTCTTTTTAGTTCCCTTTCCAACAATGGAATTCCTGTGCCTACTTTACCTTGTTCCTGAGGCCTGCTTAACCTGCTCCCAACCTCTATCCAGCAGGCCTCAGTCTGGACAACTGGGTTTATGTTTGCTCTGAGTTTTTGAGTGTGATGGTCAGTTGGGGGCAGCCACAAGAGGAGACACAGGAGATGCTCAGGAAAACAAAGTTTATTATACTCATAAGTCCTACAGAGAGGGTTACTGCATGCCATGCTGGGTCACAGGGGAAAAGTCAGGTTTTGGTAAGGGGGCAGAAGACATGAACGAGGGTAAAACTTAGGCCACGGTCTTTATTGGGGTTTCTATAGGAAAGGTAAGACAGGACAGAGTAAAGAGTTTAGGGTTGGCTAGTTTGAATAATTTTGGCAGGCTCTAAACTATGGGAGTAGTTCCTAGTTGCCTGGTACCTGGCTCTGGGAGGATTAAGGTAGAGGAATATTACCTTCTTGGGTGAGTAGGCCTAATGCTTCTCCCAGTCTGATCCTTGAGATCAGGCCCAGCCTGGCACTGAAACAGGCTTCTGCATGGTGCTGGGAGGCAAGGTAATCACTGTGCTGACTCACTGTCTGCTCCCTGAGTGTGGCATGCTGTATATAATAAGGAAAAGTCAATCAGCCCAAGGGTGGGAGGCAGCCAGGTACTTAACCATCTCAGACCAAAGTGCTCAGATGGGCACAGCTGAGTAGCCAGGAAAAAAAAAATGATATCAACTGAATAAATTTAAACTAGGCTCGAGAGCCAGCAATTGACGATATAAGGAACATCCTTAAGAAGTAACCTGATGAATTAGAATCTGCAGACCTCTGTCTTCATGGCACCTGTGGCCTGGGGCTCTTAAGACACTTTGACAAGTATGATTTACTCAAGGCAGTACCAGAGGCCCAGCTGGGCAAGAGTTTCCCTGTAAGCCAGTGGAGTCTGCAGAGGATGGGTCACCAGGGACTGACGACTGGTTCCCTCAGATCTGAGGAATGAGTCAGGGCCTATTAGACAATGCTGGATTCGGAGCTCCACCCCTTCACCCCCAGCTCTGTGGCCCAGAACATTTTTTTTTTTTTTTAAAACAAGAGTTCAAGAAAGTTTATTTACATCCAGCCGGTACAAAACTCATCAGAGGATTCCTCCAATTTACTCTACCCGAGGCAGAAATAATGGTACCTTGTGGTACCAATTTTTTTATAGAGCTTCACCAAACATCTCCAAAGACACTTCCTCATCTGAACTTCTCAAATCCCAGTGGGTTAGGTCAGGCTGCATATTATTTTCTAGGGCTGCCATAGCAAGTCACCACAAACTGAGTGTCTCAAAACAACACAAATTTATTCTCTCATAGTTCCAGAAGTCTGAAATCAAGGTGTTGGCAGGGCTGGCTCCTTCTGGTGACTGTCAGGGAGAATCTAGTCCTTGCTTTTCTCTTCACTCCCGGCGACTACTGGTAATCTCTGGTATTCCCTGTCTAATATATGTATCACTCCAATCTCTGCCTCTGTCTTCATATGGCCTTTCTATCTGGATTTCTCATTTCTATTTCTTACAGGACAACCACCACTGGACTTAGGGCCCATCTTCATCCAGGATTATCTCAAGATCCTTACCTTAATTATATCTGCAAAGACCCTTATCCAAATAAAGGCACATTCCAAGCATGGAATCTAGCACTTGGTTAGATCCAAGTGGACATGCATTTTGGATCCCACTATTTAACTCACTATAGACAGATAATATTCCTACCCAAAGATGGGGACATTGAGGCTCCAGAAGGTTAAATTACTCAAGTCGCAAAGCTATTGATGAAAGTTCCAGAATCGGAAGAGAGAGGATGTGGCATACCATACCTCTGGGGACCTTCTTAGGCACTAGGAGTCCCAATTACTTGTTTGGTTCTAAGTAGGTATCCCAACTTGCAATGTGCTGGCTGTTAATTGTAGATAAAGGAGACATCTTTGAACTGAAAATTCAGAGGTAATAAATATCAAAACCAAATCACCTTTATATATTTTTAGTTGCCTAGTCGCTTTCAACAGGATTTCCTTTCCAATTCCTAGGTGGTTTCTTTAAAGCTACCATGTCTGAGAACACACCTATTTTCAGGTTGTTTATTTATATTTATGTGACAAACATTTATCAGTTGCCCATTATGTGCCAGACACTGTTCCAGGAAGCGCAGATATGAAGATGTGTAAGACATAACCCTTGTTTGCAGGATGTTTCCTGTCTGGTGATGAACACAGTGTCAGAGTGTTGCAGTCCAAAACAAAGACTGAGGGTAATGAAGGATGTTCCAGGTACCAGGGAAAGATGAAAGATGGAGCCAGTCATTGTGCCTGAGGACCATAAGGGCAGGACTCAGAAGATGAGCTTTTATGGAGTTTGGAAAGAAAAGTGTTTCCTTAGGGAGATACATAGGGATAGGTAGGGTACATAGGAAATAAGAGGTGCAAATGGAATTACAAGTAAATAGGGCTTTTTTAGGGAAGGAAGAATTAGTGTTTTTTAAAGGGTTGAAAAGGTAAGCAGGAGCCATTGTTACTAGCCCTGTATGCTAGATCTGAAGTTCAGATTTTATCCTAAACCACAGCAAACCCCTGATGAGCTTTAAGTAGAGTGAAAGGTGTCTAAATGAATTTGCATTTCCAGACTTTTTTCTTTGCAAAGGTCTGGAAGTCAAATGCTTAGTCTGATGGGACATGTGGCAGTGGGGATGAAGGGGAGACATTAACTAGAAAACTGTTTATTGGTGCCCATCCGGAGTTCCTGCCCTCTTTTGTGCTCCCACAGGGCCCCTAGCACAACATATTTTTTTGTGTATCATGTTACACCATATTTGTGCTTTACAAGTCTGCTTCCATCATTAATCATGAATTTCCTGAGACTATGCCTTATTCATCTTTGTTTCCCAGAACCTAACAGAGATGTTCAATAAATACATATTGATAGAATTTTTAATGAGGCAGAACCAACAGGAATTGGTGATCAATTAGATGTGGGGAGTGAGAAGGAAAAGAGGAGTCTATAATGACTCCAGAGCCTTGCTTATATGGCTAGGGAAAGGTGGTGCCATTACTAGTGCAGGAGAGATGGAGAAGTTTTGGCCAGCCTGGGCTTATTGTTGCAATTGTTAGTTCTCTGAGGAAAGATAACTCATCAGACTGAGCTTGGTAGTGTTAGTCATAAATACTTCACAAATTTTGTTAGGTTGAATTGCCTGACAAAGGAAAACCTACCACCTAATGGCTCACATCACTGGAGTGGATTCAGAACTGAGGTCTACCACTGGTCCCTACTCTGCCACTCACTAATCTGAGCTCAGGAAAGAGGTCCAGCCTCTCTACCTGGATAGTCATGCTTACAAACGCAAATGCTTAAAATGCCACCTCCTTCTGGAAGCCCTCCTGGACATCCCAATTTGAGGTAATCTCCACTTCTTCCAGTATTCATTGCCTTTTTTCTCTTCCTGCATCTCTCATGGTACTTTTGTCAATCTCCACTTTTTGTTATATTTCAGGATGTGCAGGTCTTCTCTTCATAGATTAAAGCCACCAAGAGCAGCAAATGCATTTACTAACAGTATGGAGCATAATACCATTTTTTGTAATTTTGCTGAAGAAATGAATGAAACTCATAAAAGGTAGGGAAATGGATCTTAAAGACTCCTCCTAGGTTTTACATTTATTTGATAATCATAGCCTGGTCTGGGGGATGGGTGTGGGGGCAGGGGAGGGAGAAGGAGACAGATTTCTAGAGAAAAAGGACTCAGCCCTTCTGGTAAGCCAGGGTATCCCACAAGAAATTGCAACCATTTCCCTGATGCTCCTTAGCTTAGAGAATAACAGGATGAGAATCTGGCCCATTGAGTCTGGAAAAAAATTGAAGACAACATTCAGGATGGGCAGGTGCCTGGTTCCCTTAAGACTTCTGGGAATGTTCTCTTTGGCTAAGCCCCTTCTAGTCACTGAGAATGCTTCCAATTTATAGCCTACACAAACCTCTAGTTTGGCTGGGCTGTTTATTTCAGTGTCCCATTATCCAAACAGGCTCTGAAAGGATTCCTTGAGAGGGCTGGGTGGGGGACGGGGACAGACACACACACACACACACACACACACACCCCACACACCCCCACCCCCTTGCAGAGTCCTGGCTGGAGTTTGCTGGGTCAATGAGAGACGCCCCCTAGCGCGGCTCTTAAATCAGCGCCTGTGGGGGCGGCTGACAGGGCTGCAGGCTCCTCCTTGCTGTGAGGGCTCCCATTTGTAATCGACTAAAATACTTTGGGCTGCTGTGACTCATGCCCGCCTGACATTTGCCTAATTAATTCTGGCTCTTAAATTCCCGCTCTCTCTTCCGTGAAGGGGCGGCTGGGAGCTGCAGGGAAGTGGGATCCACCAGGAGCTCCAGGTGAATGTATAGCAGAGCCAGCAAAAGGACAGGCTCCTCCTGGATAAGGGTGGGCAGCTGAGCCCTAGGGATCCTGCTGCGACCAGCCGATGTTTTTGCGGCCAGCTGTGCTGGGGAGGCCCAGCAAGGCAGAGGTTCAGAGGGGCCTGCGGAAGTTTGCCAGGGGCTGGGACCTGCCCTCTTGCTATTTATCCGATATGACAGAGATGCTCTCCAGGCAGCTCAGTATTGCTAGGGGAAGTTGAGGGTCTGACCTATCTACATCGTGGGCAGGAGACAAGTGAGGAGGCTTGCCCTCTGCGATGTGATCTGTGGCCAAACTATTTCTCCATTTGGGGGTGTTTTGATGGGGCTGGAGATGTATCAGGATGCTGTCAAGTGATCGTAGGAGTCAGGAAGCAGTACTTTTAAAACTTTTGTATACATTAAAATCATCTAGGAAGCTTGTAAAAATGCAAATTCCTTGGCCCAGTCCCTCAGAGATTCAGTACAGGCATTACAAGCTCCTAGGTGATTCTGAGCAAGCAGTCCTTATACCAGTTCAGTGCTAGAGGGAGAGATGGATCAATGGTCCGCCCATGACTAAAGGCTTTCCTTCCAGAAACACTGATAGCTTCCTTTGATAGTGCTAATTTTCTCTCCCTTCTTCGTAAACGCATGGGGCAAAATCCCAACACCAGATCTATCCAATTCCCTCCTCCTTGGACACTAAGTACTGTTGGATAAACACACATACTTGGACCAACTAGTGGTCGTCAAAGTCAGGGCCTCTAACTCAACTGAGCTATGACCCAAACATCACAAGGCTGTCCTGTCCCCTCACTAACCTATTTCCAAGGACGTTTTACCTCCCTTTGCCACTTTACCCAACTCTGCCTAGACCACCTGCCCACCCCATTCTTGGCAAACAGCTCTAACTTCCACTTCACAGCAAAATAAAGTTTGTTAGGTTAAAAATTCATTCTTTCCCAAACCTACGAAGAACCTTATCTGCACAAGCATTCACTCTTTCTTCTAGTCTCAGGGGTAAGACCTCAGTCACCCTCCTTCATCAGTGCCTTAATTACTCCCCTCCCCCATCCTCTCTTTTTTGGCTCTTTCTCCTTAACATATATACATGCCCAAGTTTCTCAGTTTTAAAAAAATCCAACCCCCCCCCCCGCAACACTATGCCCTTCGTTCACCATGCTAGGATTTTTCTTTTTTTGATAACTTTTTGAATGAATGGTTTTACTTCAACTATCTCCACTTTTCACCTCCTCCATTTGCTATACTCCAACCCCCTCCCCCTCCACTATCCTTCTGAAATGAAATTGCTCTCAAGATAGAAAATGATCCTCCACTGCCCAATACAATTGACATATTTCTCGCCCTATTTCACTTGGCCTCTGGGCAGCTTCTGAACCTCTCTGGATCTCCTTCCTTGAAAGGGTCTTCTTCCCTAGTTCCACTCCCCATCTGACTGTTACCTCTCATTTTCCCTCCCAAAATCCTTTCTTTACCTGCCTCAAAAGAGAGTTATTTCCCTGGGTTCCATTCTCATTCTACATACTCTCATCGCTTCAACCACCATGTATAACCTGACACCTCCCAAATCTATATCCTGAGCCCCGATCTGCTCCATGAGTTCTGATATATTCAGTGGCTTATTGGATAGCCCCACTCCACTGGATGGCCTAACACAGAGCTTAAACTCATGTCCAAAACAGAACTTACCACTCCATCTCTGCCAATTTTACATCTTTTCCTATGTTTTTAAATTCAGTGTTTCTCTATGTTTTTCACTTATTTTTATGTTCTGGGATAAATGTCACCTTTTTAGAGAAGGTTCTCCAACTACCTTACCTAAAATAGCAATCCTATCCCCACCTCCCGTTAAATGTCATCCCCTTATCCTGCGTTTTCTTCATAGACTGTATAGCTCCCTACACATTGCTTATCGTAGACATTTTATTTGTTTATTCTTGGTCTCTCCCACTTAAAGGCTCTACAAAAACAGGAAGTTTGTCTCATTCACTTTAGCCTCTCCAGTGCCTAAAATGACGCCTGGCACATAGTAAATATCAGTTGAGGGGATTAATAAAGGCATGGTTCAATAGAATCTCCTGGAGTGCTTTGAAAATGCAGATGTATGGGCCCAGCTCCGCCTACTAAATCAGGATATCCAAGGATAGAGTCCAGGAATTTGCATTTTAAAAAGCTCTCCACGTGAGGTCTTTGTAAGAACTGGTTCCTAACAAGAGGGATGTCACTCGGGGCGCCTGGGTGGCTCAGTTGGTTAAGCGACTGCCTTCGGCTCGGGTCATGATCCTGGAGTCCCGGGATCGAGTCCCGCATCGGGCTCCCTGCTCAGCAGGGAGTCTGCTTCTCCCTCTGACCCTCCCCCGTCTCATGCTCTCTCTCTCTATCTCATTCTCTCTCTCAAATAAATAAATAAAATCTTTAAAAAAAAAAAAAGAGGGATGTCACTCCCACTGACCAATAATCCTGTACACCCTCCCTAACTCACACTCCCCCTTCACAGATCCATCACAACCACACCCTATTCTTCTCTCCCCTTGTCATCTTGTCCTGTCTATCCTAACGTTTTTGACATTACTTAGATGGGTACCCTCCTATTTGCCAGTGTCACTACCTTCACTCCATTACCAAGTTTTGTCAGTGACCCAGGGAGGCTTCTAATTGGTATCTCTACCTCCAGTCTTGACCCAGTGCAATTCTCTTTCCTACCCTTCCCTCAAAGTGAACTTTCTAAAATGTAAATATCACTGCATAACTCCCGTTAAAAACCTCCCATCCATTCCTCACTGCCTTCAAAATTAGCCTCAAATACATTATCATCTTCTGGCTGCCACATATCTTCAGTGTCAGCTTCCTGAGTGAAACTTATCCTCCAAAACACATAGGAATAAATTTAAGCAGGTAAAAGACCTGTATTCTGCAAGCTATAAAACATTCACGAAATAAATTGAATACTACACAAATGGAAAGATATACCACACTCATGGTTTGAAAGAATTAGCATTGTTAACATGTCCATACTACTCAAAGCAATGTACAGATTCAATGCAATCCCTATCAAAATGCCAATAGTATTTTTCACAGGACTAGAACGAAGAATCCTGAAATTTGTATAGAGCCGCAAAAGACCCCAATTGGCCAAGCAATCTTGAGAAAGAAGAACAAAGCTGGAGGTAGTCCCAGATTTCAAATTATACTACAGAGTATCAAACAAGTATGGTACTGGCACAAAAATTCACTCATAGATCAATAGCATAGGATAGAGAGCCAGAAATAAACCCGTTTATACTCTGAGTTAATCTAGGACAAAGGAGGTCAGAATATACAAAGAGGAAAAGATAGTCTTTTTAATAAATTCTATTGAGAAAGCAGGACAGCTACATGCAAAAGAATAAAACAGCACCACGTTCTTACACCATACACAAAGATTAGCTCAAAATGTATTAAAGACCTAAATGTGAGACCCGAAACCATAAAACTCCTGCAAGAAAACATAGGCAGTAATCTCTTAGACATTGGCCTTAGCAACATTTTTCTAAATAGGTCTCATCAGGCAAGAGAAACAAAGAGAAAAATAAACTATTGGGACTACACCAAAATAAAAAGCTTCTGCAAAGCGAAGGAAACCATCAACAAAACAAAAAGGCAACCTCCTGTATGGGAGAAGATATTTGTAAGTGATATATCTGATAAGGGGTTCATATCCAAATATATATATATATATTTGGATATATATATATCTTATATATAGATAGATAAGAGAACTTATACAAATCAATCTCAAAAAAACAATCTATTTAAACAATGGGAAGACATGAATAGATATTTCTCTAAAGAAGACATGCAGAGAGCCAAAAAAAAATGACAATACACTCAACATCAGTAATTATCAGAGAAATGCAAATCAAAACCACAATGAGAAATCATGTCACACTAATCGGAATGGCAATTGTTAAAAAGACATGGAATACATGTTGGCAAGGATGGGGAGAAGAGTGAACCCTCATGCACAATTGGTGAGAATGTAAACTGGTACACCCACTGTGGAAATCAGTATAGAGGTTTCTTAATAATTAAGAACAGAAATACCGTATGATCCAGTAATCCCATTACAGGCTATTTACCCAAAGAAAACGAAAAGACTAATTTGAAAAGATATGTGCACCTCCATGTTTATTTCAGCATTATTTATGACAGCCAAGATATGGAAGCAGCCCAAACATCCACTGATAGATGAATGGATAAAGAAGATGTAGTATATATGGACAATGGAATATTACTCATCCGTAAAAAAGAATGAGGTCTTGCCATTTGCAACAACACGGATGTGACTAGATGGTATGATGCTAACTGCAATAACTCAGACAAAGATAAATACCACATAATTTCACTTACATATGGAATCTAAAAAAACAAAACAAATTTTAAAAGCCCAGAAATAGATTCATAAAGACAGAGATAAAAACGGGTGGTTGCCAGAGGGGAAGGGGTTGGGGGGTGGGCTAATAGATGAAGAGAATTAAGAGGTATAAGCTTTCAGTGACAGAGTAAATAAGTCACAGAGATGAAAAGTCTAGCATAGGGAATGTAGTCAATAACACTGTATGGTGACAGATGGCGACTATACTTAATATGGTGAGCATTAAGAAACGAATAGAATTGTCCCATCACTATGTTGTACACCTGAAACTAGTATAACATTGTATGTCAACTATATTTTAATTAAAAAAAGAATGACATTTAAAGCAAAAAGCAAAAAATAGACTTGCACAACCTCCTCAGAGTCTGCATGTTTAGAGTTGCTGCTCCTTTTGTCAGCATGCACTTCCCTCTGCTTTTCTCCCCAGCCAACCCAATTAGTCCCATCCTCCAAATCAGGTTTGGGACCTCTGTCAGAACCAAGTGCGCATCAAGGTCAAAGCTGAATTGGACTGGTTTCTTCCACTAAACTGTAGGTCTCTTACATGTAGGACTGCCTTTGAACTCTGCATCCTCAGAACATACACTAGGCATGTGCTGAAGCCAGCTTGCCCCAATGTGACAGAGCCAGCTGGTCAGAGCTCTTCCCAATTCCACATTTATATTGATTACTTGCAATCAGCTATGGTGGAAGTATTTATACCACAGATATTGGCAAATGCTATAAATCAGGATTTCTTTTTTTTTCTGGAGAGCTGGTTGTTAAACATTTGTCGGCATACTACTACCTACAAGGAAACATGTCTAACATTCAGTGTACACTCAATTCAATTAATGTTTGTTGGAGAAGTGAATGAATTTATGAGTAAATAAAGATGTTAGGAGTCAAAATTGTCTCCTTAAAACTTCCAACTTTATGTTATTTCTTGTATGACACCATGCCCATCTGTGTTCTCTTTTATATTTTATTTTATTATGTTATGTTAATCACCATACAATACATCATTAGTTTTTGATGTGGTGATCCATGATTCATTGTTTGCATATAACACCCAGTGATCCATGCAGTACGTGCCCTCCTTAATACCCATCACCGGGCTAACCCATCCCCCCTCCCCCCTCCCCTCTAAAACCCTCAGTTTGTTTCTCAGAGTCCATAGTCTCTCATGGTTCGTCTCCCCCTCCAATCTCCCCCTTCATTTTTCCCTTCCTTCTCCTAATGTCCTCCCTGCTATTCCTTATGTTCCACAAATAAGTGAAACCATATGATAATTGACTTTCTCTGCTTGACTTATTTCACTTAGCATAATCTCCTCCAGTCCCATCCATGTGGATGTAAAAGTTGGGTATTCATCTGTTCTGATGGCTGAGTAATAGTCCATTGTATATATGGACCACACCTTCTTTATCCATTCATCTGCTGAAGGTCATCTCGGCTCTTTCCACAGTTTGGCAGTTGTGGACATTGCTGCTATGAACATTGGGGTGCATATGGTTCTTCTTTTCACTACATCTGTGTCTGGGGTAAATACACAGTAGTGCAATTGCTGGGTCATAGGGTAGGTCTTTTTTTTTTTTTTTTTTTTTTACTGTGAAAGTTTTATTTAGTCATTTTTTTTTTTTACAACTGAAACTCTGGGAACTCACACCAGAAAAAGTTTCAACCTTGTGTTCCACGTTGTTCTGCTGTGCTTTATCCAAATGAACCTTGATCAGACGGCTGCCATCCAGTTTCACAAAGAATCTCTCGCCCACAATTTCACTTGGGAAAACCAAGTCCTCCAGGATCGCATCATGCACGGCTGTCAAAGTGTGTCTCCTGGGATGCATTTGCTTATTTTTTGTACGGCTTTTTTGAGTTGGCTTAGGCAGAATTCTCCTCTGAGCAATAAAAACAACATGCTTCCCACTGAACTTTTTCTCCAATTCAAGGACTAGCCGGACTTGGATTTTCTGGAAAGATTTCAGCTGAGGAACGGGAACAAAGATGGTAATAGCTTTCTGACCACCGCCAACTTCAGTTTCCTTGGCAGCCGTGATATTCAGCTCCCTCAGCTGGGCTTTGAGGTCAGAGTTCATCTCCAACTCAAGGAGAGCCTGGGAGATGCCAGACTCCAAGTCGTCCGGCTTCTCGCTATTGGGCTTCATGATCTTTGTGCTCGAATTGAACATGGCCTTCTCCTTGGTGAGAGCGCCAGCCTATGAAGAGGGGGTAGGTCTATTTTTAATTTTTTGAGGAACCTCCACACTGTTTTCCAAAGTGGCTGTACCAACTTACATTCCCACCAACAGTGTAAGAGGGTTCCCCTTTCTCCACAACCTCTCCAACAGTTGTTGTTTCTTGCCTTGTCAATTTTTGCCATTCTAACTGGCATAAGGTGGTATCTCAATGTGGTTTTGATTTGTATTTCCCTGGTGGCTAATGATGATGAACATTTTTTCATGTGTCTGTTAGCCATTTGTGTATCTTCTTTGGAGAAGTGTCTGTTCATGTCTTCTGCCCATTTTTTGACTTGATTATTTGGGTTTTTTTTTTTTTTGCATGTTGAGTTTAAACTAAATAAAGAAATAGCTGTCATATTTTTCTTAGTCTTCTATTTTTCTTGGTACAGTTCCCTGACTTGACTCCTTGAGCCATTCCCCAGGGTACTCACCACACTGGCAATGTCCCTGGAGAGGTTTTCTTGTATTGGGGTTTCTTCTTAAAAACCATGGCTCCCAAATGTGACACAATGCCCTATGAATGGTCTAACCAGAGCTGGCAACAATGGAAGAATGAATTTCAGGTATGTAGTGCTTCTGTCACTGAAGCCCAAGATGTGAACTGTGCTTACACACATTCATGTGCATGCTCACACATGCATAGACACACAATTCCATCATATACTTTTGCACTAAGTGTATATTGAAACAAAATGCCAGTTTTCATATATATCCTTATTAATTTTAGCTTAATGTTTCAGCCTCAGTGTTCCAATCTATTAGAATTTTAATTTAATCTTGATTCTGTCATCTCAAAGTTTTTTTTCTGCCCTGGCATCTGGATTCTGAATATGCATCAGAGATTCTTGACTAGGCAATAGAAGAGGAACCACAGGAAGGAAAGAACCTGACATTCATCAAGGAATGCCTTCTACGCACAGGCTGTTAAGCAAGATATTTTCATATATATTGGCTCCTTTAATCCTAGCAGCAACCTGCAAGGTAAGTATTAATGGTACCATTTTAACAGATGGAGACCTCAGGGAGTTAAAGAACTTGTCCAAAGTCAAACAGAACTGGCATTGGAACTCATGTTTGTCTGAGTCTTAAGTGCATGTTCTGTGTATACCATTGCACTGCTTCCTAGGAAATATTACTAATAACTAATATTAGCATTCATGAAATGCTTTCACAGCTATTTCCTCTTGAGATGCTTACAATTTTATGAGGCAGTTCCTATTCCCCTACTGTCTTTGGGAGACCTATTTCTTTAGCCAAATTTAGATAATCTCCTCCAAGTAACCAAGAAATGGTCCATGATGGCTGACCGCAAGGTAGAATGCCACATGGACAGCCCATGGCTGCCCTTTAGTCATGAGTGGTAATAAAACCAACACTCTCTTTGTAGTATAAGTTGGGCACTTAATATACCAGGCTCTGGGTGAAACTTGATATTCACATGTTCTTGAGTAACATTCATTGCCAGCCTATGAGATAATAATTCCTATTTTCTAAGTGTGTTAAATGAAACCTCAAGAGGTTTAACTTCTCAAGATCACAGTTAAGAAGAGGCAGAACTGGGGCTTGAGTCCAATATGCCTGACTTCTGCACCCATGTTCTTATCCATGACCCTTGGGGGTCTTCTTAATGGAAAGGAATATAAAAGCTCAGACTGTCTCCTAGGCTACTTGGAAAATTCAGGGCCTTGTTTGACCTTTTATTTAAGATTCTCTGGGTTTTCTAAGGGAAACTCATGTATTTGCAATTCGGTAACATTCAGATCCATGTCCAAATTTCATTTATTGCTTAAATCTATTATAAGAAGAAAAATAAGCAAAGGAAGAGAAGAGGAAGGATTTGTGCCTGTCTGTTCCAGAGCTGCATTTTTTTCCTCCCAATGTTGCTGTTCTGGCTGTGAGAGTCTAGTTCCTTCCAGCATGGGCATATCTAATGATGTCAAAATGGTCAATCATTGAGGCTCCCAAGGCTGCCCGATTCTGTGTCAGCACTTCACCTCATGTCAATGACCCAAATAAGCCAACAGATTCCTGACAGGTTTATTTTCCCCGGACAGACATATAATCCCCCAACCACTCTGAAGAAAATGGTATCTTTTTCCTTCACTTGTTCTCTTGCACATTCTCTCTCCAGCCCTGGACAGGTTCTGCCTAAACACTGTCACCACAGTAAGTGGTGAGCCGTCATTGCAGAGAGAAGTGTCATACTGAAGGGGGCATAAGCTGCTAACAAGAACCTAAGATCTTAAGAAACAATACTTCTGAAGCCAGAATAGCTGAGCAGAGAGAAATACTGCAAAGCTTAGGGGTTTTGGTCCAGATCAGCTCCTTTAAACTCCATCTCATTCCATCTTCATCTCACCTATCAGATTAGATGCACATAATTGGCCCCCAGGAGGTACCGTGGTACCTCTTAGCTCTGGTTCTGCCACATAGCTTGGCACTGTCTGCTCACATTGCCTGAATGCATACCACTCCCAGCTTCACCTGCTTGACCTTCCTAACTTAGTGGATCTTCCAGTGCTTCAGGCTTTTATCCCAGGCTGACTTTCCACAATCTAGATTCTCCAACTCAAAGATCATAGCTCCAATTTATTAATGCAGCTATTGGGTGGCTTCTTGGTTGCCAGTGTGAGTCATACTTCTTGATCTCCTGCCTAGTTGGAAGGAGGCAGCCTGACTGACTAACTCAGTACAAGAAGGGTGTCCTACACTATCACTCTTAGCTAGATTCTCAGCAGGGACACCTGAACCCAAGACCTTTGTTTGTCACTAAAGACTCTGTAAGCTACTGGAGGCTCCTCAACCCAGCCTAGCTTTGGGTGGCGTTGCCTTCATTAGAATAAGCTAGATAAGTATGTTCTAGAGCCAAGGAACATTAAGGGAGGTTTGAAAGGATGCAATGTTTAACTCCTGATCATACCTCATCCCCCATATATGAGAGCGAGAGAGAATCATAAACAACAATCTTTCAAGAACCATGACATCATGCTTGCAGACTTGGTGACAAAACCAATCAAATTTATCCCATTCTAAGGCCAGTCTTAGTTCCAGATGCTGCTGCCCTCTTCCTGAGGTGATCAAACCCACTGCATGTCCCAGATTTGAAGGAAATTCTTTAGGAAAGATTAGGTCTGCAATTCTACTACTGCTCACCATTCACCTATTGCAAGATTAGGTCTCCAATTCTACTTCTCACCAATGATGAAATAGGATTTAGGAAAATACTCTCATTTAGGGACTTTCTGCTGGCAGGACAACTGGACTATTTATCTCTCTGCAGTGGCACTCACTTATTAAAAAACACCATCTAATTTCTGCTCAAATCAACATGCATTCACCGAGCATGTAGGTACCTGGTTCTGTGTTAGAACTTGTGGGTATAAAAATAGGCAACAGGATTCCTTCACTCAAGCAGTTTCTAATCCAGTAAGAAGATCCAAACTTCTGGTGTATCACATAATATATGCAAGAAAAGAAGTGCGTATAAGCTTCAGATACAAAAGCACTGTAATGAAGGAAACTGTTGGTTCTCTAGGTTTGGGGGCAGTCAGGGAAGATCCTAACAGGAGGTCATGCTGTACAAGGATGTGACAGATGCTTGTGTGCTTCCTGTCAAAACTGGTGGACTGAGGGACACCTGGATGTTTCAGGCAGTTAAGCGTCTGCCTCTAGCTCAGGTGATGATCCCAGAGTCCTGGGATTGAGCCCTGCATGGGGCTCCCTGTTGAGCAGGGAGCCTGCTTCTCCCTCTGCCTGCTGCTACCCCTACTTGTGCACTCTCCCTCTGGCAAATAAATAAAATCTTAAAAAAAAAACTGGTGGACTGAACACACATTATCTTCACTATTTCCTGAAACCCTACTAAAATGGCAAGGATTCTTTTTTTGGGGGGAGGAATAAATCTGTAAGGATAAAGAGAATAGGAAAGGAAATAACACCAAACACATTATTCTGAAGTGGAAAAACAGATGGGCATTTGATAATAGACTCAACAGATTGGCTGAGAAGGCTGAAACCTTAACTGACAGTGGAAGTGGCTGCACCGCAGAACCCCAGGAAGGTACCAGATACCACGCACAATGAAGGTGAAGCTGAAGCTGAAAGCGGAGGGAAGTTCTGAAAGTCTAAGAAGAAGCGTTAAGACCCCAAGGTGCCTTCCCCCCACCTTCACCCTCTCCCTTCTATATGCAGATGGCTCCCCCATTCCACCATGGCAGGAGACTGGAGAGGGTGGACTGGAGGCATGCTGGATTGTAGACATCAGGTGCAATAGAGAGCAGAAGTGCTATCTAGAAAACGGGATTAAGTGAAAGTCAGCTCACAGAACTGAAAGAGACGTCTACACTCTGCAACAAGAGCATCAGCACCAAGCTCACCCCCTCTAGGAAAAGAGTGAAGCATTTATTCTGAAAAAAAAACAAAAAACAAAAACACAACAACAACAACAACAACAAAAAAACAAAAAAACTGATTAGCCCAAGAGACAAGACTTAAATGCCTTCCACAGTGGGAGAGCTTAACCAGGTCACCTAATAGTGGAGCTGCTTCTAGTCAACAGACCCCCACCCACAAACATGGGGTTTTCAGGCCACTACTCAAACTAGAAAGCACAGCCCCAAATTTTCAGATGCTTGAGAAAAGCCTCTCATATCAAAGGCAAAACCAAACAAACAGGAAAATAAAAGGAATTTAGAAGAAAACCAGGATAATTCAGGGAAAAGAAACCTATAAAACTATACACACACACATACATATTTCAATATCCTTAGAAGAGAAAGAATTTTTTACTGGTGAAAACAACCAGGATGCTCTTCCAAGAAGGGGCACATTCAGAAGACCAATTAAAAAAAGACCTCTTAGAAATAAAAAGCATGAAAACTAAAAATTTGGATGATAAGTTTTTAAAATCTCCCAGAGAATGGAAAATACAGAGAGAGATAAAATAGGGGTGAAGAATGAAATTAGAACAACAATCTAGAAATACTAAGGAATTGCAAAAATAGAGAATGGCAAAAACAAAAGTTAACCGATAACTAATTTGACAAAATTGCCTAAACCCGAAGGACATTAACTTCTAGATTATAAGGGTCTGCCAGTGGCCAGTACAATGGAAGCATACAGACTCACACCAAAGCACATTCCCCAGGACACAGAGGACCCTAAATGCTTTCAAGAGGTCACAAAGGATCAAGAACCAGAATGGCAGCAAGCTTGCCTGGCTTTCTTCCCAGAATGTACCACTAATCCACTGGCAACAGCACTGGAACCTGGAAAACATGGAGCAATACCTTCAAAATTCTAAAGGAAAATAATTTCTAATCCAGAATTCTAGACATGGCCAAACTATCCATCAAATCTAAGAATAAACACATTCAACGTACATGCATGTTTTCCAAAACTTTATTTCCCGTACATACTTTCTTAGGAAGGTATCTCAGGATGTGGTCTGGTGAAGGGAAGAGATAAAGACAAGAAGACATGGGATCCAGGAAAGAAGAGATCCAGCACAGGAGGGAAAGAATTCTAAGACAATAAGGAAGAGACTTCAGGAAGACAGCTCACAGATGGGGGAGGAAACATTCAAGAAGATGAACCTGACAGAATACCTGATTGTGCAAATATATCGAGAGGAAACATATATGTGGAAGAATGTCTAGGTAGGAATTAGTGGTAGGCGAACAGAGCACTATACAAATGAAGAAACAAGACAATTATTAACTCCAGGGAAAATTAAAAGTTGTACAAGAAAGAAAATGCAATCATGCTTTCCTACACGGGCATGCTGTGAATATAGTCATAATTATGTAAACACTGAATACTGATCTAACTAAAAATGCTGATATAAGTCTACTGGGAGACTAGGGACAGGGAAATCGTGGAGGTGGGCGAGGGAGGTGTTAAAGAGAGCTAAAACCCATCTTCCATAATGAGAATTCAATAGGTAATTCTTGAAACTGAAAATCAAGAAGTTGGTAGTAGAAATGTGTTATTTAGCAATATAGAAGCAAATGCCCAAAGAGCAACCGAAAATGGTTGCCTCTAGGAACTGAAAATAAAGGGGGGAGAAGGGAAAGTTCAGGAAACTGTATTTTCATAATAAGGTTTATAACTGTTTGACTTTTTAGAATGAAATTAGATGAAATTTTTAAAAAAAAGTTTCCGGGGTGAATCGAGAAGGATGAAACGGTTTCCAAGGTAGAGGAGACAACATGTACAAATACACAGATGGGTGATACAATGTGGCATATACTGAGAATTGCTGTGGCGCATAGGTGTGTCATAGAAGATGCGGGGTGGGGAAGAGGTAAAGCAGAACCCAAGTCATGAAAGGCCTTGTGTGCCTTGAGCCCAGACCAATCACTTCTTCAGGTGTTGGGAGAAATCTGAAATCAGACAGCTGAACCATGGATAATAGCAGAGCTGCTGAGGCCCTTCAAATGGACAAATGTTGGTCTACCTTCCAGAAAGAAGAAAGAGTCTGGTGCTATAGAATAATGGCTTATAGATTAGGTTAAATTCTAGAATGGACTTTCAAATGGATGGTTTTAGAGAAGAAAAGGAAAATAATTAAGAAATCAACATGAGTTCGTGAAGGAGTCAGATCACAAAGATCTCTCATTTTTTTTTTTTCCAGCATGGTTATGAGATCGAGAGACCAAGGAAAAGCTGAGCACACAGGCTTCTCTTAATTTCCATTAAATATTTGTCTCCCTGCTATCCCTGTGGACAAGATGAAGACATGTGGGCTAGGGGACAGTATAGTGGGGTTACTAGGTAACTGTTCTGACCACAAGCAGTGATGTATATCATTTGCTCAAGGACTCAGCCCAAAGTGATTTATGTTCCAATATTTTTAACCATGAATTGAAGGATGACATTTTTTAAAAAAGATTTTGAGAGAGAGCAAGTGCACATGAGTGGGGGAAGCAGCAGAGGGAGAGGGACAAGCAGACTCTGCTGAGCACAAAGCCCAATTCAGGGCCCAATCCCAGGACCCTGAGATCATGACCTGAGCTGAAACTAAGAGTTGGATGCTTAACCCACCGAACCACCCAGGAGCCCCAAATGGTGGCATTTTTTATCAAGTCCTTGCATGTCAAAACCTGAGGTTGATTAGTAGTCGGGATGGGGAATGCAGTGTCCTAAATGACTTTGGCATATTTGAGTAATGAATTGAGTCTAACAATCTAAGCTTAATAGAACAAGTGTTGAGTCCTCCACATAGAGTATACGGTCCCATCGTTACCTATCCACCAGTTACCTGTCCAGCATTACTTGCGGCCACAGTTTCCTTAGACTCAAGACAAAGGCTACTCCTATAAGTTTTGACACAGATAGCCTCCATATCTTTGCAGATACAGCCTTGCTGCTTCTGTTTGAAATGTCCTCCCCTTCTCTTCTCCCCTTCGTATGCTTATTCAACACAAACTCAACTGTCATATGCAGTTTAACTCCTCTATAAGTCTCACTACACCTTCTCCTACTCTAATCACAGAAGATAATACCCGTCCTTTGGGCTTTCACTGGACCCAGCTGATGTCTATCAGAATGGCTATAGTATTTTAGGGCCTTTTTTTGACTTTTATTAGTGAGGAAGTATGATGCAAACACCAGCTGGAACTACATTAACCAGGTTCAAATGCCAGCTCTGCCACTTGGTGGTTATGTGATATTGGGTAAATCCCTTAACCTCTGTGTGCCTTACTTACTCCCTCTGCAGAGAAAGGGTGATAACAGTTTGTACAATTAGGGTAGTCAAGAGATTGAGTGAGTGAATATTGGTGACTAGCATATAGTAAGTTCTAGATGTTCTTTTTATACATCCATTGCATCTCTGTATTGCAGCACCTGATGCAGTACATGACACATAGTAGTAGGACACCTACTTAAAACACCTCAATGGTTCCCCACTGCCCCCTGAGGGGGAAAAAAAATCCAAATTCTTCAACTTTCCTACCACCTACCTCACCAATCTTCACTCTCCCCTGAACAATCCTCAGATCCTACACTCCCTCCTTGCAAAATGAATTTCTGATGGCCCAAGTGTCTCAAGCACTAACCTTCTTCAGCCCCTCACACTGGGATATTCCGTTCCCTCTAAACATTGATATTCTGGCCCCAGCCACACTCACAGCTAGGCAGCTTGGAGGAGAGTGGCAGAGCCAAGAGGGGTCAAATCAGGCTCGCTCTGTGTGGGTACACATATCACCCGTAAGCTGCCATCTGGCTGTTCCTTCTTTGAATGAATGCCCATGGAACCTACTGACAGTTGGGGACCCCACACTGCATGGAGCCATTGGCCCGTCAGGATGACAGCTTTTGCAACATATTCCTATCCCTCTTCAATACAGAAATACCCAGATAGTCCAGTTGACTTTGGACTATTGCAAAACTGCATCAGCATTAGCCAGATCTGGGGATATTGGCTGAGAACATTTTGGTTTCCGCCACCTTTACTTACGTAATAAGTGAAGTCTGTTGAGGTCTATTCTCATCTCCACGTTCTGAACCCATCAGATTCCCAGCTCAGAGGCATGAACTTGGGAGCTGCTCCCAAAAAACCTCACTCTTGATTTTGATAAATTGAAAGCCCCTAGCTTGGGATGAAATAAAAAATGTCCTTTGGACTGAGAAGATCTGAGTTTATATTGTGGCAACTCTTAATCACTACTTTATAAAAAAAAAAAAGAGAGAGAGAGAGAGAGAGAGAGGGAGAGTACTGTGTAAGTCCTCCAGCTTTCTAGGGAATTTGGGCTTCCACAACCTAGGGGCCATTTCCTGATACAGAAGCTCCTATCACCTGTGAGTGGAACAGCAGTGCCATCCAGTGGCCATCTCATTTAATGCAGCAGTCCTCCACAATCCTGTGCCCCCATTTTCCCCACTAACCTGAACATGAAGTCTCAGAAGCTCTGTGCTATAGAAAAATTTTTTCCAAAGCCATTTTGGATTTTTTTTTTTTTGGTGGGGGGTGGGGATGGTTAAACATCTGTCAAATCTTTGAAGGATTACTGTTCTATGGAATTTCTCAGAAACAGGTGTTTTTGAGCAGTATTCAAAGTGTGGTCCAGGGAGACTTTTAGGGGTTCTACAAGGTCAATTTTTTGTAATACTAAGACATTATCTGTCATTTTATTTTCATTCTTTCAAGTGTATGCTAGACATTTTCAGGATTTAAATGACCCATGACAAAGCAACAGATTGAAGGAAAGTCAGATAGGAGAAATGAGTCATTAAGCCATATATTAAAGAGATTTGCAAAGTTACAAAAATGTTAAAATTATTTTCTAAAAGAAAAATTAAGAAAAGTAACTTTTTTATGTTAACCTGTAATGGGCTTATTGTTAATTTAAATGGATGCTTTTGTTTCAATTCTGTTTTAAATTTGAGTATTTTAAGTATTAAAAAATATTACCCACCCACCAGAACAAAGATACTCTGGGGTCCTCTATATTTTATGACTATACAGGGTCACTAAGACGAAAAAGTTTGTGATCCACTGCTTTAAAGGCTTAGTTGCAATGTTACACTGTCACAGTCATCATTTCTGCACTGAATGGTACTCAGGGGAGATCCATGACTGCACTGATGCAGGAGGTGAGTATTTTTTCCCCCTTCGAGAGGAAGTACTTAGCTTTCATTGGGTTTTTAGAGAGATCTGTGACACGGTTCACCCCTACAGAGGCTGGAACCACTTAAACGTGGACATGGCCTAGGAGCTCGAAGGCTTAGGGCTATTTCTCTTCATGTCTTCATGCAGAACCCCTGCGGGAACTATGGAGAAATCAGATAAGTCTCCATTTTATTACTTTATAGTTAAAGAAGCTTGACCTTTTAAAGTGTGAATTATACCATGCCTTGTTTATAAAAAGTGTGATCTACATCCTGGGGTAACCATAGGAGACTAGCCTGAATTAAAATGCTTTATTTACCTAATGTTTGTCTAGGCTACTGACCTTCCAAAGATCTGATTATTGGATTTATCAATTCTACTGCTTTGTGTTTGCTAGTTCATTAGTTTTTGTCCTTGAATTATTATAAAAAAATTAAAAAATTTAACACCATAAATTTTCCCTTTAAGCCCAGCTTTAGCTCTATCCCATATGCTTTATATGTAATGTTTTGAGGAAAACTCTAAATCTATGATTGGACCTTTAATTTTTTCTGTTATCCAAAAATTAGAGCTTTTTAAGTACTTCATTGTTAATTTCTAGTTTCAGTGCATTTTTATAACAGCTTTACTGAAATATAATTCACATACCATAAAATTCATCCTTTTAAAGAAAAGAAGTGTTATGTCCATTAGCCCTAATTCCCCAGTCTCCCAAACCTAACTTCTGGTCTGCTTTGTCTGTATAGGCTCTCTTATTCAGGACATTTCATATAAATGGAATCATATAACCTGTAGCCTTGTGTGTCTGGTTTCTTTCCCTTAGCATAATATTCTCAAGGTTTATCCACATTGTAGTATGGATCAGTATTTTATTCTTTTTCATGGCTAATATTCCACAGGTAGATATAAGACATTTTATCTATCCATTAGCTGATGGATATCTGGGTTGTTTACACTTTCTGGTTATTATTAAGAATGCTGCTATGAAGCTTTGTGTACAAGTTTTTATGTGGATATGTTTTTTATTCTTTGGTGTATACCTACGAGTGGAATTTCTGGAATATAGTAATAGTAATTCTATGATTAACATTCTAACTGCCAAACTGTGTTCTAAAGTGGCTGAATCATTTTATGATCCTACCAATAATTTTTCCACGCGCTTGCTAACTTTTTTAATTTAGTTATCCTAGTGGGTATGAAGGGTATCTCACTGTAGTTTTGATTAGCATTTCACTAATGACTAATGATACTGAGTCCATTGCATTTTAGTCAAATAGTAGCCAAATTTTAAAATTTATGATTTCTTTGCAGCTTTTAGGTGATCAATGATAGTCTATGAATTAAAAAAAAATCTATGTTCTTTTGTAAGACATGATGGTTAGTTTTCTCCAGAGATCCCTCACTGATACGTAATGTATATATTTTTATATACACATTATTTAATTATATCCTTTCTATTATTTACCTATTTGGCCTGTTAAAAACTCAAAATATATTAAAATCTTTTAATACTATTGTGTTTCTATTTCTTCTTGTATTTCAAACACCTTTCCCTTAATTACTTTGACGTAATGTTACTTGTTAAAGCTTTATGATAGTTTCAGCTTTATTGAACATTACAATGGTTTTCTTTGTAAAAAGGTTTGTAAAAAAAATAAGTTTTGTCTGATATATTGTTCATCAATATACCCTATTGATATTGATATTGTTTTTATATTTGCATAAAATACATTTGTCTTGTGTGCTTATACATTTTATTGCCACTTTGCTTTAAATAAGTCTGACAAATAGCATATATGGTTTTTAAAAAATTTAATCTGAATGTCTGTTTTTAGTAGAGGAATTAATCTAATTTACATTTCTATAAATTGAAAATATGGTTAGTTAAATTTGGTTAATTAAAAACTCATTTTTAGAAATTAGTTTTTTGCGGTATTCTCTGCTTTTAAAAATGTTTTCTTTTTATTTCTTGGTTTTCAGCCCTTTGATAAACTATTTTCTCTGCGTTTATGATTTAGAGTTTTTGAAGCATACAAGCTGTTCCTAATTATATTGGTGGTTTCCTAAAAAAAATTTTCAATAGCATTCTGCTAACTTATATTTCTTTAGAGTGAAGAATTCCACAATATTTTTAAACTCCCCTCATTTGACACCATTTTTCCCTACTTCACCCCTCAATCATCACTAACTACTAGATCTTTGTTATAATAATCTGGGCATTTTTGTTTCTTACCTATAGTGCTGTTATTGTTTTATATTTTTATATTTTTTATAATTTTATTTTCATAATTTTTGGGGAGATCAGACATAAGGTATTTAGACAGCTCTATTTTAACTGGATTAAGCAGTCATTGCTGTTCCATTCATGTACTGACATCCTTAATCTTGAATTTTTTGTTCCCTCATTCATTTGGAGCAAATCTTCAAGTGTCTATTAAAAGAAATATGCAAGACTTGGACTTTTTCTGAATCCCTAAATATCTAAGAATATCTTTGTATTGCTAACATGCAAGGAAAGAAAGCTTAGCTGTGTACAGAATTCTTGGGTTACATAGTTTTCTAGATTGTGTTCCACTGGTTTCTGGAATTTACTATTATAAAGGAAAAACATAATGGCTAATCTCTTATTAGGTAAAGCAAAATAACACAAATGCTGCCTGGTAATAAACATACCTAATGTTTTGATATTAATAATTTCATATTATTCTATGCCTATGATACTGTTTTCCATTTCTAGGATAACATTGTGATGTGCACCATTAATTCACAGCTTTTGGGGAAAAAAGACACTAAAGGATATAAAAGCTATTTGTTTTGTTTTATTGGCTCATTTTTACTTGTCTATAGTTTATTAAAACAAAGGTTTTAATCTAAGCTGCCTCATCTAAAGTTTGAAAATTAAACATTTTGTCCATTAGCAATCATACATAGAATTATAGTAATTTTATGCTTTTTAAACCAATGGTCATATTTTTAGCACCATGAAAATTAACACAATTTCAAAGCACAAGAAATGCCAGAATTTTGTCTACATTTCCAACTTGGAAATTTTTATTATTTTGAAAACTGTATTATTTGACAGACCCTTGGTGATAGTTCTTCCAAGACACATGAAATGGCCATACCTAACCCTTCTGGTTTTAAGAATTCTATTTAGTATGAGGGATTTGGCAGTACCTATTTTTATTGCCTTGCCCACCATATGATATGCAATCTTCTATTTACAAGACAGCTTTTTATTTCAATGCTGTAATTATGTAGATATCTTTTTAGGACATTCTATGCAACTACAGAGGAGGAAAAATATTTTTTTCCCTACCCTTTTAAGTTCTTGGCTAGGGTCCCTGTAACAAAAGTCAAATTAACAAGAGAAAAAGCACACAAATTTATTTAGTATTAGTTTTATGTGACACAGGAGCCTTTATAAGGAAATAAAAACCCAAAGAAGTGGTTAAACCTGAGTGTTTTTATGCTAGGTTTGATAAAAACTAGAAAATCATGGAAAAACATAGCTGGACCAAAAAAGGGTATGAACTAAGTATGGTAAACTAGGGGAAACAGGAAGACCTCACTGTTCATTCCTCTGCATTCCTGTGTCTTGGGAAATAAGCATCTTCCCTTCCTCCAGGTGTAGGGAGGGCATCTCTCACATGAGGGTCTTGTGACCTGTTTAAGAAGGTCAGAAAGTCCTTTCTGCACTGGCCTGACTTCCTTCAGTTTGAAATATTCAATGTGACAAATCTTGGGGTACCATGTTCTGAACTCTGTGTCAATAAAGGGCATCCCGAATTAAAAGTACAAGGGATTTGTCTGTTACACCAATGCAATGGTTAGTGTTGTACCAATGAAAATAAGTAAAATGACAATTTTTTTAAAGATTTTATTTATTTGAGAGAGAGAGAGAGCACATGAGAGGGGGAAGGGTCAGAGGGAGAAGCAGACTCCCTGCTGAGCAGGGAGCCCGATGCGGGACTCGATCCTGGGACTCCAGGATCATGACCTGAGCCGAAGGCAGTCGCTTAACCAGCTGAGCTACCCAGGCGCCTGTAAAATGACAATTTGACATGAAGTTAGAGTCCATAGTTCAGTTCGTGCATACAAAAACGCAATGACAACCATCTCATGACTTACTATCCTACCTGACAGCTGTAAGTAATCTTTTAATATCAACTGTAACATGTATTTAATTTGGAAAAATAAGAATTAACATTTAGGAGATACCTTATAAACAGTTGGATAGTGATGTTTACAATTTTGACTATCTTTTTTAATGTTTCAATTAGGATCTAGTATAGACTCTTACACTTGTCTAAACATTTCCTTCAAATAAAAAAAATCCTAAAAGATTGTTGAGCAGAGTTAAATATTTAAAGCTTTCAATGTACATTGCAGAATTGCCATTTAGAAAACTTCTGAATTTATAGTCCTGACCAGAAATGAGAGTGCACATTTCCTCTATGTCCTTGCCAAAATTGGTTTTATCTTTTTTTTTATATTGTAGATGTGATGGGTGAAAATGAAATCTTATTGTTTTAATTTGCATTTTTGATGCCTAGTAAGTTTAGACATGTTTCGTAAGTTCCCTATTTTCTGATTTGAAATACTATTTTATATGTAAAGACTAATACTTTATCCATCATATATGTTTAAAAATATTTCAATGTCCCATTTACATTCTGATTTACTCATGATGTTCTGGTCACACTAAAGTTTTCATCTTAATGTAATAAAAACCTACTAGTCCTTCCCTTTCTTTTCCTTTGCTATGAGCCAGCCTGCTTTTTCCCCAGACTGGTTCCTTGTAAGATTCTCTTTAATAATCAACATTTGGCAAATTTATTTTGAAGCTCCTGGGTGCAATTTTCTTTGTATTTATCTTGCTTAAAGTTCACAATACTTTTTCAATGTATGGCTCAAGATCTTTCTTCAGTTTTAGAAAATTACCAACCATTATCTGCAAATATTGCTTTCGCTCCCACTCTATCTTCTCCTTGGGATTAAAATTTCAAGTATGTTAGACCTCTTCACCATAACCTATGTGCCTCTTAATTTTTTTCTATGATTTCATCATTTTCCCTTTTATTGAGTCTTACCTTATTTTCTTACCTTTTATCGATCTTCCATTTCATTTGTATCTAACCCACTCCTAGTTTTAATTAGTTTTGTTTTTCAATTCTAGAATTTCCATTTGATTTTAATAGTTTCTAGTTTTCTGCCAAAATTCTCCCTTTTAATTATTTCTATTAACTATTTTAAATTATAACTATTTTAAAGTTTATAGTAACTTCCATTTTGACTCCCTTATCTGAATTTCTCCTGGATTGGTTTCAGTTGTCTGTTTTTATTTGCACTTGGTTTCAGTCAAATCTTGTGTTTTTACATAGTTGGTTATATTTGATTGCTAGACATTGTTAATGAAAAAAATGCATAGATAGTTGAGGCATAGAGGATATTATCTTCCTTCAGAGACAGTTTGTGTTTTCATCTCATGGGCTTCTAGGTTAGGAGCTATAGAAATCCTAATGCCATCAGATATTTAGATGATTCAAAGCTAGCTTTCTGTTTCTGTGGGAGATTTATTCCTAATTCATACTTATTCCTAGGGTACAATCCTTCAGAGCTTCAGCTGAAAACCTGGACCCTTCCTGGTTGTGAACCTAACGCCAGAGTTTGTCCCCTTGCCCCATGGGTCTAAAGCTCTGCTCAGTTTTATATCCTCTTAGCAGCTGATTTTAAACTTCACTGTTGTTTTGAGTGACACCTGAGATTTTGGGTGCTTTGCTTCCTCTTCTAGGATCTTAGCCACACAAATTCTCACTGCTTTCATACAGATGAACTTTCTAGATTTACTTGTTTTTATTTTTTATTTATTTTTTTAAAGATTTTATTTGACAGAGAGAGACACAGCAAGAGAGGGAACACAAGCAGGGGGAGCAGGAGAGGAGAAGCAGGCTTCCTGCTGAGCAGGGAGCCCAATGAGGGTCCTGGGATCATGACCTGAGCCGAAGGTAGACGCTTTTTTTTTTTTAAGATTTATTTATTTATTTGAGAGAGAGAATGAGATAGAGAGAGATAGCACGAGAGGGCAGAGGGTCAGAGGGAGAAGCAGACTCCCTGCCGAGCAGGGAGCCCGATGTGGGACTCGATCCCGGGACTCCAGGATCATGACCTGAGCCGAAGGCAGTCGCTCAACCAACTGAGCCACCCAGGCGCCCCTAAGCGTCCAACTCGATCTCAGCTCAGGTCCTGATCTCTTGGTTGTAAGTTCAAGCCCGATATTGGGCTCCATGCTGGGCATGGAGCCTACTTAAAATAATGTTTTGATTAGGCTATAAATAATAGGTATGAGTTTCTTCTTAAAGTTATTATTAATTTTTCCTAAAGCCTGCATGTAAACAAGTCTTTTTTTCCCCCTTCAGATAATGGAAACGCCTTTCTCTTATTTCTTGGACAATTGCATTACTTCCATTTACCTTGCTCTTTCATTCAAGAATATGTATTATATCCATATACTTTCCATTTTCTACTATCCATATATATCATCTTCTTGGTCAGCATTTTCCTTCATTTGTCCTTTTAATATGAATTTGGAAGATCCTCCCAATTTTTCCCCACTGTTTCAATTTTCTACAATTTCAGATCTACTCACATTGCTCAACTTTGAGACCACTGAAGCATTTGAAATAATCAAAATCCTACAATACATCATTCTCAAATGTATGTTCATCCTTTTAGTCTCCCAGATACTCTAAGGTATCCTTTCTTTATAGTGATCCATAATTTACATACCTGCAAATTCTACCTGAGAAAACTTTTTAAGTGTCTATACAAAGGAAATGAATATTTTGAGCCTTGGAATTTTAAAATATTCTTAGGGTCACCATAAGAAAATTTGGAGCTAATAAAACAAGAATAAAATTGGGTGGTTACATTGCTTAAATATTTGTAATACTCAAAACTCCCTTAAATGCTATTAGTACAATTTCGTTTCTATTACTTGTTCACCAGACATTTACAGATTTCCTGCAGTAATAAAGAGAACACAATATGAAAGGACCTGTATCCTAATTTCACATAATACTAAAGGAGGAAAAATGTATTAATGGAGAAAAGGGTATTCATGGAGAAAGGTACAACCTATTTGAAAGAGGTTTGAAGAGGGAATTGAGAATTATCTGACCTATTTCACCCAGAGAAACTATGTAGAATGTTAAGTCAGTTCATTTATTTGAACCCAATCTCATCTGTAAAAACACTAATTGTTTTGACTTCTAAGTTGCCTAGATTTTATGTGAACATTAATGTGAAGATATATGAGGAACATCTGGCATTTGATATGAGAAAGTCCTTATATAAAGTCAAGGTGGATTACCCATGCTATCATTTTTACTATAATTATTATTCTCTTCTATGCTCCTCTAGGTCAATAGTCTATTAACTTCAGAGGGCTGGTGAGAAAAATTCAGAGAGGAATCTATTAGGATTGATGCTTCTTCAGAATATAGCCTATACAGAAATAGATATATTTTCCTTATACTTCTTGGCATTCTCTTAAATAAGAAAAGCAAAAACCCAGCTGACATCTAATACTTAAAGCAGTTTTCTTATGAATATAATTTCTAAATTAAAAAAAAACATTTTTTTTAAAGATGTGAGAGAGAGAGCACAGTGGGGAGGAACAGAGGGAGAGGTCTCAAGAGAGAAACTCAAGCAGACACTGCACTGAGCACGAAACCTGATGTTGGGCTCAATTTCATGACCCTGAGATCACGACCTGAGCCCAAATTAAGAGTTGGCTGCTCAACTGAGTGCACAACACAGGCACCTCTGCAAGTTGTTATTTATGTTTACATTTTTTACCTCGCTGTCTTTTTAATTATGCAAAGTTTTTTTTCTGTATTGATTCTCTGCTATCTCCATCATTAAATATTATTTTGTCCATTTTAGCAAACCTTAATGCCTAAGATTGCCTGTGACAAAAAAGGAGGTAAATAGATGTTTTTGGGGAGTCTACTGGTCTTAAACATGGTCAGAAATACACATGTACATGTATACACACATGCCAGCATTGGAGAGATGATGTGTTCCCTTAAAATCTTAGAAGTTTCCATGATTAGGTTCTATATTTTCAACCCATGGGTAAATGGCAATGGAAATCACTTTGACAACTATATATTTTCTTTGTTTAGATGGCATGAGTTTGACAGGATAGTAAAGATTATGTGTCTTTCCCTTTGCACTCTCAGTTTTATAGTAATGGAGATTAGGTGGAAATTTTTAATTTCAAATCCTGACCTCTCTACCTTCTTGTAAAGGTACACCCCCTTCCAAGAGCACAAAGAGCCCATGAGCCACTAGCACTGAGTTTTATGGTTCAATTTGCTGAAGCAAATTATTTTTCCATAATTGTGTGTTTGGACATTTTAACATAGAAAAGAGTCTTTAGTTCAAAGACCTGAAATAATTTCCCTCCTATCTATGACCATGTGTTCACTAAGTTGCATTATTGCAACGTATTGCAATTAAATTGAATAAATAGGACGGTTAAAACAGAAACAGGGTATTACAGTAACTCAAAAATATGTCAGAGTAGAGGAATCTTCAAGAGGAGGCTTACTCATTTGACCACATCCTCTGCTCCTACTCCCCTCTAAAGTCAAGAGTAGACAATTTCATTTGTTTTTTAGGTTTAAGCTGCTGGTTCCTAAATTCCTGCTGAGCCATGACAATCTTTGCTAACAAAGGAAATTCTAAGAAAGCATGATGAGTGCTAACAAAATTTATCATGTCTGGACCATCATTTCAGCAAGCATCTACTGGACAAACCCAAATATTAAAGATCATGCCAGACAGTGCAGGACTAAAGGAATGAGAAAAACATGGTCCTTGCACCAACAGTTTTTCCTTGAGGTACCAAATTTTATTCAGAAGGGGGAATGCAAAGTCTAGAAGACAACTAACAAAGCTAAGATGTTAAGGACTTTGGGTTTGTAGAGAAACAAGGCTCTAAATATTTACATGGCCGCACTGGGGCCCATGTGCTCAAGAGCATGTAGCCATAATTATAGCTGACATTGGGTAGCCCTCTAAAACCTATAGAGTTCTTGTTCCTGCAATATCCTATTTTGTCCACACATTGACCCCCCCCAGCTACATGACGTTGGTCAAGCCATTTAATCTCCTTGAGGCTTAAAATCTCTTTGAGCCTTTAAAATCTTTGAGGCTTAGTTCCTTTGTGTGCAGCACTATGGATTATAATAGTGCCTATCTCAGAGCTGTTCAGAAGGTTAAATATAGCGCTTAAAATATTGACACTGGAGGGACACCTGGGTGGCTCAGTCAGTTAAGCGTCTGCCTTCAGCTCAGGTCATGATCCCAGGGTCCTGGGATCGAGTCCTGCATCAGGCTCCCTGCTCAGTGGAGAGCCTGTTTCTCCCTCTCCCCTCTGCTGCTCCCCCTGCTCATGCTCTCTGACAAATAAATAGATAAAATCTTTAAAAAAAATACTGACACTGGAAACTACAAGACATTGCTGATAGAAATTAAATGCCTATCCTAAATATAGCATATCCATTTATATCTATCCACTGTCAATATACCATGGATTAGAATAGCCAACATTGTTAAGATGTCAATCTGTCTTGTCTCTTCAATAAATGGTGCCAGGAAAATTGGACAGATATATACAGAAGAATGAAACTCGACCGTTCTCTAACACCATACACAAAGATAAACTCAAAATGGATGAAAGACCTCAATGTGAGACAGAAATCCATCAAAATCCTAGAGGAGAACATAGGCAGTAACCTCTTCGACATTGGCCACGGCAAATTCTTTCAAGACACGTCCCCAAAGACTAGTGAAACAAAAGCAAAAATGAACTTTTGGGACTTCATCAAGATAAAAAGCTCCTGCACAGCAAAGGAAATATTTGTCAACAAAACAAAGAGGCAACCCACAGAATGGGAGAAGATATTTGCAAATGACACTACAAAGCACTGATTTACAAGATCTATAAAGAACTTCTCAAACTCAACACCCAAAAACAAGTAATCAAGTCAAAGAAATGGGCAGAAGACATGGACAGACACTTCTCAAAAGAAGTCATACAAATGGCTAACAGACACATGAAAAAAATGTTCATTATTAGCCATCAGGGAAATTCAAATCAAAACCACATGGAGATATAAACCTTACACCAGTTAGAATGGCAAAAATTGACAAGGCAAGAAACAACAACTGTTGGGCGCCTGGGTGGCTCAGTTGGTTAGGCGACTGCCTTCGGCTCGGGTCATGATCCTGGAGTCCCAGAATCGAGTCCCACATCGGGCTCCCCGCTCAGCGGGGAGTCTGCTTCTCCCTCTGACCTTCCCCCCCTCCTGCTCTCTCTTTCTCATTCTCTCTCACAAATAAATAAATAAAATCTTAAAAAAAAAAAAAGAAACAACTACTGTTGGAGAGGTTGTGGAGAAAGGGGAACCCTCTTACACTGTTGGTGGGAATGCAAATTGGTACAGCCACTTTTGAAAACAGTGTGGACATTCCTCAAAAAATTAAAAAATAGAGCTACCTTATGACCCAGCAATTGCACTACTGGGTATTTACCCCAAAGACACAGATGTAGTGAAAAGAAGGGTCGTATGCACCCCAATGTTCATAGCAGAAATGTCCGCAATAGCCAAACTGTGGCAAGAGCCGAGATGCCCTTCAACAGACGAATGGATAAAGATGTGGTCCATATATACAATGGGATATTACTCAGCCATCAGAAACAATGAATACCCAACTTTTACATCAACATGGATGGGACTGGAGGAGATTATGCTAAGTGAAATAAGTCAAGCAGAGAAAGTCAATTATCATATGGTTTCACTTATTTGTGGCACATAAGGAATAGCATGGAGGACATTAGGAGAAGGAAGGGAAAAATGAAGGGGGGGACTCGGAGGGGGAGATGAACCATGAGAGACTGTGGACTCTGAGAAACAAACTGAGGGTTTTAGAGGGGAGAGGGTGGGGGGATGGGTTAGCCCCGTGATGGGTATTAAGGAAGGCACGTACTGCATGGAGCACTGGGTGTTATATGAAAACAATAAATCATGGATCACTACATCAAAAACTAATAATGTATGGTGACTAACATAACATAATAAAATTAAATTAAAAAAAGATGTCAGTCTGTCTCCAGGTGATCTATGTATTAAGTGTAATTCCAATAAAAAATTGTCAGGCTTTTTTAGTAACAACTGGTAATTTTATAATTTGTATGGTAATATAAAGGACCTAGAATTACAAAGAAAATCTTGAAGAGTGAAGTTCAAGGACCTATTTTAAAGCTATAGTAACATAAACATGACATGGTGTTGGTGAAAGAACAAGCAGAACAATGAAATATAATACAGGAATAGGCCCACATAAGAACTACCACTCGATTTATGCCAAAGATGCCATTACAAGTTAGTGGTGAAAGGATGGTCCTTTTAATAAATGTCATGGAATCCACTGGATTTCAATATGGGAAAAAAAAAGAAAATGTCCTGCTTCACACCTTGCATGCACCATACATAAAAATTTAAAATGGATCATAGGGTTAAAATAAAATTTCTAGAAGAAAGCATAGGAAGTCATCTTCATAAATCTTAGGTAAGTAAATACTCTTAGGACACAAAAATTAATAGCCATAAAAGAGAGGATATGTTAATTGGACTTCTTTAAGAATTATTAGAATAAAAAGTCAAAACACAAGGAGAAGATATTTATAAAATATGTATCTGTAGTATAAAGAACTCCTATAAACTAACAAAGCAATAAAGGCAAGAAAATTTAAAAAGCAAAAGACCTGTTCTTCAAAAAGAGACTATCCAATTAGTCAATAAACATATGAAAAGTTGTTCAGTGTTATATATCAGGAAAATATAAATTAAAGCCACAATAAAATACCACTACACCCCTATAAGAATAGCTAAAATGAAAAACACTAAATGCCAATTGCTGGTGAGAATACAAAGCAACTGGCACTCTCCTATATTGCTGGTGGGAATGCAATTGGTATAATTATGTTGGAAAACCACTTTGCAGGCTCTACTAAAGGTAAGCAGGATAAATCCAAGATCCAGTGCCTTTCATCCTGGATATATACTCAAAACTGGAAATATGCCCATCAAAAGACCTGAACAAGAATCATAGCAGCTGGAAACAATCCAAATGTCCATCAATAACAAAATGGATAAACTTTATTCACATAATAAAATACTATGCAGGAATAAGAGGACAAATTACTGCTACATGGTTCATAGATGAATTTCAGACATTAGGTTTCACGAAAAGAGCCAGAAAAAAAAAATGCATTGTGTATGATTCTACGTATATAAAGGTCAAGAATGGGTATAACTAATCTATTGCAGTAGAAGTCGAATAAGCCATTACTTTTGGAGGTTATTAATTGGGAGGAAGAGTGCTGACACTGCTCTACATTTTGATCTAATAGTTTTACAAGTATATAGATATGTAAAAATGTAAAATAGGTATGTAAAAATATGTAACTTTGCACTCAAAATTTGTGTACTTTATTATATGTGTAAATATGTATATTTACATATACATATCTATATGTGAACATAAATATATATACTTTTAGCAGTATCTGGTACATAGTAAACACTCAAATGTTAGCCGTTTTTGTTATTATGAGTAAAGAATGAGTAACATTGTCTTATTGAATAGATAAAAGAGGTAAAGCTTGACCATATATATTCAAGCTCTCTCCTGAGCTTACAGAACTGACAAGGGGGAGGAGCTGGGGGGGGAGCCATGTCTTCTGACATTGGATCTAAGGCATGAATGCCACCTGCCTTGTCTCACTGGTACTCTTAACAATGGTAACTGGATCTACCTTTCTGGGCTTCCTAGCTTTCAGGGCATGTTTTCTACCTTCTCTAAATGGCACTGGAATACTTCTCAAGTTCAGTTCAGCTGATTAGGGGAAGCAGGCTGGCAATCAGAGCAAGCACATCTAAGCTTTGGACAAAATGCCTCATAGTAATTGGGGACAAATTAAAGCAGAATTTACAGCTATGTACAAATTGCTTAGAACTGTGCATTACTATAACTGCTCACCATTACTAGCTTGATATATTGTGAGCCTAGAACACAAGGCTTGAGAAATAATGGAGTTTTATACAGTGTGTGCAAGAAATGCCCCTACTTCCTGTATTCCCAGCTCTGCAGATGGCTGTCCTCCAGGCAGATGATAGAAACAAGCAGAGAGGAAAAGTCATTCCACTCTAAGAGTGCTTAACTATTCCTCATCTATGATTACACGTCCATACTTGCTAAAAGTACAAGTATGGCTACGATTATTCAGTATAATTGGAGCTGAACAAATCTTATGGGTCGTCACAGATGCTACCGAAGTTCCCTAGGCAGCTCTGTGTCTTGGAGAAGAGCCCAAGGGTATGCAGAAGGAACAGGCAGTGCAAAGGTCCTGAAGCAGAACCATGGCTGAGGTTTTTGAAGAACAGCAGGGAGAAGTGATACAGGGGCAGGTGATGAGGGGGAGCCTAGTAGGAGCTAAGGTCATGTCAGAAGTCAAAGCATGCACCATGTATTTTTAAAGCATGAAAGAAAGGACCTTCTGAGAACTCTCTATTATTTTCTGCTGTCAGAGCCCTGTAATTAAAAGGTGTGGGGAGGAAGAGGAACCAGGGCTGGATGGATTCCTTCCCCTGTGGTGTACCATTGTCTAAAAACAGAGCATCATGTTGGGAAGGACTTGATGAGCTCTGAACTAGGCAATAGATTTTTTTTTTTTTTTTAAGGAATTCTATTCCCCTCCACTATCCTGCCCAAGATCCCTGGGCCTCAGAGTAGCATTGCTTGTTGGTCAAGTATCTTGTTTTTACCCAGCTTTAGTCAGAATGCATGCTCTCGTTCTTGCATCCTCATGCCCTCGCTCTCTCTCTCATATTCTCCCTCTCCCTCCCTGAATCAAGCAGAGAAGGTACAGAATTTATTTTTGCACTTTTGTGGCAAGGCTGAGTTATTTTTATCTTTATAAATTATTTCCCATTAAAAAAATCTCATTTAATGAGATATATTTCTAAGTGACTAGTGTTATACATATTTCAGTAGGCACCCCTGGGGACATCTGAGAACTTAGTTTGGCAGGAATGTTTCCAAGTCTTTCTTGCTCTTGTTCTTTCTGGGTGCAGCCCCAAAAGCCAGGTGGTAACTGTGAGTATGAAGATGGAACGTGCATACTTAAATGGGGAGGATTGACTCTGCCCTCCCAGTCCCCTTCTAGGTTGCCTTTGCTAACTAATAACTTCGTAATAGCTGGAGTCAAATATCTGGCATAGAAGAGGGCAACAAGATACCTCTCAGCCCCCAGACAACAATTCTTACTTGAAGCTGCTGTGTATAGATCTTGTACTAGAATAAGTTGAAAAGGAAGTTTCAGGTCCTCCCAGGCAGAATAAACATTATGACATCTCTATCTTCAACATAGATCTTTCTAATTATGGGTTGGAAGCATTTTGATGTATTAGCAAACCTCTGGACTTTATAAAGGGGGCTGCCTTAAATAGAAAATCTCAGAAAACTCAAAAATGGCTGATATAGAAAAAAAACAGGGAGAATTGGAAAAGCGAATAAAAAATGAAAATAAAATCAATGGCTGGGGGCACCTGGGTGGCTCAGTTGTTAGGTGTCTGCCTTCGGCTTGGGTCATGATCCGGTCCTGGGATCGAGCCCCGCATCCGGCTCCCTGCTCAGCAGGAAGCCTGCTTCTCCCTCTCCCACTTCCCCCTGCTTGTGCTCCCTCTCTCACTGTGTCTCTGTCAAATAAATAAATGAAATATTAAAAAAAATAGTATCTATGAAATCTTTAAAAAAAATCAATGGCTGAATATAACAGCTATGCTCTCATTATGGTCTGAGCTACAGTCTTTACCTATATGATCTCATTTAACCTTGAAATAACTATGAAGCAAATTATCATCATTCCCATTTTTCAGAAGAGAAAACTGAATTTTAGACAGGTTAAGTAGTAAGTCCAATTCCAAACAGCTCCAGTGCATCAGAGGTCTGTCTGCCCCAATTCTTTGGAGAAAAGAAATTAGAAGGTGTGGAAATGTGAAATACTTTAGAAGAAGCAGAGGGAACTTTACAGGTAGAAATATAGGAAGCAAATTCTGCATGGATGACAGAAGGAAAAAAAATATTTGGGCTTATAAAATGAATGTCATATCAGTAACTTCCATGAGGTGTGTTTCCATACAGAAATGTTCTTTTTTTAGCTAGTTGGCAGGGGTTATATTTGTCTAGCTTTTTAAGCAGTAGCAAGATGGTTATGAGACAATGAAAAGTAAAAATTGTTCCTGTGGTGTCACTCATCTGGTAGAAGGGGTTAGTTGCTCACAAAGCCAGCTACTACTACTTATTATCACACTTATTATCCACTTTTGGAATGGTGTAATAAGTACTATTCATTATCACACTGTCGGAGCAGAACTAGGTTCTAGTTCCCTGACAGTTCATGAGAGCTCAACTCTTCAGCATTGGAAGAGTGAGACTCTAAACAACCTCTAAGTTTCCTTCCTACCCTAAGGTGTCATGATTTCCTTTCTTCCCATGTTTCATTTACTCTCTCCCTTCCATCCACCTATTCATCCTCATCTCTCTAGAAGTTACCCAAACTTAGATCATTGCAACTCAGAATTGGACATTTGTGAATCTTTAAAAAGCTGTGGTCAGGTAGAACACTAAAGTATATAATACTAATGTATATTATACTAATACTGATAGAGTATTTAATACTAATCCCTGGGTTGGGCACACAAACAGGCAGGTCTTTAATTCTCTTATTTCATCTGCTCCAACCCAAGTTTGCTATATGTCCAGGCAGGATGCAAAAGTGGTACTTTAGGGGCTACTTTTTCCAGAGTTGGTCAAAGGCTAGTGACTCTTCCTGGCGATATGGTGGGTAGGAGGTGGAGGCACTGGTGTTACAGCTCTAAGATATCTCCTCTCACCCTTCTAACTTTGACTAGGTTGGGGAGAATATTGGGAGGGAGCATATTTTTTAAAAGATTTATTTATTTGTTTTAGAGATAGGAGAGGGGAGAGGGGAAGAGAGAATCCCAAGCAGACTCCCTGCTGAGCATGGAGCCTAATGCAGGACTTGATCCCATGGCCTGGAGATCATGACCTGAGTCAAAATCAAGAGTTGGACACTTAACCAACTGAGCCACCCAGACACCCCGGGAGGGAACACATTTTTATTAGCATCTTTTAGAAAACTTGGGTTGAAATTCTCAAGAACCGGGGCGCCTGCGTGGCTCAGTTGGTTAAGCGACTGCCTTCAGCTCAGGTCATGATCCCAGGGTCCTGGGATCGAGTCCCATATCGGGCTCCCTGCTCAGCGGGGAGTCTGCTTCTCCCTCTGACCCTCTTCCCTCTCATGCTCTCTATCTCTCATTCTCTCTCTCTCAAATAAATAAATAAAATCTTTAAAAAAAAAAAAAAAGAAATTCTCAAGAACCAAAGGGCTCTTTCTCCCTTTCAGAGGAAAGGGAGGAATAGAAGTTATTTGCATTGGAAGCACTGTATAGATGTGTGTGAATTAATGGCTTCTCTCTCTTTCTGCCATTTCTTCATCTTCCTCTACCTACTCCTCCAAGAAGAAAATTGTAATTCTTGTCAACAAAAACACGTGATTTATCTTTGTATCCAGAAAGGAACCTAGTTCTATGCTGGTAACATATAGGTGCTCAGTATTTGCTCGTAGGATGGATGGACGCCCGAGATTGACAGAGAGAGGAGATTGAAAATCTAACTCTGCCACCTACTAGCTATGTGAATTAGGCAATTTGTCATCTTTAAGCCAGAATTCCATATTTTCCAGGAGTAGAAATTACATCTACCTCATGGTTTGTTATGGGGAACCAATGAGATAATCCTTGAAAAACACTTTGCCAAGTTCCTAGTGTTAATAACCTGCTCAATAAATTTACCTAGTTGAAGGAAGATAGGAATAAATATTAAGACTGAGGTGAAAGAAACTCAGAGAGGTTATGGTGGATGATGGTAGGATACAAGGTCTTTTATTCAAGCTGGGGCTTAGAAACTCTGAATTCTATAGGGTTGGATCAATAAGGACCCCAAATCTGGTGCCATGTGAAGACAGGGTAAGTAAGGAGTAAGTTGAGAAGGTGGAATCTGATCATGGGTGAAAAAGTCTGGACAAGTACTTAATTCTTGCCAAAACAACAAAACAACAAGAAGAAAACAACATAATTGGGAAAAAAGAATAAAGTTCCTTTTCTCAAAATACAGTTGGAAACAAGCCTTATATTTTTAAGGGAATAATCCCCTAATTTAGTGCTTCCTTCCTTTGCCCTTTTAGGCTTTGGCCCAGCAAATATTTGCTGAATATGTTGAATGACTAGGTCATTCTAAAAGGCTTCAAAGATAAATAAGGAACCCACCCACAGTTGCCAGTCCAATATATAAACAGCTTGGAAGTTGGCACTCTTTTCCTCACAGGAAGTAAGAAACTTAAAAAAAAAATCAATCACTCTTTTTAGATTGAAGACAGAATAGAGGTCCCAAGGCAAATGGCCACCCCCAAAACTGGAAAGACAGGTAAATACGGAGAACCACAATTTGCCTAGAACAGAAGCTGCTGCAGGAACTAGCTAGGAACATTTAAGAGTAATTGACTAATCGCTAGAGATAGAATGTGGACTATCTTGAAAGCTGAAACTTCTGGGGGCCCAGTTTTAAGGGGGGAGTCCCCATACTTTCATGAGTTTTACAACCAGGAGCCCCAACAGATTTTTGAGGTAAAGACTGAAGAAAAATTCCCCCATGCTTCTGGCATGAAGACAGAAAGCAGGCATCAAAGTCTGACTCCATTATGGCAAAGACTTTGAAATCATCAGACTAGGAATTTAAAATAACTATGATATGTTAAGGGCTCTAATGGAAAAGGTAGACAACATGCAAGATGGGTAATGTAAGCAGAGAGATGGAAACTAAGAAACAACCAGAAGGAAATGCTAGAAATAAATAGCACTGTAAAATAAATAAAGAATGCCCCTGGCAATCTCTTCAGTAGACTGGACATGGCCAAGGGAAGAACCGATGATTTTTTTTTTAAGATTTTATTTGAGAGAGAGAAAGCAAGAGAGATCACAGATGGAGAGGGAGATGCAGACTCACTGCTGACTGAGCAGAGAACTGGATGTGGGGCTCGATCCCAGAACCCTGAGATCATGACCTGGGCCAAAGGCAGCCGCTTAACTGACTGAGACACCCGGGTGCCTCGAAGAGCCAATGATTCTGAAGAAACTTTCCAAACTGAAAAGCTGAGAAGAGTAACAAAAAGGAATAGGATTTCTAAGAACTGTGGGACGATTAAAGGCATTAACACATACATAATAGTAATAAACCAGAAGGAGACAAAAGAACAGAAGAAATAGTTGAAATAATCAAGGCAGATAATTTTTCCAAATTAATGACAGATATTAAAACACGGTTCCAAGTAGCTCAGAGAACACCAAGCAGGATAAATACCAAAGATCTACACCTAGTTATATTATATTCAAACTGTGTTAAAAAAAAAAAAAGTCAAAGACAAAGAGTAAGTCTTGAAAGAAGACAGAGGGAGGAAATAGATCTTACCAATAGAGGAGAAAGGCTAAGAATTATGTTGTGCTTCTCTTCAGAAGCTATGCAGGTAAAGAGAGTGAAGTATTTTTAGTGTTGAAAGAAGCCCATAATCAAGAAAGGGAGAAGACATGTGAACAAAGGATTACAGTGTGTGTTTCAATGACAAGAGAGGAAGAAATGTTTAACTGTTAGTTGAAGTCAGTCATGTGAGAGGATGACTGTAATCATTATAAGGGAGAAGGAAATATAGGCCAAAACATAAGCTTGTTAAATGAACAAAGGCATATGAGAGTTTGATGTTCTCATTTTTATTTCCTTAAGTCTTCATACTTTTTCCCCTATGAGGACCACCTCCATGAAACAACACAGGAACAAGCCTTCTGCAAAGATGTAGATACTTATGTAGGAGCCTGTGACCAGCTAGTGGGGTCCCATGTTAACCCGACAAAGGCCACTGGGTTGACCCTTTCACAGTCAATCCCCAGTTGTCTGGGTTTTGTAATGCTAATAGTGCTGGAGAGTTCAAGGAGTTACTATGTTTAAGAACCAATAAAGTAGATGGCCAAGGCCACAAGGGATCCTGGTGAACATATGGTATACAGTAAGAAGATAAATGAGGTTGGAGTAGGGTGGATGGGCTGATGGAATTAGGGAGGTCAGAGGACTGATGTCATGATGGGGCATAGAACAAAGGTGGATATTAGAGAGCTAAAAGATAAAGAGGAGAGAGAAGGGATTTTAAGACCAAAAATGGAATAAAGGTAATGTAGAGTTCAATCAGTTTGTGCATACTAGGCCAGGTCTCAAAGGACACGGGACAATAAGGATGGGTATGTTCAAATACATCTGCGCTATTGAATGTATGAGTCAAACAACAGATCTTGGGGGGTAGAGGACAAGTCTTGTTATCTTTATACATTTGCTTTTCATTGTAATAATTTTTTAAAAAGATTTTGAGAGAGAGAGCGTGAGCGAGAGTATAAGCTGGGGGAGTGGGGGAGAGGCAGAAGGAGCTACAGACACGCTGCTGAGCAGGGAAGCTGATGTGGGGCTCAATCCCAGGACCCTGGGATCATAACCTGAGCCGAAGGCATATGCATAACCAACTGAGCCACTCAGGTGCCCACAGTAATTTTTGATCCTCTGATACTAATTCCTCCAGTTTCCATGTTTCATCTATTACAACAGACTATGGCTATTGCTTTTTTTATTCTACAAGAAATTTCTTTTGGAGTATGGAAAAAAGGAAAGGAAATGATAAACATCTCTACCTCAATAAGTCATTGTGGTAGATTTTCTCATCACTTAAAATCTGAATTTGTCAAGTAGAAAAAACACTCTGAAGCACCACAAGTTCTGAGCTGGGCAGGCCACTTCAGGGTGGAATTGACCACCCAGGTGGCAGAGAAGGAGACCCAGTGTGTCTGGGAAATTTGTATGGTTGGCAGCAGAATGCGCAGGATGACAATGCTTGATTATTTAGGATGAGGTTTGATGCTTGGTAAATGCAAAGTAAGAGGCCACACTAATCATTACCTCCTACATTGGTACTGCCCTTGCATTTAGTTAGAATAGACCGTTGCCTGTGTGGTATGGGTTGAGGGCCAAAATGAGGAAAGGTAATGAAATCTAAAAATAATATAACTGAGAGGGATCTTCAAGATCATCTAGTCTAGAAATTCCCTCCCTTGTGTTAGGAGTGTGCCTCAGCTCCTGGGGCAGGCTTGCAGAGCCTCATTTATTTCTGGGCATGCTGCACAGCTATGCTTTTCTATGTGTGTTATGACACAAAAAGACTTGGGAGCACTAATTGGTCCAAACTCATTTTCTATGTGAAAACACTGAAGGTAATGAAGCGAAGTAGGTTGGTCAGCTGTTTTGGGCAGAGTCAGAACCACAGTCTAGACTTCCCGAATCCATTTCTCAACTCACCATGTCTTGGTTCTTACTTCATGGTCTTGAAAGTTCTTCCACATATACAGTCATTCTATTAAAGTAGGGCGTGGTCTTTTAAGACTTAAATTGGATGTCAATTTCCTTCTGAAAACCCCCCAGATGTATCCCACTCATCTCCTTTCTCACCACACCACAGCTACACTGGCTGGAACAGGTTTCTCCAGACCTCACTCCTTCTCTTCATTCAAGTGAAGACTCAAATGTCATCTTCTCGATGGAGACTTCCCTGCTCACCACAGCTCACCAAATAACTTTCATGTTACCTTGCTTTATTTTCTTCATAGAACTTACCACTATCACAAATGGTCTTATTGGTTTTATTGCCTCTCTTACTAGTGTGCAAGCAGGAACCTTGGCTGAATTGATCCCTAGAACAAGGATTGGCACATGGTAGGAATGTCACTAACTTTACGAATTAGTGAGTTCTCTCCTATGAAGATGTGAGGTGAGTAATACATGAAGTTGGGATTGCAGACTTGTGAAGAGGTTTTGTTAAGGGGAGGTAAAGAGGCTCATGTGGGAGGCATGGTCTGAGAGAGGGTGCAGGCAAATAGAGGACACCTGAGGGACTTCTGGAGTGTTTACCATCATGATCACTTTTGCTCTCCTTACTGGTGTGCTTAAAGCTGACTCCAAACATGGCACTCAGAGAGGCAGGCAGAGGGGAACTGGAAGACACTGGGGCATTTCAGTGGCATTACCTCTGTAGCACACAACACAACCCTGCCTCAACCATGAGGATGCTCATCTCTCTCTGTATCACTTGCCAAGAGGAAATTCAGAGAAGCCATTTTAGCAATTACTAGATACAAACTGGAAGAAGAATGTAAAACAATGGATTCCTAAAACTTTGGAGGCCTGACTTTCTGGAGCCACTCATGGGGTGAAGCTAGAGAAAGAAAAATGGGAAGGGAGAGTGACAGGTCAGGGAGTGAGGGAGGCTGACAGAGATGCTCCCTCAGGAATTAAAGAACAATTATAAAGGCTTTGGGAAACAATGACAACAGTGACAGCTCTATTCAGGAGGGAGAAATTAATAAATCTTAGAATCACCCCCACAACATCTAGGTGGGAAGCACTTAACAGACAACACTCCCAATAGATGGCACCACTCACAGCTGCACACATAGAAAAGGCAAAGGTTGAATTTTCCTGAGTTTCTTAGCCTCACAAATTCTGTTGGATTTCTCTTGGTGGTTCTTTCAAAATAGGGCTGTGCCCTTCCCATTTAATTATTCTGCAGGCCTGTGGCACAGACTTACGTAAGACATATGCAAAGAAATAACAAGATTTCTGGGAAGCAGATCTTAAAGGCTTATTTTTTTAAACTGCATTGCTAAATTTAGGGAAATGATTCAGAAGACACCCCCACTCCATCACATGCATACCTCTCTGTCTAGTGTTCTGTGCACGTTTAGCTGTTCTTGGCATTTTATTTTTTCTCTAGTTTCAGCAAAGGGCCTTGCATTTGTCTGTAAAGGTTCTTTCTATAAGGATAGTTTGCCTTTTCTTCCTTTTTTTTTTTTTTGGTGAAGTAATGACTTGCACTAACATGAATAAAATATAAAGCGAGGCATTCCATCTCTTCAGAAATTAGGGAACTGCATGGTTCATGAGGGGAAAATGTGTTCCTCCTCTAAGGGCCTGGGGAGGTTTGGGGTAATTCTTGACAGTCACAGAGCATCAATCTTTGAAATGTCAAGCTGAAAACAAGCACTTGACATCAGATTCATGATAGTGTCTCATTTATTTGGGTTTTTTCCCTACTATCTGGATACAGGGGACTATGTGGAAATCCCCCCACTTCCTGTGAGAAACCCAGAATAAAAAACAGGTCTAGATCCTAATCCCAGGTGACAACTAATAAATAAAATGTTTCTGAGTATGTCATTCCTCCTTTAGCCTCATTTTTCTCACTATAAAATGAGAGGGTTGGGCTGGACCAGCCTTTCCCAAACTGATACACCACACCCTAGTGAAAATGCACCACAGTTGTATTTTTTCTTTTCGTCATTCACAAGGTTCAGAAGCACTTTAAAGGCTTAGTATGTCCTGTAATAAAAGAACAACTTTGTTGATCACATTATTTTCCAAATCAATTTGACCCTGAGATAGCCCTAGTACCCTTCTCTTCTCACGTTCCTTCCCCCCCTCCCTCAACCTTTTAATATGTATCTCATTGAGCCCTAAGGAACCCATTTTGGGAAATCCTGAACTACAGAACCCTGTGGATGATCTTATAGGCTCCTTCCAGCTCCAGATGCAGTTCATTTCTGCCATGAAGACCTAATTCTTGCCAAACATATGCTAGGTACAATAAGAGATGTGGGTCCTGTCTGCAATCTGCTTATAGTCATGGTCTATTTTAATCCATGTGATAGAAAAGCAGGTTGCCTAATTAACTGATGGCATCACTTTAGAGGGTAAGCAGGATGCCCCCCGAGTCAAGGGTTTCTTATAGTTTATTGGCTGATAAACAACAAAGGACTTAGGGCAAAGTCTAACTTGTGAGTTCAGAAATATGTAGATTCACAGTGAAATATTAATGTGAAACTACCACTGTTTTCCCAACTAATCCCATAAACACTGACTGATGGAGGGCTCTCCTGGTTCTGGGGAGAATCATGATCAAGTGTTGTCAAGGATCCATGCAGGTATTGGCAGGAACTTTTGTATATCATGGTCATGTTTGAAATCATCTGGGAGAAATAAAATTGAATTGAGAACTCTTGTTTGATGGTAGAACAGCTTAAAATCTGTTCCAGTATATTTTATCAAGACATTTTTCTGATTTGGGATTCTCTCTTCTGGGCAAGGCAACTTCAAATCTGCCTCAAGCTTTACAGCTAATGGTACCACCCACCTAGTCTCCATATGGCCCCGTGACTAAGGACGTTTATTATAACTTTAAAGTGGCCCCTAACTGTGCCATAGGCACAATAGTGCTTGAAATCAAGCCATTAGAGATATAACAGGGCAGAAGCTAGAGGAAAAAAAAAGCTGGCAGAAAAGATGCTGCTTCAGGATACACAGATGACAGCTGGCTTACCTATGGCATATGGAACATTTCTAAAACAACAGCTCACCTTTAATGAGCACTAAGACAGACAGGCCTTCTCTGCTCTTCTTCTGATACAGTGTTAACACAGATGACATTTGGCTGTAAGAGCAGTAAATGGAAATGCAAACAAGGACCTAAAGATGTGGGGAGACTGTAGGGAGGGGAGGAAGGTGAGCAATGGGTCCAGACGATAAAACTGATCAAATGTAAATTGGAGAGACTCTCAGGAGTATCGATGTGTTCAGTTTCAAGGCAAGCAGGGAAACAAAATGCCCACTCTCCTTCTCCCCATATGTGTAGCAGCAGGCAAGAGAACATTGTTCTCTACAAAGAGTGGGAGGTTAGAGAGAGAAGGGGGGGAGAGAGAGAGAGAGAGAGAGAGAGAGAGAGAGAAGGGGGAGGGGGGAGGGAGAGAGAGAGAGAGAGAGAGAGAAGGGGGAGGAGAGAGAGAGAAGGGGGAGGAGAGAGAGAGAGGGGGGAGGAGGGGGGGAGGAGAGAGAGAGGGGGGAGGAGACAGAGAGAGGGAGGAGGGGGGAGGAGAGAGAGAGAGAAGGGGGAGGAGAGAGAGAGGGGAGAGGGGGGAGAGGGGAGAGGGGAGAGGGGGGAGAGGGGAGAGGGGAGAGAGGAGAGAGGGGAGAGGGGGGAGAGGGGGGGAGGGGGGAGAGGGGGGAGAGGGGGGAGAGGGGGGAGAGGGGGGGAGAGGGGGGGAGAGGGGGGGAGAGGGGGGGAGAGGGGGGGAGAGGGGGGGAGAGGGGGGGAGAGGGAAGGGGAGGAGGGGGGAGGGGGGGAGGGGGGGAGGGGGGAGAGGGAAGGGGGGGAGGGGGGGAGAGGGAAGGGGGGGAGGGGGGAGGGGGGAGAGGGAAGGGGGAGGGGGGGAGGGGGGGAGAGGGAAGGAGGGGGGGGGAGAGGGAAGGAGGGGGGGGAGAGGGAAGGAGGGGGGGGAGAGGGAAGGAGGGGGGGGAGAGGGAAGGAGGGGGGGGAGAGGGAAGGAGGGGGGGGAGAGGGAAGGAGGGGGGGGAGAGGGAAGGAGGGGGGGGAGAGGGAAGGAGGGGGGGAGAGGGAAGGAGGGGGGGGAGAGGGAAGGAGGGGGGGAGAGGGAAGGAGGGGGGGAGAGGGAAGGAGGGGGGGAGAGGGAAGGAGGGGGGGAGAGGGAAGGAGGGGGGGAGAGGGAAGGAGGGGGGGGAGAGGGAAGGAGGGGGGAGAGGGAAGGAGGGGGGGAGAGGGAAGGAGGGGGGAGAGGGAAGGAGGGGGGGGAGAGGGAAGGAGGGGGGGGAGAGGGAAGGAGGGGGGGAGAGGGAAGGAGGGGGGAGAGGGAAGGAGGGGGGGGAGAGGGAAGGAGGGGGGGGAGAGGGAGTGGGCCATTATATGCCATGGGGAGAGAATGGGAGAGCCACTGCTCAGAGGCAGCACCAACACACTGGGCATTTAGGCCCTAGGTCCCAGAGTGCCAGGAAGGCCAACCAGCTGCTAAGTCATAACCCCCAAATCCCCTTTCTGACCACTACCTTCTCCCAGTCTTCCTCTTCTACTCACAAACCCTGTTTTCCTACCTTGTTGAGCCCTGTTTTTCCCCCTCTTCCCTCACCTTCCCCTCTTGGTCTCACAGCCCCCTGCCCCCTGCCCCAGACTCACAGCCCAGCTCATCAGGGACTGTCTGTCAGCACTTTACACAACTTTGTGTCTTTGACTTTATCTTGTGATCGCTCTCCACGCTTCCTACCCCATGGAACTCTAGCCATCTTTCACCTTTTCTCTGCTTGGAGGGTCGATTGCTAGGAAAAAGCCAACAATCTCTGCTTCAGCTGAGTCCTTGGATGTCTGGCATTCCTTTCCTACAGAGACTACCTGGCATTGTTGCTCCCTTCCTAACCCTTTCTTACTCACTCTCTCCCTCGTCCAGCTCCCCCTCTCAGCAGATGGCCTTACTTCCATCTGCAGAGAGGGGAGTGAAAACATCAAAACCAGGCAGCTGGATCTTGCCACATGTTAATCAGCCGAGTATGTACCCCTTGTGGAAACTTGGATTTGTAATGGAAAGCTTAGACCAGCACAGGGGAGTAGGGGCTTGGGACAGTTCTTGGCAGAACAGAATGAGAAAAATTTAGCATTCCCAAGGGTAACATGGGAGAGTGAGAATAAAGAGGAAAGATAAAAAAGGAGGAAAAAGGGAGGAGGCAACTAGTTGGCCAAAGTAAGCTGGCACCGTTGGATGAAGAAGCCAGTGAAAAATCCCAGTGAGCAAAACCAAAAGATCTTTAAGAACAAGAGTGAGCTATGTTCGATTGGAAGTTGTTTGTGTTGCTAGGATAAATACCTCTCTTTGCTTCCCATCAAAACCTCTGTAAAGTCTACCACAAATACAAGTGCTTTGTAGAACTTGAGGCATAGGCATCAGAGTGCCCACAGGATCCAAGAGAAGCTGTCAGCTGAACAAGTTCAGTCAAAGCCAGGGGAGAGACTCAGAGGAGCCTGTGAAAATGCCAGCCCCTGGTGATCTGTAGAAACCAGGGGAAGACTTTAAGACCTCCACAAAGTTTGTAATGATATTGAGGTAATGTTATCTCAGTTTAAAGAGAGAGAGGATCCCAGTGAATGGATATCAGGATTAAACAGGAAAAAAAAGGGGGGGGGGTTCAAATGTAAATTTCTTCAGTTTTGCCTCCATTCTACAATCATACCAGCAGCTCTACACCTATCCTACCTCATTCATTTCAAAGATGTAGAGGCAGTGTAATGTGGTAGAAAAATAAGACTGGATTTTGAATTTTGACTCTAACTTCATTTGTTGTGTGGCTTTGAGTAAGTTGCTTAACCTTTCTGAGCCAAGGTCAGTTTTCTCATCTGCAAACCGAGGAATAAATACAACTCTTGTAAAGTTATTAGTCTGAACTGACCTGATGCATATAAAAATAATCCCATGATCCCTGGTACACAGAAGGTGCTCGGTAAATATTAGTTTTTCCCACTATCTAATTACCACCTCAATCTTATTTCCTCATCTTCTGTGAGGTTGTTTCTTCAATTATTTTTGTATCTTCCCATTCTCTCCATATCATTGAATGGATATGCTTAGAACTTACTCTTTTAAGACTTGTGTTTCAAAAAAATCCAGTCAAAAAATGGGCAGAAGATATGAACAGGCATTTCCCCCAAAAGACCTACAAATGGCTAACAGACACATGAAAAAATGTTCAACATCACTTGGCATCAGGGAAATACAAATCAAGACCACAATGAAATACCACCTCACACCTGTCAGAATGGCTAAAATTAACAACTCAGGAAACAACAGATGTTGGTGAGGATGTGCAGAAAGGGGAACTCTCTTACACTGTTCTTGGGAATGCAAACTGGTACAGCCACTCTGGAAAACAGTATGGAGGTTCTTCAAAAAGTTAAAAACAGAGCTACCCTACAACCCAGCAATTGCACTACTGGGTATTTATGAAAAGGATACAAAAATAGTGATTTGAAGGGGCACCTGCACCCCCATATTTATAGCAGCAATTTCCACAACAGCCAAACTATAGAAAGAGCCCAGATTGGACATCAATAGATGAATGGATAAAGAAAATGTGATAGATTATACACACACACACATATGTGTATATATACATATACACACACACACATATATATACACACACAATGGAATGCTAGTCATAAAATCACAAAAAAGAATATCTTGCCATTTGCAATGAAGTGGATGGAACTAGAGGGTATTATGCTAAGCAAAATGTCAGAGAAAGACAAATACCATATGATTTTACTCATATGTGGAATTTAAGAAACAAAAAGAGATGAACATAGGGGAAGGGAAGGAAAAATAAGAAAAACAAGGAGGCAAACCATAAGAGACTCTTATTTTTTTAATTTTATTAATTTGACAGAGAGAGAGAGAGAGAGAGAGAGCACACAAGCACAAGCAGGGGGAATAGGAGAAGGAGAAGCAGGCTCCCAACTGAGCAGGGAGCCTGACATGGGGCTCAATCCCAGGACCTTGGGATCATGACTGGAGCTGAAGGCAGACACTTAACTGACTAAGCCACCCAGGTGCCCCCCAGAAGAGACTCTGAACTGTAGGAAACAAACTGAAGGTTGCTGAAGGGGAGGTAGGTGGGAGGATGGGGTAAATGGGTGATGGGCATTAAGGAGGGCACTTGATATAATGAGCACTGGGTGTTATATGCAACTGATGAATCACTAAATTCTAGTCTTCAAACCAAAAAAAGACTTGTATTTCCCACTGCCCTATATTTCTTCTCCAAGGTAAAAGTCTTGATACAATCATCTGAATTACATCTACTTCCTCAATGCCCAGTCAGTCCCCAAGTCCTTTCCCATGGGCTCTGTCCCATGACTCCATGAAAGTTCCCTTGCTTGGATTGCCAATGACCTTCACAATGGTCAGATCCAGAGAACTCTGTTCAGCCTCTTTTTACTCAACCTCTCAGTGACATTTGCCACTAAGATCATTCCCTCTTCTCTTTGAGACAGGGACCACTCCCACCTTCAGAGGCTAGACTACTACTCTGTTTCTCTATCAGTGTCTTTATTTTATGGCCTTTTAAAAAAAAGGTTGTGTCCCCCTCTCCTACTCAGAATTCCATTGCACCCTTTAAAAATTCAGAATCTGTATTATCGTCCTGAGAAAACTTATTCACCACTAAACCTTCAGCCACCACCCAAATGCTGAGGACTTTAAAATAATTATTTCTCACAGATGAATGGATAAAGAAGATGTGATACACACACACACACACACACACACACACACACACACACACACACACACAATGGAATATTATGCAGCCATCAAAAAATGAAATCTTGGCATTTGCAATATCATGGATGGAACTAGAGGGTATTATGCTAAGTAAAATAAGTCATTCAGAAAGACAATTATCATATGATCTCACTGATATGAGGAATTTGAGAAACAAGACAGAGGATCATAGGGGAAGGGAGGGAAAAATGAAACAAGATGAAACCAGAGAGGGAGACAAACCATAACATTCTTAATCTCAGGAAACAAACTGAGGGTTTGGAGTGGAGGGAGGTGGGAGGGATGGGGTGGCTGGGTGATGGACACTGGGGAGGGTTTGTGCTATGGTGAGCACTGTGAATTGTGTAAGACTGATGAATCACAGACCTGTACCCCTGAAACACATACATTATGTGTTAATAAAAAAAATAAAATAGTTACTTCTCTGAGCAAGAACTTTCCTAAAGTACTACACCCATTTTTTTCTGACCACCTACTTCTTCAGGTCAGCAAGCATTTATTAGGGTATTTACTATAAGCCAGGATCTTCACCAGGGATATAAGATGGAATGGAACACACCTCCCTGGGATGTCAAGGGGGTCCTGCATGCTTGAATTTCCAACTTCCCCAGATATTCCCAACTCCATTAACAGGGTAAGAGAGGTAGTAACACCATACTTTTGAAGCAGGACCATCCCTCCCTAAGAGGGGGTAAGATTGAGCTCTGTACCAGCAATAAGACCCCACACTTCTTAATGGTCACAGACAAGGGTCAAGGTAGAGTCCAGAAACCCGTGCTTCCATACAAATAAATGCTCACAGACTGACATTCACAACCTCTCATCAATATCTGTCTTGAGGGATTAATACCCAAAATATATAGGGAACTCGCACAACTTATAGCAGAAAACCAAATAACCTGATTTTTTTTTAAATGAGCAAAGGATCTGAATAGACATTTCTCAAAAGAAGACCAATGGTCAACAGTACCTGAAAAAGGTGCTCAACATCACTAATTATTAGGGAAATGCGAATCAAAACCACAATAAGAAATCACCTTACATGTTAGGAGGTCTATTATCAAAAATAAAAGTGCTGGTGAGGACGTGAAGAAAAGGGACCTTGTGTATTATTGGTGGGAATATAAATTGATATGGCCATTATGGAAAAACAGTATAGAGGTTCCTCAAAATTAAAAATAGAAGTACAATATGATCCAGGATTCCATTTCTCAGTATATATCCAAAGGAACTGAAATCCAGATCTCAAAGAGATGTCTTCACCGCATGTTCATTGCAGTATTATTCGCAATAGCCAGTTATATAAACAACCTAAATGGCTCAACTGATAAATAAAGATGTGGTATAGATGTACAACGGAATATTCTGCAACCATAAGAAAGAAGGAAATCTGTCATTTGTGACACCATAGACAGGACTTGCAGGCATTATGCTAAACGCAATAACCCAGGCACAGAAAGAAATACTGCGTGATCCCACTTATATATGGAATCTAAAATAATTGAAATTATAGAAGCAGAGAGTAGAATACTAGTTGCCAGAGAATAGGGGTGGGAGGAGGAGAGAATGGGGAGACAGTAAAAGGACACAAAGTTCTAGTTATTCAAGATGAATGAGTTCTGGAGAGCTATTGCCTACTATGGTAAGGTTAACAAAACTGAATTGTGTACTTGAAATCTGCCAAGAGATCTTAGACTTAAGTCATTTGACCACACACAAAATGGTAACTACAAAGAGGTGATGGATAAGTTATTTAACTTGACTGTGGTGATCTTTTCACAATGTTTACACATGTCCAAACATCATGGGTGAGGGAAATGAGAAGACCTTGGTCAAAGGGTACAAACTTCCAACAATAAAGCGAGTAAGTTCTGAGAATCTAATGTACAGCATGGTAACTGTAGTTAATACTGTATTACATACTTGAAAGTTGTTAAGATAATAAATCTTAAATGTGCTCACCATAAAAAAGAAATGGTAATTATGTGAGGTCATGGAGGTGTTAGCTAACATGATGGTGGTAATCATTTTGCTATATATAAATGCATGAAATCAACACATCGTAACCCTTAAACTTAAATTTTAAGGGTCAATTATATGTCAATAAAACTGGGGAAATGTACATTTTAAATATACAGTTTTTGATATGTCAGAGTTCGCAATAAAGTTGTTAAAAAATTAAATATCTGCCTTTGGTCTGCCCAAACCAGTCTTCTTAGTGCCAGTTACGACAAGAAGCCTCAGACTCCCAGGTCACTTCTCATCCCTATATGGCTCTGTGTAACCCCAGTTCTTTCCCCATATCCCCCTCCTTCCAAATTCCCCAAACCATCTACTGTGCTCTCTTGAACTCATGGCCCATCATTACCAAAAATCCCGTGTCCCCAATCTTCCCAGAGCAGTCCTGTTGCATCCTTGCTCTAAAGAAAACTTGACTCTTCCCAAGGACAAATGCCTGCCCTACAATAGGGGCTGTGTTTTCTTAGCCCTCAGAAGTCTGGGCTTCAGTGTGGGATGAGGGCCTCCTTGCTCTTCATTGCCACTTTCAGACCATTCTCCCTCTCTCCTCCCAAAACATTCCAGTTTTGACTCACACCTCATCAGACTATATCACCCATTATCCCTCATTGTAGCTATAACTTACTGACATCGGGCTCACTGTCATTCTCTTCAGCATTACTTCAGTCTTAATTTTTGCTGAGTTAATACACAGGGAAGTGAAACTGTGCATCCTGGCCACTCCACTAAATGCTTCTACTTTGATGATCTTGTCCTCTACCCTCCCTCAAGAGCTCACTCCCATGTTATAGTTCAGATAAACTTGTCATAACAAATCATTGCAATAATTCCATGATACAAACTCCATGACACCACCTCCTCTATGTTTCAGCAATCTCCCTCTAGAGCCCCAGATGCAAAAACTCCTCTGACCTCACCTGGACCTGTAATCCAGTGATCCTGATATCTTTTCACTACCCTTACCCCCTTTATGTCTCCACCCCCTTCCTTCCTTAGCCAGCTTACATTTCATAGTCAATCCTTAGTAACTTCTGTGTGTGTGTGTGTGTGTGTGTATACACACATACACACTTCCCGTATCCCTTTTCATCCCTCTTTTCATATATGTATGTATATGTATATACATACATATATATTCACACTTCCCATATCCCTCTTTTCATTGTACTTACTTGGCTAAACTCAGATTATTTTGAACTGCCACACTAGCCTATAAAATCAGTGCAGCTGGAAGTGTCTAGAAACACACATAAAATGATGTTGAGTTATCTACATTAAATTTGTGCCCCTAACCTGGAGGGGGCCCTTGATGTTGCCTAGCAGCTACACTGGATCCCCCCTAGTACATTCTCCCTCCCATGCTAGGAGAGGGTCAATTCATACCTTCTCCTTTCTCCTCACATGTCCAACACCTCTGCTCCCATGCTTACTCTCAGAGGACCTTGCTTCTTACTTTCCTGACAAAACTGGAACAAATTAGAAGAGAATTTCCACGAACTCACACTACCTCATGTACCCACCTCCAACCATCTGCACCCATACATGCTGCCTTCTTCCAGTTATGAAAGTTGAACTTTGTGTTCTTCTCTGCAGCCAGTCCCTTCCTTGTGTATTGAAGAATACCTGACTGGGGAAGGTGTGTGTGTGTGTGTGTGTGTGTGTGTGTGTGTGTGCACGCGTGTGGGTGTATTGGGGGTTGGGGCAGGGGCTGTTTTCATTTTCTTATTGTTATAAATAAGACTGTCATGAATATCTTAATGCCTTTTTTAAATTGTGGATTTTTTCTGAGGATGGACTCTCAAGTAGTATAATGATGGGGACAGACATTATATTTTTATAGTGATATACTGTGAGGGGGAAAGAATGGAGGATGAATCAGGGAAATACACAGCTTATGGCTCATTGTTGAATATGAGGAAAAACTAATCTTATGAAACAAGGACTTTAAAAGAACCAATAAAACATAATAAAACCATGAGTTACATTTATGAAACATGTCTGAGGTTATAGGTTACAATACAGTCAGTCCAAATGATGACTTTTATATCTATTCCTTTCTCCAAAAAAGTCAGTTTTTCATGTTTACAGTTTTGCTTGGAGAAATAAGCAAAGAACAAAGCAATAAAGAGCTAAAACATTAATTTCTGCTTGCACCATTTGTGCCAATTTCCAGAAAACACTTCCGGAAAAAGATGTGATTTTTTCATCAATATATATGTGTGAAATTGAATTACTAGACCTTAATACTCCAAGAACTGCACAAGCACTTACATTACTCTGAAATCTTTGCAGATATTGGAGGGAGGAGAGTGGGTAGAATATCAAATAAATCATGTGCATTGGCCATCTTCTTGCCGTACTTATATAGATTTCAGTTATTCACAGTGAGCAGTGTTGGCATTTTCCTGTCATTGTTTCAGATTTTTCTATTATAAAAGCAATGTATCTCCAGTTAAATGGGGTGGTTTACCATTTACTTCAAAAAACAAAAACACCTCTTCTGTCCCTAAAACACACTAAAGTCACAGTGAAGGAATAAAAATATATATAAATACACAAGGAACAAGAGAACTTAGAAGGAAATTATAGATAATATAATTTGGCAGTTTTGGAAGATATCATTTCTCCTGAGTCCAAATACCAGATGGAGTTGCAGCGACAGACTTCGCAGCGTAAGTGCCAGCCCACATGCCTGCAGAGCAAAAGGTAACTTGCCTAGTGGGTTCCTAGAAAGGCTTAGCATTTGGAGACCCAGGCATTACCAAAAATGAAGGGGAGGCATAGGACTGAAAATAAGGGACGTAGCTGGAAGCTATATAAGGAGCAGTTGGATCCTTCCAAGTCCCCTTTCCAAAACTAGATAGCCAGATAACTCACACCGGAGAAAGTCAGAGGTGGATTCTTTAGTAAAATTGATTAAGAGGGATTCCAAACATGGAAACAGCAGGTCTAAAAACGGGAAATTTAGTGAAAGTTTACATTTAAACAATGGAAACCTCAATTTCCTTTCCTGATCTTGCTTTCAGAACATAGTTAGACATATATTCTATCCCACCTCCCAGAAAAAATATTGGAGGATTCTTCTACTGGGATATTGGATAGCCCCAAAGATTTTCATATACTGACACATGTGGTTCTCTCAATGAAGAGCTAGCTCCTAGTTATATTATGGTGGGATCCAACAGCCTCCGAGACCCATGCATGCATATAAAACTTCATATCAAATTTTTAGTACCTTATTTTAAATTGGTCAAAAATCATAAGACATTTAAGGAGAACCTCTAACATAAAAAAGAGAAACAACAAATGAGAAAATTGAGTCAGAAGAGAAGAACTATACAAAGAACAGAAAAATTATTTACAGTTTCCTGAGAAAGGAGAAAACACCACTGCATTCATGAAACAAGACAGTACTATGGGAAAGGAACTGTATTCATTAAAATATAATAAGCTCTACTGAAGCAAAACACGCTCAGGTTTCAATGACTTAGGACAACCAAGTTTGTTTCTCATTTATACCAAGTCCAAAGCACTCAAAAGTTGTATTCTTTATCTGCAACTCAGAAATCCAGGCTCCCTTCATTCTGTGATGCCATCGTCTTTACATGTGGCTTATAAGAACACCACAGCAGGAGGAGAGAGGGCTGGGGCAGAGGCACAGTAGCTTTTAACTGCCTCAGCCTGGGAGTGACATAGGTCACCCTGCTTCCAGACCACTGCCAGAACTAGTTTTAGTCTAACTGAGGCTGGGAAAGAGAAGCACCTGGAATATTTGTTGAGCCTAATATCCCTGCAACAGGAACTATCAGGACAAGAAAGAGCTCTTGAGCATAGGGTAGCTGAAATGAAAAATTCTAGAGAATTTAGAAGATAAAGTTGAACTCTCTCATGAAATAATTTTTAAAAAGACAAAGATGGAGGGCGCCTGGGTGGCTCAGATGGTTAAGCGTCTGCCTTCGGCTCAGGTCGTGATCCTAGGGTCCTGGGATCGAGTCCCGCATTGGGCTTCCTGCTCAGCGGGGAGCCTGCTTCTCCCTCTGCCTCTCTCTCTCTCTCTCTCTGTCTCTCATGAATAAATAAATAAAATCTTTAAAAAAAAAGACAAAGATAGAAATTTTAAAGTTCTATAATCCATCCAATCATTAAGAACTCCTTGAAGAGTAGGGAGGAAAGCAATGGAATTTTTCTGTGAAGTCGTAACAGAAACCATTCACAAACTAAAAACTGCCACTCTCCAGATTAAGAGTCCACTGAGATGGGCATTCATCCTTTGTGCAAAAAGTTGTGGTCAGGGGTCAGGTGATATAATGTCCAACAACTTGTGGGTAAAATAAAAACTTTCAGAGGCATGACTGGCACTTGGTTTGACTAAAAGGAGAAGTAGGACCAGCAAGCACCTCACAGAGCCTGCTCGGCTCATTATGCAATAATTGTACTTCCATGGCACTGGATTATCTTCATAGTCATTACATTGATTACAATGATTACAAATATTCTATTGAAGAGATACCATATCTTACTTAACTCTTACTATAGACTTTAATGTTTCCAGTCTTGTTATAAGACGGTCATGAATATCTTAATGTCTAAATTTTAATTTAAAATTTGGATTATTTTCATAGAATGGATATTTCCTTAGAATTATTTCCAAAATTGTAAAAAGGGGACCAAACCTTATTTATATGTTCATGATTCTTAGATTTTACAAAAATCAACTTCCACAATTATACCAATTTATAAGGCATCCAGGCATTCTTGCACATACTTGTTTAACCACATATTCACTAGCATTACATATTCTTACAGGAATTTTATTTTGCTGATTTAGGGGGACTAAATGCCTTTGTATATATTTTTCTACGTATTTGTTTACAATTATTCCATTTTAATGAATTATCACTCCATAAACTTTGCTTATTTATCCATCTAATGCTTGTTTTTTTTTGTATGTGTTTTAAGTCGGCTCCACACCCAGCATGGAGCCCAGTGCTAGGCTCAAACTCAAAACCATGAGATCAAGACCTGAGCTGAGATCAAGAGATGGACACTCAACTGACTGAGCCACTCAGGTGCCTCTGCTTAGTTCTTTTCTTATTACTTTGCAGTAATAACCCTTTGGCACTTGCCTTTTACTTTTTAATATAGCAAAGTTTTAAAAATCTTTATGCAAATTTGTTGATCCTTTCCTTATGGATTTCTTAATTATAAGCACATATCGATACAGAAAGTTGACAACCACCTAATTTCTTGTATTACTATGATTAATTCTTAGTAAGTCCATAGTAAAATAAGTAAAATATTTATTTAACAAGTGTCTATGTTCCAGCACTGGAGGTTTAAGAGGTATAGAAGAGGTCCCTGCCCTCCAACAGTTTATGGAACTGATGCTTCCTACAAATTGTTAGCCCACCCAAGTACTACCACTATGCAGAATGCTTTCTTTTCCCACTGATGTCTCATAGGTCACAAATTCTTATATGTAAATATGCTCTATCAAAGCTCCAATGGCATTAGAAATAGAACCCTAAAATTAGTATCAAATCCCAAAAGACCCCAGATAGACAAATCTTGAGAAAGTAAAACAAAAATGGAGGCATCATACTTTCTGACTTCAAACTGTATTACCAAAACAGTATGGTATTAGCATAGAAACAGATACAGATCAGTGGAATAGGGAAGCCAGAAATAAACCCACACGTTTATGATCAGTTAATTTACAACAAAGGAGCCAAGGATATACAATGGGGAAATGAAAGACTCTTCAATAAATGGTGATGGGAAAACTGGACAGCCACATGCACCACGATCTTCACCACACACAAAAATTAACTCAAAATAGATGGAAGACTCAAATGTAAGACCTGAAACTTTAAAACTCCTGGAAGAAAACATAGGCAGTAAGCTCCTTGACATCGGTCTTGCCAATGATGTTTTGGATTTGACACTCAAAGCAAAAACAAAGAAGCAAACATAGATAAGTGGGACTACAAACTAAAAAGCTCTGCACAGCAAAGAAACCATCAACAAAATGAAAAGGCAACCTACAAATTGGGGAAAATATTTGCAAAGCCTGTAATATAAAAAATATATATAACTTGGGGTGCCTGGGTGGCTCAGTCGGTTAAGGATCTGACCCTTGTTTCAGCTCAGGTCATGATCTCAAGGTTGTGGGATCAAGCCCCATGTTGGGCTCCATGCTCAGCACAGAGTCTGCTTGTCCATCCACCTCTGCTCCTCCCCTCAATGTCATGGTCACGCTCACACTCTCTCAAATAAATAAAATCTTTATATACAACTCATAGCAAAATACAAAACAAAAAGAACCAAAAAAAGCAAAAACAAGAACTGAACAATCCAATTAAGAAATGGTCAGAGGATCTCAATAGACATCCCCCCAAAACAACAACAAAAAACCCACAAATGGCCAGCAGGTACATGAAAAGGTGCTCAACATCACTAATCATCAGGGAAATGCAAATCAAAACTATAATGAGATATCACCTCACACCTGTCAGAATGGCTATTTTCAAAAAGACAGACGATAACAAGTATTGTCAAGGATGTAGAGAAAAGGGAACCCTTGTATACTATAGATAGGAATGTAAATTGGTGCAGCCACTATGATAAACAATATGAAGGTTCCTCAGAAATTAAAAATAAAACACTACCATGATTCAGCAATCCCACTTCTGGATATATAGTCAAAGGACATGAAAACAGGATATGAAAGATAACTGCACTTCCATGTTCATTATAACATCATTCACAATAGCCAAGATATGGAAACAACTTAAGAGTCCATTGATAGATGAATGAATAAAGAAGATGTGGTGTGTGTACACATACACACACATATATATACAATGGGATATTATTCAGCCATGAGAAAGGACATCCAGCCATTTGAAACAATTATCTTGTCAACATAAATAGAACTTAAAGGCATTATGCTGAATGAAAGCAGAGAAAAAAATGCTAAGTGGTATCACTTAGGTATGAAATTAAAAAAAAGTCAAGCTCATTAAAACAGAGTAGAAAAGTGGTTTCTAGGGAATGGGGGGAAATAGGGAAAGGTTGGCAAAAGGGCACAAAATTTTAGCTATAAGACGAAGAAGGTCTAAGGATCTAATGTAAAACATGGTGAGTATAGTTATTTAATACCACTGTACTGTACAATTGGAATCTACAATTGTTTTATCTTCTTGATGAGTTTACCTCTTTATCATTATATAATGACCTTCTTTACTTTTTATTTGCATTTTTGGCTTAAAGTCTATTTTGTCTGAAATAAGTATAGCCTGTTTTCTCTTAGTTTCTACCTGCATGGAATATATTTTTCTGTCCCTTTACCTTGAGCCTGCCTGTGTCCTTAAATCTGGAGTCCCTTGTAGTCTCTGGCTGCCGTTCTGACCTTGTGCTCATTATAGTCACCTTGGCTTCTGACAGTTAAGTGCTGCCACCTGGCCTCTGTTTTCCAGAATCCTATCCCATTGCTATAAGGGAGTCCAACTATGTTACCATCAGTTCTAGCCTATAAAAGACAGCTGCTACTGAGATTCTCATTGATAGTGATGTCCTCTTCACTAGTTCATTCCTTATTGCCTTGCTAAATGGAGTGACTGGCCCCCCTGAGAATTTTGGGCAGGTAATGCATTTTCTGGTCTCATACAGCAGATCCAATCCAGCATACCCACTTCTCTGAGCTTTCCTATTCCTTCCTGCATCATTTTGTGCAGTAGTTCTTGCATTTTTACTACACTTTGTGTAGGTCATTCCTTTTTCCAATCTTCCAAAAGTTAACCCAACAATTTAGAGTCATCTCCTAGGCCCTGGCCAGGATATTAACTTATGAACTGTGGCGAAGAGCTCCCATAGCCACAAGCTTTCTCTTAAGCAATTTTATATTCTGTTCCCCTTTGGTCAATCACTCTCAGGGTCCTCTGTTAGACGCACTCTCCCAACTTCTGCCGATAAATTTTCTTTAGATCTTGAACCTTCTTCAAGATATAATATCATCTCCCCCCTTGGCTGGCCCAGCACTTTTCTGATTAAGCTATGCTGAGATTTGATGTTAGTTATGAGTCTGGCGGCCAAGAGGGAAATTGGGAGCATATCCTAAAAAGGACCCTGCACTGTTTTATAATGCCTTATTTGAAGTCTCTTTGCAGCCTTCAAGGAAAGAGGGGGTAGGAGGCTCTATCTTAGATAATGAGAAATAGGCTGCCTCTCTAGAATCAGAGGGTTTACGGGAATCAAAGTTCAAAATGCATCTATGCAGAGATATCTCTCCCAAGTCTCAGGGTTATACCCTTTCCCCATTAAGGCCCCAACTTTGGTTTAAGAGACTTGCCAAAGCTGAACACTCAGCCTTCTCAGAGATTTGCAAATTGCAATTAGGTCCTGTGTCCGATCTTCAGCTGTTTTTGCCCCAATGCCATCCCAGCTGCAGGAGTTAAGGCCTCCTGGCTCTCATGTTTTACTTTAAAATTCTGATCAATAAATCCAAATCTGTAATTTTATCTCTTCAGCTACGCATCCAGTTCCAGAGACCTTATAATTATTTTCTTACACCTCTCAAAGACTGAGACATTGCACCAACTAGCACATCTCCTTCCACCTCAATCCCATCCCAGCCCATTACAGATAAAAATCTTAGCAATCCCACTGTGCAGCATAGCAGGGATGACCAGTTCCTCACCTACCTTCGGCTGTGGGGTACTTGCCATCCAGCCAGCAGGTGAGCATTCCTAGGGTTGGTTTCCTAAGACCATTTCTGATGCCAGTGGTCTTCAGTTAGGTTCCTGAGTAGCCAGGATAGAGATGAAGTTTCTTATAAGTGACTGGGAAAGTGCTCCCAGGATAAGAGGCGTGAAAGCAGAGTAGGACAGAAGTAGAAAGCTTAAACAAGAAAGTGGTACCGGCTGAAGACTAGTTTGTTTAATTCCGCAGAGAGGCTGAAGCTACACCACCAAGTAATCCCACCTTGAGGCAAAGGGGCCAGCCTTTTATGCCACTAAATCTGTTGCCATTGGTTCAAATCTGCCCTGGGCAGTAGGGGGCGTTGCCTCCTGCGCAAGAAGACTCCTGTTTGGCGGGGGAGGACTATTTTCAGGAGTAGGGGCAGCTGTGAATTGTTATCAGCCAACACAAATGGCAGCCAGGGGGTGGGTGCACTGCCTGTAAAGAGGATCCAGGTGGGGCACTATGAGAATACATTACACTGACATTTAATGAGCACATAAGATATACTAAGTTCTTTTTCATTTATTGTCTCATTTAAACTTCAAAACAACTCCAGAAAGGAGGTATTAACATTGTCTCTGGGGGCGCCTGGGTGGCTCAGTCGTTAAGCGTCTGCCTTCGGCTCAGGTCATGATCTCAGGGTCCTGGGATCAACCCCGCATCGGACTCCCTGCTCCGCGGGAAACCTGCTTCTCCCTCTCCCACTCCCCCTGCTTGTGTTTCCGCTCTCGCTGTCGCTCTCTGTGTCAAATAAATAAAATCTTAAAAAAAAAAAAGATTGTCTCCGTTTTACGGTTAAGGAAAATTAACCTTGAAAGTTTAAATGACTTTCTAGTGGTCACATAATGAGGGTCTGTATTTTCAGGTGTAATAACTTGTGGATAAAAAGAAATGCCTCAGCTTATGTATTTCTAAAATGGGTACACACAGTACTCATTTATGTTCATATCTTTGGAAACTTAGAGTCTACGTAGTTAGTCGATTCAATTCAAATTCTATGTTTTAAGTGCTTTGCAATAATATTGCCTCTTTCATACAATTGTAAATCCTATTCCCTAAATATTCTTGGTCTCCTATGTTGATTGTTTGTGTATCAACTCAGTTACTCAAAATATTCAATTACTTGAAACACCACATTTTCCAACTCCTTTGAATACTAGGTGTTAAAAATTACTAAGAAATTCTCTGTTAAGGAATGGAAAAGCCAGAAAACAGCCTAGAAATATGATTGATAATAATTTATTTAGCTTTTGGCTGTATGTTAAGCACTTTATATCCAATTTCTCATTATGAAGCAAGTACTAGCATCATATCCCATAATATAGATAAGAAAACTGAGACTCTGGGAGATTTATTAACTTGCTTCAAGTTATAGAAGTAGGAAAGAATGGATTTGGAATTGAACCCAAAGCACCTGTTTTTTTTTTCATTTTTCATTTTGTTTTATTATGTTATGTTAGTCACCATACAATATATCATTAGTTTTGGATGTAGTGATCCACGATTCATTGTTTTCGCATAACACCCAGTGCTCCATGCAGTATGTGTCCTCCTTAATACCCATCATTGGGCTAAACCATCGCCCTCCCCTCTGAAACCCTCAGTTTGTTTCTCAGAGTCCGTGGTCTCTCATGGATCATCTCTCCCTCTGATTTCCCCCCTTCATTTTTCCCTTCCTTCTCCTAATGTCCTCCATGTTATTCCTTATGGTCCACAAATAAGTGAAACCATATGATAGACTTTCTCCATTTGACTTATTTCACTTAGCACCTCTGATTTTAAAACTACTATTGGAGGGGCACCTGGGTGGCTCAGTCGTTTAGCGTCTGCCTTCAGCTCAGGTCATGATCCCAGGGTCCTGGGATCGAGCCCCACGTCAGTCTCCCTGCTCAGCGGGAAGCCTTCCTCTCCCTCTCCCACTTCCCCTGCTTGTGTTCCCTCTCTCACTGTCTCTCTCTCTCTGTCAAAAAATAAATAAAAATCTTTAAAAAAATAAAAATAAATAAAAAATAAACTACTATTGGATGTTAATGAGAAAATGGCATATCATAGATTCACATATAGACAATCAATGGTACAGACCTCAGTATGAGTAAAGGGAATTTTCCACCTTCTCAACTCCTTCACATGAGCCAAATTTGAAAGCTATGAAGGAGATGGAAAATTTCAAAAAGCACTCATTCACCCAGCACATCACTGGCAGAACATTTCTGAGACAAGAAAGAATAATCATTAATCATGACCTGCTAAAATAAAAAGTATTTTTCTAGAGGCAGTGCCCTGAGCTGACACAGGATTGAGTGGTTGACTCCACAGCTTGAGTGAAATCATCAAATCAGGTTCTCTGGCATAAGAGGAGGGTGAGGTTTTGTGGCAGGGTGGATTCCTGTAACCATGGAAACAATGCCAGCCACTTGCCCTGGATGGTGGCTTCTGCAGCATGCTGCTGAAGCTTTCTTTGCTTCCTCTCCCTACTTGCACCCCCCACCTCCAATGAATAAATCATTTGCTGAATCCCTCTATGCTCTGCACTCTGGGGTCACTCTAAAAAAAAAGCAAAGTTGTCCTACTGTTGGCAGAAGGCCACTTCTGTTGTCCTCCTACAAGTTACTCAGCCTTTGTAAGCATCAATTTCCTCATTTGTGAAATAAGAATAACCCACATCCTTGGATTGTTATGGGGGATATATTCATTTTGTATATAGGTACATTACATGTGCACATGTGTGTGTTTGTGTGTGTGTGTGTGTGTGTGTGTGTGTATCCATCAGACTAGTACAAAAACATTTCTGAATAAATTCGGGTACCTTTCCCAAACCTCACCTATTAAAATTAGAAAAAAAACTGGGGGAAGGGCATATTATTTCCCTGTTCAAAACTCTCATTGGCTTTCCAGGGCCTGTTAGATGAAGAACAAACCCTGTTCTGTATTCAAAACCTTCCATGGTATGGCCCCAAAATTCTTTCTCAGCCACCTTTCCCAGGATACACCACCTATCACTCATCCCTGAACATGATCTGCATTTGCTCACCTTTATGCTTTTCTCATGCTTCTCTCTCTACTCCTACTGGTCCCTCTCAGTTTTGCCAAAATCTCAACCATTACTTTAGTCTCAGAGAGTGTGGAAATTCTATGCAAAACAAATTTCAGGAAGTTATAGAAATTGTAAGTATTCCATTTCTTTAATGTATCCTGTCATTTGTTGTGGGTAAAACTCCAATTTAAAAATGTTCCTTAATGTTACCAAACTATCTATTTTAAGTACACAATTTGATGGATTTTCACAAAGTGTATATACCCATGTAACTACTTCCCAGATCAAGAAGTAGGGTATAATAAATACCCAAGTAGACTTTCTCATGCCCCCTCCTAATCTCTACCCTCTTCTCCAAAAGTAACTACTATCCTAATTTCTAATATCATAAATTAACATTTTCCTTTTTTAAAACTTTGAGTGGAATAACATAGTATGTATTCTTTTGTATATGACTTCTTCCAGTCAATATCATATTTGTAATATTTATTCACATTGTCACATGTACAGTAGTTCATTCATTGTAATTAATTGAATTCATTCATGAATATTCCACTATTTGTTTATCCATTCTATTCTTTTTTAATTAATTTATTTTTTATTATGTTATGTTAATCACTACACGTTACATCATTAGTTTTTGATGTAGTGTTCCATGATTCATTGTTTGCATATAACACCCAGTGCTCCATGCAGAACATGCCCTCTTTAATACCCATCACCAGGCTAACACATCCCCCCACCCCCCTCCCCTCTAGAACCCTCAGTTTGTTTTTCAGAGTCCATCATCTCTCATGGTTGATCTCCCCCTCTGATTCCGCCCCCTTCATATCCATTCTATTCTTGATAGACAGTTGGGTAGTTTCTAGTGGGCAAACAGGATATGTGCTGAGAAGGTCTTCATCTGAGTCAGGTGAAGCTCATCAATCTCTGGACCAGACAATGCACAATGTGACTACAGAGCTTGGTACATTATACTGAGATGTAGACATATACTCATTTTTCTCCCTCAGCCACCCCCTCTTTTCAGTGCCAACACAGCATGGCCTGAAAACTTTTTTGAGCTTGGAGCTACAGAATTATAAGAGTCAGTTACAAAATGTCTCATGAAGTTATGTTAATGGGCCCTTAAAATAGCCAGATGGGCCTGTTAGGTTTTTTTCCCCTATAATCTTTAATAAGGTGTTCAGAAATTATGAGTTTGGCCCCACATGGAGGAGAGTCCTATTTCCTTATATTTTTTCTAAACCATTACGATTCATATTTCACATAATTCTAGAATGTTAGACCTGAAAGGGACTTTGAAGCTTATCTATTTTAATGTCCAGTTTTCAGATGATAAAAAAGAGGCATAGAGACATCAGTGAGTTTTCTAAAGTAAAGTATTTTAGGGGCAGAATGAAGTCTCAAACCTGACTAGAAGAATTCTCTTCTCCACAAGATACCATCCCAAGCCACTCAGAAGATTTTATAACAATAACGTGCCAAACTTACTTCCCTAGAAACATGCAAGTTTCCCACTGATTAGTGGACAAATATCTACTTTCCTTCCAGGGTAGGGTGAGGAGTTCCACTTTGGGTTCACTTCACATATCACTTCACCAAACGCCAGTGTCTCTTTATAGAAAAGCCACCAACAGAAAATTTGAATGCACTATGCTCCAAAATCTCATTAGAGGACATTACATGGGGATACAGGAGCAGAAAATGTCCACCATCATTTCCTTGAGAAATGTTAACAGAGGGCTTTACAGTTTACCCCGAAGGAGTAGGGCAATGACAGCTAACCTAGACTGAGTGTTTATTACGTGCCAGCTACATTCTAAGCTCCTGATGTGCATTAGCTCATTTAATTCTCACAACTCTCAAGTAGGGACTAGTATCCCAATTTTACTGATGAAGAATCTATGGCATAGAGAGGCTAAGTCACTTATGTGTGTTCCCACTAACTCTTATGACAAAGATAATTTCATTTTCCCAGGGGAAAGTTGAAAGCACAACAAACCTCCTGGAAGCTCAAATGGTACAGTTGTGAAGGGCAATAGCCGCAGCTTCAGAAAGTAAATGTGTCCTCTGGTAGGGACAAAGGCTCTTGGCATGAAGTCTGTACATAGCTTTGATATATATATACACACACACATGTATATATATATATATATAATAAATTTTATAAATATATGTATTTTCTATAGCAAGTAGCTTGAAATAAATATACATTTCTTTTTGTCTGTGTGACAAGTCTTCCATTACCCAGACCAATAACACCTCCTAAGAAGTGGCATACTTATTTGGTACACCCAGAAAGTTGCAGGGTGGGTAAAAGTCCATGAAGCTTATAGGCAGTGTTAACACTCCATCTCTTTTGGTAATTGAGCCAATTGTGTGGGGTATTGCTTCTGGAATATTCTATTTTCTCATAATACCCTATTTTCCATAAACCGAAAGTGGAACATGCCAGTGGGTAAGTTTATTTTGCTACAGGAGCAGAGAGAGTCCCTCATAGGTATACACTTTAGACAAAATGTTGGCCTTCTCAGTCAAGGGAGGCAAGATGGCAGAAGAGCAGGAGACATGAGCTTCATCTGGTCCCTTGAATTCGGCTAGATATCTATCGAATCATTCTGAACACCTGTGAATTCAACCTGAGATCTAAGAAAAGAATTGCTGTGATTCTACAAATAGAAAAGCAACCACTTTTTGCAAGGTAGGAGGTGTGGAGATGTGAATCTGAGGGGAAGATAAACATCGGAGGTGGGGGAGTTTCCAGAAGCCAGCTACCGGAAAGTGATATAGCCCCTGAGTGGCAAAATCAGAACTTTAGAAGTCTGCTCCTATGAGGGACGTCCCTGCCTGAAAGGTGCTCAGGTGGTGAAGTGGGGCAGAATCCTGGGTAGGTAGTGTGATCTCAGGATCCCCGGGATCACAGGAAGACCGGGGTGCCTGAGTGCAGCAGAGTTCCCAAGCATTGGAGTGGGGAAGCAGGCTACAATTAGCAAGCCCTGGAGTGGCCTCTCAGCTAGGTGTGGCCATAAACCATGAACCTCGCCACAATTGGGTAACAGCTCTCTAAGCAGAGGCCCAGCAAGTGACAACTGCTGGGAGACCCTGCTCCTTCCCTGAGAGGAGCAGCACAGGTGCATGCAGGATCTGGCAAATGCTCCCAAAGAAGGAGCCCAGCAAGTGGTGGGGCAGCGGTGAGATACCCCTGCCTCTCCTGGGAGAACTGGTGTGGGTGTGCACTGCAGGAGTCTGTGGAGTTTGGCACACATGAAAGGGACTGACTGCCTTTCCCTGAGGGTGCACTGAAGAGTGGGAGCTCCGATTATCTAGCTCCAGGACTGGAGATCAGGTGCCACCATTTTTTACCTTTTTTTCATTCCCTAAAGCAGCAGGAAAAGCCTTCAGGGAACAAAAACCACACAGAGCAATGTGAAGCAGCTTACACTGAGCCTGGCCCCTGGCAAGGGGTGCTGCAACTCTGCCCAGGCAAAGACATCTGAGACTCAGTGCAACAGTCCCCTCCCCGCCGAAGACTGGCAGGAACATTGGTGGAATACCAAGTTTACAGATCATGCAGAACTGAAAAACTCCTGTGCTAGGGAAAATAGTATATAGAATTTGAGGTTTTTTTTTCTTATGAGTCTTTAGTTTTTCAGTTTAAAATTTTCTTTTTCTGGGGTGCCTGGTGGCTCAATTAGTTAAGCATCTGCCTTTGTTCAGGTCATGATCCCAGGGTCCTGGGATTGAGCCCCACATCAGGCTCCCTGCTCCACAGGGAGCCTGCTTCTCCCCCTCCCTATGCTGCTCACCCCACTTGTGCTCTCTCTCTCAAATAAATAAAAAATTAAAATCTTTAAAAGAAAATTTTAAAAAATTTCTTTTTTCATTTTTTTCCTTTTCAACTAGTCTCTTATTTTATCAACTCTTTGTTTTTTAAGTCTTTTTTTTAATTTTCATTTTTACATTTACACTTTAGAGATATATTCTTCATTTTGGCATCCTTTCACTGTATTCAATTTTATTTTTGTATATTTGCTTTCTTTACAATATTGAGATTTAGTGTCTTATAATAAACAGACCAAAATACACCCAGGACCAATAGGATCACCCTGTATTGTCCACCTGTGAGATTATATTCTCTCATTTCCCCCCCTTTTTTTTCCTTTTTCTTTTTCTTTTCTTTTTTGGGTTCTGACCTCTTTGGATTTGTCTAGTGTGTATTTTGCTTGGGTTGTGGTTGATATTTTTGATTTTGTTCTTTCATTCATTCATTCTTCTCTGGGCAAAATAACTAGAAGGAGGAATTCAAAAGAAAGAACCAGAGGTAATACTCTGCCACAGATCTAACTGATATGGATATAAGTAAAATTTCAGAGCAGGAATTCAGGATGACAATTATAAAGTTACTAGCTGGGCTTAAAAAAAGCATAAAAGACACTAGAGAATCCCTTAATGCAGAAATAAAACCTAATCAGACCAAAATAAATGCTTTGATTGAGATGCAGTCTAAAATGGACAGTCTAGCAGTTAGGTTAAATGAAGCAGAAGAGTCAATGACATAGAAGACAAGATGGTGGAAAGGAAAGAGGCTGAGGAAAAGAGAGAAAAACAATTAATGGACCATAAGGGGAGGCTTTGAGAAATCAGTGATACCATAAAGCAAAACAATATTAGAATTATTGGGGTCCCAGAGGAAGAAGAAAGAGAGAGAAAGGGACAGAAGGTATATTTGAGCAAATCATAGCTGAGAAATTCCCTAATCTGGGGAAGAAAACAGGCATTAAAGTCCAGGAGGTAGAGAGAACCACCCTCAAAATCAATAAAAATAGATCAACAGCCTGATGTATAATGGTGAAACTTGCAAATTTCAGAGATAAAGAGAAAATCCCAAAAGCAGCTCGAGATAAGAACTCCTTAACCTACAGGAATAAGAATATTATACTGGCAGCAGGCCTATACACAGAGACCTGGCAGGCCAGAAAGGACTGGCATGATATATTCAGGGTGCTAAATGAGAAAAATATGCAGCCAAGAATACTCTATCCAGCAAGGCTGTCATTCAGAATGGAAGGAGAGATAAAGAGCTTCCAGGACAAACAGAAACTAAAAGAATTTGTGATCACTAAACCAGCCCTGCAAAAATCATTAAAGGGGATCCTCTAAGTTAAGAGAGAGCCCAAAAGTAACATAGACCAGAAAGAAAAAGAGACAATCTACAGAAATAGAGACTTTACAGGTAATACAATGACATTAAATTAATATCTTACAATAGTTACTCTTAATGTAAATGGGCTAAATGCTCCAAGAAAAAGACACAGGGTATCAGGTTGGATAAAAAAGCAAGACCCATCCATATGCTGTCTACAAGAGATTAATTTTGTACCTAAAGACACCTCCAGATTGAAAGTGAGGGGTGGGGAACCATTTATCATGCTAATGGACATCAAGAGAAAGCTGGTGTAGCAATCCTCATATTAGAAAAATTAGATTTTTTAAACCAAAGACTGTGGTAAGGGAAGAAGAGGGACACTATATCATATTTAAAGGGCCTATCCAACAAGAAGATCTAACAATCATAAATATTTATGCTCCTAATTTGGAAGCAGCCAATTATATAAAACAATAACAAAATTAAAGGAACACATTGAAAATAATACAAAAATAGGGGACTTCAACATTCCACTCAAGCAATGGACAGCTCATCTAAAAGAAGATCAACAAGAAAACAAGGGTTTTGAATGATACACTGGGCCAGACGGACTTCACAGATATATACAGAGCATTCCATCCTAAAGCAAGAGAATACACTTTCTTCTTGAGTGCACATGGAACATTCTCCAGAATAGATCACATACTGGTTCATAAATCAGGTCTCAACCAGTACCAAAAGATTGGGATTATTCCCTGCATATTTTCAGATCACAATGCTTTGAAACTTGATTTCAATCACAAAAGGAAATTTGGAAGGAACTCAAACATTTGGAGGTTAAAGAGCATCGTACTGAAGAATGAATGAGTCAACCAGGAAATTGAAGAAGAATTTTAAAAATTCATGGAAACAAATGAAAATGAAAACACAACTATTCAAAATCTTTGGGATACAGCAAAGGTGGTCCTAAGGGGGAAGTACATAGCAATACAAGCCTTTCTCAAAACATCAGAAAAGGCTCAAACACACAAGCTAAACTTATACCTAAAGGAGCTGGAGACAGAACAGCAAATAAAGCCTAAACCCAGCAAGAGAAGAGAATTAATAAATATTAGAGCAGAAATCAATGAAATAGAAACCAGAAGAACAGTAGAAGATCAATGAAACTAGAAGCTGGTTCTTTGAAAGAATTAATAAGATCAATAAACCCCTAGCCAGACTTATCAAAAAGCAAAGAGGAAGGACCTAAATTAATAAAATCATGAATAAAAGAGGAGAGTTCACAAGCAACAGCAAGGAAATACAAACAATTTTAAGAACATATATGAGCAACTATATGCCAACAAATTAGGCAATCTGGAAGAAATGGATGCATTCCTGGAAATTTATAAACTACCAAAACTGAAACAGGAAGAAATAGAAAACTTGAACAGACCCATAACCAGCAAGGAAATTGATGACATACAAATGGCCAACAGACACATGAAGAAATGTTCCACATCACTTGGCATCAGGGAAATACAAATCAAAACCACAATGAGATACCACCTCACACCAGTCAGAATGGCTAAAATTGACAAGACAGGAAATGACAGATGTTGGCAGGGATGTGAAGAAAGGGGAACCCTTTTACACTGTTGGTGGGAATGCAAGCTGGTATAAGCACTCTGGAAAACAGTATGGAGGTTCCTCAAGAAGTTAAAAATAGAGCTACCCTATGACCCAGCAATTGCACTACTAGGTATTTACCCCAGAGATACAAATGTAGTGATCTGAAGGGGCACCTGCACCCCAATGTTTATAGCAGCAATGTCCACAATAGCCAAACTGTTGGAAGAGCCAAGATGTCCATCGACAGAGGAATGGATAAAGATGTGGTATAGATGATAGATAGATAGAAAATGATAGATAGATAGATAGATAGATAGATAGATAGATAGATAGATAGATAGATGATAGATAGATAGATGATAGATAGATAGATAGATGATAGATAGATGATAGACGGTAGATAGATGATATAGATATATAGATGTCTAACAATTATACACACACACACACACACACACACACACACACACACAATGGAATATTACTCAGCCATCAGAAAGGATGAATGCTTAACATTTACATCAACATGGATGGATCTGGAGTGTATTATGCTGAGTGAAATAAATCAATCAGAGAAAGACAATTATCATACAGTTTCACTCATATATGTGATGAAACAGTGCAGAGGAACATAGGAGAAGGGAGAGAAAACTGAATGGGAAGTCATCAGAGAGAGAAACAAACCATAAGAGTCTCAATCATCAGAAACAAACTGAAGGTTGCCGGAGGGGAGGTGGGTAGATGAATGGGGTAATTGGGTGATAGGCATTAAGGAGGGCAAGTGATGTGGTGAGCACTGAGTGTTATATGCAACTGAACACTACATCTGAAACTAATGATGTACTGTATGTTAGCTAGTTGAATTTAAATAATAAAAAAAAGAAGTTGGCCTTCTCACCCCAGGTTCTGATGGCCAGAATAGACAGTTGAATGGCTGTGGCCAGATTAGACTCTTCAGGACTGAGCCTAGGGTGGGCATTTCCTGTGAGAGGCAAAGGAGGAAGCCAGGAGCCAAAGGGATGAACTAGAAGTTCAAAGAGTCAAGCTAGGACCAAATTATCAGGTAGAATACATATAGACAGGCCTACAAAGATAAAATAGAGGTCAAGGTCACTAAGTTGGAGTTGGACCTACTTAAGAGTGCCAGAAGATCAGGAAAAGCAAAGGCTGAGAATTCTCAGGCAATTCCCTTGAATTCAGGCTGCAATTTGTGACTGACCCTTAAAACTGACACTTGCATACTTAGGGTATGTGTTCAGTTGACTTGAAGGTCCAGGGAAGAGTATTTAAAATCTTTTCACTGTTTCAATATACATGTTTTTGATGACTAGTGAAAATGTTTTCCTATCTGTTCCTGCATGAGTATTTCCTAGATGTCAGTCATTTGTTTTTCAATGGAGGCTCATTGACTAAATAATTTCCAAGGTGATTCTTGAGAAATGCAATGGGGGCTAATTTGGAATAATCTAAAATGTCAGCTCAGGAAGGTCACCCCTCTAATACCCTTCTTCTTAGGTCTCACACTGAGATAGAACAGTATAGAGAATGCACCCTGAGGAAGACACTAGGTTAGACACCCAAATTGGCAATTTATTAGCTGTAACTCTTGCTTTCTGAGGCTCAGCTTCATCACCTGTAGAATGAAGATGGCAATTCCTAATTTATAGGATGTTGTTATTCAATAAGGTAACATGGGTAAGATCCCCATAAAGTACCTGACACATGCCTGTCTCCTTGCTCTGTCTTTAGCCTTCTGAAGGAAGGCTGACATCATGCTAAGACAGAGCAATGGGTAAAATGATGACTTGAGGCTTGAGTCAGGGAAGGAGATATTCCACAGGTATTTGCCTCTCTTCAGTGGCATTTGACCCAGGCCCTTTCCCAGATCTAACCCTCTTTGTACCAGAATTCCTCAGAACATTAAATAAACCAAAGAATAACCTAGTATTATAAGACTATAAACTTACTATAGTATTTTACCTAATACATAGAACTTTATTGTCCAAAGAAGAAATTTTTTAATGTTTTTTGTTTAATAGGAGATTGTAGTTATACACTGTGAGTACATGTTGTCCAAATGTTTTTGTTTGGGACACCTGGGTGACTCAGTTGATTAAGTGGCCAATTCTTGGTTTTGGCTCAGGTCATGATCTCAATGTCCTAGGAATGAGCCCTGTGTCATGTGTGGGGCTCCGTGCTCAGCAGGGAGTCTGTTTCTCTCTTTCTCCCTCTCTCTCTGCCCCTCCTTGTGTGTTCTCTCTCTCAAATAAATAATCTTTTAAAAAAATTTTTTGTTCAACTGCTATAGCCTTCTAAGTGTTGACATCCACTGCCTGACATTGTACCTGAGCATACTTTACACATTCCTCAAACCTTGAAAGAGCCACAGAGATCCATCCTAATTCTTTACTTTCTGTCAGTGAAGAAGCAGTTAAGGGAAGGAGCCTATTACCGGGAAGTCTCTCCTGTTTCCTGTCCTTTCTTGAGTAATGTGATGGTTGACCACATAAGACATGTTCTAGCTCTGGACCCCTTCCTTCAAGCAGAATCAAAAAGCTTGAATAGATCATAAAAATGGTCATATGCAAAGGCTCATTCAGGTTGAACAAAAACATTTTCCTAGAAGCCTGGACACAGGTCTTCAAAAGTATATATAACTGCTGTCCTTAGATATTGACTGAACTGATCATTCTACATCTTAACTTCCAAACCCTAACTTCTTGTTCATTGATTTCAGTAGTGACTGACCCTTGGGGCTTTGTATTCGCCTTGTTCTGTTGGGATCCTCTCCTTATGGTACTTGGTATTTATGACGGATCTCCATCCCATTTCTTGCTTCATGAAGTAGATTTTCACCTATTTATTTTTTAAGATCCATCCTCACTCTCTCTTTTCTTTTTCCTCAGAATTCTTTCTGGTGTTTTAGCTTTGTATGTCTATCCTGGTTCTGACAGAAGTAATCAGTGCAAAAAGAACAGAATTATTCAGTACCCTTAAGTATTTGGCACTGTGGTGAACTCAGAAGCAAATAAAGATGCCTCAAAGAACTGGCACCTAAGGGAAGACATAAAAATGTGAAGTATATTATATCCCTGTGGTTGAAAAAATACAACCTAAGGTTAATGGTCATTGCTGGTAATGATCTAAAAATCCACAAGATGAAAGTAGATTCTCAGAAAGTAGTGTCTCATTCCAAATGAAATTAAATTTAGCAAACACTTATTGATTACTTACCACATGAAAATTATTCTTTTATTTAATAACTTTACATCAAAATAATGCACACCAAGCAAATTATCAGCAATCTGTGGTTTTCATCCTCAAAGTGCTGGTAGCTCATGGGAGGGACAGTCATCCACACATCTTACATTCTATACCAGTACTGTCCAATAGAAGTTTAATGCAATCCACATATGAGGTTTCAAATTTTCAAGTAGTCACATTAAAAAAAGTAAAAAGAGAGAGGTAAAAATTTATTCTAATAACATTTCATTTATCTAATATATTTCTAATATTATCATTTCAACATGTAATCAATATAAAATTATTGAGATACTTTCCATTCTTTTTGTCATACTAAGTTTTGGAAATCCAATGTATGTTTTACAGTTATAGCATATCTCAATGCAGATGTTAAAATTTTCATCAAAAATATCTGATTTGTAGTTGGTTTGTTGTTGACTTGTAGTTGGGTCATAAAATTTGCAATTGAAAAACAGATTTATATACTCAAATTGTTTTATCCAAACATATTTAAAAGTTTTCCAATAACTGAATCAAGTATCAAAACATAAAGTCCCTTTAATATCTGCATTCACATTTAAGAAACTGGTTCATCTTTTATAGAAGAATTGCTTTGACTTAGACTGATGGGCAAAATGGCGGAGGAGTAGGAGACCTGGATTTCATCTGGTCTCAGGAATTCAGCTGAATAGGATCAAACCATTCTGAACACCTACGAACTCAACAGGAGAGTTGAGAAGAAGAGAGTAGCAACAACTCTCTGAACAGAGAAGCGACCACTTACTGGAAGGTAGGACGTGCGGAGAAGTGAATCCGAGGCGATATTCGGGAGGATAGATGGCGGGGGAGGAGGCCTCCGGCGGCCGCTTCTGGCAAGTGATAGAGCAGCGGGGCACAAAATCGGAACTTTTAGAAGTCGGTTCCGCTGAGGGACGTCACTCCAGTGGCTAAGCAGGAGGTGGAAACCTCGCGGGACAGTGTGGACTCAGGACCCTCGGGGTCACAGAAAGACCGGGGGTGCCTGAGTGCAGCAGAGCTCCCAGGTATCGGAGCGGGGAAGCCGGCTGCAGAGACGGAGCTGAGGCGCGTGTTCTCAGCTCGGGGTGGCCATAAACTGTGATCCACGGCCCAATTGGGCCACTGCTCCTCCAGCTGGGACCCAACAAGCAGCAGAGCTGGGGAGACTCCCCTTCCTCCCCCAGGAGGAGCAGTGCAGGAGCGCACCGCAGGGATCTGCTGGGTTTGGAGACTCCACACGAGGTCAGGTACCAGAGATAGAAACGCTCGGTCACAGGCCAGGTGAGCACGGAGCATGGCGGGAGACCGGGGAGACGGGAGTGACTGCTTTTCTCTGGGGGCACACTGAGGAGCGGGGCCCCGAGTTCTCAGCTCCTCCCAGCAGAGAGTGTGAGGCCACCATTTTCACCCTGGTCCTCCAAAGCTGTACCGAGAGCTTGGAGGAAACAAAAGCTCCTGAGAGCAAACCCGAGCAGCTTGCTTAGCCCGGACTGACAAGGGCGGGGCAATTCTGCCTCTGGCAAAGACATTTGGGAACCAAGGCAACAGGCCCCTCCCCCAGAAGATCAGCACAAACAGCCAGCAAGCCAAGACCAAGTTTACCGATCAAGGAGAACGGGAGAACTCCAGCGCTAGGGGAATACTGCACATAGAATTCATGGCTTCTTTACCATGATTCATTAGTTTTTCAAAGTTAATTTTTTTTAACTGTTTTTTGTTTTTTGTTTTTGTTTTGAATTTTTCTTTTTCCCTTTTTCAACCAACATCTTATCAATCCCTTTTTTAAAAAAACATTTTTTATTTTTCATTTTTAGAGTCATATTTTATCCCTTCATAGTAGTTACCCTTATTTTTGGCATATATATATAAGTTCTTCTCTCTTTAAAATTTTGAGATACAGTTTCTTCTAACAGATCAAAATATACCCTAAATCACTAGTGTATGGCTTTGTTCTAGTCTCCTGCCTGATCACAGTCTCTCCCCCTTTTTTTTCTTTTCTTTTTTTTTTAAATCTTCTTCTTTCTTCTTTCAAACAACTTCTTATCAATTCCATTTATAAAACCTTTTATAATTTTCATCTTTACGGTCATCTTCCATCCCTTCATTGTATCAACCCTTATTTTGTACATATATAAGTCTTTCTTCCTTTAAAATTTTAGGAGGCACTTTCTTCTAAGAGACCAAAATACACCCAAAATCTAGTGTGTGGCACTGATCTATGCACCAGCCTGATCATATTTGATCATATTCTGTTTTTTTTTTTGTTTTGTTCTGTTTTTATCTTTATCTTTTTCTTTTTTTTCTCTTTCTTTTTTCTTTCTTTCCCTTTCTTTTCCCCTGGTTTCAGGTCTTTTCTGATTTGTATAGAGTATATTTGCTGGGGACGTTGTTAACTTGTTAGCATTTTGTTCACTCATTCATCTATTCTCCTCTGGACAAAATGACAAGACAAATAAAATCATCTCAGCAAAAAGAACAAGAGGTAGTACCGTCTGCCAGGGACCTACTCAATACGGACATTAGTACGATGTCAGACCTAGAGTTCAGAATCATGACTTTAAAGATACTAGCTGGGCTTGAAAAAAGCGTGGAAGTTATTAGAGAAACCCTTTCTGGAGAACTAAAAGAACTGAAATCTAACCAAGTCAAAATCAAAAAGGCTATTAATGAGGTGTAATAAAAAATGGGGGCACTAACTGCTAGGATAAATGAGGCAGAAGAGAGAATCAGTGATATAGAAGACCAAATGATGGAAAATAAAGAGGCTGAGAAAAAGAGAAACAACTACAGGATCACGAGGGCAGAATTTGAGAGATAAGCAATACGATAAGATGAAACAACATTAGAATAATTGGGATCCCAGAAGAAGAAGAAAGAGAGAGAGGGGCAGAAGGTATATTGGAGCAAATTATAGCAGAGAACTTCCCTAATGTGAGGAAGGAAACAGACATCAAAATCCAGGAGGCACAGAGAACCCACCTCAAAATCAATAAAAATAGGTCAACACCCCGACATGTAATAGTAAAACTTACGAGTCTCAGAGACAAAGAGAAAATCCTGAAAGCAGCTTGGGAGAAGAGATATGTAACCTACAATGGTAGAAACATTAGATTGGCAACAGACTTATCCACTGGCAGGCCAGAAAGGACTGGCAAGATATCTTCAGAGCACTAAACGAGAAAAATATGCAGCCAAGAATACTATATCCAGGTAGGCTGTCATTGAAAATAGAAGGAGAGGTAAAAAGCTTCCAGGACAAACAAAAACTAAAGGAATTTGCAAACACAAAACCAGCCCTACAAGAAATATTGAAAGGGGTCCTCTAAGGAAAGAGAGAGCCTAAAAGCAGCATGGACCAGAAAGGAACACAGACGATATACAGTAACAGTCACCTTACAGGCAATACAATGGCACTAAATTCCTAACTTTCAACAGTTACCCGGAATGTAAATGGGCTAAATGCCCCAATCAAAAGACATAGGCTATCAGATTGGATTAAAAAACAAGACCCATCAATATGCTGTCTGCAAGAGACTCATTTTAGACCCAAAGACACCCCCACATTGAAAGTGAGGGGGTGGAAAACAATTTACCATGCTAATGGACACCAAAAGAAAGCTGGGGTGGCAATCCTTCTATCAGACAAATTAGATTTTAAAACAAAGACTGTAATAAGAGATGAGGAAGGACACTCTATCCTACTTAAAGGGTCTATCTAACAAGAAGATCTAACAATTGTAAATATCTATGCCCCTAACATGGGAGCAGCCAATTATATAAGGCAATTAATAACAAAAGCAAAGAAACACATCGACAACAATACAATAGTAGTGGGGGACTTTAACACCCCCCTCACTGAAATGGACAGATCATCTAAGCAAAAGTTCAACAAGGAAATAAAGACTTTAAATGACACACTGGACCAAATGGACTTCACAGACGTATTCAGAACATTCCATCCCAAAGCAACATAATACACATTCTTCTCTAGTGCCCATGGAACATTCTCCAGAATAGATCACATCCTAGGTCACAAATCAGGTCTCAACTGGTACCAAAAGATTGGGATCATTCCCTGCATATTTTCAGATCACAACGCTTTGAAACTAGAACTCAATCACAAGCGGAAAGTCGGAAAGAACTCAAATACATGGAGGCTAAAGATCATCCTACTAAAGAATGAATGGGTCAGCCAGGAAATTAAAGAAGAATTAAAAAAATTCATGGAAACCAATGAAAATGAAAACACAACTGTTCAAAATCTTTAGGATACAGCAAAGGCAGTCCTGAGAGGAAAGTATATAGCAATACAAGCCTTTCTGAAGAAACAAGAAAGGTCTCAAATACACAACCTAATCCTACCCCTAAAGGAGCTAGAGAAAGAACAGCAAATAAAGCCTAAACCCAGCAGGAGAAGAGAAATAATAAAGATCAGAGCAGAAATCAATGAAATAGAAACCAAAAGAACAGTAGAACAGATCAATGAAACTAGGAGCTGGTTCTTTGAAAGAATTAAAAAGATTGATAAACCCCTGGCCAGACTTATCAAAAAGAAAAGAGAAATGACCCAAATCAACAAAATCATGAATGAAAGAGGAGAGATCACAACCAACACCAAAGAAATACAAACAATTATAAGAACATATTAGGAGCAACTCTATGCCAGCAAATTAGATAACCTGGAAGAAATGGGTGCATTCCTAGAGATGTATCAACTACCAAAACTGAACCAGGAAGAAGTAGAAAACCCGAATAGACCTATAACCACTAAGGAAATTGAAGCAGTCATCAAAACTCTCCCAAAAAACCGGAGCCCAGGGCCAGATGGCTTCCCAGGGTATTCTACCAAACATTTCAAGAAGAATTAATACCTATTCTTCGGAAACTGTTCCAAAAAATCGAAATGGAAGGAAAACTTCCAAACTCGTTTTATGAGGCCACCATTACCTTGATCCCAAAACCAGACAAAGACCCCATCAAAAAGGAGAATTACAGACCAATATCCTTGATGAACATGGATGCAAAAATTCTCACCAAAATACTGGCCAACAGGATCCAACAGTACATTAAAAGGATTATTCACCATGACCAAGTGGGATTTATCCCTGGGCTGCAAGGTTGGTTCAACATCCGCAAATCAATCAACGTGATACAATACATTAACAAAAGAAAGAACAAGAATATGATCCTCTCAATAGATGCAGAGAAAGCATTTGACAAAGCACAGCATCCTTTCTTGATCAAAACTCTTCAGAGTATAGGGATAGAGGGTACATACCTCAATATCATAAAAGCCATCTATGGAAAACCTACAGCGAATATCATTCTCAATGGGGAAAAGCTGAGAGCTTTTCTCCTAAGGTCAGGAATGTGGCAGGGATGTCCACTATCACCACTGCTATTCAACATAGTATTAGAAGTCCTAGCCACAGCAATCAGACAACAAAAAGACATCAAAGGCATCCAAATCGGCAAAGAGGAAGTCAAACTCTCACTTTTTGCAGATGATATGATACTGTATGTGGAAAACCCAAAAGACGGCACCCCAAAACTGCTAGAACTCATACAGGATTTCAATAAAGTAGCAGGATATAAAATCAATGCACAGAAATCAGTGGCATTCCTATACACCAACAAGACAGAAGAGACAAATCAAGGAGTTGATCCCATTTACAATTGCACCCAAAACCAGTGGAGCACTGGGTGTTATGCACAAACAATGAATCATGGAATGCTACATCAAAAACCAATGATGTAATGTATGGTGATTAACATAACAATAAAAAATTTTAAAAAAATTATGAGACAACCAGAAAAAAAAAAGTACTATGTTCTTTGAAGATTTGGTGAATTTAGTTCAAAAGCACATAAGCCTAAGGTTTCTTGTTTGTTTGTTTTTGTTTTTGTTTGTTTGTTTAGGTTTAGGGAAAACAAGACTTTAAACAATAGATTATTTTTAAAGTTTATTATTTATTTTTAAAATTTTATTTAAATTTTTATCTTTTTGATGCCACTTTGATGATCTATAATCTTGTGGAAAGTTTTCCATTTCATTTAAGTCTTTATATTTGTGGGCATCAGGTTATTTAATTTATTGAAATATTTATTCTAGTTTTCAAGCTTTCTACTGTAAATATAATTTTGTCTTTTTAGTTTATAATATTTTTGTGCTCCCCCTCCTTTTCCCTTTATCAGTCTTATTAGTGCTTTCTCTTTTTGATTAGTGCATTCAAAGGACCAGCTTCTGATTGTGACCCTTTACTCCCCTGTTTTCTTGAGTATTTATTTCTCCCAATCTTGACTACAACCTGGTTGAGAGTCTGTATCTGCTTCTACCTGCTATTCCAGGTATGAAGCTTTCATAAGCCATATCACAGGCTGAGGTCACATTTTCTTCCAGCCCAGCTCCATTATTTATTTCACTTACACATAATTTGAGAATTATACTACCAGACACATCAACAAATTCTCTAACCCAGAACCCCATAAGCGTACATCTTTAGCCTTGATTACTACATTCTGTTTCTATTCAATTATGGTCCATGAGGATTTTAATCTGGCTTCTGAGCACAGCTGTATTTAAAATTTTTCCTCTTGTTATATTTTATCTATCACTGCATTGCCATGTATTTCAGGAGTGGTAGTTAAATTGTGAACTCACAGCACCATCTTAACTGAAAGTCAGACAATTACTGTTCTGATTCTTAATATAATTAGAAACTAACTGTTTAGAAAAGCAGAAATAATCTTGTAGTTCCCAGAGTAAATTTTAAATAACTCTGAATAAAAATGATCTTTTTTTCCCCTTTAGAATGTTTAAAAGATAAAATGAAGCTATATCAATCTGTTAAGAAAGTATCTAAGACCAAAGGACCTGAACCTCAACAAAAAGCCAAGAACAAATAGCTACCTCAGTGGCTCAAGGATGGTATAGAGGTAGGAGGTGCCCAGGATACAGAGAAGTCATCTTCAGGTGAATGCAGCCTGAGCCTGGGGAAGATGTATCAGAAATCCAGCCTCCATCTGGAATTTCAAGAGTCTTTGCCACCCTCCAGGGCTGGCTGTCTCTCTGTGGGTCCCTCAGGTAGTACCGCAAGAGCTTCCGATGGAACTCAGTGTGAAATGAGGAAACTGATGAAATTTACTACCACTTCCAGAGTGAAACCACTGCAGGAGTCCCTGTCACTTCTAGTTCCAACTCTGGCTTATAGCATGGGAACTCAGAACCACAATCCTCTGGGCACTCAGAAGAATTTCAGGAGATCCTGTAGAGGATGATGAAAATATTTTCCTTGTTGACTCATTTGATGAAGACCTAGAGCCAATCTCTAGAAAAGATTGCTTTTACCAACATAAGAACCACGGAGCATCTTTTCAGGACTTCAGAAGCACGTGCAGAATCATGTAGGGGAATGTTCCTACTGCCCCATCTGTATCAAGGAATTCTTGCGGGCTGCCAACCTATACATGCACAAATTGATTCATTTCAAGGGCCAGCCCATAAGTGCCCTGAATGTGATAATATTTCAACCTCACAGCAGATGTGTAGGGGCACTGGTGAAATGGTCACAACATAGAGTGTTCTAATATGGCTGAGGGAAATGGTGCCGTGAGAAATTCCTGCTACACTGTGCATCAGAACCATCACAGTTCAGATGACTGAAACACAGGGAAAGAGGCCTCCAAACTATTTTGTCCTATTTGTTGCTGGGGTTTGGAAACCAAACATTCCATCTAAACATAAGGTGATCCATTGGCAGGTCAACCCATATAAGTGCCAAGAATGGTCTTTGTCCAGCTGGTCGGGTTAAAAAGACACCAACAAACACACTCTGGAGAGCACTCCCTCTACTGTGATGAGTGTGGAGGGACCTTCACCAGGTGGGCATCACTACAGCCCCATCAGCGGATTCGTACTGGAGAGAAACCATATTCCTGTGCTAACTGTGATCATTCTTTTACTGAGTCAGTGCTCTGAGGAGGCAGAAACATCTTCATAAAGTGGGGGAATCATGGTGGCTGGAACTGTTAAGTTTATCATTACCATTTTATTTTATTATTTTATTTTATTTTATTTATTATGTTATGTTATGTTAATCACCATACATTACATCATTAGTTTTTGATGTAGTGTTCCATGATTCATTGTTTGCATATAACACCCAGTGCTTGAGTCACTATGTGCCCTCTTTAATACCCATCACCAGGCTAACCCATCCCCCATCCCCCTCCCCTCTAGAACCCTCAGTCTGTTTCTCAGAGTCCATAGTCTCTCATGGTTCGTCTCCCCCTCCGATTTCCCCCCTTCATTTTTCCCTTCCTACTATCTTCTTCTTTTTTTAAAAACATATAATGTATTATTTGTTTCAGAGGTACAGGTCTGTGATTCAACAGTCTTACACAATTCACAGCGCTCACCATAGCACATACCCTCTCCAATGTCTATCACCAGCCACCCCATCCCTCCCACCCCATACCCCTCCAGCAACCTTCAGTTTGTTTCCTGAGATTAAGAATTCCTCATATCAGTGAGATCATATGATACATGTCTTTCTCTGATAGACTTATTTTGCTTAGTGTAATACCCTCTAGTTCCATCCACGTCGTTGCAAATGGCAAGATTTCATTCCTTTTGATGGCTGCATAATATTCCATTGTATATATACACCACATCTTCTTTATCCATTCATCTGTCGATGGACATCTTGGCTCTTTCCATAGTTTGGCTATTGTGGACACTGCTGCAATAAACATCGGGGTGCATGTACACTTTCGGATACCTACATTTGTATCTTTGGGGTAAACACCCAGTAGTGCAATTGCTGGGTTGTATGGTAGCTCTATTGTCAACTTTTTGAGGAACTTCCATACTGTTTTCCAGAGTGGCTGCATCAGCTTGCATTCCCACCAATAGTGTAGAAGGGTTCCCTTTTCTCCACATCCCTGCCAACATCTGTCGTTTCCTGACTTGTTAATTTTAGCCCTTCTGACTGGTGTGAGGTGGTATCTCACTGAGGTTTTGCTATGGATTTCCCTGATGCCGAGTGATGTTGAGCACTTTTTCATGTGTCTGTTGGCCATTTGGATGTCTTCTTTGCAAAAATGTCTGTTCATGTCTTCTGCCCATTTCTTGATTGGATTATTTGTTCTTTGGGTGTTGAGTTTGGTAAGTTCTTTATAGATTTTGGATACTAGCCCTTTATCGGATATGTCATTTGCAAATATCTTCTCCCATTCTGTCAGCTGTCTTTTGGTTTTGTGGTCTGTTTCTTTTGCTGTGCAGAAGGTTTTTATCTTGATGAAGTCCCAATAGTTCATTTTTGCCCTTGCTTCCCTTGCCTTTGGCGATGTTTCTAGGAAAAAGTTGCTGCGGCTGAGGTCAAAGAGGTTGCTGCGGCTGAGGTCAAAGAGGTTGCTGCCTGTGTTCTCCTTTAGGATTTTGATGGACTCCTGTCTCACGTTTAGGTCTTTCAACCATTTGGAGTCTATTTTTGTGTGTGGTGTAAGGAACTGGTCCAGTTTCATTCTTCTGCATGTGGCTGTCCAATTTTCCCAACACCATTTGTTGAAGAGACTCTCCTTTTTCCATTGGACATTCTTTCCTGCTTTGTCAAAGATGAATTGACCATAGAGTTGAGGGTCCATTTCTGGGCTCTCGATTCTGTTCCATTGATCTATGTGTCTGTGTTTGTGCCAGTACCATACTGTCTTGATGATGACAGCTTTGTAATAGAGCTGGAAGTCCGGAATTGTGATGCCGCCAGCTTTGCTTTTCTTTTTCAACATTCCTCTGGCTATTTGGGGTCTTTTCTGGTTCCATACAAATTTTAGGTTTATTCCATTTCTTTGAAAAAAGTGGATGGTATTTTGATAAGGATGTCATTAAATGTGTAGATTGCTCTAGGTAGCATTGACATCTTCACAACATTTCTTCTTCCAATCCATGAGCATGGAACTTTTTTCCATTTCTTTGTGTCTTCCTCAATTTCTTTCATGAGTATTTTATAGTTTTCTGAGTAAAGATTCTTTGCCTCTTTGGTTAGATTTATTCCTAGCTATTTTATGGTTTTGGGTGCAATTGTAAGTGGGACCGACTCCTTAATTTCTCTTTCTTCTGTCTTGTTGGTGTAGAGGGATGCCACTGATTTCTGTGCATTGATTTTATATCCTGCCACTTTACTGAATTCCTGTATGAGTTCTAGCAGTTTTGGGGTGCAGTCTTTTGGGTTTTCTACATAAAGTATCATATCATCTGCAAAAAGTGAGAGTTTGACTTCTCCTTTGCCGATTCAGACGCCTCTTATTTCTTTTTGTTGTCTGATTGCTGTGGCTAGGACTTCTAGTACTATGTTGAATAGCAGTGGTGATAGTGGACATCCCTGCCATGTTCCTGACCTTAGGGGAAAAGCTCTCAGTTTTTCCGCATTGAGAAAGACATTCACTGTGGGTTTTTCATAGATGGCTTTTATGATATTGAGGTTTGTACCCTCTATCCCTATACTCTGAAGAGTTTTGATCAAGAAAGGATGCTGAGCTTTGTCAAATGCTTTCTCTGCATCTATTGAGAGGATCATATGATTCTTGTTCTTTCTTTTATTAATGTATTGTATCACATTGATTGATTTGTGGATGTTGAACCAACCTTGCAGCCCGGAATAAATCCTGCTTGGTCTTGGTGAATAATCCTTTTAATGTAGTGTTGAATCCTATTGGCCAGTATTTTGGTGAGAATTTTTGCATCCATGTTCATCAAGGATATTGGTCTGTAATTCTCCTTTTTGATGGGGTCTTTGTCTGGTTTTGGGATCAAGGTAATGGTGGCCTCATAAAACGAGTTTGGAAGTTTTCCTTCCATTTCGATTTTTTGGAACAGTTTCGGAAGAATAGGTATTAATTCTTCTTGAAATGTTTGGTAGAATACCCTGGGAAGCCATCTGGCCCTGGGCTCCGGTTTTTTGGGAGAGTTTTGATGACTGCTTCAATTTCCTTAGTGGTTATAAGTCTGTTCGGGTTTTCTATTTCTTCCTGGTTCGGTTTTGGTAGCTGATACATCTTTAGGAATGCACCCATTTCTTCCAGGTTATCTAATTTGCTGGCATAGAGTTGTTCCTAATATGTTCTTATAATTGTTTGTATTTCTTTGGTGTTGGTTGTGATCTCTCCTCTTTCATTCATGATTTTGTTGATTTGGGTCATTTCTCTTTTCTTTTTGATAAGTCTGGCCAGGGGTTTATCAATCTTTTTAATTCTTTCAAAGAACCAGCTCCTAGTTTCATTGATCTGTTCTACTGTTCTTTTGGTTTCTATTTCATTGATTTCTGCTCTGATCTTTATTATTTCTCTTCTCCTGCTGGGTTTAGGCTTTATTTGCTGTTCTTTCTCCAGCTCCTATAGGGGTAGGGTTAGGTTGTGTATTTGAGACCTTTCTTGTTTCTTGAGAAAGGCTTGTATTGCTATATACTTTCCTCTTAGGACTGCCTTTGCTGCTATCCCAAAGATTTTGAACAGTTGTGTTTTCATTTTCATTGGTTTCCATGAATTTTTTAATTCTTCTTTAATTTCCTGGTTGACCCATTCATTCTTTAGTAGGATGCTCTTTAGCCTCCATATATTTGAGTTCCTTCCGATTTTTCTCTTGTGATTGAGTTCTAGTTTCAAAGCGTTGTGATCTGAAAATATGAAGGGAATGATCCCAATCTTTTGGTACCAGTGGAGACCTGATTTGTGACCTAGGATGTGATCTATTCTGGAGAATGTTCCATAGGCACTAGAGAAGAATGTGTATTCTGTTGTTTTGGGATGGAATGTTCTGAATACGTCTGTGAAGTCCATTTGGTCCAGTGTGTCATTTAAAGTCTTTATTTCTTGTTGATCTTTTGCTTAGATGATCTTTCCAGTTCAGTGATGGGGGTGTTAAAGTCCCCCACTATTATTGTATTGTTGTCGATGTGTTTCTTTGTTTTTGTTATTAATTGCCTTATATAATTGGCTGCTCCCATGTTAGGGGCATAGATATTTACAATTGTTAGATCTTCTTGTTGGATAGACCCTTTAAGTAAGATATAGTGTCCTTCCTCATCCCTTATTATAGTCTTTGGTTTAAAATCTAGTTTGTCTGATAGAAGGATTGCCACCCCAGCTTTCTTTTGGTGTCCATTAGCATGGTAAATGGTTTTCCACCCCCTCACTTTCAATCTGGAGGGGTCTTTGGGTCTAAAATGAGTCTCTTGCAGACAGCATATCGATGGGTCTTGTTTTTTTTATCCAATCTGATAGCCTGTGTCTTTTGATTGGGGCATTTAGCCCATTTACATTCAGGGTAACTATTGAAAGATATGACTTTAGTGCCATTGTATTGCCTGTAAGGTGACTGTTACTGTATATTGTTTGTGTTCCTTTCTGGTCTATGTTACTTTTAGGCTCTCTCTTTCCTTAGAGGACCCCTTTCAATATTTCTTGTAGGGCTGGCTTTGTATTTGCAAATTCCTTTAGTTTTTGTTTGTCCTGGGAGCTTTCTCTCTCTCCTTCTATTTTCAATGACAGCCTAGCTGGATATAGTATTCTTGGCTGCATATTTTTCTCATTTAGTTCTCTGAAGATATCAGTCCTTTCTGGCCTGACAGGTCTCTGTGGCTATGTCTGTTGACAATCTAATGTGTCTACCATTGTAGGTTATAGATGTCTTCTCCCGAGCTGCTTTCAGGATTTTCTCTTTGTCTCCGAGACTCGTAAGTTTTACTATTAGATGTTGGGTTGTTGACCTATTTTAATTGATTTTGAGGGGGGTTCTCTGTGCCTCCTTGATTTTGATGCCTGTTTCCTTCCCCCAGTTAGGGAAGTTCTCTGCTATAATTTGCTCCAATATACCTTCTGCCCCCCCCCCTCTTCTTCTGGAATCCCAATTATTCTAATATTGTTTTATCTTATGGTAACACTTATCTCTCAAATTCTGCCCTCGTGATCCAGTAGTTGTTTATCTCTCTTTTTCTCGGTTTCTTTATTTTCCATCATGTGGGCTTCTATATCACTAATTCTCTCTTCTGCCTCATTTATCCTAGCAGTTAAAGCCTCCATTTTTTATTGTACCTCATTAATAATCTTTTTGATTTCGTCTTGGTTAGATTTTAGTTCTTTTATTTCTCTGGAAAGCATTTCTCTAATATCTTCCATGTTTTTTTCAAGCCCAGCTGGTATCTTTAAAATGGTCATTCTGAACTCTAGTTCACACATCTTACTAATGTCCGTATTGATTAGGTCCCTTGCAGTTGGTACTGCCTCTTGTTCTTTTTTTTGAGGTGATTTTTTTCTGTCTTGTCATTTTGTCCAGAGGAGAATAGATGAATGGGAGAACAAAATGCTAACAGGGTAACAACGACCCCAGAAAAATATACACTAAACAAATCAGAAGAGACCTGAAACTGGAGGAAAGGAAGGGAAAGAAGGGAAAAAGGAAAAGGAAATGATCAAATATGATCAGGGTGGTGAATAGATCAGTGCCACACACTAGATTTGGGGTGTATTTTGGTCTGTTAGAAGAAACTGCCTCCCAAAATTTTAAAGAAACAAAAGCTTACATATGTACAAAAATAAGGGTAAATACGATGAAGGGATGGAATATGACTGTAAAGATGAAAATTATAAAAGATTTTATAAAAGGAATTGATAAGAATTTGGTTGAAAAAAGAAAGTAGAGAAATTAAAAAAAAAAAGATGGAGAGTGTGATCAGGCAGGAGACTAGAACAAAGCCATACACTAGAGATTTAGGGTATATTTTGGTCTGTCAGAAGAAACTGTATTCCAAAATTTTAAAGAGTGAACAAGTTATATATATATATATATATATATATATATATATACCAAAAATAAGGTTAACTACTATGAAGGGATAGAATATGACTCTAAAAATGAAAAATAAAAAAGATTAAAAAAAAGGGATTGAGAAGATGTTGGTTGTGAAAGGGAAAAATAAAAATAAAAAATAAATAAATAAAAGAAAATTAAAAAATTAACTTTGAAAGACTAAAGAATCAGGGGGAAAAAAGCCATGAATTCTATGTGCTGTATTCCCCTAGCGCTGGTGTTCTGCCATGTTCATTGATCAGTAAACTTGGTCTTGGCTGGCTGTTCTTGCTGATCTTCTGGGGGATGGGCCTGTTGCTGTGGTTCCCAAATGTCTTTGCTGGAGGCGGAATTGCCCCGCCCTTGCTGGGGGCGGGGCTAAATAATCTGTTTGGGTTTTCTCTCAGGAGCTTTTGTTCCCTACAAGCTTTCCGTACAGCTTTGGAGGACGAGAGTGAAAATGGTGGCCTCCCAATCTCTGCCCCAGAGGAGCCGAGAACTTGGGCCCCATTCCTCAGTGCGCCCCCAGAGAAAAGCAGTCAGTCACTCCCGTCTCCCTGGTCTCCGGCTGCACTCCGTGCTCACTTGGCCTGTGACCGAGCATTTCTCTCTCTGGTGCACGACTCGGTGTGGAGTCTCCAAACCCAGCAGATCCCTGCAGTGCGCTCCCGCACCACTCCTCCCGGGGGAAGAAGGGGAGTCTCCCCGGATCTGCCACTTGTTGGGTCCCTGCTGGAGGACCAGTGGCCCAACTGTCACTGATCACAGTTTATAGCAACCCTGAACTGAGAGCCCACTCCTCGGCTCCGTCTCTGCAGCCGGCTTCCCTGCTCCAATACCTGGGAGCTCTGCCGCCCTCAGGCACCCCTAGTCTTTCTGTGACCTGAGGGTCCTGAGACCACACTGTCCCGCGAGGGTTCCACCCCCTGCTTAGCCACTGGAGTGACGTCCCTCAGCAGAGCTGACTTCTAAAAGTTCAGATTTTGTGCTCTGCGGCTCTATCCCTTGCCAGAAGCGGCCGATGGAGGCCCCCTCCCCCGCCGTCTATCCTCCCGAATATCGCCTCAGATTCACTACTCCGTACGTCCTACCTTCCAGAAAGTGGTCGCTTTTCTGTTCAGAGAGTTGTTGCTATTCTTTTCTTCAATCTCCTGTTGAGTTCGTAGGTGTTCAGAATGGTTCGATCCCTATCTAGCTGAATTCCTGGGACCAGAGGAAATTTAGGTCTCCTACTCCTCCGCCATCTTGCTCCTCCCCTCACGTTTTGTTTTTATCTCCATTAAGATCTACTAGCTAAATCAAGCTTTCTAATGTGGTCACTAACTCAGGCCAGGTTTTCCCCCAGACTCTGCCCTGCCACGGATTGCTTAAAATAAATCTAAGAATGTGGTTTCTTTTCCCCTTAGAAATGCTGTGTTCGTCTAAGGCCATACCACCCTGAATGCACCCAATCTCCTCTGATCTCGGAAGCTAAGCAGAGTTGGGCCTGGTTAATACTCGGATGGGAGACGTGCTGTGGTCATTTCTAGCAGGAGTAAAGTAGGTATTTTTAGGTGCAGGTAACGCTGTTATTAATGACTGAGAATTGAGTTTTTATAATTAGTCTCCTTATCAAGAAGCCTGGCCCTTTTCATAATTTGGTGTTCTGCTTGGTCCTTTCAGAACTAGTCTTTATTGGAGTGTTCCACTATAATAATCCCTGTGCTGGTTTGCATGCAGTTTGGGATGCAAATGTAGCCTCTTCCCTAGAGTACCTTGGTAATTTTGTTTATTTTTATCATTAATTGTGCATTTTTTCAAAATAAAATATTTTTTTAAAGCTGTGACAGTACTTATTTGGATGAATTTGTAACTTTTTCAACCTATAAGAACAAATTTTACATATTCCAGGAGTAATTGTTACCTTTATAAAAGAGAATATGGATAACTTCCCATATTAGTAGTGAATTCATTTCCACATTTTAAGAAATCCACTCACTCCTTTGGAGTATGAGTTGTTTTAGTCATCTTCTGTTTGCTTTTTTCCTTTTAAAAATTCATCCAAAAGAATGTCTTTGGTGGGGCTTACTTTGTAAGACTGCCATAGTCCTTTCCTATTGTAACTGACTTAAGTTCCTGGGTTAGGGTGCTGGACACATATTTGGAAGTGAAATCAATCTAACAGAGATTCTTAAATTTAAGCCAGTTGATGGGCTTTACAAAGTCTATGGCTCCCTGAAACCACAAAGGAAAACATCAGTAATGTGGATTATTTTGATAGGATCTATAGCTTTTATTGGATTCTCCAAAGAGCCTGTTCAGAACTACTTTACAAAATTTAGGGAGTGACTCTGAGTCTCATTCACTCTAATTTCATCATTGTCTTTAGTTCTTTATGGTTTCTCTCAGAACTGATGTATCATTACAAAAGCACCATCTTTGATATACCTCTAATGAATGCCTTTTTTTTTTTTTTACATTTGTGATTAGGCATTAACCTCTTTTGCATGGTGCAAGTGTGTTTTAAGATTTTTTGAAATTTGATGGACAGAGAAGAATTTGGAGAAGTGCATCCTGAAATTGCAAACGTGTTTTTGCTTTCCATATTTACCCAGTTAATAAGTGGTGATGGTAGAAAACAATCTGAAATAAGTAATATGGTGATGGAATAACTTGAAAGCTTAAGTAGATAGTGTCATTGAGATGGAAATAGGCATAATGAATGGCTCTTAGGAGACAGAAATGGCTATAGATTGAGAATGGAAAATGCAATCTTAAAGCCATTTTATTAGTATAAAAAGAAAATGTGAACATTTCCATCTCAATATCTATTCTAAGTGTTATTTAAATCTACCATAATTTCTGAAATTAATAGATCCCACTAAAGTTATGATCTTTAGTAGATTTAAAGGATAGAAATCAAACCGCAATAAAGTAGAAAAGAGGATCTGGTAGAATAGAAAGAGCTCTGGCTGCCACTAGGAGCTGTAGAGTTCACAGCTTCTTCACTTGTAAGATAGTGATTGCTAAGGTCCACAGCAGTTCCAAACTTTCTTTGCTTAAGTGACAGGACAAATTAAATTTCTACTGTCCTTTCGTCTACCTGAAGTGAAATAAGGAATTATCACTCAATGTTCATGGTTGCAAGAAGGACCTGATACTATTTGTTTTGCAGTAGTATAGTCCGCTGAATAGCAAGCCACCTAAAGATAGCACTTAAAGATGCTAGTCCTTGGAACCTGTAAATGTGATAAAGGATTTTTGAGATGGGGAGATTTCCTGGATGAGGTGGGTAAACTCTAAATGCCGTCATAGCATCCTTGTAGGAGAAAGGCAGAGAGAGATTTGACACAGACAGAAAAGAAGACAATATGACGATGGAGACAGAGATTGGAATGATGTAGTCACAAGACAAGGAATGCTGGCAGCTACCAGAAGCCAGAAGGGAGAAGGAATGGATTCTCTCCTAGAGCCTCCGGAGGGAGCTTGGCCCTGCCGACACCTTGATTTTAGCCCAATGATAACTGATTTCAGCCTTCCAGCTTCCAGAATACCGAGGAGATAAATTTCTGTTGTTGGAAGCTACTTAGGTCGTGGTACTTTGTTACGTAGCCAGAGGATACTAACACAAGGGATTCACACACACTCATATGCAGACATCCAGGCATTATGATGGTGGACCTAATTACATGAGGGAAGATAAGATGCGCATTAACTGCATCTCTGTATTTTCTGTTTAGAGTTATACAAGTCCCAGGTTGAGAGAGAATTATTAAATATATGTTTCCAGATGTGTGTCTTGTGATTTCAGAAGTACCAGGGAAGTGCCTCTCCCAAATATCTCCCTCCACTGATACCTAAAATCCCTTTTTTAGGACACACACCTTTTGCGGTCTCAAAATGGAAAAACTAAGTATCAACGTATTTGTTCCCCATCACTTCCCTTTCAGGAACATGAATTGAGGAGTACCAGACAGGGACTTCAGTTGCCTCACCTTTGTGTCTACATTACCCTCTTATTCAACTCCTCTCCCTCATTAACCCCCTTTGTCCTTGAGGATGGGAATTCCAAGGTGAGGATGAGAAGGAGAAATGCGAAAGGCTAGCTGTGGTACTTACAGGAGGCTGAGTGCAGGGCAGTAGGCACAAATCAGGTTTAGGAGAAGAGACAGTGTTTAGAGCAGAAGGAACACTGACTGGGCAGTGAGCCACGGGAGAAGCCTGGGTGTGGGCCTTAGGTCCACACTCCTGTCCCCACTTCAAGGCAGAGGCAGTACAGCTGTGCAGATCAGAGCTGGTGTTCTGGTTGGTTCCATGCTTCCTAGCTATGTGATCTTGGATTGGTTGTATATGCTTTCCTTTCCAAACAAAGGAAACAAGTTTGTTTGTTTTCAGATAAGAAAACAACTTTGTTTTCTTATCTGAAAAGTGGGGCTAACACTACTTTCATAGGGCTGTGGTCTAGATTCTAGAGAATTAGAGATTTTTCCACTTTCTAGGGAAGACCATGCATTACTTTACTTATCTCCGTGAATTAGGAATTGCTGTATTCCAAAAAAAAAAAAAAGAAAAAGGAAAAAAAAAAAGATAATCAAAAGGGTTTCATTCTCATCCTTCCTTATCAAATGTGGTGCTGGTGTCCAGATATTACCCACAGTGCTTCTGACCCCTTCCCAGAGGGTCCCTTTTGTTGGGTCTTAGAGTTAGGGTGCCTCATTTGGCAATAGGGCAGGTGACACAGGGGTTTCCTGAATACCAGCTGAACCTCTGCCAGCCTTCACAATAACCATTGATTGGGGCAGAGGGGAATGTGGTGATAGGAAGAGATGTGTTCCAACCCCTCTGTCAATTTTCTTAGGGCAGAAATCAGGGCTCATGATGACATCTGATGACTGCATTCTTACTCGTTAAGAGAAAGTTATTCTCTATATTATGGCTTATTAGCTATTGCTGCATTAACAAATTACCAAGCAAAACTTCGCAGCTTAAAATAACAAGCATTTATTATTTCACAGTTTCCAAGGATCAGGAATTTGGGAGCCACTTAGATAAATAGTTCTGGCCTTGGGTCTCTCACGAGGTTTCAATCAAGTAGTCAGCCAGGTCTGTAGTCATCTGAACTCTTGGCTGGGCCTAAAAGGTCCCCTATAAGCTCACCCATGTGGCTGTTAGCAGATTTCCTCACCACAAGGGCCTCTTTATAAGGCTGCTCAATGACATGGTAGCTGGCTTCCCTCACAGCAAGTAATGGAGGGCAGAGGAGAGAGAGAGAGAGAAAGCAGGCTGTGGAAGCCACAATGCTTGTTATGATCTAGCCTCAGAAGTTGTGCATTGACACTTCTTCTTTATTCCATTTATTAGAACCCAGTCACTGAATCCAGCCCACACAAAAAAGGAGGGAGATTAGGCTCACTTCTTAAAGGGAGGCATATCAAAGAATTTGTGGGTGTATTTTTTATTTTTATTTAATTTTTAAATTCTTTGTTTTTTTTTAATTTCAGCTTTATTGAGGTATGACTGACACATAAAACTGTAAGATATTTAAAGTATACATTGTGATGATTTGATACACATATACATTGTGAAAGGGTTCTCCCCATCTAGTTAACACATCCGTCACTTCACATATTGATCTTTCTTTTCTTTGGTGAAAACACTTAAGTTCTACTCTCTTAACATATTTCAGTTATACAAAAAATGTTACCAACTACAGTCACTGTGTTTTACATCAGATCCTCAGGTGTCATTCATCTTATAGCTGAATGTTCGTACCCTTTGACTGACATCTCCCCAAATCCCCCACCCCCAGCCTCTGGCAACCACTCTTCTATCTGGTTCTATAAGTTTGATTTTTTTTTTTTTTTAGATTCCACATATAAGTGATATCATACAGCATTTGTCTTTCTCAGTTTGACTTATCTCATTTAGCATACATAATACCCTCAACATGTCTATCTGTGTGGTCACAAATGGGAGATTTCCTTCTTCTCACAGCTAATATTCCATTGTGTGTGTGTATGTGTATACCAGAACTTCTTTATCCATTCATCCCTTGATGGACACTTATGTGGGAATATTTTTTGAACCACCACAACTGCAGAAAATAAAAATGTAAGCAAGCACGATTTCTAAACAAAAGGTGGGGGATTTGCAGCAATTTTTCCATGTGGCAGAGATGCAACCTATTTCTTAGAAGAAGCACATAGACCTTAGTGACCCTCACTTAACAATACTGATAGACAATAGCCAAGACCTATTCGTCTTATCTGCCTTCTGAGAAAACAGTTGCATATCCCACGTGGGAATCTTTTTCAAGCGTCTCCCATAACAGATTGTTGTAGGGATTAGTTGGGATGATGGATGTAGTGCCAGAACCCTAAAAAGTGTTCACTGAATGGTAGCTGTTATTATCTTCTCACCAAACCTTATTGACTCCACCTCTGAAATCTTGGACATCTCTTCATCTTACTTACTAACCCACTTGTCCTTGGCTTCATCTGAACTACCACAGAAGATCCTTCCTTCCCTCCTTGTCCTTGGCCTCCTCTACCTCCTCTTTGCTTTACAGAAGAGGTCAATATTACTTTAAATCCTAATTATAGCTTAGGTTTTATAGAAGCTCCATTTATTCGCTGAACTTGACACCACTCAGTGAAACTCTGAGCCAATTTGACTGATGGCGTGGGAAGTGGTTAAGGAGAAAACATGGAAAAATATTATCTAGCCAGTGTGGAAAATTTTTAATTGTTCTGGCATGGTTTTATGCAGAATGGAGAGAGGGTAACTGATGTTAAAAATGAGCTTCCCTGTCAACCTTAAAAAGACACCATTTTCTGGCTCGATGAAACATTGTCATTCCATCTGTGGTAATATTTTCATGGGTCATTGAGTTTGTAGTTCACCGTCTAGTTCTGAGTCTAGCAGTGACATCTGCTTGAGTATTCTATCAATTAAATTGATGATTTCCTTCCCTGCAAGAATTTTTAAGGCTTAGTCGGAACTCCTGGATGATTTGTTGGGTTCATATCAGAGGTAATATAGCTGTTGAATGTGCATGCATTTGGATGATAAAATTTTGTGTAAATGTTGAGTGTCAAGATTCTTTGTGGGTGTATTTTTCTGTGTATGGCATACACGGAATGTTTCGTTAGTGAGATAAAACATCGGTTGGCCTTCAAGGAACTCAAATCCCTTTCTGCTGGCCGGCTTCTTGACTGCTTCTCTTAAGAGATTAGTGATTACTAGCTGCCAACCCAGGCTCTCCCAAATCCATAGGTCTTCCTTCCTGGGTCATGCCATGATTTCTGCTGGGCTGTATTTCAACCTTTATCTTCTGTTGAATTTATGGTGACCTACTTTTAAAATGCATATCACCAATAATTGCAGAGTATTCTTCTATGTCAAACAGGCAGTTGGCCCTGTGGTTAACAGCAGAGTCTCTGGAACCATTAAATGGCTATACCTAATGCTTAAGTGTCAAAACATCATAATGCTACCCCCTAGCCATGAGGTCTTGGGCAATACAACTTTTTTGTCTCTTGATCTCCTCATCTTAAAATTAAAGATGATAATCACCATAGGTTTACTTTAACATTTAAATAGTTAATATATATGAAACACTTAAAACAGTCCCCGGCACACTGAATACTATGTAAGGTGCTATTATCACGAACAGGGAAATAAGATTGTCTGCTATGATGTGAAAGTTTATAGAAAACTAGAAAACTAGAAAAGTCGTTCACTATTCTTTGGGGTAACAGTCCGAGCCGGAATAACCTTATTCGGACGCTGCTTCTTCTGCAAACAGAGGATTCAAATGCCCTCACTTTGGACGGGCAGACTTTACTGGGCAGAATTTGTGCCACACCAGTTTGTAGTTGGTTGGCTTCTCTTTTGTATCTGCTTCTCCACTCCATGTATTGTGGCCTTTTGCTTGAGCACCACCGTCCAGCCCAGTGACCTGTGGCTACAGTAAGGGGACTTCATTCCCCTGCAATACCTATTCAATATGATGCTTGCAGCTGGTGTGAGAAAAGACTGGTTTGGAGAATTTTCCTTAAAATGTGACTTGATTATGTGAGACCACTGAAGGATTATTGAACTTCTCTTCAGTCTATTCAGTATATTATAATTCCCTATATTCCAGAAACACAGTATGTAGCTACAAAGATACCAGCACAAGCTAACCTAGTTTTTTTCTGCCTATTAACAAAAAGGACACACTTTCTCCCCAAAGGTGTGCCCATCTGGAAGCTATACCTAGATACTGCATCTAATCTGCAGAAATGAGATTATGGGACCACATCAAAACCTGCTTCCTAGTCTGAGTCCACCATATCCAAGTCAGGAGGTATTCTAGCAGTTTGAACCTATTTTTAGTCTCGTTCTATTGTGATCTCATCCTGATTGCCTGCTTACTTTCATGTTATCTGCTTACTAGATGATAAAAGTTAATTATCACCAATAATTAATTATACCAGTGGTCCCAACTTGGCTGTGCATCAGAAAATATGGGAAGCTTAAAAAATTAGAATCCAAGATGCACAGCAGACTTGTTTCAATATTCAGAGCTAGAATTCAGCGAGTTGTGTGGTTAACAAACAGCTCAGGTAACTTCTCTAGAGCCATTCTATGAACTGGTTTGGGGAACAGCTGCCTTAAAAATTTATAGAAGCAAGTTAAAATTTTAAAGTATCAAAACTGTACTAACAACCATCTTAAAAAAAAAACAATACGAAGAAAAGAAATAATGACTTCAGTCTTCAGAGATTTCATTGGTTACCCAGGAAAAATATACTAGCCTTTACTCTGTTCATAATCATAAGGCTATGGTTGATTTTTATGACTTCTGCCAATTTAATATCTGTGCCTTCAGCCAAATTGCCTTCCCTGGCGGGATAATTCCAACTTTTATTGCCCCATTACTATCACTCCTGATTAGCCAATGCAGATGCAGAAGCTGAAGCCAAGGTCATATCACTGGTAAATGATGGGGGTGGACTAATAACTCAACCATTGGCCCTCATGCCAGACCCTGAACCAGCTAACTCTGCTGGTTGGACATGCAGATGTGTCTAAGGGAGCTAAGACACAAAACTTCCAGGCATGCAGTCCGAACTCTTTTACCAAGGTTACCTTTATCAAACAAAGTATGACAACATGTATCACTTCTCTTTGGCTCCCATGTGTCAAGGTGGAATTCAAGAGAAATTCAGATTTGGCACACTTTGGTGGCAATTTTCGGAATATGCTAAAGATATCCAAAAAGGAGAGTACTATACGTTCTTATGGAATATCTTATTCCATATTGGCCCCTGTGCATAAAGGAACTCTGTGAAGTCATGGATTCTTCATAGTTGGGGTCCAGAGCTAAGAACTGCTGACTTTAAACGGCAGAAAATCAATACATTTTGAAGAATGGCTGTTGGTAATACAGATTGCAAATAACCTCATTAGAGAGTAATTGTGAGTCCTGTGGGTTTCCAAACCTGGTTTTAAGACTTTGAAACAAAGACAAACCAATTGGCACTTGGGCAAGGGGTATTTTATTTTATTTACTTCAAATTGGAGCTAACGACCTGGAAAATTTAAATGAATCTAAGAGGTTTCTTGAACTACGGTCAGGTCCATTTGGAGAAATGTTATATATCTCTCTGTAAATGGGCATCTTACTCTCTGTAAATTACATATGGTTTAAGTTCCCAGGGTGGGAACAGGAAAAGAGGTGGCCAGACAGGAAGCACATGTAAATTTTGTGGGTGAGACTCAGGTTAGTTCCAGCTTACTGTGATTGACTATAAAGAGGAAGGGACTTCTTTTTCAGATGCTAAGTTTGCTCTGGACTTACAGAATAACTGGTTCCAAAACATAGGACATAAACTCCCCTCTCTTTAAGATAAAAGCCTTCTCTGCTTCAAAGCCAAGACCCATTTCCCAAGGGTAAAGTAATTTTGGTAGGAAAGTGAAATGATGTGCTGTCTGGCTGGGTCTGAGCTAACCCCAGGGAGGCTTTGTTGCTCTGGAAGAGTTGCTCACTGAGACCACTTCCAGGGATTCCTTTATTCATGTAAAAACTGAAAAATACCTTTCTCCCCAGAGGACCAGCCCCTGATGACCTCCTAGTATTTGCATATGGCTTTGAGGGCAGGACAGGACAATCTTCTTCACTGTGTCCCTGGAGGCTTGCACAGTGCCCAGGATATAATTCCCAATCCAGTGAGATCCCCACCCCACCAAGGAACTCAACTCTTGACCAGTTCTCACTACTGTTTCTTATCCTTTTCCCATTGAATATGACCTCGGAGATTCAGAAGAGAGACTGTTATGAAACCACACACGTGGATGCCAGCCCTCCTCTTACTTCTTACACAAGAGATCGAACACATGGATCACATGGATCACCGGATGGCCGGCGACTCACGGCGGGGCGGGGGGGGGGGGGGGGAGGCTGACCGGTGGGGCTAGGTGATATTACCACATGAATGGGCTTGTCCATGAAAGATGGTTCCAAGCAATGAGGTCGCAGCACAGTGTCTTCACCTTCCCTGAGAGTTAGCTGCTAGAGCCGTCACTCATCAGAGGAGGAGGGGACGGGCTCCTTCTTGCAGGTACTGTGCTTGGCTCGGTGCCGCTGGAGGTGATTGGACCTGGTGAAGGCCTGGCCGCAGTCCTCGCACTGGTAGGGCCTCTCCCCGTTGTGCACCCGGATGTGCTGGGCCAGCTCCGACGCGATGCGGAATGCCCTGCCGCACTCCGCGCAGAGGAAGCCCTTCTCCCCAGAGTGGATCTGCTGGTGCCGCTTCAGGGTGGAGGAGCGGGCAAAGGCCTGGCCACACTGAGCGCAAGGAAAGGGCCTCTCCCCCGTGTGGATGCGCTGGTGGCGCACGAGGCGCGAGGGCTGCGCGAAGGCCACGCCGCAGTCGGCGCACTTGAAGGGCCTCTGGCCCGTGTGCAGCGTCTGGTGCTCGATCAGGTTGGAGGATTTGGTGAAGCACTTGCCGCAGGTGGGGCAGGGGAAGGGCCGCTCGCCCGAATGCACACGCTGGTGTTCCATCATTCGGCTGGCCACGGCGAACTCCCTGTCGCAAGCGGGGCAGCGGAAGGGCTTCTCGCCCAGGTGCGTGCGCTGGTGGCGCAGCAGCGACAGCGGCTTGTTGAAGGTCAGACCGCACTCCGCGCAGGGGAAGGGCTTGTTGTTGCTGTGCATGTTGCGCTGGTGTTTGCGCAGGTCGGAGGAGCGCACGAAGGCCTTCCCGCAGTCCGGGCACGGGTAGGGTTTCTCGCCGGTGTGGGTGCGGATGTGCTTGCGGTGGTCCGAGGACCAAGTGTAGGACTTGTCGCAGAAGGGGCACTGGTAGGGCCGCTCGCCCGTGTGCAGGCGCCGGTGCTGTTGGAGCGTGCCCCGGTGGGAGTAGGCCTTCCCGCACAGCTCACAAGCGTAGGGCTTGGTGCCCCGCGGCTGCGAGGGACTCAGAGGGTTGCTGGGCTTCTGGAAGGCCCTTCCTCCCCGCAGGCACTTGTAGGGATGCGCCTCCTCTTGCCCACCCTCGCGCGCACCCTCCAGCTTCTGGCCCTTCCCGCCGGTCCGCGCTTTGGCCAGCACCGCGGCGGCCAGGCTGGCTGCGGGCGCAGACCCCCGGGCCGGGGTGCGTGTCTCCTGCGTGGGGAGGTCCCAGCTGCCCCCCGGCTTGGGGAAACACGTGAGAGAAGAGTTGTCTGGGGACGCGTCTGCACCTCTCTGTGCACAGAAATCTCCTCCCGTCTCAGGGAAGCTGGATGGGACCCCCAAGGCAGCGGCCAGGTTTGCCCTGGAGTCTTCATCATCTTCGGCAGGTAGTGAGTCCCTAAGTGGTTGCGTCCGACCTAACAACTTGTGTGAGAGGTCGCCAGGGAGGGTCCCCGGAGCTGTGCCTGGTCCAGGGGAGTCCTGGGTCTGGGTGATCTTGGACTCATCTCTTCCCCAGCTGGCCTTCCTCCCAGGCATCACCATCGGTTCCTTCTCCACGCCGCCGGCAGTAAAGGAGCTGGAGAATTTCTCTTCCTGGCTGGGTGGATGATGCCATGGCAAGTCAGGATTGTCTTCAGTCACCTGGGAGCTGCTTCTTGGACAGGCCTGGGTATCAGGGTCCCCAGTGCTCCCTTTGTCTCCTGCCTCCCCACCATTTTCATCCTCTCTCTCGAAGCTCATGCTCAGGATCTGGGGGTCATGAGCTTCCTCGCTCAAGCTGCAGAGGGGAGACACCTTGCCCCACCTTTCCTGGAGGTCCACCTGTGTCATAACTTTCAGGCACTTCTATTCCTGCTCCTCCTAGACAGAATCTTTGCTTGGCTCAGGATACCTGCACAAAGGAAGGTATTTTTTTGTTTGTTTAATATCTATCTTTTGTTTTTATGGATTCTTACAGAAACATTTTTTATTGTTGAACTATAGTTGGCATACAATGTTATATTTACGTATTTCTAATTTAGGTAAATCATACACACATGTATGTATATACGTATACACACATTTATTGTGTCTTTCTTTTTTTTTTACAAAGATAGTGTTTTCAGTTACCTTCAGTTTAAATGTTTAACTTTTCCCCAAGTGTGCCATATTTATCCCACGGTATTTCTGGCAAACCCCACAGGTCCCCAGCTGTGCATGTACCCTGATTTGAGAAGCATAGACTTAGGGTTTGACAGCAAGGCATGAGACAAGGAAGCCATTGAGTTTTATTTTCTAAGTGATTTTATTTTAGCTTGAAGACACTGAGAAAGCCTGCTAGGGTTGGCTAATAAGGGCTGTTTGTGTGAGCGATACGTTTTACGGGAGTCACTGGAGTAGAGGTAGGCTCCTGCAGGCCTGGGGGGTGAGGGGCAATTTCTGACCAGAAGGCTGAGTTTGCTTTTTTCCGGAGAGAACCTTCTGGGAATCTCAGAGGGGGTAACGCTAGTAGTTTCACTTTCTGGACAGACATTATGAGCCAGGTAAAATGCTGAGCGCCTCGCAAGCAGGATTTCATTTCTTCTTCCTAGCAACCTTTAAGAGAGATGCTGTTACTATTTTATTATTCTTTCTGTTTCGCAGACCAGGACAGTGAGGTCTAATGGGGTTTCCTACCTGCCCAAGGCCACACTGCCCAGGGACAGCAGCCCTGAGGCTTCTCTTTCACTCCGAGGCCCCGATGTTAAACCCAGAGCTGTAGGTACTACCTCCCAGACGTGGCTGCCAGACTGAGGCCTGCCCTGGGGCTGGGCGCAGCCCCAGAGCAGCCCCAGCATCCTGGGGGGAGAGCCACTGCCTTCTGCAGGCATCAAAGCCCCTTGTGTTTTCTGGGCCAAGGAGCCTTGGCTACGGGGCCTCACCACCGGGCTCCTCCCTGCTCTTGTTGACCCAAATTGCCCTCCGCAGAGAAAGAGGCCAGGACACACGCTGTGGAGACTGTTGCCTGGGGTGGTCAAGAGTATTAGTCACTGAGTGTTTACTTTCAGAAAGCTCCTTCTTTCCTCCTCCGCCCACCCTCCACTGTCTCTGGCAGAATAAGAGGGGCCATCTCTGGACTTGGAAGCTCCAATGCGCTCCCCATCGGGCAGGAGGCGTTCTATCACCTGCCAGCAAGGGGCAGTCATTCATTCAACAGATGTATACCAAACCCTCAAAATCATAGGCTTGTGCATCAACAAGTATCTCAGCCTTGTTTTCTTCATCAGAAAGCTGGAAGATAATGCGGCTGCTGTATGGTCTGTGTGAAGCTCTTGCACATGGCTGGCATTCAGTGACTAGTTCGTTGTCCCCCCTGCTCTCAGCTCCTCTGGCCCCCAGCAGGACTTCTGGGAGGTGTCCAGATGGACAGTTGCAGCAGTTTGGTGGTCAAGGTGCACATCTTTTAATCAGTTTTCTTTTCTAACTTTTTAAAGTCTCCAACATCTGTAATCAGTTTTGACAGCTTCCCTGATCAAGTGTAAGCTCGGCCATGAATAAAGCCATATCCTGGCCCCATCTCACCAAACTGCCCTGCCCCCAGCTCCTGCCTGATCATAAACCCAGTTATCGTGAGTGTGTGTGTGTGTGTGTGTGTGTGTGTGTGTGTGTGTGTGTGTGTAGGAGGTTGAGAAATGGGGAGGAGTCCTCACTTTGTATGTGGGAACAGAAGCCACATATGGTAGGAGGGCATAATGCCACAGTGGCTGGGGTCCAGGGTCTTTAGTCCCTTTGTGGCCTCAAGCCCAGGGACCACTCCCTCCCTCTGACCTCCCTCATTATCCCCGTAACAGGTCAGAGTGTGGCTGGCATAGCCTTGGGCAGGAGACCAGGCTTGATGTATTTTCAGCACACTGGTTCTTAGAAGAGTGGCTGCGTGCGTGTGTGTCTGTCTGGTTAACAGAAGGGACACTGCGCTGGCCAGCTTCACATGGTTTCCTCAGGCCAGCACGCCTGATCAGGGACCGTGGTCCGCCAGCACGGACAGCAAAGGGATGCTGGATTCCTTGGGCTTCTTTCTTTCTCTGGGACAACACTCTGCACATGTTCAGACGGAACTGCCTGCAGACCACTCACTTCGCCCACCCCCACACCCCCTCCAGCACACGGACCCAACTTTACATACGTGTCTCATTCCCCCTCCTCTGGGCCGCAGGTGAGCCTCCTCTGGGCAGCACGCCGCACTCTGGCAGCTCACAGCTTCTCAGAAGCCTGACAGAAGATTGTCTTTTCAGATGGGAAATCCCTCCCCTGTCTGAAGCCACAGCCCTAGAGAGTATATCCTGCTTTTTTCTGCCTGGAGCTGCCAGAGGTTCTCTCTTGACCACCAACAAGACCAAGGGGAAGGCAGGGGCTCAGGGTGGGACTTTCTGGCCGAGTCTACACCAATAGTCCTGGTCTGGAAGAGCACTGTGCCACGGTGTGGCTGGAGCTTCTGCTCTCCAGATACGCTGACCCCCGGAGGCTGTCAGAGCACAGCCCTTTCCTGGAACTTCCACCACCCTTACCAGCCAGGAGTGGCCCACACGCAGCCTCCAGCTTACTCACCTCATAAAGGGACACCTTGCAGAAGCCTGGCCTGAGGGCTTGTTCCAGCTCCGGCCCCTGCCCCTCTTCCTGCTTTCCTTCCGCAGATTGTTCTAGGTCCATCCCAGGGCGGCCCCCTCCCACCTTCTCCTCTGCCTTTAGGCCTTGCTCTCTACCTTTGGCTCTGACACAAATAGAGGCTTACCTGGGAAATGCAGACAGCTGCGCCGGTCCCCCACTCCGGCTTCTGTCACACGTGGCCTCTCAGGCCCTGGAACCTGAGTTTGGTACAAATCAGCAGAGGTGGTGTCTCTGTCCCTCACGCTTTTGTGTCCAGTCCAGCAGCTGCAGAGAGAGCTTCAGGAGGTGGGGCCAGTGTAATACACTCGACCTTCCTGCCTGCATCCCAGAGAGCAGCCTGGGAAATAGAGCGGGGCTGCCCTCTCTCACTGCCTGAACGATCCTGCCTTCCCTCTGCTCCCGCCTCCCCTCCTGCCAGAGCCTCCCTCCCACCCCCTCCTCCCTCAGAAAGGTTGCTCAGTCCTCCTGCAGGTGGCCCTTCCCTCCTGCTCACTCTCATTGCTTCTTCCCAGCAGAGCAAGCAGTCCCTCCTTCAGTCCTGCCCCGATATGTCCATAGGCCACTGTCACATGCGAGCTTCCTAGGGAAGCATGCTTTTTCCCTTCCTGGCAGGCAGGACAGGGTAAACTATATCCATACCTCCCCCTTTCTGGTGTCCACATTTTGTAGAGCTGGGGTTTGAGCAGGGATGTTCCCAGAATTTTCTGAAGTACTCATTGGCTCAAAGATGCCCATAGCAATTTCACGGGGGGGTGGGCTGTGGGGAGATTGTTTTATCTCCTTATTCGTATGGATGCTAAGCCTGTCTGGGACCTCTCTTCATCTTTCAGCATCGGTTCCCATGCAGGTTCATTTTGAAGAAAAAAATTGGCCCAGGATATGAGACTCACTGTGTCTGGAACTTATACCCACTCAAGTCTAATGTGTCTTTATTAAGGTGAAAGCTCGGGGCATTAAAATAGGAGATGGGAGTATGGTACTTGTGATAGCCTTGGGTGGCCAAGAAGTACACCAGTTGACAGCAGGGTTCTGGGACTGGCCTTGAATCTTACCACTCACTAACTGTGTGACCTTGAGTGAGTTACCTAACCACTCTGTGCCTTAGCTCCTCATCTGTAAAATGAGAATCCCCATTCGATGGCACCAAACGATGGCATCCCCATCATGGGGGTCCTGCAAGATCAAAGATGAGAATGCATGTAAGGAGCTTAGCTCAGTGTCTGACACATATTTAAGCCCAGAAAAGTCAGCTGCCCTCATTGTTACGGCTAATGCTGTTGGTGTTTTCAGGGAAGACATGGCTCGTGGCGCTCCTTTTATATCCCCATGGCCTTGTCAGGGTTTCAAGTCTGACAGCAGGTACTGACACCTAACACATTTTTCTGGACAGCAGCTTTCAGACTATGGTCCAGAAAAGCAGGCCTATCTGTGCCTTGGAGTTTGATAGCTGTGGCTTCGGAGGCAGGAGGCAGACAGCAGAGAGGCCTCTAGGTCTTTGAGTCTGGAAGTCTAGAACAGTCTGAAAGTCTAGAACTGAAAGCCAAATCCTCATGTCCATAGAACCCCTGAAGTAAAGTGCAAAATGCTACAGATATGTGGGTACATACTGTTTGGGCAAGAGGATCCCTAGCAGTCACACATTTCTGAAAAGGGCCACGATCCAAAAAAGGTTGAGAACCATTGGTGTTAGTGAGGGTGGTGGAAGAGGGGAAAATAGGCCCTTAAAATAAAATATCTCCCATAGCAACTTATCAGATGGTGTTGCCACCAACCCACATCCCAACACTGTTGCTCAAAATTTCCCAAGTGACCATATTGTACAGGCCTGGGCTTCAGACACCCTTTGGCAAGAAAGAAGCTACGTTCCTCAGGAAGGGCCTGTGGAGGTGAGAGCTGGGGCTGGGGTCGGCCTGCATGTGTCCCTCCCCACTCCCAGCTTCACTGCTATGGACGATGTACATTCACCGAGTTTTTTCTCATGCGAATGTTATGCTAACACACCGCGTGTGGTGTCTCCATTAGTCTTCACCACGTTCTGAGGGAGTGGCTCCCCTTTGCAGACTGAGGATACTGAGGCACAGACAGCTTAGTACGTTCTCTACAGAGCGGAGCTGTGATTCAATTCTGAGCTACCAGGGTCACATTCTTAACCACTACAGCACAAGTGGCCCACACACTGTCCCTTCAGAGCCTGTGCATTTGCCCTTTGCCCGGCTGCACCCTTGTTTCCTCCTGAAGACTCTTAGCTCCTCCACCCCAAGGCCGTGTGACCTGGGTATGTGTGGTCACTGCAGTCAATCCCTCAGAAGACCTCTTCCCTCAGAATAGCTGCCCAAGGAGATAATGGTTCTATCGAATGCCTACCTACTGGTGTCCAGCGTGGACAGCCTGTTTCTCATCATGCTTTACTTCTAGATTCTGTAACAACGAATGAATTACCATGTGCCATGGGACTTCCACGTTAACTTGCCCACTTTGTCTCCTTCTTGGTTTTCAACGCACACTGGTGTTACCGTCTTCCTGGTAGAGGCTAGACCACCTAGCAATGAATGGGGTGAGGAGTGGCCTGGATGCTACCTACACAGAGAAATCATGTCTTCCTGAGTCACCTACCCTGAGATGTCCCCTTAGCCATCCTAAAAATCCCACTTTGAGGTGTCGTGCACCTTTTCTGTATATGAGACTTCACTGTCCTGCTGAGTTGCACCCAGGAGGCTGATCCGGTCTCAGAACTGCATTCTGGGTCTTGCTCAGATCGCTGGTCAACCTGCTGCTCAGACCCCTCTTGTTTCCTGAATGCCTTCTACTTCTGACAGCACAAGCACATTCACTATCTCATCCAGCTTTCCCAACGGTCACTGGAAGGACCACCAGGCACTGGAGTTAAAGGACTTTCCCCTAGGACCACATCTTCACCCCTCCCCCAACACACCTTTCAAAGAACGTTTGGAATTTATATCATTCTGCTCAATCCCTTAGGTGCAGAAACAAGGGACATTGTTTTTTATTTATTTGTTATTATTTGCAAGTCTATCTTCACGATTTGGCATTTTCCTAGAGCTGCCCTGACTGGCAGTAGTAAAAATAAGGGTCCTCCTGCTTGCTTGTCTGGGAAGGGAACAAAGCAGAGATGGAGAGCAGAGCGCAAGGCAGTGAGGAGAGGAGAAGGCACTTGGCCTCCACTAGGCACCACATAGGGGCCTAGCGGTGCCTGTGAACTGCATGGCTGGCTGGGGGGAAACTGAGTGATATGGGTGGAAAACAGGTCTGACCCTCCACCCTGGGACCCTCCACCTTGCTGAGGTGGTGAACGAAGGCTGCGTCTGGACATCAGGCCAGATAGTGATTCTGAGAGGACCTGAGATACTTCCCAAGTTCTATACATGAGACTCTGAAGCTTGGACCCACTCCCCTGCGGCCCTCCTCATGCTCTGCAGCCAACTGTCACCAACCCGCTTTCTTGCAGCACAATGGAGACTTTAGTTATTTATTTAAAGGTATCTATTTATTTCTTTATTTGAGGGAGAGAGAGGGAGAGAGAGAGCATGGGTGGGGAGGAGCAGAGGGAGAGGGAGAATCTCAAGCAGACTCTGTGCTGAGCATGGAGCCTGATATGGAGCTTGATTCCACGACCCATGAGATCATGACCTGAGCCGAAACCAAGAGTCGAATGCCCAAATGACTGAGCCGCCCAGGCGCCCCCACAATGGAGACTTTAAATATTGTTGTTTTTCCCCCAGCCATCAAACCGTTGAGTAAGGGTATATGAGCAAGAAGCAGAACTATAGGTGGGTAGGAACTTGGTACATGATCTTAGGTTAGACACACATGACTTTAAATCCCAGTTCTATTTGTTGAACGACCTTGATGAATTTCCTTAACTTCTCTGAGTCTCAGGCTGTCTGTCTGTGGAATGAGAATAAAAATACCGTCATTGACGGGCTTGTTGTGAAAATACCCTGAAACAGTATTTTTAAAGAATTTAGTCCAGTGTCAGCCGTATGGTGGTTTTTCAACAAATCATCTTATAATTTTTTTATCCTAGAACTCGTGGGACTTCGATGGTGTCCTTTTCCCATGCCTGTTCTTCCAGATTGATTTTCCTTAATCACCTGCCCCCAGAAAGCCACCATTTTTCTGGCTAGTCTCCTTATCCCAAACATCCCCACTGAGAGGCTGGTCAAGCAGGTGTCTTGGAGGACTACGATGTCCCCAGAACAGGGATGTCATAAGCCCGGGCTCTTCATAAGCCTGTGATAGACTCAACACATGTAATCAATGACAGGGGTGGGAGGTTCATGCTCCAGACAGGATGACGGGACATGGTGATGACTCCAAATGCCAGCAGTTCCCACACCTCCTGCCCAACAGCATCAGGCGGACACCACCACCCTTAGCTGACAATACCACTTGGCCCTGGTGAAGGCTGCACAATGTAGTGATGGCGCATGCAGGCTTTGGAGTCAGGCTGTGTGGGTTAGTTCCTCTTGCTTCTGCCACCTGCTGCATGACTGTGGGCAAGTTACTTAACCTTTCTTTGTCTCGTCTCTTGAACTGTAAATTAAGGTTAATAACAGTTACCGACTTTACGGAGTTATGGGGATTAAATGAGATGATGTGCCTGGCAGAGTGCGAGCACTCAACCCATATTAGATAATCATAACATAATTTGGGGAGGGGGGAACTAGCCTCTGCTATAGTCCAGACATTGGAAAGCAGTGGAGAACCCCACCTCTGGTCTCTGCCAGAACTCTCTCCTCCAACTGTCCTGAGGCCTCACCCTATGGATGAGCTGTAAGAAGCAGAACCTCTTCGGTGACTCTCCAAGAACGCCAGCCCCCTCCTAGTTTCTGAAGGCCCACGTTGTGCTGTGGTGGCCTTCCCAGAGGAGCACACAAGCCCCAGGCCCACGCTGTAGGAGGACGAGATCCTAGCAGCAAGATGGGGATCTCTGAGGGTCCTGGAGCCCTCTGGGTACCACAGACCACACACTCCAACACTTACTCTCTCTCTTGACATAGTAACACATTTTCTTTGCCCTGGGGATAACACACCCTTCCAGGTCACAGGGACTCCCAGTCTTCACCTCAACCTTGGGACCATGTGGAAGACAAAGAAAGAACACCACAGAGAGGACATCTAGGAATCTCCTATGCTTTAGGTTTGCCTCCTGTCCTTACTGGTCCTTCGAAGCTCTGAGACAGCAAGTCTGGGGAAGCTAGCAGCCAAGACACTACATGTCTTTAGTTAATTAACAAACCGAAATAGAATGTTCTGCCGTCTTGTATCAGTGGGAATCCTTTTGACTACAGATCTCCAGCCCTGGGGCATGATGAAGCTGTTGGAAATGGACAAGAAGTCATCAGGTCTCAGAATTTTGAAAGAAAAGATCTTAGAAATGATCGAACGCAGCCCCTCTGTTTTGCAGTTGCTGAGATACAAGCATTCACTTAGTTGTTCCGTCTTTCATTTATTCATTCATCAAACATTGGTGGAGCATCACTCGTCTGTTTTTCAAACTGCGGGACAAAAACCTGTGAATAGGACAGTGAGTCACAACCAACCTTCTTGTTTGAATAGAGTAGAACAGAATAGAATAGAGTAGAACCTATCAGAATATCTCACACAGAGTAAGAAAAAGTTGTTTCAAGGTCTGTTTGTTTTAAGTTTTAGTTTTACATACGTACATACGTGCAGGGTTGCAATGAAAACTGTGTTTCTTACTCTGGTTTGCTTCGATTCTCGGTCAAAAACATTTGAAAAACACTGTACTTTGTACCAGTCTCCTTGTGCATAAAAATAACGGGGCGCGGGGCCGGGTGGGGGGAACCTGGTTAAATATGATGATTCCAGGGCCACACTCCCAGAGATCGTTCAGATCCGGGAGGATCCTGGAGTCTGTATTGCGACAAGCCCAGGCACCATCCTGAGGCATGAGTCCCAGCTACACCGAAAAGCACCGCTCTGGCCAGGTCCTGCCCTGCGGGGTTTCACGGGGCTTGGCGGCGTCCTGGAGCGCTCAGAGCCACCAGACAGTACCCACCCCCCCCACCCCCCCCCCCACCCCCCCCCCCCCCGCCTTGAGCCGGATGCTACTGGTGATAATGCGGGTTTGCAAGGAGGAGGCGGGATTGCCTTTGCATGGGCCTTGGGGACGTCTTTCCAAAAGAAATGCCTTTTGATTTGGGCCTTGACGGATGAGTTTGAGCTTGCCAAGAAAAGAAGGGGACGGAAGGGGCCTCACTACCTTCAGGAATTTCACAGCGTATTCCTCCTGGCCCGCTTTCCCGGGGGCTCAGCCCTCACTCCGCGCCTCTGCCGAGGGATGAGCCTCCCGGCTCTCTGGCTCCGCCTCTGGCTCACTTGCACGTTGCCGGTGGGATTGAGGCTTCTGCCGCAGCTGCTGCGGAACTCCGAACTCCCCTGTCCTCCTAGGCCACACCACCTACAGTCGCTGGCCACCGTACAAGGGGCCTTTTCTTTCCAAGGCCCCCACCAAACACACATGCTTTTCCTCGCAGCTGTCTAGCTCGGCTGCCTGAACACAGAGGTAATTCACAGGAGAGGCGTTTGAGGTTTCCATGAAAACATACCTCCCCTTTGCTTTTTCAACTGCTGCACTGAGCATAGCTGGACAGAACCTCTCTTCTTAATGCTCTGGTCCTGGGTGTGAAGCCGCGATTCTGGAAAGAAATTCCGTTTAGGGTCCTTGGAATGCAACATTACCCCGACCGCATGGATTCTCCTGGCCAAACTGAGGAGTGATCTTGCCCCAGCCGCCAGCAGCGGAAAGACCCTGAAAACCTCTGGCAAATTGAACCAGAGGGTGTGGGTTGGAGGATGGAGGTAGAGACACACAAACAAAATTGTAATGATTATAAAAACATAAAGACAACTTTTGCACAGTTTCATGTCATTACATTCGAAAACAATGAGGCAAATGGTATCCTTACGTAAAATGAATAAAGTTAAAATCTTGTATTCAGAATAAAAAAATATCAACAGTCTGCCAACGGCTGGGCCCCATCAGGAGAAAATGTCTCCCCGGACTCCAGTCCTTGGCTTTGCAGAAACAGGCCTGATTTTGCCAGGGCACCCCAAGGTGATGGGGCTAGTGGGGGGGGGGTCACAGCAGAGGCATGATGATTCCAGACGGGGCTGCTGGCGAGATGAGAACCCAGAGTGTCCTGATTCAGGTCTTGAGCCAAGTTTCTTCATCCAGGAGGAGCCGAGAGGGAAGGGAGGAGGGGGATGGCAGAAACTCTCTGCGCAAAGGTACATATCATTCTTCACCTGGAGAAACAGGGCAGCGGTGAGCATTCCAGGTGGGAGAACAGTACATGCAAAGACCAGATACTGGTCTCAGATACTGCCAGGCTTGGCTGAGGGCCAGCAAAGAAGCCGATGTAGCTAAGTGTGGGATAGAAAGAAAGGCCAGAGAAGTCGGAAGGGGTGGGTTGTGTGGGGCCTTGAGGATTGTGGAAGGACCTGGCTTCCTTTGGAATAAAAATTAGAACTCTTCAGAAGGTTTTGGGTAGACAGGGGGCATTAATTCATTAATTTGACAAATATTTAGTACCTACTATGTGCCAGTGCCTGTTTTTGGCTTTAGAGTTTTGTTTTTTGTTTTTTTTTTTTCCGGTGAGCAAAACAGAAACAAAGTCAAGCTGCAAGAAACTCATATTAGCATGAAAGGTCTGTATTATAAAAGAAGAAAGGTCTCAAATGATGGACCTCAGTTTCCCCCTCAAGAAACTAGAAAAAGATGAAAGTAAATCCAAAGTGGAATAAAGAGAATGATAAAGATCAGAGCAGAAATAAATAAGAAAATAAATACAAGAGGAAAGAAACTAGTGAAACCAAAAGCTGGCTCTTTGAGAAGATCAATAAAATTGATAATCCTCTAGTCACACCAATCAGGAAAAAAAAGAGAGAGAGAGAGAAAACAGCTACTAATATCAGGAATGGGAGCTATGGCATCTCCACAGATATTAAAAGGGTAATAAGGGAATATTATAAACAGCTTTATCCCAATAAATTTGGCAGGTTAGAATAGAAAAATTCCTTGAAACCCACTATCAAAGTTTAGTCAAGAAGAAATAGATAATGTGAATAGCCCTGTATCTATTAAAGTAATAGAATTTGTAGTTAAAAATGAGCACACGAATAAAGCTCCATGTCCAGAAGCCATTTTCCTACCTCCTCCTCACTCGGTTGCCAGGTGCAGGAAGCTCTGGGAGGGGCATGGTCCTGGACAGGTATCTTTAATGGTAAATTCTCTAAGAATAGTTCACTGATGGGATGTTGTGAGGTGACACATGCAAAGTGACTCGCATCTCCCTAAAATCCCTCCTTGCTCTCCATATTTATTGACGTTCCCCTTACAGGTCTCTGCCCCTAGAACAGGTTGCAAGTGCCTTCAGAGCAAGGAGCACATAGGATTCCTAGCCAGGTCCCCAGGGTCTGACCACAAAGGAGAAACAGTATCCTGAGCAAAGGGCCTGATGCCAGAATACTGTATCTTATCCAGCAACAAGTGAGGTCAGGATGCAGGTGTCTCGTCGACACCTGACCTAGCACACACAAGGGAACACGTCTGCATGTGTACCTCCTCTACTTTTTTTTTTAAATCACTATTACCCTTCTTCCACTCACTCAGACTGAAAATCTAGGAGTCAAATCCAACTTCCTCACGCTCTACACATCTCATTAGTCACTGACTCCTGTATCAGATTCCTTTCCCTTTCCTCAATTTCTAACATATAAGCCTTCATCAAAGGCAAACGCTTCTAACTCATTCCCTCAAAGTGGTTCATTTGTTCATTTAATAAATATCGACTGATTTGTAATCATGTGATGTTATCCATCAAATATTTCCAGTTTCCCCCTTGGTAGCATATGGTAGGATTTCATTCCCTGGCCCCTTGTGGTTACTCGGACCATGTGATTACTTCTGGCCAATGAGGTGTGGGTGTCCTTCAGACAAGGCATGCATTTTTCTCACCAAGACTCCAAGCTCCCTCTTCCTTGTCACTTGGCAACCAGCAACATTCGAGATGGTGGGAGCTCCATCATCTGGTAACCCGGATCCCTGAGTGGCTGTGGTGAGTAGAGCCTCTGGGCAGACCCACAGAGAACATGCAGCATGGGAGAGAAATAATTTTTTCTTTTTCATCTTAAATCCCCAACCTCAAAAATAAACTTAATAAGTAAACAAATTATAGGGTCTCTTAGATGTTGATAAGCCCTATGGGAAACATCGAACAGTGGCAAGGGGCTTAGAAGGGAGGGGGTGGGATTGCAATTTGAATTGCATGGCTGAGCTAGCTCTCATTAAGGAGATCACTTCTGTGCAAAATCCAGAAAGGGGGCAAGACAGCAAGATGTACAGATGTCTGGGACAAGGCAGGAGAGGGAAGAACTAGAGCAAAGCGTCTGAGGTGGGGACATGCCTGGCATGTGGGGGGAAAGGAGGCCTGGGTGAGCCAGGGGGAGAGAAGGAGAGGAGGTCGTGGACAGATTGTGTAAGGTCTTGCACGTCATTTTACGCAGTTTGGCTTTTGTTGTGAGTAATGCATTAACCAGAGCGGTCTGACTGCTCTTAAGAAAGCTGATGGGAACAACAGCAGACTAGGGAAGATCAGTTAGGAGGCTTTGCAGTAATCTGGTGGTTGGGACTAGAGTGGCCGCAAATGGTGAGAAATGGTCAAATTCCAGATTGGTCTTGAAGTTAGAACTAACATGATTTGGTTATCAATGGGATGTGGAAGCAAGAGAAAGAGAGGCATCAAGGACAACCCTAAGATTCGGGGTCCAACCAACTGGAAGAGTGGTGTTGCCCTTAACTGAGACGAAGAAGACACAGGAATAAATTTTAGGAGAAAAGATCAAGGAGTTTAGGCTTGGACAATGCTTAGAGATAATTGATGATTGTTAGATAAGAGATCATTGATACCGGTACTGGATTGGATATAGGCATCTGATTTCAAGACAGAGATCATGGTAGAACATAAAATTTAAAGAGTTATCAATGTATGGGTTGCATTTAAAGCCACGTGATTATATGAGTCGCCAAGAGGGTATAGTACACAGTGAAGGGAAGAGATCCAAGGACTGAGTCTGCGAAGTGGGGAGATGAGAGCACCCAGCGGACGAAATGAAAAGCAGAGAACACAGCGACTTGAAGAGAAACCAGAAGGATGTGATATTCTGGAGATAAAGGGAAGAAATGGTTCGAGGCGAAGGAAGTGATCCATTATGTCAAATGCTGCTGAGACCTCACTTTAAATGAGGACTAGGAGTTTACCATTTGATTTAGCCACATGGGCCTCGACAGTTGATTGCAGAGGATTTCAGGGGAGACAGGAATTGTAGCCAATGAGAATCGACAGTTCAGGGAGTTTCGCTGTAAGAGAGCTGAGAATGGGAAGAGTTAGTTTGGAAGTGACCCCGGAGAGAAGGAAACATTGACAAGGCAGGAGTGGAGGGCATTGCTGGGGTGATGTCCTTGAGAAAGTGAGAGGAGAGGAGATCCAGTGCATGAGCGAGGGTGGGCCTCTGCACAGGGAGCTCATCCCCAGGAGCAGGGGAAAGTTAGAGGACAGGGACACAGACACAGGTGTGTGTGGGGGGGGTGCAGAGGTGGGAGCTTGAGGAAGTGCTCTTTCTAGGGCTGCTTTTTCTCCATGCAATAGGAAGCAAGGTCTTGGTGGAGATGGCAGGTGGGGCAGGACATGTAGGGGGCCTGCGGAGAGTGCGTGGGTCTGTGATCGCCAGGCGGCTATTATAGACGCACCAGAGGTTAGCAGTCACGAGTCAGGAAGAGTGCGTTCTTTCCTGCTGCTACGGTCTGCTGTGTGGGCACAGGCATGGCGTGGGCTCAGACATGGAGTTGACCAAGTTAGAGTTGTGCCAAACATAGCGGTAAAGCAAAAGAGGGGTATTGGAGAAGAGGGCGTATGAAAAAATAAGTGATTAAAGTGATAAACCATGGAATTTGAACCAAGGAAGGTGGGGAGAGAGGACTCGAGGGGAGTGGGGAGTGAGTTAAAGGTGGTTGAGGCAGCCATTCAGTTCGAGAAGGATTGCTGGTGATGGGATTTCAGGAGCCCTGAGCTGGGAAGTTGGGAGGTGCTGGTCAGAGAGGGAGACGCACCAAATTGGGATTCTGGAAAGGATAGAGGTTCTATCCATGTCAGGCACTTGAGTATTTGAGATAGGGTGGGGACAAGCTCGCTGAGGGAGAGGCGCCCAGGGAACTGAGAAGCCAGCTGCCTGGAGTGGTGGTCCCAAGAGTGATGGCAGATGGTGTTGGTGGGAGTGACAGCGAGCCAGGTGCTAAGAGCCATAGAAGGAATGAAGGGTAGTCATCCAGGGTCTGTGAGAGACTGGACCAATGAGGGGTGGTGGGCGCTGCAGGCTGATGACTTGATCTTCAAAGCTGGGAAGTTTTAAGGAAGAATGGCTTGAAACAGCAAGAAGGAAAGAGGAAGACGCCTGCCCCACCCAGTGGTAGGAGGGATATGGCCGAGAGAAATAAGCACCACTGGAGAAGGCTGAGGGAACTATTCTTGGAAGAGAACCTGTGTTCAGTGAGAGCAAAAAGCAAAAAGGATGTGGTGGAGATAGGATAATATTTCTATCCAGCTTAACGCATTTCAGTGACTTCCCACAACTCTTAGAACCTAACAGACCAAATTCCATGCCACCTGCCCCCTCCCTCTCTACATCCCAGCCACAGTGTCCTTAGCATGTTTCTTAGACCTGCCACATTCTTTCCAACCCCAGGGCCTTTGCATTGGCTGCCATGCCTTCTCTTCTTGAAATTACACTCCAAACTTTTAGGTCTCATGTTGAGAGCATTTCCTCTAAGAAACCTTGCTGAATACCCTCTTTAAAATCAGGGTGCTGTGCTGGTATCGTAGAAGCGATTGTGATCCACACACAGTTTCTGTCCTCAAGGAGTCCAAAGTGTGGTGAGACAGATGGAGAAGTGGGCAGGTAGAGAGTGTGCTCAGGGCCAGGATAGGGCACACCCAGATGTGGGAGCACACAAGAGAAACTAACTCCGCTGTGGTGGTGGAAGTGGGGATTCAGAAAAAGGCTAAATGGAGGCCCGAGGGACAAGAAGGTTCTGTGGGACACGTAAGGAGTTTGGGCTCCATCCTGGGGGGAATGGGGGACCACTGAGAGGTATATACTTTAGAAGATATATACTTCTTTCACTGAAGGATTACGAGCAGGAGAAGAACATGGTCAAATTTGGCCTCCATTGTGTTTGGCCCCAGAATGAGCACAGAGGTGGCGTTTGGGGGCCGGAGGACCACAGCCTTCTGGGGCACAAAATGAGACCTGGTGCCCTCTGGAGGGAAACATTTGGCTAGGATCCTAGAACCGCCAGAGCTACAGAATGTCCCGGACTATTGGCCTCCCACCCACCACCCAGACAGTTTATTAACCAGCTGTATACTAGGTACACCTTCTGGACGCCTGGGTGGCTCAGTTGGTTAAGCGACTGCCTTCGGCTCAGGTCATGATCCTGGAGTCCCGGGATCGAGTCCCGCATTGGGCTCCCTGCTCAGCGGGGAGTCTGCTTCTCCCTCTCCCGCTCCCCCCTCTTGTGCTCTCTCTCAAATAAATAAATAAAAATCATAAAAAAAAAATAGGTACACCTTCTCCATTTTATTCCGATGCCACATTCTGACCTTCTTTGTACCTATGACCGGTATGCATCTGCTGGACCCCCGGGTGTGCAAGAACATGGAGTTCCTGTGTTTTCTCACTGTGGTTTGAACTTGTGTTTCTCATAGGGCTGAGGGGTCTGGTGGTCGGGCATTTATCAACGGCAGTTACCATGGAACCACTGGGGGCTCGTAGGTCTGCTGGCTCAGGGCTGCTTCTCCTTCATTCTCAGAACCTGGACATTCTTTGTGATGCTGGAAGTGCAGTGGGTCCGGGCATGATGCAGCCATTTCCCTCCAGGCCTGGATACTTCTGTGAGGGCGCTGCAGGACCAGGTTGGGGATGGCGACCTAGAGGCCTCTCTCCACACTGGCCAGGAGAACACTCTAGTGGGGAGAAGGCTGCTCTGCCTCCTGCCTTCCCGGTCACGTGGCTGAGTCCCTCCAACCTAGACCTGCCACATTCCCCCTGCACTGTCACAACAAACCTAGAGACCTCTAAAACCCAGAATCTAATTTTTTTAAAAATTTTTTTATTGTTATGTTAATCACCATATATTACATCATTAGTTTTTGGTGCAGTGTTCCATGATTCATTGTTTGTTCATAACACCCAGTGCTCCATGCAGAACGTGCCCTCCTCAATACCCATCACCAGGCTAACCCATCCCCCTACCCCCTCCCCTCTAGAACCCTCAGTTTGTTTTTCAGAGTCCATCATCTCTCATGATTCGTCTCCCCCTCTGACATACTCCCCTTTTCTTCCTCTCCTGTTATCTTCTTCTTTTACTTTTTTCTTAAAATATGTTGCGCTATTTGTTTCAGAAGTACAGATCTGTGATTCAACAGTCTTGCACAATTCACAGCGCTCACCGTAGCACATACCCTCCCCAATGTCTATCACCCAGCCACCCCATCCCTCCCACCCCCAACCACTCCAGTAACACTCAGTTTGTTTCCTGAGATTAAGAATTCCTCATATCAGTGAGGTCATATGATACATGTCTTTCTCTGATTGACTTATTTCACTCAGCATAACACCCTCCAGTTCCATCCACGTCGTTGCAAATGGCAAGATCTCACTCCTTTTGATGGCTGCATAATATTCCATTGTGTATATATACCACCTCTTCTTTATCCATTCATCTGTCGATGGACATCTTGGCTCTTTCCACAGTTTGGCTATTGTGGACATTGCTGCTATAAACATTGGGGTACACGTACCCCTTCGGGTCCCTACATTTGTATCTTTGTGGTAAATACCCAGTAGTGCAATTGCTGGATCGAACGGTAGCTCTAATTTCAACTGTTTGAGGAACCTCCATACTGTTTTCCAGAGTGGTTGCACAAGCTTGCATTCCCACCAACAGTGTAGGAGGGTTCCCCTTTCTCCACATCCCCGCCAACATCTGTCGTTCCCTGACTTGTTAATTTTAGCCATTCTGACGGGTGTGAGGTGGTATCTCATTGAGGTTTTGATTTGGATTTCCCTGATGCCGAGCGATGTTGAGCACTTTTTCATGTGCCTGTTGGCCATTTGGATGTCTTCTTTGGAGAAATGTCTGTTCATGTCTTCTGCCCATTTCTTGATTGGATTATTTGTTCTTTGGGTGTTGAGTTTGATAAGTTCTTTATAGATTTTGGATACTAGCCCTTTATCTGATATGTCGTTTGCAAATATTTTCTCCCATTCTGTCGGTTGTCTTTTGGTTTTGTGGACTGTTTCTTTTGCTGTGCAGAAGCTTTTTATCTTGATGAAATCCCAATAGTTCATTTTTGCCCTGGCTTCCCGTGCCTTTGGCGATGTTTCTAGGAAGAAGTTGCTGCAGCTAAGGTCGAAAAGGTTGCTACCTGTGTTCTCCTTTAGGATTTGGATGGACTCCTGTCTCACGTTTAGGTCTTTCAACCATTTGGAGTCTATTTTTGTGTGTGGTGTAAGGAAATGGTCCAGTTTCATTCTTCTGCATGTGGCTGTCCAATTTTCCCAACACCATTTGTTGAAGAGACTGTCTTTTTGCCATTGGACATTCTTTCCTGCTTTGTCAAAAATAAGTTGACCATAGAGTTGAGGGTCCATTTCTGGGCTCTCGATTCTGTTCCATTGATCTATGTGTCTGTTTTTGTGTCAGTACCATACTGTCTTGATGATGACAGCTTTGTAATAGAGCTGGAAGTCCGGAATTGTGATGCCGCCAGCTTTGCTTTTCTTTTTCAGTATTCCTCTGGCTATTCTGGGTCTCTTCTGGTTCCATACAAATTTTAGGATTATTTGTTCCATTTCTTTGAAAAAAGTGGATGGTATTTTGATGGGGATTGCATTGAATGTGTAGATTGCTCTAGGTAGCATTGACATCTTCACAATGTTGATTCTCCCAATCCATGAGCATGGAACGTTTTTCCATTTCTTTGTGTCTTCTTCAATTTCTTTCATGAGTATTTTATAGTTTTCTGAGTACAGATCCTTTGCCTCTTTGGTTAGATTTATTCCTAGGTATCTAATGGTTTTGGGTGCAATTGTAAATGGGATAGACTCCTTGATTTGTCTCTCTTCTGTCTTGTTGTTGGTGTATAGGAATGCCACTGATTTCTGTGCATTGATTTTATATCCTGCTACTTCACTGAATTCCTGTATGAGTTCTAGCAGTTTTGGGGTGGAGTCTTTTGGGTTTTCCACATACAGTATCATATCATCTGCAAAGAGTGAGAGTTTGACTTCCTCTTTGCCGATTTGGATGCCTTTGATTTCTTTTTGTTGTCTGATTGCTGTGGCTAGGACTTCTAATACTATGTTGAATAGCAGTGGTGAGAGTGGACATCCCTGCCGCATTCCTGACCTTAGGGGAAAAGCTCTCAGCCTTTCCCCATTGAGAATGATACAGAATCTAATTTTAACAACTGAGAAAACCTGTCTCCCTTTCTCTTCATCTCTACACCTGCCCGGAAATTGAGGAGAAATGTTTGCATTTCCATCACTTTGGGGCATCAGAGAAGTGTATTAAAGATAAATAGTTACGTTTCTATATCCAAACAGCCAGACTATCCTATCTTGTTGGTGTTTTTGCCTGGATTCTCCTTTTTCATTTTTCACCAGGCTGACTCTCGCTTACCCTTGAGGATTCAGCTCAGACATCACGTCGGAGAGGGAGTATCCGTATTCATGAATCACCCCCTCTGCAAAAGGCCCTGCATTCATGTCCTCTGTGTGGCCAGCCTACACCTGGCTCGTATCAAGTGTGTGCTAATCTGAATGGAATTGCGGGCAAGATACCAGATTAACAGGATCTGCCTTTGACTAGTGGCTGCCCAGGGAAGATGGGCTTAAATGAGAAGCGACAGAAGAGATGCAAGATTGGGGGATACTGTAGTTCTCAGAGTAGGCCATTCAGAGGCAGAACAAGAGGGAGGGCCGGGCCACTTGGCTTCTCCCCTCCGCTTACACCAGGCATCGGGAGAATGGGAGGTGTTTCTAGAACTGACCAGCAGGTGGCAGTATTGCCCCTTGAATGAGGGACGGCCCTCCCGCAGGATAAAGCAAAAGGTTCTTTCTTGCTCTGGGAGGCACTCCGCAGGAGGCCAAATCGCAGAGTGACTTGAGGCACAGAGGAGGCCAGGATGCCGACTGCTCTACACACAAGAGATCTGTAACCATTTGTGGATCGAATTTTTTCTTTCTTTTCTTTTCTTCTTTTTTTTGATGAAAATACATTTGGATCTAATTTTTTCTAACTCCAAGCCCTCTTCTAGGGGTCTTGCATGCTTGCTAAATGAAAATAAATGAATGAATGAAAGACTCACAGGCTTCACTGGAACCACTGAATCAGAATCTCCTGGAGAGTAAACTGGGAATTCCCATGTGGTTTTGATGGAGGCAGGCCAAATTCCCATTTGTGTGATTAGACCCCATGGCTAGCCCTTCAGTCATGAAATTGACCTTATCTATTAGGAAAACCCAGTACCTCTGGGCCCACTGCCCACCCTCTGCCCCAGGACAGAACATCAACTAGGAGGGCTGAGCAGGGTGCCTACAGGGGTCCAGCAGGAGGTGGCGGCCAGGCGCAGCCTCTAGGCTCCCCTTGGGCGCTCTCCTCTCTCCTTGCTCTTCCTCAGCCTTGGCGGATCTGCAGCCCCAACACAGCCCACTCCCACCACCCTCCGAGCTTTAACCCAACTGCAGGGCTGGTTGACCAGTCTGCGGAAGCAAACAGGACAGCCGACGGGTGCTTAGTGGCCAATTCTATCACCTCTCAGGCAGGTCGTATTTTCAGTAGTACCTTCTGAAGCTGAGGCCCGTGAAGAGCATCCTGGTGTTGGCTGGGGACATGGGTTAGAAGGGCTGCCCGCACATGGAAAATCTGGGCCAGGGTGGCTGACTTGGGGTTTCAACAGTAGGTGACCACATGGTTGCTTCTAACTTCTTCCTGCAGCCTCTCTGAGTCACCGCCCACCAATGGCCTTGGGCAGAAAGCTGCCAAAGTGGGTAAAGCCTGGAGGAGTGGAGCCCAGGCTCTGACTGAGCCAACCTGAAGGGCCTGGTTGGGTCCCATCCTGGTGGTTGCCCACATATCCAGCCACCTTTTCCTGTCTTCACGCCTTTGTCCATCTTGGTCTTCTACCCCAAAGTCTTTTCCTAGACTGACCGCTGCCATCCAAATCCTCTCTGTTTCAAAAAGTCCCTCTTCAGATGCCACCTGTGAGGCCCATAGCATTTGCTCTGAATCTCTGTCATGGACCCATGTGAGATGGTTGTTTCTATCTATGTATGTCTTCTCAACTGCATTGGAAGCAACTGTGAGGGGTGGGGCCACCATGTTATACCCGCCCCCTAGCCCCTAATGCAAGGTCTTGTGTGGGCGTAACAAGAGGAAGCACACAGGAAGTGGAGAAGGAAGACACAGGAGAGGTGTGGTTGTTAAATATTGTGAATCCAAAGGGTGAAAGGAGGAGACGGTGGCAAGTTGCAGTTGACGGGAGGGCTTTGTCATGGAGGAGAAGCCGTTCTGGGCCCTGAAGGCTGGTTTAGACGATCAGGTGGCAAGTCATCAGCATGTTCTCAGAGCTTTCTTCTTAAGTCAAGTCAGTGCTGAGAGATTCTGAGTAGGATAAAAGTGGCTCATGGGTGGGGCAGACCAATCATGATCAGCAGTCAATCATGTTGCTACGTTTGGTCTGTCCCCAGTAGAACCTTCTGGAGTGTGTGGATCAACCAGGGAGTGAGGAGTACATGGACAGCAAGGCCTTGGCTCCTCCCCTAGACTCAGTTCACCCCAAGAAGGGAGCATCAAGCACAAGGCCAGAGAGAGGGCTAGAGGCAGCAGTGCCGTCAGAGTAGGTACGGCACCCCCAAACCCAGTCCCTGGGCTTGAGGCAGAGTTATGATGTGGACGATGCCTGACCAGTCCGGCAAAGTCGCATCCTAAGAGGGAAGGGCCCGAGAGGTGGAATCCGTGTCTTCCCAGCACCTCAGAGGTGCACCTTCTGGCCTGGAGCCTGAGGACTCCTGCACTCGTGTGAACCTCCCTACCTTCTCCTCCTCTTCCCCCTAAGGTAAATGTTGCCAGACTTTGGGCTATGACCAGTTTCTCCTCTTGAGTGAAAAAGTAGGGTCTTGGCCTGCTGAGGGTCCAGGTGTTTGGAGGAGACAACAGGTGAGCTGGAGAAAGCAGAGGTGCCCACAGGGTGGGTCAAAACCTTGTTCTCTGCCTTCTCGGCTCCACTCTGGACACATTACCCACACTTAGCATGCTTCCTTCCAAGTTTGCCTAAGACAAGGAAAGGTCCCCTCAGGGAGTCCCCTCTCAGCCACTTCCTTGGCCCTGAGATTGGGTGTGGATGGCACAGACAGGAGGGAGAGCTGCTAGTTAGTGACATAGCAGCCCTCCACCCACCATGGCTTGTCTGGGATACTCAAGCACGTTGACCGGGAAAAGGGCACCACAGGGGTGGAGTGTGCCTTGTGTTCATTCTCCTAGGAGAATGCGCTCTCTACTATCTGATGGCACTCTGGCCAAAAAATGTTTATCTCCCTACCTTTCCATTCTTCCTCCTCGAGGGCCTCACTGTATTATCAAGACATATTGCTGAGTCTGAAGAGCAGAATGTCCATGTGGGAACAGGCTCCTCCCTTGTGGCATCTCAGGAGGTCTGACCACCCAGGGCAGCCCTGGCTTTGAGCCCCAGGCTGGCTCCAGGCCTTAGCCCTCCTCCTCTGCCCCGGGCTGGCCTGCTGTCTCCCATGAGTCACCCAGGTGATCAGGAGGGCAACCACAGGAGAAAAACAACACCCTCGTGGCCCCAGATGGCAAGTCCCAGCCCAGGGATGAGGATACTTGCTGGGGCACTTCTTGCAGTTTACCAAAGTGAGGCCTGAACTTGGGGCAGCAGGAAGAGGCTGTGGCAGAGATCCTGGGAGGGGCTGCAGGAGGAGCATCCTGGAACCTGGCATGCGTCCTGACTTGCCATTTCTGACAACAGCACCTTCCGATGCCCTTTCATAGGGTAGGAACCAGGAAGGGCAGAGGTAATGAGACTAGGATTGTGTCAGGTGAATTCCACGGAAGGCAGTGGTGAACCCCTCATGTTGACCAATGGCCTTTTGTAAATAAGTCACACTTCCCTCCTAGCTCATCCCAGACACACGCTCCTTCCTCTGCATCCACATCGCCAATCTGGTTCTTCATTTTAAAGCATGTGATTGAGGGATCTGTCCTCCCAGTGGGGAGCCCTATGTATCCAGCTCTGATAGCTAAGCGCTCGGTGGACATCTTTTGAGTTAGTGAATGAACACCTAGGCCCGTGCAACACCCCACTGGTCTGGAGTAGCTCTAATGACAGAGCAGCTGCTGAATTTAGGGTGCTGACTTGGGGGGTCATACAGCCCTGGGGGCACTTCTCCAAAAGTGGGGGGAGAGACTGTGCCAGAAGGTCACATCCTCAGAGTTGCTACCCTTACAAGAACAAGAGGCCCATCCTCAGGGTACTCTTGACGTTTGGGTGGGGGAACCACTCTGGTTAGAGTTGCACATCTGCTTCATGTTGCTTTCTCCCCTGGAGAAACAGCAAGTCTGGGTCTTATTCAGTTATGACTTCTAGCCCAGAGCCTGGCTCATCCCGAGTACCCAGCAGATACCTATTGGATACCTTCGTATCTGGGCCTGCATGCTGTTGCCGTCCACCCTTGCTGGAAGGCAGAGATGTATGCAGTGTAATCACCCACTCCATCTCTTCCCTACACACCCCAGGAGAGGAGCCCCAGTGATGGATTCTCTTCCTCCCCCAGCATCTGCCCCAGAGTATAGACATGGTTCCCCAGGCTCCTGCGGTCCTGGCAGGCCCTTTGCACACACAGACAATATTTGTGGGATGCTCTGACGGTTGAAAGAAAGGGAGTACACATTCTATTCGACTGAGGCTTGAGGAATTCTCAGAAAAAAAAAAAAAATGAGCTGCCTCCTCATATTTGACCCCAAACTGCTTGGAATGTTGTATCCTCTCCTCCTCTCCCTTGGTTTCCTTTCCAATACCACAAAGATGGAATGTTGAACCCATCACATTGATCAACACCTTTTGTCATTGAAAGAAGAAGGACCAGCCCTGTCTTGGGGCACATGTGAGAAAAACACATCCTCTCTTCTCCCCGCCAGGAGCTCAGATCCCCTCAGAGAAGCCTGCTGGCTCTTCGGAGTCCAGATTCTGAACCTGAATCTTGTACTTGATACCCTGAGCCCAGCTGAAGCAGTGGGAACCACCTCTGACTTGGGAACGGACTTGTGCAAGGAAAAAGGGAATCTCCCGAGCCAGCCAGAGCCGACGCTCACAGTTTTCCGCTCTATCTAGTGCTAGGTGTTTGCTTAAATGAGCACCGGCTGACGGGACTGAACCTCAGACAGCTGTCACTCCCACGCCCACTGCCTCCTGGAAGCCCTGAGCTCTCGGCTGCTCACACAGCATCCTGCAGTACAGATAAACCTAACAGAACTTCTTGGCTCGGGGAGAGGGTAGGGCATGGGCCTGATAAGCATGAATCACAAGAGAGTAGGGGCCCGGGGAACTGTAACAGCCACTGGGCAGATGGTGACAGGAGAGGGGACAAAAATCACCCATAGGATCAGACCTCAAATGATATGTGAACATAGAACCCATGAAAACGCCCTGTGGAGCCCAAAGACCAGCTAGATTCCCATCTTGTCTGTCTTGGCCAGAAGCTCATTGGCCAGTCCCTTATCACCGTAGCAAGCATCAGATGTAGCAACAATTACGAACAAAACCAAAACCCTCATCAGTGTCAATCTTGGGGTTTGAATGTGCTGAGTGCTCAGAGGGGGTGGGGAAAGAGCAGCTCTTAGGCAGAGATCAGTCACAGCCGCAATGACTCGCTAACCCAGGGCTGTGCATTTGAGGCAACCCACGCATGCTCGCAACTACCTTGCAAGAAATGGGCTTCCAGGCTGGTTCTGCACCGTGCAGGTGAGCAGGGGAGGGCCAGCTCTGCCCTCAAGTAGGCTGTATCCTCCTGGATATCTGCTATGACCTTGCCCCTCCAGGGGCAAGAAAAGGAAAGGTAAGGAGCTAAGGAAAGGTGAGGTAAGGCTACTCAGGAAAGGTAAGAGTTTTGTTCTTGAGGATTGGAGCAGATGGTAGCCCCAGCGCAGTGACTTCTGTGGACATCAGCCCCTGAGCAACAGTAGAGCTCCCCCTGCCTGTCCCACAATATCCCATCTACCGGCCATTGAATCCTGGCTCAGAGTTGCAGTCTACTCACCGGTGGAAGTGCCAGTAAATGCTAGGAACAGTAACGGGCTTTTTCATGGTTAGGCCTTGTAACAACCCTCCGAGGGCTCTTATTTTCCCTTTATAAGTGCAGAAATTAAAACTCAGATTACTTCAGGGATTTGCCTAAGATCACAAAGCTAAATGATAGGCACGGGTCTCCTGATTCTTACTTCAGTGTTCTGCCACTACACAAAGCCACCTCCTTCTTTGAAACCCGGAGTGGTGCCATCTACCCTTTTGGAGGCGCTCAGCATGGGAACAAGGTGGGAGGATGGAGAAGCAAGGTGTATTCAGTGCCTCCTGTCTGTCAGACTGTCTGTCAGACTCGCTATAGACAGTTTCCTCCACGTGGCCTCCTTGGCGCTGGACAGCAATCGGGAATTGGCAGTTTCCTGGAGGCCTAACGTAGTGGTTAGGAACACGGGCTCACACCAGCCTGCTGGGTTTAAATCCCCTGCCCGGCCAGGGACTACCTGTGTGATACCAGACAAAACTAGCGATGCCTCTAGCCCTCAGTTCCCTCATCTAGAAAATGGGATTATAATAGCACAACCTGCTAGGGCTTGTTTGGCCTCTGAGTTCGCCTGTGCAAAGCACTTAAACAGTGGTTAGCACTTCGTAAATGCTCTGTAAGTGTCTATTAATACCAATTATGTTTGATATTTAATATTGCTTCCAAACAGGGCAAAATCATTGACTTATTCCTATTGTATGCAGGGGAAGAAAAAAAAAATCTGAAGCCAAACAACCCGCAGCTGCTCCATCCTCAGGGTCTGGGGCCAGAGTGCCTGCGCAGAGCGTCCTCTGCCGGGAGGTGCCGAGGTGCGGGGACTGGGCCTTCTGGGAACGTTTCTCTGGCTGGGGAGCTGAGCCTGGTTTGGCCTTCTCCCCACCACCAGACTCTGCTCTCAAACACCCATCTATCCTGGGAACGCTCGGGCTGTCACCTTGGTATAAAGGCTGCCCAAAATACACATGCAGCCTCGCATGCGGGATGGACAGGCCTGCTTCTTGGCCTGCACCTCAGTGCCAAAGGAAAGTTTCTGACACGGTCTGGAGCCTGTTCCTGCCTCCCTGACAGGGAGGACACTGGCCTCCTTCCTGGATCTTTCACTTTCTTCTTACTCTCTGCTCTCTTAGGAGGATCTGGGTGGGCCTTCAGCCGAACCAGTGATCTAAAGAGCTGCCTCTACCTTTCACTCTCTTTTCGCTCCTGGTGGGCAGAAAGCATGTGGTGTGGACATCGTTGTGATGGAGCAGATGGTGGTGGGTGCTGTGGCAGCAGTGGGAGTGTTGGGAGAACCCATTTCCTGGTAAAGCTGGGGAGAGCCGAGGACAGAAGCCAGGCTCGGGCTCAAGGGTGTTTCCCAGACTGCGGACAGGAGATTTCAGGAGGCTCCTGGAAAAGTGAACGTAGGATGTGTTTTGTTTAGGATGCTCCTGGCTCTGGTAGTGTATGGCTTCCCCAACCTCAGTGGTTTCCCATGGGGGAAATTTATTTCCTGTGCCCACCAGGGCTCACCCCGGCACCCAGGCTGGCAGAGACGTTGCCCCTTTAACTTGCAGCTTCTAAGGCAGCTGGAGTGGAGACCTCCAAGCCGCAGATGGGGCAGGGGGGCTGTGGCGAGCCAGGAAGGAGGATTGGGGGCAGGGGGGTTAGCCCTCCAATCAGGATACCTCACTTCAGCCCATATGCCATTGACCAGGACTCCACCGCAAAGTTCATCGTTAGTGAGCTGGGAAACGTGGTCTCTGCTAGGAAGCCGTTCCCAGCAACAACCCCGCCCCGTGGCCTGGAAACATGACTGGGGGAATCAACCAAATGGGGATGCCAGCTGGAGGCATTCTAGAATGAAATTCTACTAATGAGATCTCAGCTGCTCCTGAGGTGGAAGGAGAGTGGGAGGGGTCTAAAAAGGCCACCTTAATAAACAGGGGTGAGTGAATAAATAGGCAAAAGCGGCTACCCAGGAAACTCTCAGTTGGGCTGGGTCTTAAAACAGAGCATGTACAGGGGCGCCTGGTGGCTCAGTTGGTTAAGCGTCTGCCTTCGGCTCAGGTCATGATCTCAGGGTCCTGGAATCGAGCCCCATGTCTGGCTCCCTGCTCAGTGGGGAGCCTGCTTCTCCTTCTCCCTCTGCCGCTCCCCCTGCTTGTGCTCTCTCTCTCTCTCAAATAAATAAATAAAATCTTTTTAAAAAAAGTAGATACAAAAGGTGGAAAGAGTGGCTATTGACCTCAAACAACTTAAAAATATAAAAGACGGGTAGAGAGCTGTCAGAGTAATGTCAGGAATGTTGAGCCAGGATATCTGAAAAATGTTAGCAAAGCTTTTTTAAGCTTTGAGTGGACAAAGGAGCCTTAGGTCTGTCCCTAGGGATGGACGGCAGGGTGTTACTGAATGACAGAAAAGAAACAAAACAGAACAACCAGTCCCCTCAATTTCCACTTTGCATCCAACTTCTTTGTGGAAGTGAATGATTTTAAGGCTAAAAAGAGAAGACATTGAAGCCCCCAATGAATGAAGAATGTGCAAGAGGGAAACTCACCCTTCAAGTTAGTTGACATGTCCTAGCCCAAATGAATTCCATTCCCAAATTCTGAAAAGAATTTCAAGAAGGGATTACGGTAGATGTAGAGTAATAGTTGACAACACAGGCGTTGAAGCTAGACTCTCTGGGTTTGAAACTTGGCTCAGTCACTTGCTTGATGTGTGACCCTGGGGAAATTACCTGATCAGTCTGTGTCTTAGCTTTTCTGCCTGTTAAATGAGTAAAATAATAACAGCTACTTCATAGGACTGTTGAGGGGTTTAAATCAGATTCAATCTACGCACTCGGCCTGGCACCTATTAAGTGTTTAATAGCTATTAGCTGATGCTGTTGCTGCTATTATATAGCTGATCTGACGCTGGTCTATCAAACATCATGACAATCAGAGAAAAATCTAGGAGACAAAATAAATATATTCCAATTTTGAAAATAGAAGAAGTGAATAAAAGAAGTGAATTTTCTCATTGCTGTCCGTGCCAGGCAAAATTTTGAACTATGCAGCTATTCAGCAAATATTATTATGTACCTACCATGTTCCAGGCTCTGTGCTGGGCCCTGGGAAAAAAGAGAGGCCCAAATAAGCAGAAATCTGTGTCTTTTTTGGGGTAGTTGTTCTATCAGGGGGAAATATGTAATTTTACATAAATGAATACATGTTGGTTACTGATTAGCGGTATGGAGAAAAACAAAGCAGGGCAAGAACATACACAGTAGAAGAGGGAGGAGGTTTTGGTTTTGAAGAGGGGAGGCAGGCAAGGTCTTTGACACAAGAAGAGCTTTTAGGAAAACCTGGAGACATGTGACTCTCTAGAGAAGGAACTGCAGGTGCAAAGAGGCCAGCAGGGAAACGCACCTGCTGTGTTCCTGATGCAGCATAGAGTCCAGCGTGGCTGTGTGAGGGGGGTGGGGTTGTGGGGAACTAATGGTAGAGGATGAGGTCAGAGAGAGAACAGGAGGCCAGGCTGGGCAGGGCTCTGCAGGCCCTTGTAAGGACCAGGAATGTTACTTAGAGAGGTGGCAGCCATTGACCAGGAGAGTGACACTCTCTGATTTATATTTATATTCTAAAAGTTCGCGTCATGGTGTAAAGGAAAGGAGGCTACCTGGGAAGCAGGGAGGCCCTTTATGAGGTTCTTGTAATGATCTGTGTATCAAACTGTGGCAATGATGGCTTAATCAAAGGTGTTGAGATGTGGTTTAAGAAGTCATCAAATTCTGGAGGGAAATAATTGGATTTTGCTAATAGATTAAGTGAGCATGAGAGAAGAAGAGAGGACTCGGGCTCATTCCAAGGATTTTGGCCCAACCAGCTGGAATAATGGGGTGGCATTAGCTGAAATGGGATAACTACAGGAGTACCTGGCTTAGGGGATGGGAGATGAGGAGGAAGTTGGTTTGAGATATATTTTACATTTGGGATGCTTAGTAGGCATCCAAGAAAAGACATGTGGCAGCTAGTTGGATTCATGAGGCTGGAGATCAAGGAAGAGTCCATGGTTGGAGAGGTACCTGCCCAAGAATGCTGAAATTAACAAGGGACTAAAGTAACTGGAAAAGAGAAGGAGTCCAAGGACTGAGCTGGAGTGGATCCCAATGTGGAGATATGGAGAAGGGGAGGAGGAAGCAGCCCAGGGAGACTAAAACGGAGCAGCCAGCAAGGTCGTAGGACAACCAGGAGAAGATCCCAGGGGCCATTGAAGATGAGGTTTCAAGGAGGAGGGAGGGATCAACTGTGTCGACTCTGGTTGAAAGGTGAAGGAAGACAAGGACCGAAGAATGACCATTGGAACAGTTGGTTAAAAGGATCCTCAGTGAATTCTTGGAAAAGAAAGTGGTGGTGATTAGGATTCAAGATTGGTTTTGTCAGATGAAGCACACTCTTTTATTTATAAAATGTCCCCGGACAGTTCCATAGTTTGCCTAGATTTCAGCATGGTGTTTGGAGAAAAAAATTAAAAAAAAAGATCCTTGAACATGATGGCAAAATAAGGGCTTATGACACAATTTTAGTACTTAAGTTGATAAATGGCATATTCTACTCTCTCTCTCCCCTCAGCCTGTTCAAAATGTTATCAAGAACTCGAATAAAAGCATTACTGCAATGGTGGTCTCATTTGCAGATGTTACAAAGCTAGGCAAGATCGAAATCTACTGACAGAACCCAGAGGGTCCCACAAGACTAGATGAATGGGCAGAGCGAACAAAATGACATTTAACAGGAATGACTGGGAATTCCTGCACTTTGGTAGCAAGACCTGAATGTATAAATATCAGATGGGGGGACCAGTGTTTAGCCACAGTAAATAAGAAAATGACCTCACAATTTATGTTGACAATAAGCTCTGTGTGAAGCAGCATAGTGATAAGTTACAAAAACCATTGTTATCCTAGGCAGCAATAACAGAAGAGTGGTATCTACAATGATTAATTATCTTATAGCATTCTGTGTGCTTAATCCACACCTGCGGTAGTTTATTCCATTCTGACATCATGTTTATAGAAGGTAATTGACAGAGTAGGGTGCATAGAGAGGAGAAAAACAGGACCCACGAAAACCACTGAAATCTGCTCTTTTCTAGCATTCCTGTCTTAATTCCCCACTGGTTCTCCACACTGCTCCCAGAGTGGTTTCCTTTGAAAATAAATAGGATCACATCACTCATTTAAAGCCTTCAGTACTCTTTCTCCCATTGCCTAAGAAATAAAACTCAAGACTTTCCATATCCTAACCCTGTCTCTGTAGCGGCATATTTCTCTGCTCTCTTGGTGGGCTCAATGCTCTTCCCTGAGTTTACCAAGTTAGTTCTTGCTTAGTGCTTTTGCTCATAGATTTAGTGCCCTCCTGTGTGCTCTCCAAGCACCTATTTTTCCCCTCTGTTTTTCTTGCCTTTCCCTACTACGTCATGTACCACTTACAGACTGAAGCTACCTGAGGGCAGGGCCGGTGTTGCTTGTTTCATTCTTATTTTCCTACTTAGGGCAGATCTTGCCACAAAACAGGTGCTCAGTAAATACTGGCTAAATGAATGAATGAATGGAGGGATAAATGAATCAGTGCTCGTCCCTCTGCCTAGAATGCCCTCCTTTCCTAGTTGTCTGTGTGGTAAATTGCCTTCTTCCTCTAAAGCACTGAGCTCAGGCATCAGGCATTCTGAGAGCCCTTCCTGCTGCCGCAGATCTTTCCCTTCCCTCCACTTCCTGCAACACTTGGCACTCAGGACACTAGGCTTATTTGCCTACCTGCTTACTCGGTCTTATTCGTCTTGGTATGCCCAGTGGCTGCCCACATACTTGCGTCTGGTGTCATGTCTTGTAAGGAACGACTAAGGCAACTGAGAATGTATAGCCCAGAGAAAAGGGAAATCTGGCTCTTTTATTAGAACGAAAGAAGTAAATGGCCCTTTAGCTTGGTTTTGTGGAGGTAACTCACATCTATGAGGGGTGAGGATGGATATCCTCTAAGGTCTCTTCCAACTCTGGGACTTCGCAGCTCTGAGCTCTGGTATTCAACAGAGTTGCTGTGTTACTTAACTGATAGTCTTGCTTCCATGCTAAGTAGCCCTGGGGAAGAGCTTGGAAGAGGTGTGGCCCCCTTTGCTACAGATGGATTGTAGATGAGAAGAAGTAAGATGCTCATCCTTTGAGGCAACTTCTGAGGGGCAGTTTCTAATCTCGCCTTCGCCAACAGGAAGAAGGCTTCCCTGGTGCACGAAATCCCACTGGGTTGGGGGTGAGGGGAGCCACTCTTCACACTCTGCCTCAGTGGGCTCTTAGCCCTGGCTCTCTCCAAAGCCCGTCTGATCCAGGGAACCCTGGCCAGCACTCCACTGCTCTGTCTCCTTGCACCTGGGATGTAGAGACTCAACCTTGTGCCAATGCCACAATTCATTCTGCTTCAGAGCAGCTCTGAATTCTTATGGCCGGTCGTCAGTGCAGGCAGAGAAAAGCTATGGCAAAAACCAGATGTCTCTGTGGCCATTAGCTTCATGGCCACTTTGGCCCCAGGGTACTGGTGGAGGAAGCAGTAGGAGGCCACAGAACCACTCTGCCAGGCTTCCAGCAAGAGAATAGCTTTCCAGGAAATCTGTGGGTCAGCATAGCCAGAGCCTTCCCTGGCCTCAGCTTTCAGGACATCGATAAAGGTTCAGAGGACACGCAGCTTGTCCCTGAAGGCCTGATTTCCCAGGAAATGGCTGCAGAGAAGATGGTTCCATCTGCACTGAAGCTGCTTGGGTCTACTCAGGTGTCTACAGGTCTGGACTCCTGCGTGTGGGACAAGAGCCATCAGACAGCATTTCTAGGTTTGTTTCTTGAGAGCAGGCATGATAAGATAACAGAACTCAGGTTTTCTGTTCCATTTATCTTATCAAAGGGACAGTTTGTAAGTGCCATTCTCACCATTACAACCGCCTGAGAAGATACCTGACACAGGTTCAGGGTTACTCTGAAATGTTGGCCTTGCTTGACTCTCCCTACTTGTTCTCCTAACACCCTGTCTCAGCTTAATCCCATTACCAGAGTCTCAGAAAACAACTCGGCTCACAAGAAACTAGTAAAACTCTTTAGCTAAATTCCCTTGTCTTTTGAGTGGAATTTGGGACCCTACTGGCCCTCAAAATTTGTAGCAGTAGCTTGCTTCTGTCCTGTCCAGCTCAGCAGCATGTCCTGGATCCCTTGGCCAAGGACTGGTCTAACCCTGCAGTGGACTGGGCTGGCACTGGCCTGTGTAAAGGCAGGGACTGGTACCGTCCCCTCTCACTTCCAGGTGGTAGCTATTTTAGGGAGAAATATTGATCAGATGGGCTATTTTTGCAAAGCAGTTGACAACAGCGTAAGCACTTGCCTGGAAGTTCCTTGGAACTTTAAAAACAACATGTGCTTATTGGAGCATGGTCCTGTCATGCAGGATCCATTTAATAAACATTCGGCAGATGTCTGTTGAGATTGTTCTGTCAATAAGAATTTCAAGAACACCGAGCACCAGTTCTAGACACTGAGGGAGAAAGAAAGAAGAAGAATGGAAAGTTCCTGTCCTCAATTGTCCTGCAGTCTGGTGGTCAAGAGAAGACTTCCCTATTTGGAGAGTGACCCACCAAATGACCATCTATAACTAGGACGCATCTGTGTATTGCAGTCCTCCTGCGTCTGAGGGCTTAGAGAGGTCCACTTTGCGCAGCACTCCCAGTTGGCTGGGGTTCTATCCATGGTGTCCTTGGGCCATCTGCAGTAACTCTGCAGGGGCCATGATTTCATCTCATGGAAGAAGACAGCTGCATCTCCCTCCCTGGATGTTAGAGTTCAATTCTCCCTTCTCTAATTTGGCTGAAAAATAGTTTTAAATATTTGAGATGGTGTCAGAGGGGAACATTACAGAGAATATGTTGGTGTTACACTATTTAATTTTGGCAGTAAGCATGCTGAAGGTAATGGAATGGGAATTGCTATAATGAGTGTTTTTGATGTTTTGCAAATGAGGGAATCGTTGAGGAAAGAAGCTCACCAAGGGTCATGCAGAGGAATGCATCGCCGGGTCTACACTAGAAAGTGCTCCTCTTTCAGATCTCTCTGCCACCTCCACACTAGTCCATTCTGAAAATCATGGCATGACTAGACCAGCAGCCATACCTCATCTCTTGGGTGGGGGGGTCTCTTACCTGCCCCCAGAGAGATGGGGACATCAGACCTTCAGCTCTCCACCCATGAGCAGACTGGCAGTGTGTGTGCCCTTCTTGACTGACCCCTGGGTGGTCAACTTTTAGTGTCTGTCAGTCATGTTTTATTTGTTCTTCCTTCTAGTTCTGGACTCCCTGAAATAAAGTAGACAAGGATCTGTGATGTTACTCTGATTGGTTTTGTTTTGTTTTGTTTTGTTTGCTATTTTGCAGGATGGTATTGTTCTGGCCTTGAGTTAATCTCCCTGGTTCCTGGAACAATTTCTATATTTATGTAGATGACCAATCTCCCCAGTCATATGCCCGGGTTCCCCTTTTCCCTAGCCCATCTCGACCATGTACAGGTGGATGCAGGCCATATGGGACAGCCTCCTTCCCCTTGTCTTCACACCGTGCCCCTCTTCCCAGACTTTGGCAGATTTGAAATGGAGGAACTCATGGTTGTCCTGGCCTGCAAATTCTCTGGTTGTCTTTCCTCTTTCTGAAGCTATTCACCCTGCAAGAGGCATAAGTAGGCATCTCTGACGCACTTGGAGACTGCTTTTGAGCTCTTCTGTCTTACACTCCATAGGGTGAGGCAAATAGTCTCTCTGGTTGGCCATCCTAACTCCTGCACCTAGCTCAGCACAGGTAGACTCTAGGCCCTCATAACTATTTACTGAATTAAATAATAATCTTCTCCCACCTCTACCAAACCAGCAGAATGCCTCTTGCCTAATTCCACAGGTCCAAGAAAGTGAGGTCTAGATGCCCTCTCCTGACTTCCTTCCCCTGCCCCCCACATCCTTCCAGTCCATAAGGAATTCTTGTCTGATCTCCTTTGCATAACAAATCTCTGCTACAGGCAGAATTTCCTTTGAGGTCACAAGAAAGAATTCCAGGATCAGCTAAAAATAAGTTTCTGAGGCCCATTGTGATTTCAGTGTTTGCTCCTTCGGACTTGTCATTCATTTTCAGACCTGAAAATCTTATTCTTCCATGTTTTTCCAAGAATGGTATTTTAAGGTGAATCCATTGTAGGGGTGTATGGGGTGGGAATGTGGCTTGGGGGAAGATAATTTTAAAATGGTCACTGGCACCTCCTTGATTTTCGGATGTCTTTGATTTCTCATCTGGTAGAGTTGGAGTGTTTTCCCCAAGTGTCATTATTTTCCCCAGTTCTAAACATGTCAAGTAGCTACGGGTAAAGAGCTGAGGAATGAAAGTGGGCGGGTGAATGCAGACACCCAGCCCAGCAGGTGCAGGCTGAAGCATGCCTGCTGGAGCAGGAGCAGGGGAGTGACAGTTCCCTGCAGCCCACAGCCCTGCTGTTCTGGCCACCCAATCCCATCCCTGTCCTCCCCAGGCATTGCGATGGCACAGAAGACAATGCCTTTACCACCAGCCTCTTGCTTCTCTGACGCACAAAAGAATGTCTGGCTCGATAAATATTCACCCAGTGATTATAGGATTAAGTGCAACCTGCAGGAAGGTAAGCCTTTAAACAAAGGTTTTGATTTGTTTTTTTGGAAGAAAATAAAATATAAAACAGACGGGCATATTATCCATTAATGGGAGCTTTAGGCTTAGGGTTCCAACAGTTCAGTTATTAGCAAGGATTTCCTTTTGCGAGGAGGTAATCAAGTTCAAATGTCACACTCACATCCCTCCTCTTCACAGGCTCCACCTGATTGCAGTTGCCATGGCAATGAGATTATTGTAGGAAAGCTAGAAAATGGTGGTGCTTGTACTTGGAAAGTGAGATGTTTATGAAAATTCACATTTTCCTTCTTTTCCCCTTTCTCTCTGTGGAAAGAAAGAAGGAATGAGGGAAGAAAAGTAATCACATGTTGTTGCACATCTATTATGTGCCAGGCATAAGGCTGGATGCTTAACACATATACTGTGTTAAATATGTGTGTGTGTGTGTGTGCGTGTGTGTGTATAATGCCTTTTTTATTATGAACTATAACTCTCCTACCAAAGAGTGCACAAAACAAAGGTGTTCAGCCCCATGATTTCTTACAAAGCAAACATCCATGTAAAATCAAGAAATAGACATTGCCAGAACTCCAGAAGTGGCCTTTGTTGACCCTCTCAATTCTTCCTCCTCATTACTTTTTTGGAAATCGCTTACTTTTTTTTTTTTGAGTTTTACCACCTAAACATTGATCTCTATACATTATAGTTTAATCTTTTCTTTTTTTTTAACTTCATATGGATGGAATCATACAACGTGTGTTCTTTTTGTGTCTGACTTTTTTTTTGCTCAATATTATGTTCATAAGCTTTATTCATATTAGTATTTGTGGCTGTAGTTGTGCATGTTCACATTTTTATGCAACTTCATTGTATCAGTGGAACCCAATTTATTTACCATTCTTTTTTTTTAAAGATTTTATTTATTTATTTGAGAGAGAGAGAATGAGAGATAGAGAGCACGAGAGGGAAGAGGGTCAGAGGGGGAAGCAGACTCCCTGCTGAGCAGGGAGCCCGATGTGGGACTCGATCCAGGGACTCCAGGATCATGACCTGAGCTGAAGGCAGTCGCTTAACCAACTGAGCCACCCAGGCGCCCTTTATTTACCGTTCTATTATTGGTGGATTTCTGGGTTGTTTCCAGTCTGGGGTTGTTGTAAATAATGCTATGATGAAAATTCTTGTCCTGTCTTTTTGTGCACATCTTCTGTGGGTATTAACTTAGCAGCAGAACTCCTAGGTCATAAGGTACTTTATGTAGATAATGCCAAACAAGGGTCCTAAGTAGCATGTCCCCACCAGCACTGTATGGATTTCTGTTTCTCCACATCCTCATCAATATTTAATATTCTCAGTCTTTTCAATTTTAGCCATTCTGGTGGATGTATAATGGTCACTCAATGTTTATTTGTCATTTGGATATTCTCTTTTATGATGTGACTGTTCAAATCCCATTTTTCTATCGGGTTGTTTTTTCTTACTGATTTGTGATAGAGTGTCACATAATTCATATACAAATGGATGGCCTGTTATATGTATTGCAAATATACTGTGTGGCTTATCTTTTCACCCTCTTAATGGTGTCTTTTGGTGAAACAGATGTTATTAATATGGTTTTATTTATCAATGCTTTCCTTGATAGTGTTCTTTGTGTCTTGGTTAAGAAGTCTTTCCTTTATCCCAGCATCCTAATGGTACTCTCCTATATGGTCTTTAGGAGATTTATTGTTTTACCTTTCATATTTAGATCTAACTTACACCAGAAATTAATTTTTATGATGGTGTTAGGCAGGGGTTAAATTTTGTTGTTGTTGTTTATATGGACATGCAAAACGTCTTAGCACATTTGTTGGAAAGACCAAACTTGCCTCAATACTCCACAGGGTCATCTTTGTAATAAATCAAGTGTCCATATATGGGCTTTCTCTCCGTGTTCATTGGTCTGTTTCACTGTCCCTTTCCAGTTCTACAATCTAAATTTCCATAGCTTTAGCGTCTTCTTACCCAGGATAGCAGACCCTCTCACTTTGTTCTTCTTTTTCAAGAGGGTTGTTGTTAGTCCTTTGTATAGCCATGAAAATATTAGAATCAGCTAGTTTCTAAAAAAGAAAAAAAAGCTGTTGTTTATTTATCTATTTATTTATTTACGGAGGTGGGGAGATTGCTTGAATCTATAGATCAGTTTTTGGGGAAATGATATCTTTATAATTTTGTTTCTAATTTCCATCATGATTTCTTCTTTGAATTTTCAAACATATGAGTATTTTCTAGTTACCTCTTTATCAGTTTTTTTCCACAGAAACACTTTGAATTACTTAAATTGTTCAAAATTTATTGAGACTTGCTTTATGATCTAGCATATGGTCAATTTCTGAGTTTGTGTGCTTGGAAAAAAAAATATATATATATAACCTGAAGTCTTGTGAATGCTCATTAGGTCGTGTGTTGATTATATTATCCAAATCTATATGATTTGGTTTTTGTCTGCTTCTCATAGCATTTACTTTAAGAATTATGTTAAAAGTCTTCCTGTTATCGTAGTGAATTTGTTTTTCTCTCAGTTTTGCTTTGTGTATTTTGAGGCTATGTTAGCATAGCCTTATTCACAGTTAGAATTGTTACATTTTCCTGGTGAATTCAACTTTATCATTATGAAATGACTATCTCTTGATTGCCAATAGTGCCTTTTGTCTTAAATTCTACTTTGTGTAGTTGATATAACTCTCTCAACTTTCTTTTAGTTATTATTTGCCTGGTATACCTTTTCTACTCTTTTGCTTTCAATCTTTCTTTATCATTATGTTTTAGATGTGTGTCTATTATAAGCAGTATATGGTTACTATTTTTTTAAATCCTGTCTAGCAATCTTTTTGTGATATGTTTGGGTTTAAATCTCCCATCTTAGTATTTTCTGTATCTCTCATGTATTCTGTTTCATTTTTCTTTCCTTGTTTTGGTTTCTTTTATATTGATGGGTCTTTATTATTCCATTTACTCACTTGGAAATTACATTAAAAATAATTCCAATACATGTTAACCGTATTGATTTTTTCCACAGTATATACCATTATTATTGTATGTTTTGATGCTCTGTATTTTAAACCTTCCATACTTGGTTATTGTTATTTTATATGGCTGATATTTATTTATATTTAACCACATATTTATTCTTTCATTGCTTTTCATTCTTGATCTCCAGTTTTTCGTCTTAAATCATATTCCTTTTGTCTGAAGAACACTCTTTAGTATTTCCTTCAACTGTGAATGTGCTGGTGACAATTCTCTTAGTTTTTGTTTATATGTAGTTTGTATGAGACTTTTTAAAATTTTTACTATTGATGGATTTTTTTTTTCCTGGACATAACATTCTAGGTGGGCAGTTATTTTCAAATTTCAGCTTTAAAGGTGTCATTCCACTGCTTCCTGGCTTCAATTAGTTTGTTGAGAAGTCATTTGTTAAGTTTTAGTGTTTTCTTTCATCGGGTTTGAAAAATGCTCAGCCATTATCTCTTCAGATACTGTTTATGTCCTCTACTCCTTTTACTTTCCTTTTGACACTCTACCTACAAGTATATTACATCTCCTCAATGAATCATCTGTATCTCTTACTATCTTTTGCGTATTTCCCATCATTTTCCTCTCCATACTCATTCTATATATCATCTTCTGACCCATCTTCCAACTCACAAATTCTCCTTTTGATTGGGTCTTATTAGCCACTATAGTCATTCATTAATTTAATGCAAAATTAAAGTTTTTAATTTTGATCATTACATTTTTTAATTTTAGTATTTATATTGTTTCTAGATCTCTGTCTAAATCCTCAATCATTTCTTTTATTTCCTTGAAAAAATAATAGCATGTGTTATATATCTTCTGTTTGCCTATTCAGCTATATCTTCATTCGCAAGTTCAAGACTGGTCTAGTTCCTTTCCTGCGCTGTAGAGAGCTATTGGATGATATCCTGGTGCCAGGTTACCTCAAGGCAATCCAGCTGCAACATGCTCTGAACTGAACTTACATCCCTTCTCCCATTTCTAATTATTTTTCCTTCTCTTTACTACTTCAATTAGTGCCACTGCTTGTTCCCAGTTTCCTATACTAGAATCCTAGTGATCATCCCTAATTCCATTCTACTTCCAAATCACCAGGTTTGATGAGTTTGGGTCCTAAATATTTCTCATATTTGTTCCTATCCTGGATATCTTTACAATGACTGTTTTAATGTGGGCTCTTAGAACTATTCCTCTGAGTTCTTCAGTGGCCTCTTAACTGATCTCACTTCCATTGTCTCTGAACCATCCTCCATAGAGTAATCTAACATTGGCATTGCATTGTTTAAAGCTCTCTGTGGGGGCGCCTGGGTGACTCAGTTGATTAAGCCTCTGCATTAGGCTCAGGTTGTGATCCCAGGGTCCTGGGATTGAGCCCCACATTGTAGGGGAGCTCAGTGGGGAGTCTGCTTCTCCCACTCTCTCTGCCGCTCCCCCTGCTTGTGCTCGCTCTCTCTCTCTCTCAAATAAGTAAATAAATAAAATCTTAAAAACAAAAACCAAAAAGTTCTCTGTGCTTCCCTGTCATCCATAGGCAATCTAAGCTCCTTGCCACCATTTGTAAAATTCTTCATAACCTGGCCCTCACCTACCTCTCAAGCCTCATTTCCATTGTTCCTTTTTTTAAACTTCATGGTCTAAAATTACCAAATATATTATGCTTCTGGGCATTCCTGTTATTCTTTCTCTTCCTTGCCTCGTTTCTTCACCTGTTTAATTTGTACTCCTTCTTTAAGAATTGGCTTCCCTAACTTCCCCAAGGCATTCCAAGTGGCCCTTCAGCGTGCTTCCATGGCAGAGTTCAATCATCTACTATACTGAAAGAATCTATTATACTGAAAGAATGGTGTTTATATCTCACTTTCACTGTGAGAAACTTCAAGGCACTCCAGTTAGGCGCAGTACTTACTAGGTCCTTAATAACCTCAATAGGCCCTTAGTTCTTCAGCTTGAAGAATTCAACTGAATAATATTTTTTAAGATTCATCAAAATCAGAATGCATATTATCCAAGCATCTTGGTTATTGCAGTAGGTGGTTTGTTACATTGTTTCTCGAGCTCTATTTTGTCTCTTAATTTTTAATACTATTAATGAACATTAATACTATATTTTAAATGTCTGCTGTATTTTCCACCTTACTAATCTCTCCTTATTATTTGAAAAGTTTATCTTTCATATAGCCCCATAGGCATGTTGAGAGTGAGCTCTCACTTTCTCTTTTTAGAGCCCTCACACATTTTGATGTTTTTTTTTTTTTCATCCTCATTATGTTTCTTTGCTGCATTCCATAGCGTGGAGCTCCAGTTATTAATGTGTTACATTTCCTATTAGTGGGATTGGAACCTACATATCTTTATGTCTTATTTATTACACATTTTATCATTCCCCTGATTCCTGAGAGTAAAACCCTTCTTTCAGCAGAAAGGAGAAGATCCTTTGTTGATTATTCCAGTTTCTGAAGCAATAGTTAGTCTTGTCCTCCTTGTCACCAATTCTGGGGATCACTGTCAACCTTCTTGACTTGGTGTAAAAATCTCAGCATCTCTTGGCATCCTGACTGACAATAATGGCAGTGTCTGTTTCAGTGTCTGTCACCAGTGGTTTGAAGAGGCAACAAGATCAAGATGGTGGTGGATGATTTTTATAACTTCCTTGCCTCTATTTGGTTTCATTGCTTTATTTTCTTTTAACTTATAACCCTCAAAAGGTAATAGGAAAGATCGTGTGTCTGACAGTTCAGAACTACTAACCCTGTAGATTGATGTCCACTCCATGGGTTTACTCCTTGTAGAAGATTGAACTTTCCAAGAATGACCCCAGCCATAGTTCTCACCCTACATGCTATTTCAGCACCTTGTAAGTTCCCTATCAAGTAGCAAAATCTATCTTCTCTCTGCTCAACCCTGGGTGAGTCATGTGACTACCTCGATGGTTATGACATGGTGAAAGTGACACTAACTTCTGAGGTTACGTTGTAGAAGGCTACCCATAATTTGGAAACTCTGAGTTGACCTGTGAGAAACCTAGCAACCCTGAAACTGTATGTTGGAAAGGCCATATGGAGATACCAGATGGAGATAGAGAGAGATGCCCAAGGAACCCCAGCTCTTTCAACCCCCAGTGTTGTAGTTTCCTCACTCAAGTAACAGATGTGTAAGTGACTAGGCCTTGATAATATCCAATTTGCATCCTTTGAGCAGCCCTAACTGACATAGGGTGGATCAAAAGGTTTCCCCCCAATCTTGCCTAAATTGCAGATAAATGAGCAAAATAAATGTTATTGTTCTAAGCCACTAGGTTTTGGAGGGGTTTGTCATATAGTAATATATAAGCAGAACACCTCTCATCACCAAATTTCAGACATAGAGCTCTGGTTTGATGCTTTTTTATCAAAAGGTGGAAATGTGAGATTCTAGATGTGTGCTTGGATGGCAGAGAGGAATGGCAAGTCAGAAGGCTTTAAACTCTTTGTGTTGAGGCTTCTGCGTGAGAATAACACAGGAGATGCTTTTTTAGAGCCCTTTGGAGGGTGGAGAAAGAAAGAGGAATTAAAGTGGACCAGAAGGAAGAGAAGCATGTGACAAGCTATTCCTGATTCCTCCATACCAGATGGCAAGAGACCACCATTCCTTCCATGCGTCGGTTGTATTAGCACAGTCCCAATTCTCCAACAAAGTGTTCACTGACATATAGAAGAATATACGGAAATATAGAAATATATAGAAATATAGAAGAATAGAGAGCTTTATGATTCTTCCCATAGAGAAAGAAGACCCATCCCTCTTTTCTCATTTGCCACTTCTTAACCTAGGGCCTCAGGCCTCAGTAATCAAAAGAAAGGTGGGTGACTGTCCATGGTGCTGGCCTGGGATTACTGTGTCTTTTGAGTGCCTCCTGCTTTTGACAAGCTTTGTACCTTTATAGGAACTCACATCTAAGGATCCGCCATTTACAATGACAAAGGCATCCTATGTCCTTAGATGATCTCGGGTTTGTCACTAGGTTTCATATATTTGTTGTAGGACATATATTTCTATATATTTCTATATTTCCGTATAAAGAACAATAAAAAATGAAAACCACCATTTGTTCATTTCTTTATTTTAGTATCATCGAGGTGTATGTGTGTGTTTGTGTGTGTGTTTTGTATGTGTATTTATTCTTCTCAAAAAGCAAAGACTAAAAAAGCCTTCCTAGAGGGTTTTGAGGAATTTTACTCATTGACAATGTAGCATTCCTTATACTGGATTCTCAAGTATGCTTATCAGAATTTTCTTCTGTGTGTTCCATTGAATATTTTTGTTCACTGTTACTGGATGTGGGCATAGGCATTCCATGTGCCACTATCCTGGAAAGGGAGGGCTGGAAACACTTAGGTTAGGGAATAGGACCAGAATCTGAGATATACAGTTGGAGGGTCAGTTGGTCTATCTTCTTTCCTCCCTTATATCTTCTTTTCCTCTCATATCCTCTTTTCCCATGTCCTTTTATTTCTGTTCAAGACCATGTCCCGGGATGGAAGTGGAGGTAAAAAGAGAATGTCAATGTCAAGGTCCTGAGGGGGGCAGGACGATAGGCTTCTACCTCCCATTATGCTCCACAATTATCCAGGTGGCAGCTGTGGTGAGATGGTGAGGGAGAGCACTGCATCTGATGCCAGACCTGGGTTCAAATCTAGCCTCCCATGTTTGATTGCTATGTAACCTCAAACAAGTCATGGAGTCACTTTTTTTCTCATCCATAGAAAGATAACATTCAGAGCACTGTTGTGAGGATTAAATGAGATAATGTATTAAAAAGAATTTTGAAAACTATAAACACTCTACTAATGAAGGGTTACCTTTTCTTGGTGGGGCTCCAAGGAGACATAAGAAGTGGTGAAGTAGTGAATCTAAGGGGCTACTGAAGTCTTCAGCGATAAGGGGACAGATGAGAACAGAGAAATTCCCAAAGGGAGAGGATTCCTGGACCAGAGTCCTGTCACCTGGGTCTCATGGAGCTGACCCGGTAGAGGGAGAGGAGAAGCTTACTTGGAGGTGTTCATGTGTGCAAACCAAGGCAGCACACACAGCTAAGAGCTGAGAGGGGAGAGCAGTTGAATAATAGCAGCCATGTGCCCAGCATGGCTGGGCTATCTCACAACTCTGTAAGCCAAGTGCTGCTATTATCCTCACTTTAAAGAGAGGAGAATGAGGCTCTGATAGGTACAAGAAATTTCTAAAAGTCTCACAGCCAGCAAATGGCAGAATATGGATTCAAATCTAGGCTTTTCAGACTCCAAAGTCCTAGCCAGCAAGATAGAGACAAGGTATGTTTTTGTTTTAATGGATTTTTATAATGAGAAAAAGAGTTGGAAAGGGATGCCTGGGTGGCTCAGTTGGTTAAGCGGCTACCTTCAGCCAGGGTCATGATCCCAGGGTCCTGGGATCGAGTCCCACGTCGGGCTCCTTGCTCAGCAGGGAGCCTGCTTCTTCCTCTCTCTCCCTCTGCTCGTGCTCTCTCTGTCAAATAAATAAAATCTTTAAAAAAAAGAAAAAGAAAGAAAGAGAGTTGGAAAACCTACTGTGAAGGAGTCACCAAAACAAAGGCTTCAAGGAACCAGAGTGAGCAAAACAGAGTGAATGGAGAGACAAATCAGAAGGTCGGGGTGAACAGAGGCATATGCCATCTCCCTGTGCAATGGCTCATGGTGGAGGCTGGATGCATTCAAAGGGCCATGGACAAAGAAACCTCCTGCAGCCCATTCTTATGTAAGGACCAGAAAGTCTTCATCTTGGGTCGAACCGTGGCTCTTGTTCTTCTCTTTTCATTGTAATTAACAGAACAAGTGAATTGTATAGACAGCATTCACCAAAGTATGTTCCATGGAACATGACCTCTGTAGGATATTATTGGATGTGACTTAGAAAGAAGGGTCAATTAAATTCACTTCAATTTAATGCATTATTGAACACAGGACTGTGAACTACAAATTCAACCATGGGAAATACAGGCCAAATCTCTCAGAGCTTATAGACTAACGGTCAAGTAAGTTTGGGAAGTACTATGCCAAAGTGGTATAGGGTTCCTTAGAGCAAACATTTCAGGACTTTATCATGCTAACAGGCTTTGTGACTTTCCGAGAGTGGGTTGAGTATACAAGGGTCCCCCAAACCATCTGGCCATGGAATCCTATTTTATTTGCCATAAGGTCTCTTCTTGTGGCCATGGGGCTGCTATTCTGCAGTGTGAGCTTGGGGGAGATGTGGGAGCAGATAGAGAAAGAATGACAAGCAACACTTCCATTCATTTCACCACAATATTGGTAGTGTGCCCAAAGGAAGGGTGGGTAACATTTAAGCCCCAAACATGGCATCCAGGTGATGCAAGTATGGGGGGAGAGTGGCTCCATTTGTGGATACCAAGTGGCGGCTGCCTCTCTACACTGAACTCTGATCAAGTCAGGGCCACCCAGAAATTGCTGTAGTCGAGCCCAAGGGGGTGAGCTATTCTCTAAGCAGGACCAAGAGGCTCACTGGGCCACTGATGTTGGAGGAGAGGGAGGCATAGGACGTGGTGACTGGGAGGGGAAAGTCCTTTCCCCCTAGGCCATAAGAGAGAAGGGGTAGGATTCCTTGTCAGTCTTGTGGCAGGACCTAGGTGGCAGCTGTACCAACGTGGGTGGGAGGGTACAGCATGCCCAGCCTTGTGGATATAAACAGAAGCATTCACTTGAGCCAGCCATGGGGTTTTGTATGCCAGCATCAAAGTTTATCACTCAGGCAAACAAGCCAGAGGAAAAGAGCTGACAAATGGCTAGCATTTTGTTTTTCCTTCTCCAGGAAGACATTTTGGTCTTGGTTACCCTCTGGGTTTTTTCTCTCTCTCTCTGATCTCTCGCTCTCACGCAATGTTCCCTGCATAGGCGTTACATAACAGCCGGGACTGCAGGGAACACCTATACAAGAGGGCATGACAGTTAGACAATGGGCAGGCAGAGGCTGCCCTGAGAAAACGGAGTCATTCATGAGCTGTGTGAGAGGCGGCTCTGTTCCCAGCTTGGCTCACTGGTAAATGAAGTGTGCTGGAGACAAAGAGGGGAACTTTACACTTGTCCAATTTTCCCACAGTGGCAGGCTCACAGGAAAACAAGGCACTAGTTGGCTTAGAGGAGAAAAGGCAACCATATCCATAGACTTTGCTTTCTCTCCCAGATTGCTGTCTTGTGCCAAAACCAGAGAATAATCTCCTAGCGAGGGAACAGTGAGGCTAACTTGGGGTGAGCCTACCCAGCAGAAGCCAGAGGTACATATGGATCCACCTTCTGCTTCTTTCTGTTTTCCTCACTGCTTGATGAGTTTTAATTTCTGAATCAGCTTATATTTTACCTCTGTACTAGCTTGCCACTTGGAAGGGAAAGAATGTTGTCAGTCAAGATGATTACTCTGAGAAATAACAAGGTCGTCTCTAAGTGCAGGGTGCTAAGCAGAATCAGGGAGCTTATTCCTCCACATAGGTGCCAGTTCACCTGTTCCTAAACGCTCTTTAGCCTGATGACAGGCTGGCCATTGCTCCAGCAGGAAAATACTGACCTGCTGGTCCAAGGACCCTTCACATAGGAATGTGTACTGCAACTGTATGTATATTGCTGCCTTGCCTTATAAACCAAAAATGCTGACAATTTAACCAAAAAGTTGAGTGCCCTGTATTGTTTTTTATAAGACTACATTTCATGCCAAGAAGCTACCTATATGACTACAAATAACCTTATATATTTTAAAATGTCTAAACCCTAGCAAAGACCTACTTATCTTGGTACAAAGCTCCTATTCAACCTATCTATTTAAAGAGGTTTTGGGGGTGCCTGGGTGGCACAGTCGGTTAAGCGTCTGACTCTTGATTTCTGCTCAGGTTGTGATCTCAGAGTTGTGAGATCAAGCCTCATGTTGGTCTCCACACTCAGCACGGAGTCTGCTTGAAATTCTCTCTCCCTCTGCCCCGCCTGCTCGTGCTCCTTCTCTTTCTCTCTCTAAAATAGATAAATATTTTTTAAAAAGAATAAAGAGGTTTTGGAGTCCTTTGTCAAATGATTTGACCCATGGCACAATTCCTACCACTAGAAATTCTATCATAATCATCAGGTGCAGAGAGGATCTTGCCGTGGGATAAGTTTTAATACTGTAAGGTATAAAGATGCCTCTTTATCTACCGTGGAGTGCTGTCTTCATACCCAGTAGTAGAGGATTCCAATGGATAAAGATAAGAAGAGAGTCAGGAGGTGTAAGATACTAACTGAATGATAAAAGGGCATTGATACGATCCAGTCTGGAATAAGTGTGCAGGTAAAATAGATCTGGGTGTGTCAGCTCAGCCTCATACAGGAAGGCTCTATCCTTCTGGGCACCAAGGCTATGATGTGAGCACGTGTCAGCTGAGGAAGAAAACAAGGACTAAATGCTCTGGAATCCGACAGATGGGCCTGAATCCTAATTTCAAAACTTGGTAGCTCTGTGACCTCGAAGAAGTTACTTTAGTTTGTTTCCTCAACTGAATTAATCACAGTGGCCACCATTTGTAGGAAAATGGGCAGAGACAGACCAACCAAGGGGATGTCCTGGGGGAGTTTAAGGAAGCAGGCTGTAGGATACTCACTCTCTAAGGCCTTTCTTATCAGAGAAGGCCTTGCTTATAGCTCTGGGCACCCTCACAAGACAGGTGACAATTTTTTGCAAAGACTCCTCACTGACCTGGGAAGACCAACATTGTTTCATGCACTGGGGCCTGAAAACCAATGCGTGACATATCTGTTGTGGTTTAATATTCCATTCGCTTTGATTATATTCTTTAAAGAGAAACCTTTAAGGTTTTCTCATTTATGCTTCAAGTATAAAAATGTGACTTTTACCAAATCTATGCACTTCTACTTCAGTTTGAGAGAAGAATCAAAGGTCTATCGGCTTGCAGATGGTCAGGGAATAGGTACTAGCCAATGTTTCTGGAGCATTTATCGGGCCCCAGGTACCATGCTAGACTTGCGTTACCCAGGGTATTTGTAACAGAGTGAGGCACAGAGGGGATTTAGTGGGGTTCAGTGCCCCCTCCCTGAGAATAAAGCCTGGGAGTCTAGGGGAGCATGGCTAATCAGAACAGTGGTGGCTGGGGAAGACTTTCCGGAGCAGACGATACCTAACATTCAGCTTAGTGAAGATTAGTAAACATTAGTGAATATTCAGGGTGCACACAGGCAGAAGGTGTAGAGCACACAGGGAAGAGCGTGGAAGGCAAGAGAGCCTGCATGTCTGAGAAACTGCAGTAGCTCCTCATGGCTGGGCGTTGGAAGAGGTGCTGAGATGGGAGGAGGTGAGTAGGAACTGAGATGCAGACAGGGGCCAGATCTGCGCAATATTCTAGTTAGCCCAGAGGTTTCATTTCTCCCTTAACAATGCCTTCTATAGAGATATTTACTGCTCCAAACATTTACTGATATTTTCATCCTCCAAAGAGAAAGCCCCTGGGTGTTTCCTTACATTTTTTTCACATCGGCAGTCCCCATGACTACCTTTTTCTCTCCAGTTTGAGGAGGATTCTTTGGGCAATTAAGTTTATGCTTCTGTAACTATTTATCTTCTCCCTACTGACCTTTGAATCTGATCTTTGTTAAAAAAGCTACTTTTCATCAAATTGATCTAGCTTATTCATTGACTAGTCTATTGACCATGGGTGCTTTTCAAAAAGGCGTCACCTTTTAAGCTAAATGATAGCTGCCATTGTTGGACTATTATTAAATGTCTGGCACTGTGCTAAGGGTTTTTGAAATATTTGTATTCAATCCTACTGGCAAATCAATGAGGAAGATAGTATTATTATTTCTTACGGGTGGGGAAAACAAGGCTTGATAAAGTAACAGCTTATAAATGGCAGAACTAGGAGCCAATCTGTTAGATTCAAAATCTCTACTCACCAGTTCACTCTACTGCTATTTTAAGATACTTCTGAGAACACCTTAAAACAAGATATATGGGAGTTGCTTTGCAGGGGATAGCCATGTTCTTAGGCCAGAAAACAAATTTTTCTTTGCAGAAAGAAGGCAACAAAGCAGTGAACATCCAGTGGATGTTCCAAGAAGTGATGGGGAGGCCTGAGGTTGGCAAAGAACTTCTCTCCACTACATGAAAGCCTGAGTTGAGATACCTCTGAGAAATTTTAATGCCGATTTTCTGTAAAACCCCCATTCTCTAAAGTATGAATGTTAGTTAATAATAATGTATCAATATTTCTTTGGTAATTGTAACAAATGTACCATACTCATGTAAGACATTAGCAAAAGGGAAACTGGATGAGATGTATGTGGGAACTCTGCACTGTCTTTGCAATATTTCTGCAAATCAAAAACTGTTGTAAAAAATAAATTTTATTTTTAAAAAACAAAAACAACCTGTCCTGAAGAGCCTCATACATATTCCAGAAGACTTTTTACTCTTAGAAAGTTTCAGAAGTAAGTGATATACTACACATAAGATTATGGCCCAGATTAGACCGAGCAGTAATTATTAATGACTGAAGTTTAGTGGAAAACCTGCAAAATTGTACACTGGAGTGTTTGTGTGTCTCTGAATCTTACAATATGTGTGCCAGTGATTCCTGATGCTTCTTAAAAATTTTTATAGACAAAGCATGATTGATAAAAACCGTGTGTCACATACTTTTTAATTTTCTTATCATATGTTATATCTTTGGGAATTGAGCTACATGTTCCCGACCCAGCTCCCTCCGTCTATCCCATAAGAGCTGTTGAATTGCAGTCATACTGCCTGGGGTTGAAGAGGAGGCTTCCAAAGGGCTGATCTCATGAATACAGGCCGGTAGGCCGGCTGATCCTTTTACTCCATTAGTTAGTAGGTGCATGCAAGTGTTTTCTGGTACTAACCATCCCATTTCGGGGAATGATTGGTGCAGCGTCCATGCTTTCACTGGATTATCTGTCCTGTCCTACCAGATTAAGGAAAGCATGTTTTATGAAGAAACCAGTTCCCTTGGTCAAGATTATCCAACTTCACAATACTCTCATCCCCACTCTCCAGGTGGAGATCAGAAGGATCCAAGGAAGGAGGTTTCTTGTCCGAGGTTGTACGGCCAGACAGGAGGGCAGCAGCTGGACAGAGGGAGAAAGATGCCAGAAGAGGCTCCCTTCCCAGGGCCCCATCCAAACCACACCACTACTCTCTTTTTTTAGATGGCAACATAGCAAGGCACAACAACATGAGTTTAATTATTATCCAGAAAACCAGCAGGGGTGGATAAGCTCACTCACAGAGGCCACTGGATTCCAGGAGCTGGGATTTTTATCCCTCCTGACTGGGAAAGTTGGGCCATGTGAAAGGAATCAAGCTTTACTGGTATCAGAGGCACAGTTCATTTCCTAGCCAAAGGTCATCCTGAGCCAGAGTGAGAAGCAAAGCTTCCCCGAAGAAGAGGATTAAGACCTCAGGTTGGTTCAAGGCGAGAGCAATTTATTACTTTCCCAGTGTGGTTACAGTGCAAAACTTAGTAAAAGTAGTTCTCAAGATAATGAGTTTTTCTTCTCTCCCTGCCATGGTGCTTGTGGGGTACCCCTATAAATTCCTTCTCTTACCAAGATTTGGAGACCTATTGACTAGTCCCTCCATGGACTGGGATCTAGAAAAGGCAATTCCTTCTTTGGTTTGAGCTTTATCAGAATGTCTATGCAAGAAATATATAGCAAGAATTTGCAACCCATCTTCCTGGAAGGAGATATCTATCAATAAAATCAGGCACCTAGGTCATCAGGAGGGAGGAAAAGTTAGACAGCCACCCAGGCCCCTTGGCTTGTGGGGCTCCCTCCAGGGTTAACAGGGAAGGAAGGAAGTGAGGACCAGGAGAGGGGAGTGAGCCTGGGATTCCAGTTCACCCCCTCACTCGTGGAGCGATCTCACCAACAGATGAAGAGTTCTGCATGCTGGATCCACTCACCTGCCCTTTCCATGACAGAACAAGCGAGAGGTGGCCATTCCCCAAATCCAGAATCACACCCCCCCACCCCACCCCAGGACGCCTTGCGCTCTTCTAAAGTGATATAGGAAAACTAAGGGAAGCGAGTAGATTCTAGGAACTTATCAAGGTTTAGGCTATGACTTAAGGTCACAGAGCCTCTGAATGACCAAGCTGTATCTCCGAAAATTTTATCTGACTCCAAAGTTCAGGCCCCGTCTACTTGAGAATTTGAGCCTGACTGAGGTGTGGTCAGGACTGCAAAGGGAGGGGAGGAGAAGCCCAGTGTCGAATAGAGAGAAAGGTATAAACTCCTGAACACTAGTGGACACTAAACAGCAGGGACCTCATTTAAGATATAATCATAACCATCCCGAAAGGTCAGAATTTACACTTAAAAGCTCCAGTGCACTTGCCATAGGAGCCATCGAGTGCTCCCAACCCTATGGTGCAGAATTCAGCTTATTTACCCGAGTCACCGACACATCAAAGGAAAAGCTCCTCTAAGTCCATTTAGGTGAGTTAGGGCTGAGGGACTTGCCCAGAATCCCTAAACAGAAATAAGTATGGGTCATGAAGAGCAATGTGGTCAGGCCCTTTCTGGCCATGGGGTCACCTCAGGCTCCAGGAGTTACTCGTTCAGCTCTGGTATCTAAACATTCACTTTGGAGGGTGAAAAACACCCACCTCCCCCAGATTGCCAAATGGAGTTTTCCAGTATAAAAGGTCTTAGTCACTTGGAGTCGGACCAAAGTTAACTCCTAGCGTGGACCCACCCATTCTTCTGAACTGGCTAGGGAGGGAAAGGGGGAAATCCCAAAACAGATATAAAAGCAGCCCGTCTGCAGGCGAGGTGGTCCTCCCCTCCCCAGGGCGGGGCTGCTGCAGGTGAGGCAGGACAGCAGGAAAGCTGTGGGCAAGGAGCAGGTCCCGGACAGACGGTCAATGGCATCTCTGTTCGGTTCCAGGGGCCTGAGTGGAGCTGTGGCTTACATAAGAGTTTGGCCAGGGATGCAGCCAGGCGGAAGCACGCGGGTTTCCAGCAGTGTATAATCATCTTTGCTTTCTCTGTTTGGTCAGCAGCTTTTATGTGGTGGGGGAGGCAGCGGTACAGGAGGAGGAGCAGGATTCTGATACACTGCAATCTTCTGTTTCCTTCTGCAGAGCAAACAGCCCTAAACAGATCCCTACGGCCAGGGAGTTAGCAACTGCCACCCGGGTCCTCTCTGGGGGAGGAGCTGTACTGGAGCCCGGTCCTGGCCTCAGAGGGCCAGAGATTAATCTCAGGTCAGGCCCTGGCCAGGTACACAGGAGCCTGATGGGCTGCCACGAGGCAGGGGCCGCGGTTGCTGGCAGTGACTGACACCCTTTGCCCTCTTGACTGTGAGGGTGATGGTGTGTTCTGCTCTGATTCTGCAGGTCACTGTGTCCCATGCCATGTCCATTCCAAAAGGCAGTTTTTCAGGCTCTGTGCCTTGCTAACCAATGTCTCTCTCTCTCTGCCATCCCCTCTGTGTAGGTACCAGGCTGATCATGCTAGAATCTTGGCATGTAGGAGCAACCAATGTAGATAGCGACATTTCACTTAATAAAAACACAAATTTCCACCATCTATTGATCCTTATTTGCCTGGAGTTGGGTAGCAACTATCCCCTTTAGAATGAGCACATCCACTCCACTGGCTGTAGTCCCCACTAGTCCCTATTGTGTTTCACGCAGAAGTCTCTTCATTTACTTATTTGACTTTTTGGGTTCTTGCAGACATTTTTCAGGATAAATTCCCTGCTCTATCTGAACTGTCATCATTAGATACTATAATCATCACTTGCCTCTCTGCTTCTCCCACTAGACTTGGGTAGGGGCCCAAACTGATCATTCATTTATTCATTCACCAACTGCCTACGGAGTGCTCACTTTGGGCAGAGTGCCAAGTGCTAGTCATTTTGTTAGGAGTATAGTATTTATTATGGGGCCCCCAGTGTCGGGCCCTGAGCACACGCTCTATATATGAATGCATGACTAATTTTTCCTTGTATAGCCTGTTGATCTCGGCAGTGTGGTTCTGTTACCAAATGTGCCCATGCTCTTAACCTTACGAGAAGATGTACCGATAGGGTACACCTTGTTCTGCAAGTAATTTGCATGAACTTGTGTAATGTCGTTGTGCTCAGATATTTCCCTGTGTTCAGAGGTATTCTAATCCCCAGTTTACATCTCTGCCTCATTTCTTGCCACTCCCTGCCCTAGCCAGCCATGCTGAATAGCTTGTATCATGTCTCTGTGCTCATCTCACTCCTGAGATCTCCATACCCTTGCTCCCACTGTCCCCTCAGTCTGGAATGCCCTTTACAACGTCCTTTACTTTGCCTCATTAGCATTTCTGCTGACCAGCTCCCAGTCACCTCCTAAGACAGCTCTGATATCACCTTCCCTTGGAGCCTCCCCTGAGCCCTCCAGGCTCGGGTAGGGGCTTCTCCTGGCTCTTCTCATTTTCTGTGTAGATCTTTTATGAGTTCATCTCCATCACCATGCTGACAGCCCCCTGAGGACAGGGACTGGGTTCTTTTTATCCTGAATCCTCAGGGTCAAGTACATAATAAGAACTTTAGATGGAGAGAGAGAGAGAACAACTCAGTCATGCTTATAAAGGAGACCGTAGTCTGGTTCAGCGCTTGTTTTAACAGCACGTCAATGCACACACACCCTCAACTTGGACATTTCCCTGCAGAGTCCACATTCCTGGCCAAGGATCTGATGAGATTCTTTCTTTGTACAGAGCCTAGCTGTCTGTTAACATGTCATGTTCTCTCCCCATTGCAATTATTACCCATGCTCTGTGTGTTTTCTCACAGTGTTTGAGTACATGAAATTCTTTTTCTCTTCATATGAAAACAATGCCATCTGTTCACTAGACGGAAATTCTGGAAAGCTTCAGAAGAGCAGCTAGGTTTTTGCTATAGAACAGCCCCAAGACACTTCAGTGGGATCCTGGGTGGGAGGCAGATAAAGTTATGAGTGGAGTGACTGAGCTCTTAGTTCTGTATGATACTTTTCCCCATGTTCTTCCATCTTGAACTTCAGGTCTTTTCTCCCACGTCTGCCTCATTGGGATCTATGCCTCAGTGAGAATTAACATCCTCCTTAACTCTCAGTCTAGCAACCCCCAGGGTGACAATAGTCCCTAGGAAGACATGGATCAATCCTATGTATTAAACACCCACAAAGCACTTGTGCCTACTGTATACACCTGCTGACAGGCGCTATAAGACATTCACAAGGCTTACCTGGCAGGCAGGATGGAGAGGAGGCAACATGCAAACCACAGTGGCAAGAGACCAACCGCAACAAGTGGTGTGATAAAGGTCAAGCCAGTTGCTGTGGGAAAGCAGAAGGTCACCTGCTGCCTTAAGACCATTCACTGGTTATCCATTGGTTTTGAAGTGACGTCCAGCCGCCTTTACAAGGCGGGCAAGGCCCGCTGCGATCCCAGTCTTTGGCTACCCACCAGCGCCCTTCATCCCCTCGGCACCGCCCCCGACCCAAACCCCCACGCGCTGCTCTAGCTTCTGGGATTCTCATCCCCAGTGAAGCATGCTCTTTTGCCTCTCTTGGCATTAGCAGTTTTCTTTGCCTAGAATGTCCTCATCTGTTTCCACCCCAACTGTTAGATGCAACTGAAGCTCCCAGTCCCCAAAAGATCTCTCAGACTGCAGTACTTACATTTCTTCTCTGCAGCTCTGGAGCATCCTGCACACACCTCCCTTTCCTCCATCATAGTTTTCTTTCCACCACACCGTGAGCCCTCCTGAGGACAAGGACTGATTTCCATCTCTGTAGCCTCAGAAAATAATGAAATACGAGAAACTTAATAAATATGCATTGAGTATCTGTTAAACATTAAACTTGTTGAATGTATATTATGACAATCAGGGAAATCTTTATGTGGCAAAATCCTGAAAAATGAGTTTTACTGTACTTGATGGAGAAAGGGAAAGGATATTTCAAGTTGAAAGAACAACTTATCTGGATATATTTCAAAGGGCTCAATAAATATTTATTGCTAGTTTGGCAGAATCTTGTAAAGTTACCCTTACCCTCTTGATCCAGCAATTTTACTCCTGAATATTTATTTACCCAAGAGAAATAAAAACACGGATCCGCAAAAAGATTTGTACAAGACTGTTTTTGGAAGCTTTATTCATAGCAGCCCCAAAGTGAAATTAGCCAAATATCCATCAATAAGAGAATAGATAAACAAATTATAGAATATTTATGGCATACTACACAGCATTGAAAAGGGAACGGACTATGAATACATGCTAAAACCTGAATAAATCTCCCAAACATGCTGAGTTTAAAAATCTGGCAGATACAAAAGCGCATACTAAATGATTGCATTCATAATGAAGTTTAAGAACAGATTGTTCACTGTAAGGAAACTTTAACTCAGCTAAAAAAAAAAAAAAAATCGTTTCTTGAGTTGCACCTATGTCCCTGGCACTCTTTCGGGTCCTGTTCTGGTAGCATTCCCAGTGTGGTAGGGGATGTATTAGAGAAAAAAACAAACAAAATTCCCAGCCCTTGTGGTGTTTATGCTCTTCCAGGCTGACTTGATGTGTTCAATGCAAAAGGACAAGTTGATATTTATCTCATTGAAGCTGTTGACTTCCTTCAAGGGCTTGTCAATGCCAGGGCTGGTGAGTGCTCAAAACGCTTACCAGGTGATTTGGACTGTATTGCTATTTTGTTAGCAGTACTCAGAAACATTCCAATGATGTTTTCCTTACCTAGTGATAAGCAGGTGTTTACAAAGGGGAGGGAGCACAAGGCTTGTTTTATCTCAGAACAGAGACATTAGGGACTGTGGGAAAGAGTGCAGTAGAAGGAGGTTCCCTTCCAGGGGCAGGCTCTGTGCTGGGAATGTAATGCAGACTCCATATCAGAAGAGGCCGAGTGAAGGAGGGCCAGGGTCCAGGCATGCAGGTAGAAGATATGGAGGGGCTGGGTGCCTCTTGGTAGTTCTCACCACCAGCCAAAAATCAGGCATTGAAAACAGAGCCATTTAGCAAAGTGCTTTGTGACAGAAAAGCATTGTAGTAGAAAGCCAAAATTGCTCCAAAGTAGCCTGAAGAAACTAATGTAGAAGTGGCCATTTTTCATAAATGAATCCATTTAGATTGGGATGATAAAATTGATGAGTTGGGTTTTTGTTTGCTTGGTTTGGTTTGGTTTGGGGCAGATGCTTAGCATAAGAAATTTGGGGATATTTTTAAAATGCGCCTATCCGTGATTTACATTACTAGTAATAAATCGCCATTGCAAAACATGCTAAAGGATGGTGGTTTCCTGTACTTGGACTAGAAGGTGTGTCACTTAAGGAAGTTATTATGCTCATAATTTTGACAACTGATGATTGGTGCAGAAACCAGCAGTACTACCCTAGTCTCAGGCAACAAAGGGAATGTGCCTCTGTGGGCTCATACCCAGGCCAGTCCAGGGACTGTGCTCAAATCTCCCAGGTCTTTACCAGCATTCCTCCCTCTGTTTATTAATGTCACTCTGGGGCCAGCCCTGATGAATGGGGGTAGGATGGAGGATGTGGGTTGTGGAACTCAGGACAAATCACGTACAATTCCCAACCTCTTTCTAATTTTTATTCTCTAGTGAAGGTCAACATAGACTGGAAAATAAATGCAAGAAGGGCACCTCAGGGAGTTAGAGGAACATGACGGTGCCAGTTATGTGCTATGTAAGCTGTTGGCTTTCTCATACCAACCCTTCTAACACCACATCACCTCCTGCCTCTGTCCTGCTTAGTAATGAATACCTTAAGTGATATCATTTTTGTGGGTGATGCTGTTATTATCTAAGTTTAATTTCTAGCAACCTGACTCATTTTGGTCACCTTCTAAGTTATTTTGAGCATGATGGTTTGAAGATCTTTAACAGTCTTTGTACCTTTTCTGCTACTGAACATTGATGTGTCAGAAGTAAGTATTTTAGGAAAACACTACTTCAGAATTTGAGAGCTCCATCACAGGAGTGGTTAATTAGTTTCAAGAATGTTCAAGGTAGCTTTAAAATAGCCAAACAATATGAAATGGGTTAACTAATAGAATACCATACAAAGGGATACAAATCAGTCACTGAAATAATGCTGTAAGTAAATATTTGTTGGAATATTAAATGGAAAACAATGAGACTATTTGTACAGTGTCACTCAGAGGCATGTGTGTGTGTGTGTGTGTGTGTGTGTGTGTGTGTGTGTGTGTGTGTGTCTAGAAGGAAAACGAAGCAAATTACTAACATTGGTTATCTCGAAGGGGTGAGATTACAAAGTTTTAAAATTGAAGTATTTTGCTTCTCTGTATTTATTTTCTAAATTTTCTATAATGAAGATTTATTGAGTTTTATGATGAGAAATAAAGTTATTTTAGAAAAAAAGGTAACCAAATATATCTTAAAAAGTCAATAAACTTTAGGGGCGCCTGGGTGGCTCAGTTGGTTGAGCGTCCAACCCTTGGTTTTGGCTCAGGTCGTGATCTCATGGGTCATGATCTCATGGGTCATGAGATTGAGCCTCAAGTCAGGTTCCATGCTCAGTGGGGAGTCTGCTTGAAGATTCTCTCTCTCTGCCCCTTCCCCAAATCACACATGTGCACGTGTGTGTACACTATCTCTCCCTTCCACTCTCTCTCAAATAAATAAATAAATCTTTGAAAAAAAGGTCAATAAGCTTTGAAAAAATAAACTATGAGTACATGATTCTTCCCATTAAAAGCATTACTAGGGACAGTCTTGATTTTATTCAGTTTTGTTCTTTTTCATATATACATTCAGCTAAGTACATGCTTAAATGCACCTTTATTTTTATACCCCTATATGACCTTCTGTGTAAGGTAACTCACAATATGAAATAATTCTTTGACAGAATTGGAATTGGAGCCTTGAAGGAGGAAAATAAAGTCACTGCCAGGGAAAACATAGGCTGGCAAGTCCCTGAAGCTGCTCAGATATGGGCAAAGGCATGCTTTATAGGATTTTTTTGTTATGGAGAAGTGTTGTATATGGACATTTTCTTTAGCCACTGTATTTTGTAATCCAGGATTCAAGTTAAAGATTGCAAAAAAGCTTCAATTTGATGCATCCCAGATGGAAAATGCTAATGTTTTTCATTCTTCTGTCCAGGTGAGGTAATTACAGTGTCTGTGCATTGAGGATTATAGGACCACTGTAATCCCATTTCCCACTCACATCTTAAAGGAACTGCTGGAAAGATCTAGAAGAATGGATGGAAAGATAGTCCAAAAGGAGAGAATAGATTGAACTTTTTCCTCTGAGATCTTCCCCTCAAGAACCCTTTAGCAAGGCCCTTTTGGCCCTCAGCAAAACTATATGGGAAGGCAATGTGGGCTAGTATGATTTGTTTTCCCATCTAAAAAAAGAGCCAACTATTCCTCTCAATCCTTCAGTCTTATAAGTTATAGGAACAAAGAGAATAACACAAGTAGAAATGAGCCTGTTTTACCATTGACAAGCGAGGCAACTTTGGGGATATCACCTCTCCTTTGCAAATCTCTGTCTTCCGAACCCTCTATTCCCTAGGTGGAACTTCAGGGGACGGAGGCCACATGCTGGCCAGGGCAGCTGCCCGGCACCATTGTGATGTGATGCATAAGCGCACTTGGATACATAATATGTAGTGTCGTGAGAAGTTCTGGTTCTTGTAGGACACCAATGTATTTGCAGCTTCACCGAATGGCTTTCTCTATCTTCTTTTCTCCAATGGATATGAATTTCTCTGGCCTCCGACAACAAACAGCATGGTGAAGAAGGGCAATAAACCCAAGGAAAGAAAAGAAAGAGGTCAGCAATCATGGAAGGAGGAGCCAGTGAGTCACAAGGGGACTGTGAAACCTGATACCAGCTGGAAAGCAGAACATGAAACCATGTATGAGAAGTCAACTTTGTCAACCAAAGGGCACAGTGTATCTGTTTCAGTTATATTAATTCTTATGCAGTTCCTTTTGATGAGAGCCTCTGCTCAGGTCTCTTAAAGAAAGTCTGGTCAGTGGTGGATTTTTAGAATATCCATGTCATGAAACTTCTCTTCAAGCTGAGAGTTATTCATAGTCCCAAAGTAGATGCCCTTCCCAATCCCAACCACAGAGGTTAGCTTGAAATCTTTCTAGAAAGTGATTTCCTGGAACAAGAATGAAAGTTGACTAGAAGTCCTGGGTTTGAGTCTTAACTCTGCTAATCATAAGGGAATCATTTATAGGCAGAGACTCCGTCTCCTCATTTGTAAGATGAGAGGTGAACGCCACCCTGCCCGCCTCCCCGAGTGAGCGTGCACTGAAAATCCACTGAATGAAGGTGAAGTTTGTAATACTGAAACCAGGGTCGGCACGTCTCCGTGCATCATCTACGATGCTGTGCTCGGGGCAGGCGTGCTGACAGCTTAAGTCACAACAGGGTGATTATAACAAATGTGGTGCTCCTCGCTACATCTGTCATCAAGAGATCGGGTTGCAAAACATAGATCTTGTTTCAGTACCTGTTTCTTTAAGTTTCAAGGAACAGGATCCATGGCTTCCTTCCTCTGCATTAACCCCGACACCCACTAAGCTTGGGCCTCATACCCAATGTCTTCAGCGTAGGCAGCCTTCAGAGGAATCTTTGACAGCCGTTGCCAGGGCCAGTCCTGCTCCCCTTTTTCTGCTCCAGAGCATGAATACAGCAACCATAGGGGTTTCTTGTGTTTGGTGTGCAGTTTTCCCAGCATCCAACACTTGGGAGTCCATGCACCAGAAGGGGCTGTTTGGGGTCTTGAGCGCTTATTAGTGTAGTAATTGGAACATTCATGGTTCTTCCTGCCAAGCGTCCGAAGACGTGACATTACAATCTTTCCATTTGGCATTGGTGGCTCAGGAGGTGAGTCCTGCTGGCACATGAGGCTAGGAGCGGAAGAGCTGGAGGTCACTGTGACCCCTGCTCCTAAGGCCATCACCTCCCTGTCCATGATCATCAGACTTGCATTTCCATGTGAATGAGCCAAGGGAAGAGAGTGTTTCTGAGTTTTATGGGTCTTTCATTCTTTTCTTTTCTTTAAAAAATTGGACCAGAAACTCCAGTCCTTTCAGCTTTCTTCCTCTCCCTGGAGTCCTGCTGGTGCGTATTACCACTAATAGGGCTTTGGGCCCTGCCAACTCAAAATGAAGAACAGGTCCACGCTGCATCTGTGGCCTAATGAGGAGCCCTGAATGGAAATGAGAATCAAACGTGCATTGAAAATATTCAGTTCTCAGCCAGATTGTCCCTCCCCTGCCCCTTGCCATCTCAGGGTCCTGAGTCCAGTGCCAGCAGAAGGTGACCTGCCAAGCTGATACCCTGTGTAACTTGGGGAAGGGCCCTCGAATGGGATCTGAAAGCACACTCTTGAACTCATTTTCTGTCTGCTCAGCAGCTACCAAAGCAGGGGCCAAAGTGCGGGGGCAAGTCGAAACGGAAATGGGGTTCACATGACTGAGCAGAATGAAAAATCTGGGGGTAGGGAGCAGAAAATCAGACATGGGGTGGCAGCCTAAAAACCCATTATTAGGAATTTCACTCTACTCTGAGCACTGATTGGGAAATTTGATCAGCGTCTTTAGTAGAAAAAGAACAAGAGAGGGGGCATAGCAGAGAAAACATGGTCCAGGGCCTGGCAGGGACTTGAGTGAGTTCTGTCTGAGTCTCAGCTCCCTCCTGTTCTGGACTGGAGATGGCAGTACGTGCTTCACCTGCTGCCCGAGCCCATCGTGAGGACTTTGTGACACATGGTCAGTGAGAGGGCTCCAGCAAATGGGAGGTATTGTTAGATTATTAAAGATCTTTTTAGGCAAATGAATTTGTTAGGAATCTGGAGGTAATGAAGTCAGGTAAGCTGCTAGGAAATTGGCTAGGTAGGCATGAAAGTGGGGACCCCCAAACTGTGAGGGTTCAGCTAATAAAAATAACACTGAGTATTAAAAGACAAGTTGTTCAGGCCAAACTGAATGGAGCAACTTGACGGTAGCCAAAGTGATATCCATGCTGTTAAAGAGCATGTTGACAAAGGTGCGTGGCCAGCATGAAAGCCTGGGGAGTGGGGCATGGACGGTGTGTATCTAGAATGGTCCAGGGGAAATGGTGGTAAGACATTGCTATGTGAAGATGGGCCATGTTGGCTTCATTCCCTTTGGGCCATACAGCTAGTTCCCTTCCTTGGCTTCATGTTCACCAAACCTCCTGATCGTGTCCTAGATTACATGGAGATTTCTCTCCAGGGACAAATGTACAGCTCAGAGAACTTTGCAATTTTCTGTAAGACATTTTTAACCATCCTGTATACATCAGGCCCCTATGACTTTGGTTTATATAAATCATTTCCTTCTGGGTGCAGTCTGGGGCACTGACATGATTGAGTTTTAGACCTGCAAGCCTAAAGAGGAACAAAAGCTCAAGGGTCTGCTAACTTGGACTACTGGGGCATCCAATTGGCATCTCCTGGCCCATATACCACTCCCCTCTAAAAAACAATAACTTTGATCATCTAAAAGGCTGACCTGAACCAAAGTTAGTGCTGGAGGAATGGAAAGGGAGAAAGAGATTTCAGAAAGCCCTTGTTGATAATGTAGATTTGAGTGGGGCTGAAGAAGCAAAAGTCAAGTGAACAAGCCCCAGTGAAGTCTCCAAGTAGTGAACTGGGGTAGGGGTAAGGAGGAAAGTGTTCCTGACAATACCATGAAGAGGACTATAAGGTATAAGGTTGGCAAATATCATGTGTAGGTTACTTTCCCTCCCTCCCATCCTCATGAAGTTGTCACTAATCAGTGTCGGCTCTCTTTCATTCTGTGAACCATGGAAACCTGAGAATCCTTCTCAACCCAAAACATTCCATAAACCACTCTCATAGGCCAGAGCTATAAATCACGAGATGACATCTTAGAGCTGACAGTTAAAGTAATTACTCACCAAATATTAATTGGTTAATTGCTGATAATAACCCTGGGAAAATTAGTTAAAATTCTTGGCTCCAGAAAAAAATAAATAAAAAAGAGGCACTTGACCTCTGATATTTAATCTCCAATAAGGACCACGATAAAATATGGAAAGTTATGACATTCCCCAGGTATGCTGTGTTTGACCATATTTCCTGTCCTATCAGTGGAGGAGGAGAAAACAATGTTGATGTAAGTAAGAGCTAGTGATAAGCCCAAAATATATACAAACCTTGCCCATTTAAGATCTAGTTGTCTTCCTAAGTTTAGAAACTCAGGAAGCTATTATATGCCTCTCTGATAAAAATAACCCCTGCCACTGCTTTCATATATACATCTCCATCATTGTCTACCCAATCCAAACTAGACAGGAAGCCCTCAGTGTCTTCCATAGACCCCTGCTGAGAAAGTGACCCCAGGCTTTTCTTTCTACCTGAATGGCTATGGTTTATATCATTTGTTATGAGAGATAGCAACCTTGTCCTAGTTGATTACCATAGGAATGGGGCCCCAGTCAAAGGCAATGAAGAGTGGGATGACTATGATGCAGAACACTCCCATGTGTAGTTTGGGGAGAAACTCTGTCCAGTATGGGTGAAACTCCATCCCCCATATTGGATAGAGAAAATGTAGTCACATCTCTTGAAGAGCATGGGAGGTATTCACAGAGGAGGCAGGTCACAGGAACCATTGCAGTAACTTGAATCATATCCAGTGGCTCTACTGCTTCCCTGGGTCCAATCTAGATCTATGGTTCATCCCATTCTGATGACACTGGATCAGTATGTGAGACCCAGAATGATCAGAACTACTGAGCACCTGGCCCACCTCCTTACTTCCCCATGAATTCCAACAATAAACCTCCCTCACTTAAGATAATATAACTTTGTCTCATGAACAGACATTTTTCCAAAGAAGACATCCAAATGGCCAACAGATACATGAAAAAGTGCTCAGCATCGCTCGGCATCAGGGAAATCCAAATCAAAACCTCAATGAGATATCACCTCACACCAGTCAGAATGGCTAAAATTAGCAAGTCTGGAAACAACAGATGTTGGCTGGGATGCAGAGAAAGGGGAACCCTCCTACACTGTTGGTGGGAATGCAAGCTGGTGCAGCCACTCTGGAAAACAGTATGGAGGTTCCTCAAAAAGTTGAAAATAGAGCTACCATATGATCCAGCAATTGCACTACTGGGTATTTACCCCAAACATAAAAATGTAGGGATCCGAAGGGGTACATGCACCCCGATGTTTATAGCAGCAATGTCCACAATAGCCAAACTGTGGAAAGAGTCAAGATGTACATCGACAGATGAATGGATAAAGAAGATGTGGTATATATATATATATATATAATGGAATATTATGCAGCCATCAAAAGGAATGAGATCTTGCCATTTGCAGCGACGTGGATGGAACTGGAGGGTATTATGCTGAGCGAAATAAGTCAATCAGAGAAAGACATGTATCATATGACCTCACTGATATGAGGAATTCTTAATTTCAGGAAACAAACTGAGGGTTGCTGGAGGGGTAGGGGGTGGGAGGGATGGGGTGGCTGGGTGATAGACATTGGGGAGGGTATGTGCTATGGTGAGCGCTGTGAATTGTGTAAAACTGATGAATCACAGACCTGTACCTCAAACAAATAATACATTATATGTTTAAAAAAAAAAGAAGAAGAAGATAGGAGGGGAAGAATGAAGGGGGGGATATCGGAGGGGGAGACGAACCATGAGAGACTATGGACTCTGAAAAACAAACTGAGGGTTCTAGAGGGGAGGAGGGTAGGGGGATGGGTTAGCCTGGTGATGGGTATTAAAGAGGGCACGTTCTGCATGGAGCACTGGGTGTTATACGCAAACAATGAATCATGGAACACTATATCAAAAACTAATGATATAATGTATGGTGATTAACATAACATAATAAAAAAAAGATAATCTAGCTATGTCTCTTTCTTATAATCTGAAAGAGCTGGACTAATAGACTATATTGTGAAATTCAGATCGTTAAAAGATTTCAAAGGTATTTTGAGATGTCATTTGAAAATCATAAATTAATCTGATAATTTCACCCTACAAAATGCATCCAATATTTTAAACCTCACCCAAAGCAATTACATATTTGGAAAATTAAGTATATCATGAGAAACCTATAAATATTGATGGGCATTTATATATCACAATATTCCATAAGTACATCTATTTGGTGTTTTGTCACTTTGAGGAAGGAACAAAGACTTCCTAGGGCAACATGAGCAGGTGGCATGTGGTCAATATTTCCTTTGAAACATTTATCATATCTGTCACTCCCTTTCCATTTGTACTAGTATACCCTGGTTTTAGGCCCTTGACATTTCACACTATATCTTGTAATACAGATGCAATGATTAATTCCTCTGATTCTAGTCTGTGTCCTCCAATTTGTCCTGCACGCCAGTCATCCTTTAGAACTACATTCATGTCACTTCTTGGCTCAAAATCTCTCTGTGGCTCATTTATACCCTTCTTTATGGGTATATATCATCTAGTCTTGTTCCTTGCCTTTCCAGACCCTCTCCCATCTCCAGCCAGCCAGTGATTCATGAAGATGCTCTACTCATTCCTTTGTTTTTGCCCTCATTCTTGGTGTTTCTTTCCCTTGGCATGGCATCCATTCATAAATCTATCTCATTCCATCCAAAGACTAACAGATGTCCCATCTTCCACATGAAATCTTCCCTCGTCACCTCCAACCCTCACAGGGCTCCCCTTTTAGGAAAATCACGGGACTTAACTCTTTCTGCTTTCAGATTTGTTCTGCCTCCTAGAATGACTGCTTTTCTGTGTGGGCCAGTTTTAGCTCCTCTACTAGATGGTAAGCTCCTTGATTTTGAACAGGAGAAAACTATTTTCTTGTTGACATTGAATGAATATCCTGAATGTTACCCACCCCCCTCCCCCCACCGAGGCAGCTTCAGGATGCAAGATTGCATTAGGAATGGCATTTTACTAAAAAGGAAAGTGGAAAATTTGTTTTAATCTCCTAGGGCCAGTGTCCAGCTTGAAAAATAAAAACTACCAAAACAATTCTTAATTCCAGAAGGGATACTAAAACTTCTATAAATAGAATAAATAGAATTTGTAACCAAAGCATGCACAAGTCACGGTGCTATCAGGAAACGAGACTTCCCAGAGACCAGACATTAGGGATAAGACTGTGTGCTAGAAAAAGCATTAAACTGGGGTCAGGCAGTCTGGGCAAATCTGGACTTGCCACTCAGGAGCTGCATGGTTTTGGTAAAGTCCCTTCATGAAGCATCACTTACCTCATCTGGAAATAGAGCATGTCAGAATAGGGACCTCTGAGGTTTGCTCAAACACTAAAATCCTGGTGTTTGTTGTCATGCCTGGGCATGATTTCACACTAAGTTAGAAGGAAACATGGGGTTATTTTAGAAAGTGATTTGGACTATGCAGTCTAATTTAGAGGGCCACCCACCTTCTGTCCTCAGCTCTTGGTCTCCTATCTGGCTAGAAAAGTAGCTTCCCAGGGAACCCAGGGAGAGCTCTGAGTTTAGTCCCACCCTTGGCCTTGGTATAATGATTCCAAACTGCTGCCTAGTGTCTGTCAAACTTACCAGTTGGTTTATAAGATTTTTTTTTTTTTATGTGTGTGCTTGTTTACTTACATTTCATTACTTTCACGAGAGAAATGGTGTCCCCTTTGGTTACCCTTGAATTTGAACCCAGATTTTTTTGCTGCATTCATTCTTAGCTGACTGTTGAGCAGGTTAAGACCCTCCCAGCCTGCAGAACCTGGATTTTTTCTGTCCTAGGAGCTGCCTCCTGCCTCCACAGTGTGTTTGAGCCATGATCCCTCTTCTTTCCTCTAGTAACATTTCAGAACATCTCTGTGAACTGCCATGCAATAGCCACAGATCTTTTGTTATGAAGTTTAAATCCCACAAGGAGATTATCAGAAAATGGAGTAGCTGGATGACTGAAATCTAATTCAGTGATTTTGTGAAATTTGGGACATTGTCTAACAGTTCCTGAAGTCATTCTGGATCACAGTAGCTTGAATGACATGCCTTCCTCTCAAGCTTATGAAGTTTGCCTTGAAAGCCACCACTAGGCCAGCTTCATGTATGAGCCTATAGACTCTTGGAAGATCTACCCGATATGCCTTAAGAAGCACTGGGCATGAAGATGCATCTTACTTTCAGGCATATCAGATCCACTGCTGACATGGATTCAGTGACCTAAAGTTATTAATAAAGTCAAGTCTGCGATGTGAGTGCCTGCTCTTGAGAAAGGCTGCTGTGGGCCAGGGGTTCCTTCAATAGTCAACTTGAGGATAGTAAATATGGGCTTAGACAAAGAGCTAGAAGAACATTTAGGCCTCAGGAAGGTACTGTCAATGATTGAATGACCCCTTCATGATTCCTGGGACATAAGATACCTTCATTGACTAAGGGATTCTCTTTACTGAAAACTAATCAAGGAAAATAAATAAAAGTAGACTTTCCACAGGAAATGTGAGTCCATTATCAAACAATGCTGATTAATAGTAAAACTGAACACATCTTCCCTCTAAAGCTGATATAAGCTCTGCTGAAAATTGCAACCTCGGGCATACGAAGGGTTTGGTGTCAGTCATTCTTCCTCAGATACATATATTGAGAATCTTTCTATTTTTTTTATTTATTGGAAGAAAGTAGAACTGAAAGAGAAGAGTGCCAGGTTCTTAGCTTGCAAATCCCAACTCAAGATAAGAACAGCTTCCATTTCTCAAGTTTATCTTCTCTGTCCTGAGCACATACCTGGGGTTAAGGTGACTTGCATACATACTTCCTGATCCTCATACCAGTGCGGCACAGTAGATGCTCTATCTCTGTTTTACTTATGAGAGAAATGGTGTCCCCATGGTTGCAGAGTAGCAAGGCAGAGCCAGGGTAGACCCAGCTCAGACTGACCCCAAAGCCCTTGTCTTCACTGTCTCCCAACCTTCCATTAGAAGGGCTTTCACCATCCTGGTTGAAATTAACTCTAATATTTGCCAAAATTTTCAAATTTTGAAGTCCATTTGTTCAGCTGCAGGCAATGCTGCCTGCACTGTGGTTTTGAGGATCTTAGATGATGCCTTATGGCCTTTTAAAGTGTTGCAATGGCTCCCACTGCCAATGACCGGGGACCTCATCACTGACTGTGAACACAAGAACCCTCTGCTCCCTCTGATCACAAGCCCCTTCCCATCCAACATGCCTTTCTACACATGCATGTCCCCACACTGGGGCAAGTCAGAACTCCTAGGTCTGCAGACACCACATACAAATCCCAGGATTGTGCTATTGGAAACATCTGTTTAGACACCTCCCTCCACTATTATGGACATGGACCTATGTCGAATGAAAACATTTCTGACAGACATACAGTGTCCCCATGCTAGACCCAAGAAAGCAGTTCATGGCTTCTCCCAAACACATTTGGCAGTTTCTGTGGACCCCAGGGGATTCAACCTGAAAGGCAGAGCAAGGACTGTCATTCTGGAAACCCTTGCACCCTCTCGGTACCCTACTTTCCAGTGACTAGAAGACGTTTCTCTTTCCTAGGGACGGGAATTCAGTCACATTCTGCTTCTCTTAACACCGTGGGTTAGAGTAAAACGCTAAAGTTTTTGGTTTTTATGTGAAAGGAAACTTTGGAAATCCAAAAAACCTTTATCCCCAACAAATCCTGGCTTTCCCAAAGAATTATTTTCCATGGACTCAAAAAAGTCTAATTTGAAAAGGAAAGCAGGGCAATAATTCCCCAGTTGTAGGCCATTTCTACTCAGTGCTTGTCCTTGACTTTGATCTATTTGTTTACCTGTCTGGGACAATTAAGGACAGGAATTGAGGATGTTAGAAACTTTTATAAAAATTTGACAGGGAAGTTTTATGTCTGTTGAATTCAGAAACATTGTGCCTGCTATATTTATGTTTGTTCTTAATTTAATTTTTCTAGGAATTTATGCTTAGATTGTATTTTACAAAATGATGGGTTGGAAGGGTTTGTTGTTGTTTTTTTTTTTTTTGACCTTCTAACACAGAAAGTTTGAGAAGCACTGTTCTAGTCCATATCTGAACTTCCCCCTTAGGGAAGGCTATGCCACCAGAGTCTCAATGTGTGGAACAGCTACGGAAAATGAGGAACTAAGTATTTTCTGAAACAAGAAATGCAAGGGCGCCTGGGTGGCTCAGTCCTTAAGCGTCTGCCTTCGGCTCAGGTCATGATCCCAGGGTCCTGGGATCGAGCCCTGCATCGGGCTCCCTGCTCAGCAGGAAACCTGCTTCTCCTTCTCCTCCCCACTCACGCTCTCAGTCACCATTTCTGTCTCTCTCTCTCTTTCTCTCTCTCTTGCTCTCAAATAAATAACAACTTTTTAAAAAATGCATTAGTTTACTATCTCAAAAAAAGATGTTCATTACTCAGCCATTACACTAATTCCACTGAAAGATAAAAATGGACCTTCCAGTCTAAAGGGACAAAGAGAAGACTAAGTTGTGTATAATCAACAAGGTATTTCAACCAACCATAACTGCCTATTGGGTTATGTTAATTGGTTTAGGACTGAATCGCAACGGCTACAAGATTGAGAAAACATTGCATTGTGAAGCACCAAGCCAATGCCTGCCGTTCCCCCATTGTTAGGTGTGTTAGCGAAGGCACAGGCTCAGTTTGGGCAACATGAGTCTCCAAAGTACAATGGCTTACGGGGCGCCTGGGTGGCTCAGTCGGTTAAGCATCTGCCTTCAGCTCAGGTCATGATCTTGGGGTCCTGGGATTGAGCCCTGCATTGGGCTCCTGCTCAGCAGGGAGCCTGCTTCTCCCTCTGCCCTTCCCCCAACTAATGCTCTCTCCTTTTCTATCTCCCTCAATTTCATAAATAAATAAATAAATAAATAAAATCTTTTTAAAAAGTACAATGGCTTAGACAAGATCAAGTTAATTTCTTTTTCATGTGTTGGTCCAGAAGTTGGTAGTGCAGGATCAGTGGGATGGCTCTGCCATCTTCAGTGAGTGGCGTCCTTCACTGGATCCAAAGGAACCAAAATATTTCTCACTATTGCTTAGCCAATGAAAGGGAAAAGTACTGGGGAAGTACACACTTAATTAATTCTTTTAAGGGCAAGTCAAGTAGTCTTTAACTAAATGGCCAATTGCCCAGTTAAAATTCTATTTCTATTAATGATGAGGAAAACAGATAAATAAACAATCTGCCCCACTACAGAACCTTAGTAGGCTGAAAATTTTTACAAACCCTGAACTTTTCTGAGCTTGTCAACACCTAGCAACTCAAAATTTTACACTTAGAAACCTAAATAATAATCATTCTCCCAGTGCTTTCCAAGTTAAACACAGATTTGTATTGCACTTGTAATTTTCCAATTTTTCTTGAAAATTTTCCCCCAGATATTTTGATAGTATTGTGGTCATGAGCTAAATAGCAAAGTTGATTCATTTAAAAAAACAAAACAAAAAAACCTTTTTAATTTACCAGAATTGGTTCAAAAATATGTCTAAAACCTGGGGCACCTGGGTGGCTCAGTCGGTTGAGCGTCCAACTCTTGGTTTCAGCTCAGGTTATGATTTCAGGGTCATGGGATCAAGTCCCGTGTGGGGCTCTGTGGTCAGTGAGGAGTCTGCTTGGGATTCTCCCTCTCCCTCCCCCTCTGCCCCTCCTCCTGCTCTCTCTCTTTCTCTCAAAGAAATAAAAATAAAATCTTTTGGGGCGCCTGGGTGGCTCAGTCGTTAAGCATCTGCCTTCGGCTCAGGTCAAGGTCCCAGGGTCCTGTATCGGGCTCCCTGCTCAGCGGGAAGCCTGCTTCTCCCTCTCCCACTCCCCTTGCTTGTGTTCCCTCTCTCGTTGTGTCTCTCTCTCTCTGTCAAATAAATAAATAAAATCTTTAAAAAAAATAAAATAAATAAAATCTTAAAAAAAGAATATATCTAAAACCTGAGCAATTGTTAGCCAATAAAGAAATTAAGTTTCTAATAAAAACACTCTTCCTACAAGAATGAAGGGGAGTAAGTCGGAGGGGGAGACGAACCATGAGAGACGATGGACTCTGACAAACAAACTGAGGGTTCTAGAGGGGAGGGGGGTGGGGGGATGGGTTAGCCTGGTGATGGGTATTAAGGAGGGCATGTTCTGCGTGGAGCACTGGGTGTTATGCACAAACAATGAATCATGGAACACTACATCAAGAACTAATGATGTAATGTATGGTGATTAACATAACAATAAAAAAATTTTTAAAAAAAGAAAGAAAAAAAAATCTTCCTACAAAGAAAACCTGAGTCCCAGATTCCTTCCTTAGAAAGCTCTACCAAGTAGTCAAGGAAGAAATTATTCCAATCCTATGTAAACTATTGCAGAGAATAATGTGTAGACAGATAATGTGGGGAAGGGCATCCTAGGCACGAAGAGCATGTGCAAAGACACAAAGGTAGACAAAAATACAATGAATTTGGGAAATAAGTGGTTCAGTACAGTTGGAGCTCAGGGAACTTACTGGAGAGAAGCAGAAGATGGGGCTGGGAAGTTAGGCAGGAGTAAATCTTTTCTTTCTTTCTTTAAGATTTATTTACTTATTTATTTGAGAGAGAGAGTGAGAGAGAGCATGATTGGGGGTGGGGGAAGGGCAGAGGGAGAGAGAGGGAGAAGCAAACTCCCCACTGAGCTGGGAGCCCAATGCAGGGCTCAATCCCAGGACCCTGAGATCGTGACCCGAACTGAAGGCAGACACTTAGCCAACTGAGCCACCCAGGCACCCCAGGAGTAAATCTTTTTAAGCCATACTGAAGACAACAAGGAATTTTATTCTGTCCTGTAAACAATTAGGAACCAATTAACAGGTCAGATGAGACTTGTAATTACCTATAGTGAAGGTCTGTTATGATCCTGAGATACCGCTTAATATTTATGCAGGAAAAAAATGTATCTATAGAATAAAACTCAAAACCAACATCAACTGAAAACCTTTTGCTAACGTCATAGGAACAAAGAAGTTCCAATGACCTATACAAAGTGCCTTTATAAGGTGTCTTAATCACAATTCTCTACAAGGATATATACAAGCTAACCTGGGATAGCAGATAGGCCAAGCCCACTCCCGGGCCTATAATATTTATGATAATAATAGCTAATATTTATTGAGTACTCTGTGCCAGATACATTGCTGAGCACTTGGCATGAATTATCTCAACTAACCTTCATAATAACCCTGTGAAGTAGGTGCCATAATCTATCTCCATTTTATTGATGAAAATAAAGCCTGAAAGTGATTAGATAATTTGCCCAAGGTCACCCTGCTAATAAGTAGCAGAGACAGAACTTGAACTTCTGTGTCTCTGATAACAACACCTAATGCTGTTAACTACTATGCTGTCCTGCCCATGGCAGATCTCACTAATCAATTATTACATTCTTTTTTTTTTTTACTCAGCCCAGACTGGGCCTCCCAACTTTCAGTGTAGCTCTGAGAAGCCACTATAGATAGATCGGAATTGACTCATGAGATAGGACTGATTGCTGCCCTTTGCCTACACCTTGGTGATGTCATCTCGGATGTAGCCTCAGATTCTGGTTCTTAAGTCACTGTGAGCATAAACTACATCAAAAGTGGACCTGCCACCGCAGATTGTATTCTAGCACCTTTACTTGGAGTCTTTACATCAGAAGTCCTCCCTAGACTGCTTTCCTAAGCTGATGCAAACTCAATTTGTTGGTATGGAAAAAGGACAGGAAGAATTCAGGCTATCCACAAGCTTCCAATATGAACTTGCTGCCCTTTATGGGCATTCTCACCATTTATGAATGTCTTTGGTGAGAAAATTACAGAAGTGATTCCAGAAAGAGGCTATGGCTTTATGTTATGTGTTCCACATATCTGAATTGCTTGAAGTAGTATAGAAGGTAGAAGCAGTGTTGAAGACTCAGAGTTAATTTGGATTTTGGAAAAGATTAGCACACTTCTATAACATATTAAACATAACCTCATCACTCCATGCCAAGTGGTAAGAGGTCAAGTATATAAAAATATTTTATAGAGTCCTTCTAGGTAGACAGCCCTACCTTAATTCAACTGCTTTTTCTTTCATGTCCAAACTCCACGACAGTCACAGTTTGCCACCAAGTATTTACAATGCATGAACAGTGTGATGGCTTCAGGTAGTTCAGGAATGAGGAGTGGAAAGTTCAGGGCTGGGATGAGGGGAAAGTTCTGACTAGACCAAGCAGGAGCCTGATCCCTGGTAAAGAGAGGGAGCAATAGGAATGACCCACCTGGATTTCAGGCTGGTCCTGGAAGGGCAGCTGGAGGCTCGTGGAGCAGTGTCATGGGTAGCCCAGCCATTTCTGTCTCAATGCTGGAGCAGGTAAGTGACTGGAGGAGCTTTAAAGTCCAGGAACCTCTGGGTACCAGGGAGGCAGATGATACTGGAAGATGTGCCAACATTGGCTAGAAACCCAACTGGGGCTGAGATGTGAGGGTCATACCCTGGTCTCAGGCTAGACACTCATTGTATATGTCTCCCCAAAGGGAAAGATGACTAGAGAGAACCCAACAAGAGTAAGCACAGGTCAAAATCCCAAACATGTGGACTGGGACAATGAGTGGGAGTAGGAGGAAGCAAGGAGAAATTGAAGCAATTTAGGGAGAACCTAGGTATTCAGATCCTAGGATATTAGATCCTAGGAAGGGTTAAGTACAAAAGACTTTAGGACCACATGGGAGCTCATCTCCCATAGAATGTGGGGCAATGGCTTTGATGCATATTTCAGCTCTTCTAGGATTGTCTCAGTACCCAGGGAAGGGTCTACAAAGGGGACCTATTTGCCTGGTGACAGGGAAGAGAATTGACATATGGCATAAAACTGCCAGTGTTGGTTGCTTTCATATCCCATCTTAATTTAATTCTCGAAATTCCTCAGAAATGTTAGGACCTGCAGTAGGTGATATGGCCAAAATCTGAACTCATGTATGATCTGGCCCCATACCACTGGAAAAGACACAGACAAGAAATACTGGAAGCCAGGCAAAGGGGTCTGATTCTGTCATCTCAATGGTTTTCAACCCTGGCTACCCATCAAAATCACACACGCACACATGCACACACACACACACACACATGCGCGCACGCACACACACACACACACACACACACACCAGGACCATCCCCAGAGATTCTGCTGTAATTGCTCTGTGATAGGGCATTGGTGTTTTTCTTTAAGAGCTCTTCTCGTGATTCCAAGGAACAACCAGAGCTGAGAACCATTGACCTTCCTTGCTTCTGACACTTTAAGGTAGGCTAACACACTCAGGCCTGCTGGCCCTTGAAGGTAAACTGCAAATCCAAGGCTCAGTTCCTCCCTTGCCTGTTCCTAACTTTTACTTTGTTCTTATCCCACTCGGCTCTCAGGTGGCATGTTGCCTTGGGCAGAAACACCCAGTTCCTGCTCAGGCTGTGGCACCCAATCCTTGCTCTGCACTGTAGACAAACAGGAGCCCCAGGAGCTGGGCACATGCTGGGATGCTGTCTTAGAAGCCAGTGGTGCTGGGCCTCCAGAAATCTCACAGAGGAGCCAGGTGCACAGAGGGGCAGGGGTCAAGGGGAAAACAGAATTAAATCCGGGGAGAACATTCCAGAGACTCATCATCAAAGCAGAGGACCCAGGCAAGGGGAATCCAAGAAAGAAATCCAGGGAAAACAGCACAGAGAGGAGACGGGCTTTGAGCCAAGTCAGGAGGTAGAGCCTGGAGAAGTTCTCTGAGGAGGAGATACTATCGTGGCTGCTGCTTACTGGGAGCCTGTTACCTAGGACTGGATGAGGTCACCACGTGGCTGGGCCTGGACCTCCCGGTTTACCTGCCTGAGCTCTAGGAATGTGTGTGCTCTTGTCCTCATGCTGCCTCACCCTCAGACAAAAGATCTGGCAGAAAAAACAATGCAGGTAAATAAGAGAGCCCGAAGCAGAACTTCGGACATTAGCCAATGAGACTGTGGAGACACGTTTTCTCTCAATGCACAAGTTCATGCTGTTTCAGGAAGTTGATCTTGCTGAATTACTGATGAGATTTACCTAGAGCAGCTCCATCCACATACTACTCTTGGCTTTTTCTAAATTACAAGAACTGGTCTTTGGTCAGCAGTCGTGAGCTGGCCAAGGACAGCTGCACCCCTGGAGGGCTCAGACTGGCAAGGCCCTTCCGGGGGGCCAGAATCCAAGTCACTTCTCTGCGCTCATAGCTTCTTGCTGACTTCCGTCCTTCGTGGTCCAGCCGCCTTTCATTCCCAGCCCTGTCTTGAGTTTGACTGACCCCTCCTCCCCTGAAGAAGCCAGGCCATGGAAACACAGAGGCCCTCAGGGTGTGCCTAGTCCAGTTCTTCTCAAACCTGCTTATCATCAGCGTCTTAAAAACAGATTCCTGTGCCTCAAGGGAGACTTACTGAATGAGAATTTCTGGGGGCTATGCCCCCACTGACCTGGTGTATTTCTCATCCAAACTGACACTCCCCTCAGCGCCTGGACTAAAGAGAATCCACCTTCTGCATATTGAAGTTACAGCTCCCTTTCATGCCTATAAGTGTTTTATGTGATTTCCGATTCAGGGGCAATGTGGTGCCTAGGAAAAATCACAGCCATGACTGGTATTCGGGGAGCCAACAGTCATTTGCCCTTGGCCTCCTAAATCATGGTTCTTCATATCAACTTTACAGTAGAAAAGCAATGAAAAGCACTTAACCATCCAGCTGTTGTATCTGTCTTAAGACAGTACCTTAAGAGACAGTAACGAGTAAGGGGAAGGAGACGGAATTTTGAATCAGAAGATCCAGGTTTTGAGCCCACATTTTCCCCATCACTACCTGGAAAACCCTGGGCCAATTCTATTACCTTTCTGAACTATCAAGTTTATCATCATCATCATAGAGCCAACATTTATGAGGCAATTACTGTATACTAGACACAGTGCTAAGCATTTTTACTGACAGCATTGGCATTAATGTTCCCCAAACACCATTTCACAGAAGAGAAAAAGGAGTTCCAGAAAGTCAGCCCCTCTGGCCATGCGATCATACAGATGTCTGCCCTGGATACTGCACCGATTGGTTGTAAAACTATCGAGAGACAATGATGTCCTAGTTGTACGGTATATATGGTTCTCAGTCCACAACTGTAAGTTACCATAGTCAAGAGGTTATCTTACTTGTCATGCAGCTCTGTTACCCAACACTGTGCCTAGCACATTAGTAGACACGAAAAAACACAGGTCGAGTGAAAATGAAAAAATGATTAAAAAATAAATTAACATTTAAAGAACGCCCTATATAAATGAGGGCCCTATTGATCAACCTACTACATCAGAGTGACAAGGGCCCCAGAGATAACTGTGCATTATACCCACTGTGGGTATTGTGTTCTAAGGGTGCCTCATAGGCAGTTCTATTTAAATGAGGTCTTGATAGGCCTCCTTGGAGAAACAATAGCTGGGGAGTGCATTTGGCCCCATGAATCTGAGCCAGCTCTGCAGACTTTTAACTAGCTCACTTGAACTAATGCCATGCAGCAGGCCCCATAGAGCCCCAATATCCAGGCCTTGTGCTTCTTCATAATCTCCCCCAGATCTCACATGGCCTCCTCAGACCCAACCTCTCTCCTTTCTCTGGCTCTTGCTTTGCTCTATGGCCTTGGCCTGACCCTGGCACTCTGGCCCCAGCCTTGGCCATCCTCCTGTTTTGCAAAGGGCATTTACCCTTCCAAGTGCCTCTGAGGCTGCTGCTGGACAAACCTCTTCTCACTCAAGCTTGGCCTCCACGTTCATTGCCCAGAAGGCCGATTTTTCCACTGTGCTTCGTCAGGCTCTATGGATCAGAGTCAAACTCCAGACTGAGGCTCCTGGTCAAAACCAGGGTGAAGTCTCTCACCTGCATTCCCAGGGAGGGCTTCCAGGAGGGCAGGAAACTCACCTGTGACTGGACAGAGCTGCTGTCCCCAGTCTTAGTCCCCAGGTTGGGACAAGATTGAGCATTGGTGCGAGGGACAAATTCGAATGAGATACAATTTTGTGCCATGCTCACAGAGTAAAACCAAACGCTCAGAAACATGTCCCATGTCCCAAACCCTTATGAGGAGAGAGAGAGAAGGATTCTCTAGAAAACTGAAAAAAAATCCAAATGAAAAAGTTGGTCTATTGGCAAAATTGTAACAAAGGGAGCAAGACCTCCCTGATTTTGGAGGTGGGGGTGGGCATGAAAATAACACTGGAGGGCCAGTTAGTGAGATGAAGCGGCAGAGAACTGGCCAAACCCGTGGAAACAGGGGAAGAGTGATAATAATGTGCGGATAACTGGTAGAGCGGAAGGACAGGTGGACCTCACCAAGCTGGGCTAGGCGACACTCATTTAGTGGCTATAACTCAGAAATTCCAGCCAAATCAGCAGTGGATTAGCAGCTCGAACCACCAGGTGGCGCTAGAGTAGAGGCTGACGGAGAGCGGCGGCGACTGGGCAGGTAGGGGGAGGCCGCAAGCGGAATGGGGGATGTCAGGGGCTGAGGGTCAGCAGTTCCATAGGTGGTGGTTCAAAGAGGTGAGATGTGGAAGGCACTGGGGTCCTCACACTCTTGCCTGGGCTGGAAGCGAAAGGGGTGCATGTTCCACTCGTTTCCTAGTGACAAGTTTCCCAGCTGACCTCTCATTCCCATTTCAAACAAACCACACTGATGTGAAATTGGGCAATTCTGGGTGTCCCTAACTTGGGGAAGAAAGGTCATTTGCTTCTGGGTTTCCACTTCAGTGGAAATTCCATCCTGCGACTCCCTAACTCGATGGAGTATGTAGCAAGAGCCTTGCATAGAGCCCTGCATCCAGTAAACGCCCACTAAACGTGAGTTCTCTTTCCTCTGTGAGCCCCGTTGGACAACTTGGCTCCCGCCGCCTAGGGGCTGATCTATGTCCCTCAGAACTGAAGTGCTATTGGCCCTATAAAGCCCTCAGCCGCTCCGGCCAGAGACCCTTTGTCCCAGCGTTTTTGTTGTTCCAGATTTCTCACTGTGAGGCCAAAGCAGCTGCCAGGGGCCACCCCAGGAGCTGGAATCTCAGCTCACAAACAGAGCATTATATACCGTCCTTCTTCTGCCCCCACCGGGGCCGCCTGGCCTAGCCCCACGCCCAGGGTCCAGCCTTGCTGCTGTGCACACTCTGGGCTCGCCTCCCCCCCTTCTCCAACAATGTGTTTCTAATCTGCCCCGGAACAGTCACCACGCTCGGTTTTCCAGCCTGGCCTAATCAGCTTCGCCTCTTGGCCTCGGCTCACACAGAGGTGATCAGATTGCAGGGAACAGTATGTCTTCCTCCCTGCCCCTGCTTGTTTTCTTCAGGGGCAAGGGCCATCCAGCCGAGCTGTCTTTCTCTTGCTCCGCGCCTCCGCCCGCCCCCCGCCCCCCGCCCACGTGGTCCGCCTTCCGTGGGTGCGGCGAGTCACGGAACCGGCCCCCGCTGCAGGGAGTTATGAGTCCGCAGGCAGGTTTGCCACGGGGAGGCAAGATTGCTCCGAGGGGGAGAGTGGAGAAGGAAGGCGGGAGGGGAATTCGTGCAAACCAGTTCTGGCCAGATCTCTTAAAATGTTTTGTTCTTGCCTCGCTGCCTCTGTCCGGGGAGGGGGTGGGGGTGGCGGCTGCCGGAGGGGATTTTTTTCCCCCTTCCCTGTGCTGAGCCCTTACTTCCAAGGCCAGCCAGGCTTGTATGAACTTCTGGTTCCCCGAGGCACTAAACACCCCGGTTCTCCAGGCCACCCTGTTGCTCCTTTTCTCATTTTCTTACAAAATGCAGTTTTTTAAAAACTTAGAAAAGTGGCAATGTCCATGATCAGGGCCGGGTTTAAATGTTTAAAAGAATCATTAAATACAATGTTTTTTGAGCTTGTTGGCTTCTTCAGCTTTATTCTCTCCTTTCTTGTTCTTGGCAGCATTAGAAATCAGCTGTGGGGCAGGCGGTACCAGAACAATGTTGGCCCTTTCAGACCAGTTTTGGGAAATAAATATTTTCAGTACAAACATTAAAGAGAGTTAGCAAAAAAAAAAGCAGGAGCCAGTTAATCCCTTGAAGGGGCTGGAGCCCCTTCTGGCCACATCACATTTTCCACAAAAGCTGGTCACAGGGTGACTAAGAATGCAAGACGTGGGATGCTGAGGTCACCAGGGTGGGGAGAGCTTGCCTGCATACCCCATCCTCAGCCTGGTGTCATCTGCCACTTGGACTTGCCCAGGGAAACACCAGCCCGCTGACCAGAGACAGCTGCTGGGCTTGTGAAGTGCTCCGTGGGCCCCAGGGCCACCCACACCCGGTGACATACTAAAGACTTCATCACTTTCTCTGAAGCTGATTTTCTTACTTCAACCACTTTGCTCCAGAAGAAAACTTTCTAGTTTCACTTTAAGTGCAAAATCAATACCGCTTCTGTAAATTAAAAAAAAAAGTATAAAAATAGAGAAATGACATGAAACCGTGAAAACAAAACAATGCTATTAATTTTTAATGTCTTGCATGTAGCAGTAAATGTAAGCAATTTATGAAAATAAGTTCCTCAGTGAGAAAAAGGAAACAGTTTACATATGCTCCGCTCAGTGTCCTAAGTTTGCCGGGTTGATGAGGAGCTACATCTAAGCACAGGGGTCAGACTGCCTGCATGAGTCCCAGCTCCCCACTTAGGAGCCAGGAGGCCACGGGTCAGTTTCTCCACATCTGTGTGCCTTAGTTCCTTGTTTGTCAAAAAAGGCTAATAATAGCACCAGTCTCCGGGTTGTTTCTGACCACTGCATGAGTTAACACATGCAAAACAGTTATGACAGACCCGCCCAGTACTTAGTAAGCTCTTGGTGAATGTCAGCTATGATAATAATTAGTTGTCATAGTATTAGCCTTAGCAGGATTCATGGATTTAAAATTCCTACTCACTAGAGTATAGCGTCAGAAAGATTGAAAAAAATTATTTAACACTTTCCCCTGGTAAGATTGGTTACTAAGAGTCAGTTCCTAACCAAAAGGATGAAAGTGACTTTGGCCCAACAAACTTCTCTTTGGATAAGGCTTCTGAAGCAATTTCCAAAATCTAGTCTTGGAACGTGTTGAGTTCCCTGGTAATGTTTGGAAAGTGATGGAAAATGGGTTCTTCATCTACTCCCTGCTGAATTCCAGTCTAGAAAAATACTTACAGAGATATTTTGTTTCATTTTCCAAAGATCGCTATATAATATTCAAAACAAGGAGCAAGTTAGTTATTCAGATGAGTGCATAACCATATGGTTCAGATAATGAAAATATTTTCTGTTATCTGAAATCAGTTGAATGCTTGGGTCAGCTTAGAAGACACATTCTTGGGTCCTTGGCATATTACTATCTGACACCAGCTACTACTCACTGAGTATTAACTAAGTGCTATGCAGAGTTACATTATTGACTTCTCATAATAACCCAGTGGCTTAGGTAGTCTGTCTCCGTTTTACAGCTGAGAAACTGAGGCTCAAAGAGGTCAAGTGGTTTAAGATTGCGTTGTTCATGTGGGTTCAAGACTGGAATTCAAGGCTGCTCTCCAGTGCCTGAGGCCTGCTCCGCATCTCTGTGGGGTGTAATCTGACCAACTGCCCTGCCTAAGTTAATTCGCAGAGCCTGGGCCTCAGAGCAGGACACCAGGGTGGGATGTTCTGCCCCCTGTGGATTCCCACTGGTCTAGTCCCACCTGGAAATTCAGATGGTGAGCAATGGAGCCTTGGCATGGGTGGGTGTAACAGTAAGTGTAGGGGTAACCAGTGGACCCACAGCCTGAAAAGAAACCGTAGTGACCTCTCCTTGGCCAGGAACTGCTGACTAATCCCCTCCCTCCCTCCCTGCCTTCTGTCCCCTCTTGCTGTTACTGGCAAAACCTGCCCTCCTACTGCAGGCACTATACCTTTCCTACTGTGTCTGATTTAGCTCTATCTCACTAGAACCACAGTGCCTAGCACACAGGAGGTACTCAGAGAGTGTCAGTTATTGAATGTTGGGCACAAAGCAACAGGAGGAAGAACGCTAAAGAAGAAGAGCTGAGTCTGGGTTTTATTTTTGGTGCCAGTATTTAGAAGTGTTTAAAGGAAAACCCAAACCCCACATATTTCACTGAACTTCTAGGACATCTCAGCTCTGAGAAGATCTTACTATGATGTCTCACCCCCTTCCTGATCCTATTTCATTCCGGAAGTTCTTGGGATGTTGAAGAAAGTTCTAAAGGCAGAGGGGTGGTTGTCGGGAGATGGGCAGGGATGAGAGGCAGGGGCGAAGGAAAATAAGGGATTCCGCAAAGAAATACAAGAGCAAGGAAATGCTTGTATTTCTTCCCATGCGCTGCCAGGCTGCCAAGAGGAACATGAAGACCTGTCATTGGCCCTTCCCACTGTCACCAGTGCCATGGCTGGGGTGAGGGGCTCCAGAGACCTGAGCCATAACGCCCCAGGAAGATTGAAAGCTGTGATTATTATTGTCACTCTCCAAGGTCACGGTTCTTTCCGATGCCATGTGACTTCTTTCAAGTCTTGACTGTTCCTGAGTGCTAATGTTTCTTTTCCAAAATCGTTGAGATATGTAAACTCAGGGGAAGCCTGGAGAGGAGCCTCTGAGAAGGAGCCAGTTAGGTGTTGGACAATAATAAGAGAAGGGAGCTTCTTCAGTGGAAGCACCAGGGAAGAGATGGAGGCCTCTTTGGTTGTGCTCTCCAAGAACTGGCAACAGAGGTCCTCATAGGGAAACTCATGGGGAAGAGTGGATGCTGTTCTGAGAAATGAGCTCACAGTGGCCCCAGAGAGTCCTCCGGGGTCCCCGTGTCATATTGTCACGGAGAGTCCCATTCCTCCATTACAACAAGATTTCCTCAGACATTATCTAACCCATGACAAAAGAGCTCTTACAAGGGTTGGAAAGAGCTGGCTCTGGCCCTACTGAGTCTCTATAGTGAGCTTTTTTGCTCTCGGTCCGCTACATTTCTCTAGAGATACTCGGGACTTTTCCTCACAGCCCAGCTCTGAGTAAGTTTTTGGTCACAGAATTCAGCTTTCCAGATAGGATAGTCATGGCCTCCAGTTTTGGCCGTCTCTCCTACTGAGCCATTACTCTCCTGTTTTCCTTGATTCCCAAGAGTTGTGTGCTTTGGTGTTTTTCCCCTACAAACAATTTCAACTTTCTCTTTTCGCCCAAGCCAGCCATGGCTCCCTGTTATTTCAGACTTGGCTCCATATCTTATTCACTCAGGCCATGTTATTTTAGCCTGGCCCCGACACTCTCATAGCTAATTTATTCAGCTCTTTCTCTCAGAAACCTCAAAGTCTCAGCCCAGCCCTGGGCACAAGACAGGATTAGCCTTGTGTGGTTATTTGAGCTCAATAGTTGGACTTGAGATACCTAAAATCAAATTCACATGTGATCCAGGACCCTTGATGCTACATGTAGGGACTGCCGTTGGGTGTGTTGCTGAGCATATTACATGCAACACACATACCTGGAAGGCCCCTTATGAAGGCAAGCTTGGACATATTTACTGATTCCTTTGAAACCCTAAATTCAGACCATAAGAAATGTCACCCCAAATTGGGCCCATGGCCCATTTAACTCAGGCAATAACCACAACAGCCAACATCTGCTGTACAACACCAGTCCTGTAAAGCACTTCTCAAGCATTTTCTTATAATATGGCTATTCTCATAAAAATCCTGTGGAATCGGCATCACTATTACCATTTTACAGATGAATCTGAAACGTACAGAGACAAAGTAATTTGCCCAAGTTCTTGCATGCTACAGAAAAGGACTTGAACCCAGATCTGTCTCAAACCAAAACCCAAACCCAAGCTTTTAACCAATTACACTCCAGGGCTGAGACGTTTTAGGGGAGAATCCTACTCTCCGAGAGGCACTAACCACATTAGATTAGGGTTGGTCTCCCCCAGACACTGTTCAGTTCTCTCAGCAACCACGACGGTCTTGTTACCTAGAAGTTAAATTCCTCTTGAATCTAAACCTCCTCGCACAATGTATTGAGTAAATGGTTTTAATCAGACATATCCCTCTTATCTGAACGAATGCTACTGTTTTCAGGATTCAAGAGCAATCCTTAATTCTAATACTACCTAAAATCTGTAAATTCTAATTTTCCCTCCTGTAAACTTTTAATTCTTTAGATTTATTATATCCTACTTTAAGGCCTCACCGTTCCACACCAAAATGTAATGTTTTCAGTGTTTCTTTAAGACTGCCTCTTCCTATCTCTCTTCCTGATCCCACGCTCCAGGCAAATGAACAGCTGTAGGCAGTTTCCCATGAGGCTTCTCTTTTATCCACCTGTTCCTTATCTCCTCAGAGCCAGTAATCTACCCTTTATGACTGGCTCAAAAATTACCTCCTCCTGGAAACCTTTTTTTTTTTTTTTGACGCCCCCCCCAGATGGAAGTGATTTCATTCTTTGCGCTAGAACCATAGGGCTGTATACCCTTGGGTCCTTCATATGGTACTTTTAGATGTCTTTATTGGGGTTTTAGTTACACTAAGCATTTCATACTTCTATTTCTAGATTATATGTACTTGAGGCCAGCGTCTGTGTTTATTTCCTAGAGACTTGGACTGCATACTCACGTGGTTGTTCAATGCATAAATGAATATATCAATCAATGGGTTTGCTTGATTTCTTTTCTGGAACACTTCTATTTCTTTATCAGCATTAGATAACTAACTGCTTGAAGCATTCCATGTGATAGATTCATGCAGATTTATACAAGACTAAGACAAGATTTTGTAGCTTGTATCCAACAGTCTCCAACATTTTATTGGTCACTTAAAATTGCAATAGTGCATTTAATTGAAGCCTTCTTCAGGATGAGCCCTTTCCTGGGTCAGAACTGGAGCTCTGTGCTTGTCATCTCAAGATGGAGTGTGGATATTTCTCTCATCGGTGCATTACTTTCCTTAACTTTAACCTGAAAATACTCTACATACAAGATGAAGATTGCACTGGGCACTCTTTCGAATGATATATCTCACAGAGTTATTATCATTTATTTCTTGTGCCATTACTGCCTGCAAGATCTCAAACTTAAAGATACTTTTGTGCAAGAGAAATTGAGAATCCTAATTCATTTCCCTTGGTATTTAAAATCTGCAGTGGAGGGGCACCTGGGTGACTCGGTCGTTAAGCAGCTGCCTTCCCCTCAGGTCATGATCTCGGGGTCCTGGGATGGAGTCCTGCATCAGGCTTCTGGCTCAGTGTGGAGTCTGCTTCTCCCTCTGCCTCTGCTGCTCCCCCTGCAGCTCTCTCTCTCTCTGTCTCTCAAATAAATAAATAAATAAAATCTTTTTGCAAAAAAGCTAATTTCCCCTTTAAAGAAATAGAAAATAAATTAAAATCTGCAGTGGGTTGGCCTGAATTTCTGGCTCATGCTGGAATGCCGAGCTGTTAGCCATGGCAACACTTCTGATGAGCACTGGCTAAACCTTCATTTCCTGCACATACATTGTGAATATTTTTTTTAAAGATTGATTTATTTATCTGAAAAGGGGTGGGGAGAGAAGTACCAGCAGGGGGAGGGGCAGAGGGAGAGGGAGAGAGAGAATCTAAGGCAGACTCCCCACTCACCGACCCAAAGTGGGGCTCAATCTCACAACCCTGAGATCTTGACCTGAACCGAAATCGAGTTGGACAATTAACCGACTGAGCCACCCAGGTGCCCCTACGTTGTGAATATTTTGACAAACATTATTCAAAACTTTGTGAGCCTGTATGCAGCTGATGTTGTACAGAATATTGAAAGGCACAATCTGCAAGGAATTAAAAAGCCTAAGAGCTGCCTTACAGATCAAAAATTACTCCTCTTAGACCTGAGTATGTGCAAAGAGGAAAAAGAAATCATGATCACCCACCCAACAGTTCCTGCTGCAATCATATTATGTTATTTATGTGAATACTTTCTTTCTAGAAGATCATAGTGCTTAGAAAATAAGGGCTTTTCACCCGTTCTAATTTCTTGCCTATTTTCTTACCATTTAAAAGAAATTTTCTCTGTGTCCTATAGATCAGGAGCCAATCCAGGAGCAGCAGAACTCAAAAGTGAATGTCCATAAGGAGTTACCTAAGAGGCTTGTCAAAATGTAGACTTACAGATCTCACTTCAGACCTGCTAATTTTGCATCTCTAGGGGGTGAGTGCTGTAACCTGTATTTTTTTTTCGAGAGAGAGAGAGACAGAGAGAGAGGGAAGGGAGGGGCAGAGAGAGGAGAGAAAGGATCTTAAGCAGACTCCACACCCAGCACAGAGCTCGATCTCACAACCCTGAGATCATGCCCTGAGCCAAAATCAAGAGTCAGACGCTTAACTGACTGAGCCACCCAGGCATCATTGTAACCTGTATTTTTTAAAATGCCCTTTAGGATTCTGATTAGTGGTTCTGGGACCAGACTTTGAGAAAAAGGTGGAACTGGTAAAGGAGAAAGATTAGGAGGGAGTTCTCCCAACCTCTGGGGCTACCAGAATAGAAAGAGGTTTACTTTCTGTTTACTTACTTTTTAGTCATTGCAGGGTTCCCCTTGCCCTCTGCTCAACACCAGAACCCCTAGTCTGGGTCAAAATGGTGTAATGGAAATGCCATGGGCTGAAAGCACAAGATCAGGGTTCTCGCAAAACCAGCTGTGAGATTTGGGGGAAGCACTTCACCTTTCCGGTCATCACTCAGAAGCTGGGAGAGCTGGGCCTGATTATCTGCACCAGGGCTGTATTAGCCATGGATTTATTCAGCAAAGGCCCAGGCATTGCCTCTAGAGCATTGTTGTCCCACAAAGACATGATGCAAGCCACACGTAAGTATAGGTATTCTAGTAGCCATATTTCAAAAAGTAAAAAGAAACAGGTAAAATTAATAATAAATTTTATTTAACCCAATACATTTGAAATAGCATCATTTCAACATGTAATCAATATAAACATTATTGAGATATTTTATATTCTTCTTCTTCTTCTTTTTTTTTTTTTGGTATGAAGTCTTAGAAATCTGGGTGATTTTCTATTTCAGCACATCTCAGTTCAGACCTGCCACATCTCAAGTACTCAAGAGCCATCCATGACAATGCAGTTAATGGAGAAGGGGACGAAAACTATGCCTATGGACCAGATCTGGTCTGCTGCTTGTTCTCACATGTCCACTACCTAAGAATGGTTCTTACATGTTTCAATTATTTTAAAAAATCAAAAGAAGATTAGTATTTTATGATACATGAAAATGATATGAAATTTAAATTTCAGATCCACCAATTAAATTGTATTGGAACACAGCCATGTCCATTTGTTTACCTATTGTCTATGGCTGTTTTTGTACAAGAGCAGGGTTGAATAGTTGAGGCAGAGGCCATAGGACCGGCAAAGGCTAAATATTTGCTCTGTGGTTCATTACAGGAAAGCTTTACAGACCCCAGAAAGGAGGCATGCAAGCTGGCCCTGGGCCATTTGAATATAAGCAAGGCTTGGCTAATGCTTGGGCTCGATGGCTTAGCAAGCCTCCATCCAGAGATGGAGAGTAGAAGTTCAGGGGGCCAGCCAACAATATGGAGTCTTGATGGAGATGCTGTAGCAAGCAGAAAGGAAAGTCGGGCAGGCCTAGCACAGGGGCTGGGAGCAAAGTGGGACACACTAGGTGGCAGGAGACTGGCCAGGGTTGAAGGTGGTACCCCATAGAAAAAGGGGCTCTGAAGTTGGATTCGGCCAACCTGTGGAAGGATTCTGACTTGGGTCTTAACTAAAATGAGCACACATAACAGCAACTGTCTGCTCTTATTTGTCACATTTTTGTCTTTAAAGTTCTGCTCTTATCTGGTGAGTTCTGTTCTTATCTGGTTATTCAACCTCTTTCAAAGTCCATTACTTGAGCTGCGTTCCCTGCTCCCCATCCATCCTCTCAAGTTCTGGATTCGAGTCTTGTTGGTGGGTTGGTTGGTTTTTCTGTTGCCATGGCTGGGTATGTGGATGACTGAGGGACAGTCTAGCCCATGACCTTTAGTTTAGGGAAACTTTCCAGGGCTGTAATTACCTGGGACTTAGCTCCATCAAAGGCCTGTTTTGATCCATCAACCCCTTGTCCTGGCCCAACCCTTTCAGTTCCTGTAAGTCACCTTTGGGTAAAATAAAGATAACATGTATTAATTTTTCTCTTTTAAACAATTGGAAAAATATGACCAAGCCTTTGGAGGCGGGGGGAACCTTTCCCTGACCCTTTTGATCCATTTCCTTGTGAGTTATAAATTCCTGGTAGTATTCCTTTAATGTGGTAGCACTTTATGCTGTATTATTCCATAACTGCTCTTAACCCTTTTGACCCAAATCATTTCTGCTTTCATTCATTTTTTAAGAATTCTTTTCAAACACTTTCATGTCCATAAGTTTATTTTAGTTTGAAAGATAGTCCTGGGTTGTGGGAAGGGTGTTATTAGTTCCATTTTTATAGAATTCAAAAACTGAAGCCCAGAGATGTCAAGAGATTCGCTTAGGTTCTTACAGCTAGTTAGTGGTCAACCTGAGCCAAATATAAAGTCTTCTGACTGCTGGGCTCATGATCTTTGTGCTACATTTCACTGGTTTCCTATTATTATTCGTCCTCTCTTCTTCCTTTGTTTGCCTCAATATTTCTTCTTCTCAACTCATTTTAAACTTAGTCCACATTTTCTCAACGCTTCAAAGCCCTCCCCCTCTGTCCAGCCATACTCCTGCCATGTGCTCTCTGAGACAGCCATGTCCACCTCTGGCCCCGACCACATCCTTCCTTGCTGGACCAAGGGGACCACATCACGTCCTGAGAGCCTCTCTTCTCTTCATGCACTTGGTTCCATGTTCTGATCTTTCTCAATAAGCTTTTGAGCCATAGCCCACTTGACGATATGAAGAAGGTGACCTTTGTCTGCTCTGAGGGAGAGCAGTGAAACTGAGATGCCCAAAGTTAAGGTTCCCAGCCACAATTCTCTTTGGCCTTAGAGCTCCCACAGTGAGCTTCAGAGACGCTGGGAATTTCTCAAAGAAAAAATTCAATGTTAGTTACCTTGATTTTTCTTAAATCAGAAAACGTTAGAGCTGGAAGATACGCTCTTTTCCATCCTTCTTGTTGATGAGGACACTGAGGCTCAGAGAGGTGTCTGAAACTCAACCCCCTTCCCAGGGTTTCAATATTTGGAAATGAGCATCATAGGATCCTGAAATGATAGGATCACTTCAGTTGTAAAAGAGCTGGGACTCATTGGTTAATTTATCTCTAAGGCCCCTTACTGGATCATTGCTTGCCTACATTACTGGACTATCATCAGATAAAGTGAAGGACCAGGAAACATGAGAACAAAATTATATAAGATTTTTCTTCTGAAACTTATCTCTATCTCTTTTTGAGCTAGGTAGTCGCTCCCCACTGAGTTTTGTGTGCATCTCTGAAATGACCCCTAACCATTCACTCATCCATTCATTTATTCATTTGTTTAACCAACATTGGTCAAGTCAGGCAATCTCTGTGTATCCCACATTTTTCTAGATCCTAGATTATTTTCTAGATCACCATCCACCTGCCAAAAGGGACATACCAGTAGGCACTACAATACAGCCTAAGGAAGTAGGCCCCAGCATACAGGAAAGCACCAGAGCAGACCCCTTATTCAGACCTAAGGTGAACCTGTGTGTGTGCGTGGGTACGGGTGGGGTGGGGAAAGGGTAGTCAGGAAAGATTTACACAAGGAGACAACTGACTTCCAGATGGAATTTGGAAGGATGGGCAGAAATGAGCCACTGTTTCATTTATTCAGTAAATACTTAATGAGTACCCTATGTGCCAAGCAGTGTGTTAAGGCATTCCCAGATCTGAGTGGATGGAAACGTTGAAAGTCCCTGATTCATTGGCCCTCACAGTTTAGTTGGGAGTCAGGCACTAAAAGGTAAGCAAACATTACAAAGTGTGACATGCTAGGAAGAAAGGACAGGGTGCTGAGCTAGAGAACAAGGGGGAGGCACAGTAGAAGAATCAAGAAGGGTCTCATGGAGGAGCTGATGGTAGATAAAACCTAAGAGATACAAATGAATTAACCATGGGAAAGTCAGGTAAGAGGGGCCATTCCAGATAGGGGGTCTAGATGTGCAAAGGCCCTGAAGCAGAAAACTGCCAAGCCTGCTTTATTAAGGGCAACAAGGCTTGTGTGTCTGGTGCAAGGTGAATAAGAAGAGGAGAAAGGCATGATAGACCACTAGGGAGACTAGCGGGGACCAGTGCATCAGGGCTTGGTTAGCCAAAGTAAAACCCGGCAGGAGGGACTTGCCAAGCAGAGGGAATAGCCCGTGCAAAGGCCTCGAGATGGGAAGACAGTTGGCATTTGGAGGAATTGGTATGTGAGCATGGAGGCCTACAGCATGGTGGCTTATACTCCATACACAGTATGAGTTAAGAGTCTAGAGGCTTCAGTCATTCCTAACTTGGGTCTAATAAGCCTTTCCAATAGGCTAAAGCCATTGATTGTCTCCCTGGATCATTTGGATGGCTGTCATTCCAGGCTCTCTCCTCAGTTGCTGGAAGCAAAACTCCAGACAGCCACCTGGAGACAGAGGTTCACCCAGTATGCCAAACTGGGTGCAAACAAGCTCTGCAGCCCCACAAGATACATAGCAATTCGGAACTGAGAATGGCAAGGACAGCTGGCCAGCAGGAAGACGGGCACGGGGCCAACGCTTCGTGTTTGGATGACAAGGGCAGAAAGAATGAAATGCAAGAGAAAACAAGGACTCTCTCTTCAAAGAGTTGGGAAACACGCTCTGCTTCCCTTCACTTCCCAACTGGGGAGGGCAGCAGCAGCGGGACAAGAGTTCAGGAGGAAGCATTCGGTCCCGGACACCCTGCCTGCTACCAGGAGACCTGCTGGGGTGGATGCCACCGGGCCGGATGCCGGAAACGGGAGACACAGGATGCGGTGCCCAGGCCCTGCCGCTGCCAGGACCTGCCCCAAAGAACTGGACATCGGCAAACAGAAAACCATTCAGACCCTGCAGCAGGCAGGGTTCCTATGGCAACCGGTGGCTCCCCAGCAACTCCACATCCCTTCTCTTCCTGGACTAAACTTTCCATTTGATCTCTTTGGGTAAAGTAGAGTTTGGATAGGAGGGGCTGGGCGGGGGGCTGGATATTGAAGAGGGTGTTGAGATGTGGCAAGAAGAAGTCTGGTTTTCATATTGAGTTTGAGAATTAAAAGCCAGTGGATCTCTGGGAAAGAGATATAATGAAATTGTGTTTGTTCTTTGTGTGTGTGTGTGTGTGTGTGTGTGTGTGTGTGTGTGTGTGTGTTTAATCCTGACTTTGCTTTCAGTTCTGGCATTTGCCCCAAGCTCTTTCAGAGCCAAAGGCCACTGGTCATGGCTTCCTCCCGACCCTTCCCTAGCCATCACTCTTGCCTGCTGAAAGAGATGCTCTGCTACCTGATACTGTTCCCAAGTTCGAGCTGGCTGAAGTCCCACTGCCCTTCAGGGGCTGACAGATTAAGGGACAGGGAAAGCCATCCTGGGATGTTAAAGAAAGTCGACTCCTGGGCCCCACCTCTGAGATTCGGAGTCCTTAAGATTTAGTGGAATTCCCAAATCTGTGCTTTTCATAAGCACCCTAGTTTACACAGGTTTTGATAAATGCTGAACACATGCTAAAGAAACACCGCTTTTAGGGACACAGGATCACCTGTTTGGCACGTAGCCCAAGGCTGTGGGATAAACAGACTTCCAAGCATATAAGCCGAGATTCAGGCCTGAATGCAGACACACTGGAGAAACTATACCTTTGTGGAAGGAGAGGTCTTTCCCACCCCCAAAAATGTGTGCTTTCCAGGCCATTTGGAGGTGCTGTGTTTCCTCCAGCATCTTTCAGTGGACACTAAAACTTTGCAAAAGAAGGAGGTTCTAGTTCTCCTAGTGAAATGCGTGCTATGTCCCTTCTTCCAAAGTGACTCCAGCATCTCCAAGAAAGGCAGGGTTCACGCAAGTGTTGACTTAAGTTAAAATGAGTTAGCTGGTTGTCATTTCTGAGTCTAACAACACAAGACACAGGGGAAATCACATGAAATGAACCAGGAAATGAACAGAAATGAGCATGACCAAGAAAACTGGAAGGGATTTCTCTCATGTTGGAAACGGAGGCAATGTTTGTGTTGATTTTGCTTTCCTCATTGGTGCTGATTAGTTTTAAGCGAGGTTGTTTTTATTCTTGTGGGCAGTGACTATAGTGTGCTTTGAGTTTCATCTGGCCCTTGGTTGCCCTGCCATTTAAGGCAAATAAATTAAGAAATCTCCAAAGGAATGTTTTAATTCTTAAAGAAATTGACAAGGAGTACATAGAGAGGAAGAAGTAGGAAATGACCGGGCTCTTCTCTAGAGACAAAGAGGAGTGATAATTTGTGGAGAGAATGTGCTGGCATCATTTATTAAAAGTTAACATATAGAAATTTCCCTGAATGGACCATCCATTGCTCAATACCCATGTGTTGGAGAACTTTTCTACTATCTTGTACAGGTTCACAGGGGCTGGTTTTAACAAGAGGGTCATGTCATAATTTTTTGTATCCCTCATACTATTCAGCATGGTTGCTGGCCATCTGGTAGGTATTCAAAAAGTCATTCTTAATTGGTGGACTTTAAGAAGTCATTCTGGTGGTTTTAATGCCTCAATAAGCTATTTTCAGGCTACATTTACTAGACATTGCCTCCAGGGTGACATAACAAAGAAAGAGACCGGCAGGGTTTCTTCTGAGTATTTCTTCCGTGTACTTCCTATGCCTGTAATAACTCTCTGGAGAGACTGACCCAGTAAGATCTTTCAGAGGCATCCATCTGCAAGACTGAGCTTGATCACAAGTTCGGCCTCTGAGTTGAAAAAGTAAATGAAGCCAGTACAGAAGAGTGCTGAAGAACGTAGTTTCTGCTTGCTACCATCTGAACTGGAATCCCAGCTCTACCATCTGTTAGCCACGTGACTTCGTACAAAGTACTCAGCCTGTCCTCATCTGGGAGATGGGAATCATAATAGAATTTGTCATAGGGTTGCTATAAAGATTAAATGATAGAAGTTGTGTAAAGCATTTAGAAAATAGGCCAGTCCATAGTAAGAGCTCATAATGTTAGCTATTGTTAGCATTACTGAGTGGTGACCAGAACTGGATTGGCTCATGAACAAAGGCTGAGGACTACAGACTCTGCTCAGCCCCGACAGACACACTCAGGTGGGATTCTACCTCCTCTATGTCTCCTACTCGTGTCGCTTTCTACATCTGAATTTGTCACTGAGCCGTGGAGTATAATGACATCAGGTACCTAAATGTGAAGGTTCTCTGCCATCTTTATTCCCAGTCTCATTTCTAACTCCATTCTGTAAAAACGTCCTGTTCACATTCTTCCCAAGCATCTAAGTCATGTAGAGCCTGGGTAAGTGAGGAAAAGAGAACAGCAGCACATGGCAAAATGTCTGCCCCAGAAATCACAGTGAAGTTGCATTCAAAATGAGGGCTTTTGAACGAGAGAAACAGGGGAATTAAAATAGGCACGTTTTCTTCTGTTTCCCACTCATGATGTAAAATACAGCCCTGAGAGAGAGGATTCAGTTTGTTTTCAAGGGAAGCCAGGTCCTACTTCTGGGGGTAAGGACTAAAGGGACATGTCAATAGGTTTTGAAGTTTGGCATTCTTAAAAAAAAAAAAAAAAGTATGTCATTCAAATCTTTGCAAACTCCCAGAGTCAGCAAAAGAATGCCAGAGAAGTCAGCCACCAGATAGTTTTGGCTGTGGGATTCTTGATCCACTGTCTCCAGGTCTTTTATGGACAGTAATAGCTTCAGAAAATTCTTCCCTCTGCTGCTGGCCCAAAATGAGCATTATACCGTGAATGCCAGGGGAGAGCAATAAGTATTTTTAACATAACATCTGAGTATACATACATACAATGGGATATAATTAAGGCTTAAAAAGGAAGGAAATTCTGACATATTCTACAGCATGGATGAATCTCGAAAACATGTTACATGACATAAACCAGAAACAAAAGGACAAATACCATAACTCCATTTATGTGAAGAACCTAGGGGAGTCAAATTCACAGAGACAGAAAGTAGAATGGTGGTTGGCAAGGGTGGCAGGGAGCGGCAAATGGGGAGTTGTTTAACGGGTATGGAGTTTCTGTTCAAGATGACAAAAAAGTTCTGGAGATGGATGGTAGTGATGGTTGGACAGCAATGTGAATGTACTTCGTGCAACGATACTAAACTAAAAAGGGCTAAAATGGTAATTTTGTGTTGAGTATATTTTAGCACCATAAAAAAACCATCCGAAGCACAAAGAAAAATGGTGTCCAAGTAATGGATGGGAAAAGTTTCTGTTCCTCTCTGCAGAAACAGCTCTGCTTTAGCCCTCTTTTATGACTGTTTACCCATCTTGTAGGCAAATGTTACAATGTTTTTCAATGGATGTCTTCAGAAGGATGTGGAATCTGTTCTGAGCTTCTGACTTGTCTTACCAGTTCTGATGTCTGCTCCTCCAGAGTGTTCCACTGAGGTGGTGGAAGGAACAGAAAGAGTGCAAGGTGGCTGAACTACAGGGCATTTTCCTGTGTAGCATATGGCAGCAGACTTCCAAAGAGAAATGTAGGTTCTTGGAGTCTCTGGGTTTAACTAAAAAGCATTTCTCTCCGGTTCCTCAAATAAACAATAGACTTGCCACCTGCCAACCACAAAAGTTTTGGAGACAGTGGAATCAAACTTCAATTTAACATTTCAGTAGCTTTCAGATTATTTTGATTGCAACCCCACAGTAAGAAATGCAATTTTACATCGTGATGTAATATGTGCATTCATATTGTTGAATTTATATAACTGAAAGAACAGTTTCACCAAATAAAATTTAACCTTATTCCATGCAGAGCACTGTAATATTTTATCTTCCTTTCTCCTCAGTTCTGTTCTACCCCCTTGCATTTTTTTAAATGTTGGTTGTATTCTATTAAATTTGTTTCACAACCCTCTAATGGGTCCTGATCTGAAGTTTGAAAAATGCTACAATGTGTTTGCTGCTACAGCCACTGGGTTAACACTAAATTGCTCACCCCCCGGGGTCAACCACAGGTGAAACTCTCTGCTAGTAAGAGGAGACTTCGGGTCAGTATCTCCACTCTCAGAGGGAAAGCCTGATGTGGTAACCCAGGGACTTATTGCGAAATGAGTGTGCATGGGCCACAGGCCAGAGGCAAGGCTCAGCAGGAGAGGCTTGGATCATGTGTCTGCCCTTTAGCAGAAACGGTGAATATGCATGTTAGCAAAGTCTACTCTTCTTGGATATCAGCACAAAGAATTATCAAATCAAATCTAATTTGGTAACCAGGGAAAAGACAAAAACAGAAAACTCTGGGGTCTTGCTAAACATTTCAGTAAGGAGAGGAGACCATGGACTGTGAGACCGTTTTCCAGAGGGAAATTGAAAATCAGGTAATGTTGGAGGGCACATGTGGTATTTCCTGGACTTTTCAGAGCTTCCGGCTCCCAATGACCCATCCCCCTTCTGACTGCATCTTTCTTGCTGTGTTGTCTAGGAGGGGCTGGGAAACAGAATATTGGAGTTTCTTGCCTGGTTTCTGTCTCATATGTTTTTTGGGCTTTTTTCTGTGCGAATCAGAAAGGTCTGGAGGAAGGGAGCCCCACTGGAGGAGTGTGTGCTTACTGACCACTTACAGTCCAATTCAGGATGGAAGGAATTGACATTCATTGAGATCACGTGGGAAAAGACAAATACTGTGACAAGTACTGAGGACTATAAAAAAAATTATTATTTTTGGCAGATTATGTTGAAACGATTACATTTTCCAGGGCTCACAGACTACACTAAAATTTCCTTTCAAGAGAAAAAAGAAAAGAAGAGAAAAATGATGCCTATCTGTAAAAACTCCCGAATACGCCCTAAGGTGTTATTGATGATTAAGAAAGCCATCCAACCTACTTTGTTTTCAGTGTTCTCAGGCTGCTAATGTCAAGCTACTATCTTCCATCTCGTCTCGCCTTCTCACAGATGTACCTAATGATATAAAAGGAGTTGGGCCCCTCTGTGCTACTTGGGCAATAAGAGTTTGTGGCTTCCAGAATATAAAATGGAAATTGCCACCATCAGAGTCCGTAGGATGTAGTATGGATAAAGTACAGTGCAGGTTTTCACCTCCTTTAGTTTCCAGTGACAGAATATGAAGCTGGTATAATGTTTAAAGGTAACCTTTTCCCAGTCCCCTCAACACATCATCCCAAGTCACCTGGGGTACCTGGTAATGGCCTCCACTCCCAAGCAGCTCATTCTTTCCATTTACTAAATTCCAATAAACATTTTCAGGCCTTGAAGTCTTTACCACAGACTTCAGCAAGTCATTTCTGTTTGTTTGTTTGTTTGTTTTTCCCATGTGGGTAGTATTCCATGTTTCTACTTAGATTGCACTTTCCCTCTTGGGCTTCCCCCTTCTTCATTGGCACGTGGCATTGCGTTCTACCTGCTTGGTGGCTGACTCCACAAGTCTCTACTGGGAGCTTAAGAACTTATCTCCTGATCTCCAACTGAGACAGAGTTCCACCAGAAAGGAGAAGTGTAAATTTCGGATGAGGAATCTGACCTCGTGAAAGTAACTTTGTAGAACTTTTCAAGTTAGTGCCTGTAATTAGCAAAGGGAGTTGGCTATGACACTTAGAGGTGCCTGAAACAGAAAACGCCCACTCAGACAGTCTCAAACAGGCTTAAATGTAGTGCATCACATAGCTTAAAGCCCAGAGACATTTTGGGTTCCAGGAGAGATTTGGTGCAATGCTACTCAGTAATGTCATTAAGGACAGAGGTCATTTCTGTCCTTGCATTCTGCTGTCCTCAGCACTGGCTTCATTCGAAGGTTGGTTCTTCTCAGAGAATAAGATGGCTGCCACCGGACATCAGGCTATACGCTTTTTGTTCATACCCAACAGGAGAAGGTGAATGAAAAGTAGCTTCTTGGGGCGCCTGGGTGACTCAGTTGGTTAAGCGTCTGCTTTCAGCTCAGGTCATGATCCCAGAGTCCCCGGATCGAGCCCTGCATCAGGCTCCCTGCTTAGGGGAGTCTGCTTCTCCCTCTACCCCTCACCCCGTTCATGCTCGCACATGTGCTCGCTCTCAGATAAATAAATAAAATCTTTTAAAAAAGAAAAAAAGAAAAGTAGCCTCTTCCCAAAGCCCTTTCCTTTTGTCTGATTGGCCAGAGTAAGTCATGTGTCTATCACTGGCCGGAAAAACAGTTGCCAGTAGAATGCCATATGCTGATCTATAGAGATCAATGTTTCTGGATAGCAACACTATTGATATTTTGGACTGGATTATTCTTTGTTGTGGGGCCATTCTGTGTATTGTAGGGTGTTTCGCACCATCCCTGGGTTTTATAGCTCTCCATCACCACCAATGATGAGAATTAAAAATGTCTCTAGACATTGCAAAATGTTCCCGGAGGTAGGGGGAGGTCAAAATCACCTCTGGTTGAGAACCACTAGTGTAGACTAATCAGATTTCCTCCTGGCTCTGTGCCTCAGTTTTCTCATCTGTAAAATAGGAATCATACTAGATTTTTCATATGATCATTGTGAGAATTCAATGAGTTAATTTATATAACAATGTAGAATTTAGTAAGCACTATATAAATGTTAGCTATTACTTTTATCCACTACTTCTAATGTCAGGGGTGTGGGAGGTATTAAATAAGTATTTTCTCAATGAATGAATGAATTTGGTAGAAAAGTCATTTGTATCCATGTAACACTGATGTAGTTCAGCAAAATAATATTCTGTAATGCCACTCCTGTTGAAAATCTCTGAAGTTGGGATTATACTCTGAGTTTGTAGGGCATTTAGTTTCTTCACTTGAGAAGAAAACTAGTGTTCCCATTGCAAATGCTTTCTTATATGTGTAAAAGTAAAAGCTGGTGCTATTCAGAATTTGTATGACCACTACAGAAGGAGAAAGGTGAGCTAGGAGGAATCAGGGCCCTTGGATGCATCTAAGGATCCATTCATTTAACACCCGGAGCAAGTCCTCGCTGCAGTGTATCCTGGAAACCAAGACTGAGAGCATTTCCCTGCCTGAATGTTGTACTTGGAAATGTAGTCTGAAGTCTAATGATTAAAGATGCTTAGAGTAGCATCTTGAGGACATAATTTCAAAGTTTGTACATTTTTTTAACTTTGTTACTGTTGATAATAATAATGTTTATATTTGAACAGTGCCCCCATACAGTGGAAGTTTTAAAGATCACTTTCAAATGCCTCTCCTGAGCATTCCCGGGTCAAAGGCTGCGTGAATCCGTATCACAAAGAAGTTTTATCCGTGGAAGCTGAGCTTAAGGAGTCCTGAAGGAGAACATAAAGAGACCCCACACACTGACCGAAGTTCAAGGCCTGAAAATCACCAGGACTGAGGAAGCCAACTGATGATCATAATAAACCCCTTCATGCAAGGAGGGAGATGGCACAAATGTTTCTTTAGGTCCACTTCTCAGCAAATTAGCACAACCGGTGAGTGGCGAGTGGACCAGGGGCAAAAATAATGATAGAAATAAGAGCCTCTGGTGAAGCATGGTGGGTTGAAAACATGTGATCACCATCCTGAAACACTACTAATATGTCAGGGAAAAGATTTAAAAGCCACATTGCACATAAATTATCAAGGACAAAGGAAATGGGACAGAAGGCATCATGAGGTAAGAAATGGGAAGCTACGAAAGTGTGTGTGTGGTGTGAGGTATATGTGATGTGTGTGTGTGTGTGTGTGTGTGTGTGTTGAGGTACGTGCATGTGTGAGGTGTATGTGAATATGGGTGATGTATGAGTATATGTGGTGTGTGTGTGAGGTGTGCGTGAGGTGTGTGTGTGTGTTAGGGCATATGTATATGAGGGGTGTGTGTGTAAGAGGTGTATATGAGATGTGTGTGGGCTATGTCTGTGTGGAAGGAGGTTGTAGGGAGAAACTAATGTCTTTTTTCACAGTAGGAATTTGTCTTAGTCTGCTCAGGGTTTCAATAGATATTTATTTCTCACAGTTCTGAAGACTGGGAAATCCCAGATCAAGGTGTGGGCCAATTCGGTTCCTGGTTGGCTGGAGGATGGCAATCTTGTCAGGGTGTCCTCACATGGCTTTTCCTCTGGTGTTTCACCCTGGTGTCTTTTCTTCCTCGTACAAGGGCACTAATCCCATCAGATCAGGCCCCACCCTCATGACCTCACTGAACCTTAGCTATTTACATAAAGGCCCTATCTCCAAATACAGTCTCACTGGCGTTTGGAACTCCAACATATACATTTTAGAGGGACATGATTCATTCCATAACAGAAGTCAATAGAAGATATTAAATGGTAACATCAAGAAATGGCATATTATTTAGAAAAACGGTGATAAATATAACAAGAAATAACAAAGAGTTAGAAGAAGAGATTGTCCCTATGGCAAAAAACAATGGTGCAGAGGACTGGGGCAGGGGATTTATTATCGCTATTATTATATTATTATTATTACTAGTCTTGTAGTTCTGTTTGCCTTTTAAAATGGGTGATGGGTATTAAGGAGGGCACGTACTGCATGGAGCACTGGGTGTTATACGCAAACAATGAATCATGGAACACTACATCAAAAACTAATGATGTACTGTATGGTGACTAACATAACATAAAAAAAAAAAGAGAGAGAAAAAAATAAAACTTGTTACATATATTACCGTTACAAAAATAGAAACCTGATTTAATTTAGAATAATAGTGAAATTGCTGGTAATAATTATTATTGTCTGCCTTTTTAAAACCCAACTCCTCCATGAATTTTGGTTGATTAAGGCTGGGAAGAAGAGAGATAGATGGGACACTTGTCATTTATTATCCAAACTGGGGCACCTCTCAGAATGAAGGGGAACACTTAGCAATTCCCTTGGGACAATAGGTGCAAAATAAGACAACCTTGGAGAAACCGGGATTTATGGCCAGCCTTGTCAAGAGGAAACTAAGTTGGCTTTATAAAAAACAGTGGGGAAGGATTATTTCAGTGATGCGGGGGCAAAAGGATGGCTACCCTTCCTGTATTGGTGGATTGGTAGGTGATCTCAAGTAACATCCACTCAACTGAGTAGCAGCATCCAGGGAAGGGGTCCTTGACCCCTCTGCCAAACACCCCAGGGCAGAATCTGTGCCCCTCCATGCTCCCTAAATATCTTCTTTATACCTTTATTGAAGAATTTACTGCACCCTTTTGACACCAGGATTTTCTTGTCTGTGTCCTGAATTCCCCCTGTGGGCCACCCACCCCCAATGCTGGGCAAAATTTGGGGGGACAAGGACTATGTTAGTGTCATCTGTTTTCCCAGAGTCCATCATAGTATGATAAACAGGTGCTCCAAATATTTTTGCTGAATAAATATTGAATGAATTTACAATGGGGATTATAAAAGCTTTTTTTTTTAAAGAAACATAAGCTAGAGAAAGAAGAACAAGCTTATACCTTTAAGATGCCTTTAAATAACAAAAAGAAATACAATATATCTAGAAAGTTTACCATGCGTGGAATAAAATAACCTACTCAAGTTACTGATTTTTAAAATAATTCTCTGGGACACTGCTCTAATCTTATAGCTGGAGAGCACGTGATTTGTTCGTATCCACTGGAAAGTTAAGTTTATTTCTGCTTATTTTATGTTATCTTTGGTGGGGACAAGGGTGAAAAATTATGGTGAATACCAGTGCTAAAAAATTTAGAAGTAAAAAAATTCATGAGAAACTTAAGAAATAAATGTCACAACGGGGGCCTATGGATTAGAACTATGGGCGGGACCGTGTAATTTGATAGTAAGAAGCAAAGCTGACAGGTGCCAATAGGAATTTGATTTAAAAATTTCATAAAAAGTCCTTCCCAAAATTTTTAGTAAACCAGATATGGAAAATCATTCAATAAATGACAGAACATTAACATAGACCCCATATCTGATACCATGTGCAACACTGAAAAAATAGGGATTTTTACATTTAAAGGTTAGAAAGAACATAAGGACATAACTATCCTGATGCTATTTTAACAGTGGCAAGGAGGTTCTAGCCAATGAAATAAAAGGGAGGGTAGGAGATAGAAGAAAGGGGGATGAGAATTATTTGCAGATGATACGATTGTCTACACCAAAACCCAAAGAGAATCTACTGAAAAAGAAAATATTATAAAACATATGGTCAGTTTGACCAGCAGGTAATGGTCAGTTAGAAAATGAATATACATACATAATGACCTTGTCCTAGCAGTACCAGATTTAAAAATATAGTGAAAAAGGTGTCATTTACAGTCAAAAATTTTTAGATATATAAAATACCTCAGAATCAACTTCTCAAAAATATGCAATGTGTATATTTTTAAAAATTAAATAAATATAAACTATATTTGAAAGCAAATGGCCAATCAAGAAAAAAATTACAAGTATATGCCAAATCCAATCTGAATCAGAATTTGAACTCTTGGCCTGCTAAGCCCAACAGAGTCAGCTTTAGGAAATCAAATACAAATTCGTGGGGAAATCCAAGTAGCACAAAATTAACTAGGATAAATTGATTGTCTGGATGAGTTTAAGAAGAGATTCAAAGGAGGGCAGCTGCTAGGCTGAAATTACTCTTGCATCAACCTGCTGATTAATTTCTTGCTACAGACTGTGTATAAATCCAAACCTGCCATACACGAAATCCATGCCTGCCTGCCTAGGGTTTGACAAAAGGCAAGCATGAATGACCTAGAATAAATGCAGTAACGTAGTCCACATGTTCTTTTTCTCCTCTCCGGCTTACTATTGTCCTAGAGGCCAGAGAGCCAGGGCTACTCTTTGGACCAAGATGAACTGCAAAGCTTAAGTTTCTTTATGTAAAACTTTTAAAAATGCTTAATTTTAGAAAGAGGATACAGAATCATATGTGTACCCTGACTGTGTTAAAAACAAGACAACCGGGCCAAAATGGCATTGCTTATCTTAAGCTCCGAGTCACCAAGACTTAATTACGGTTTCAGCTCTCCTAGGAATGAAAGTCTTAAACAAGCCAAACGGGAATCTCTTGATCAGCACTAGTTAGGTCATCTGCCTGATAAAACCCTGCTATTCCCTCCAGGGAAAGTAACATTGCAATAACCAATCTGGGTTTTTGTTGGTGGTGGTGGTGGGGTTTTTTTGCCTCATATAACTTCCTGGTTCCTGTACCCTTCTGCCTGTACAATTCTTTCTTTTACTTTGTACAGCTCTTCTGAGCTCCTTTCTATCTACTGCACTGGATGCTGCCTGATTCATGAATTGTTGAGTAAAACCAGTAAGAGCTCTAAATTTTACTCAGTTGAATTGTGTTTTTTAACAATTGCAGCTTTTTTTTTTTTTTTAAAGAGAGAAAGTGTGAACAAGGAGTACGGACAGAGGGAGAGAGAGACAGAGAGAATCTTAAGCAGGCTCCACACTGAGAGTGGAGCCCAACATGGAGCTCCATCACAGGACCCTGAGGTCATGACCTGAGCTGAAATCAAGACCTGGACACTTAACCAACTGAGCCACCCAGTCTCCCCAACAACTGCAACTTTTTAAAAGTACATGTAATTTGTAGGGGATGAGGGACAGAAAGAAATAAGCAAAAATGTAAAAGGTCCTCTTAGAGTGATGGGATTGTGGTGATTTTTGCCTCCATTTCCCCAATGTTCTGTGATGGTGCATTATTAGTTCATACACTGACTGGATAAGATATGGATTACCTACTATGGGTAGAGCTCTGTATTTAGCTGTAGGGGAATAGTCCCGGCCTGCTCAAAGCGCACCATCCAGCAGAGAAGCCAATTCAACACAAAGTTACAATAAAAAGTGACCACATAAGGGAACAGTCAACACAACAAAGAGGCAACCGATGGAATGGGAGAAGATACATGCAAATGACACTACAGACAAAGGGCTGATATCCAAGATCTATGAAGAACTTCTCAAACTCAACACCCAAAAAACAAATAGTCAAGTCAAAAAATGGGCAGAAGGCATGAACAGACACTTCTCTGAAGAAGACATACAAATGGCTAATAGACACATGAAAAAATGTTCATCATCATGAGCCATCAGGGAAATTCAAATCAAAACCAGATTGGGATACCACCTTACACCAGTTAGAATGGCAAAAATTGACAAGGCAAGGAACAACAAATGTTGGAGAGGTTGTGGGGAAAGGGGAACCCTCTTACACTGTTGGTGGGAATGCAAGTTGGTACAGCCACTTTGGAAAACAGTGTGGATGTTCCTCAAAAAATTAAAAATAGAGCTACCCTATGACCCAGCAATTGCACTACTGGGCATTTACCCCAAAGACACAGATGTAGTGAAAAGAAGGGCCACATGCACCCCAATGTTCATAGCAGCAATGTCCACAATAGCCAAACTGTGGAAAGAGCTGAGGTGCCCTCCAACAGACAAATGGATAAAGAAGATGTGGTCCAGATATACAATGGAATATTACTCAGCCATCAGAAAGGATGAATATCCAATTTCTGCATCAACATGGATGGGACTGGAGGAGATTATGCTAAGTGAAATAAGTCAAGCAGAGAAAGTCAATTATCATATGGTTTCACTTCTTTGTGGACCATAACGAATAGCATGGAGGACATTAGGAGAAGGAGGGGAAAATGAAGGGGGGTGGAATCGGAGGGGGAGATGAACCATGAGAGACTATGGACTCTGAGAAACAAACAGGGTTTTAGAGGGGAGGGGGGTGGGGAGGATGGGTTGGCCCAGTGATGGGTATTAAGGAGGGCACGTACCGCGTGGAACACTGGGTATTATACACAAACAATGAATCATGGAACACTACATCAAAAACTAATGATATACTGTATGGTGACATAACAATTAAAAAAAAAAAGTGACTAGCGCTCTGCGGGAGGACGTCCAGTCATGGTAGGAACACGCACCAGGGGGACTGACCCATGTAAAGAACTTGAAGAAGCCTCCCTGGAGGGAGTGAAAAAGAAGATGAGAGTGTAGGCCCTCAGGGTGGGGAGGGAGGTGAGCATCTTTGAAAATTAAAGAGATAGCAAACTGGTGTGGAGGTCTAGAGGCTAGAACCTGGTGAAGGGCAAGGACTGAGGGAAGCACGGAGCATGGGGCACCGGGCATCATGACAGGAAGTGATGAGAGACAGAGGTGAAGCCATTCAAGGCCAGGTGAGCCACGGGACTGAACTGAGCTTTATCCAGAGGGCATGGGAAGCGGTGGAAGGGTTGTAAGCCATCACCTTTGCATGGTAAAGACATCTTTATGCCAATAACGTGGAGATCACTTGGAAGGGGGTAAGTCAGGAGACGAGAGAGCAGTGGGAAGTGGGGCCATATCCTCAGGAAAATGATGCTGGCCTGGATGAGGGGCAGTAGGGATGAAGAGAAGTGGGTGTTTGGGAACTCAGATCGACTTGTGATAACCTGGATTGGGGAGGATCAGGGAGAGGGGATAGTGAAGGAGCCCTTCAAGAGGCTTGAGCAACAGGAAGGGTCTGGTGCTGGCCCCTGAGCACCAAAGGAAGGTGAAATGAGGATATCCCAATGAGCAGCCAGAAAAATGGAAAGACAGGAGACCATGCTGTCTTTCAAGGTAAAGAAAACAAAGCATTTCAGGAAGTAAGGATGGGTTATAGGTGGAATATGATAAAGGCTGAGATACATTTGCAAGGGAGTATTAAAATGGGACACTCATTTTTCACAGTGAAGTGCTAAATACCTATATGGTGCTTGCAAAGAGGTGTGTGGAAATTTTATTTTTTTAAGACGATTAGCTCATCAATCCTATACAGGAGACTTAAAGAGGCTGAGAGGGGCGGGGTTAGGGGAGTTGAAGAGTCATCTGTATATTACAAGCATAGTGGGGTGGGGGAGAAAAGGAAGTATTTTCCCTTTACTCAAATCAAGTGAGAAGAGCTTCAGTGGAACCTCCTGAGAGCTTGGGATGTGTCCCCTGCACCTTGTAGGGTACAGAGAACTTGGTTCCATGCCTGAGGCATCTAAAGTGGGAAGTGGTTGATGGGAGCATCCTGGTCTGTGAGCAGAGACAGGAGAAGTGGCTGTGTTTGACAGTTTGGGCTCCTAGGATTTGTCAGGGCCAAGAACTGATGAGTGCTTCCCTGAACCACATATAGGCCATAGGAGAAAGGCTGCTGGATTTCTTAAACCCCACCCAGGATAGCGTCGCAGAGGGGATAGGAGGGAGGGTAGGGGATTCTAATGACCAGCCTGAGGACGCACTTGTCCATTCAAGGGACCTATAAGAGAAAGAGAGCCCTGCAATGAAGACTTCAAAGAATCTACAATGTACCCCAAGAGAGAGAGCCAGATTGAAATACCTGCTGCATCCAGAGAAAAACAATGGCAATCCATCATTGCCAGCCAAGTAAGATCTCTCCTGACCCTTACCTCTGCTTTGTACCCTTTAATCTGCCAGGGAGCAGAACCTACAGCTTTTAAGTCTGGGAGCAGGGAAGGGGGACTAAGAAATAGTCAGCAGAGTAAGAAGAGCAGCCAACCACAGCTCCCTTACCCAAACGAGCTTCACACCTGGACGTTCCCTGAGCTCAGAGAGGGGAGAAGATCTAACGTTAAGTAAAAGTTGGACTGGGCATTTTCATATTGGAAATGAAGTTATTTGTGAAACTCGGGGTGACCAGAAGGTTTCTTATTATTTAGGAGTGGTCAGAAAAACCATGGACCTATTCTAGATTCATCCAAAGGGTATAGGAAAACTCACCCCAGAGATCTGGTTTGAAGGGGCAGTGGGCTGTCAGGGGAAGGGGAGATTAGTTACATCCCCGCGTGATTAACACAGACCTTCCCCAAACACTTTCCGTGGAATAATGGGGGAAGAAGCCAGACTGCAATAGACCAGGCTGAGTTAGGAGGAACTGAGAATGTGTACACAGCAAAGACACATTTTCAAGATGTGCAGGAGAAAGAGAAGGCAGAGCTGGGGGATGATGCAGGATAGACAGAGACTTGTTTTAATAAATTGGAGAAATTAGAGTATGGTTAAAAACTAGTAAAAGGCCGGCAGAGAGGATGCTGAGCAAGGCATGGTCTCTGATCAGAATGGACAGGGAGGAATGGAGGACACGGCTTCAGGCTTGGACAGGAGGTGTGGAAGCTTCTCCCATTAGAATAGGAAAGAGAGGGAAAGGGAATACACAGAGACAGACAGAAAGCTGAAGAGTTTTCACCCAATTGCTTCTCCATATCTTCTATTAAGTAGAAAGTGAAGGGGAAACTGAGGGTTCAGCCCTTGGAGAAGAGTGGAGAAGGTCTGAAATAGCCATCTCAGGAATAAGGAGAGTCTATGTTGGATGGCCCGGCTGCACTGAGGGTCCAGCTGAGGCTGGAAAACATATTTAATTGGATATTCATCTGGACTGTCTGCTAGAACCTCAGGAAAGACCCAAATGCAGCAACTTTGGCTGTGAAGTCCCTGGAGTTCAGGAATGTGAGAGTGAAAACGGTACAACACGGTGATCACTCGGATTCAGCACAGTTGTTGGTTCTGAGAGGCTTGGAGAGCTGTCCCACCTTGAATCCACATCACCATCTCTATTGTTTGGGGATTTTTTTTAAGTTATTTATTTATTTTTAATAAATGAGTGGTGTTTGCCAAGGAGACTTACAACTTGAGCCTGTGAACAAGATGTGAGAGATCTATTACCTGGTACTATGACTGATGTTTATGCAACTTTTTGCCACCACAGGGATGGTGCCCCCACTCTTGTCTTCAGAAGGTCAATGACTAAGAAATGTAGGGAAATAGACAATGACGCACAAGCCACCACTGTTTTGCAATCTTCTGACAGACTAATCTGCTGAAGCCAAATAGGGCCTGTAGTGGGGTGGGGGTGAGTGCACATGAAGTGAGCAAATAGAGAAGAATGAACGTCACTCTGTTTTCCCAACTCACAATCTCAGACAAAGGTTTAACAGACACAAATATTCATGGAAAATATGGCTGTGTATTTAAAAATGGCATTGTCTGGAAAAGATATGAGTCATCTCTCTTATTCTCCATGGCATCCACATCATCTAGCATGGTGCTTGGTACAGAGTGGGTGCTCGATAAATGATTGTCTAAGGAGCAAATGCATGGTGCGCCAGGGTGGAGGGCTGGCCTGCTTATCCCTAGGCACCCGCCTCTCTTCTGCTCTATACATGTGCGCTCATGGAAAGCTATTTTTCTCCTCTAAATATCTGTGGGAATTTGCACATTGGAGAAAAAGTAGCATTCTTCCTGGAGAGAGTTTGTTTGCCTGATGACAGTAAAACCAGAGAGATGTTTTAGATGTTGAGCTGAGACATGGATTCAGTGGAAGGCCATGGGTACAAGTGAGGCAGACAGAAGACCCAAGAACTTCAGGGTTCCAGGTCATTCTGTCTGTCTGTAAATCAGCTGAAAAGGATTTTGTCCAGTGGGCACTCTCATTGGTCTATACAAATGGATTGTGATGGTGAGCAGCTAATACGAATTTACTGGTGTGGAGACTGCTACCAGTAAGTGGTAATCAAGAATTCACCCTGCAAGAAGGCATAGCGCTTACTAGCTGAATAAACCTTGGTGAACAAATGAGATGATTTATGCTGTGCTTTCAGGCTGTTCTGTCTTTCCTGGAGTTCTTGGCATACAACTTCTGAAGGATTTTTAAAAACTTTATTTTCTTTTGGTATTTTAAAACTTTATTTTCTTGTTTGTTTCTTAAATTGGAACCCACACCTTGTGCCAATTGTCATTGAGCACATCTGTGCTCAAATGCTTGAAAACTTCATCACCTTGCCTATCTATAATGAGGATTTCTTTTAATTAACTTGTTTGTTCATCTTTTTATTTTACACCAATTGTCAAAAATGAAATAGTCAGCCCTCTTTTAATCTTCTGACATAAGAAAAAAAGAGCAAATGAACTTTGATCACATACAAATGTCTGAATTACAACTAAGACAATGGAAGATTGGCTTGCATAAGCATTATGTGTACTCAGAACCCTGGGTCGTGTCTGGGCTCCCCAGTGGATCACGTACCCTGCTGCTTTTGAGAGTGGTACATGGGGAGAAGTTTGCAGGGTTTGACACATGGGGTGATTTGCACATGTCAACTTGGTTAACCTGGAACTGTGTTTACCAAACTCCCTTCCCTGTATAGTTCTAGGCTACTGTTGTCCAAAAAAATTTTTTGTGTTGGCCGAAGAGAAGCAGCATAATGATCTCTGAGTCACCGTGATTCAACGTGGTGACAGAGGTAGAGGTGCTGGCAGATTCCAGTTTGTTCTTGCTGTCACCAGCTCCATATTTTGTTCTTCTTCCAACTCCTGACCCTGCTGAGCAACAGTGGCCCCAGAGTCCAGGCCTGTCACCAGATGCTTAGCAGACCTCCCTTGAGCTTCCTTTTGTGGTTGCACTTCAGTGGTACGACATGCTTGGCTGTGTTACTGACTCTCTCTGATCTTTCAACTCCCCACCTGGACCTTTACTTTCTCTTCTCCTCCTATAATTATGTGAGAGCTAATGTTTCATAATAAATCCCTTATCCCACAATGCACAGTGGTTCTCCTTCCCTGTTTGAGTCCCGAGATACCCAGTGGGAAGGGATTATTAATTACTAGACGGTTCCTGTTGGCAAAGGCATTACACACTGGAGTTGGAGATACTCTGTACCAACCTCTGTTCCTCCATACCAGCTGACTGATTTGGGGCAAGACGTTAAGCCTCTCAAGCCCCATTTTCTGCACTTGTGAAATAACATTAGCTACCATATAGGGTCACTGTGAGGTTTAAATGGCATATTGCGTGTAAAGCACTTAGCCTGATAAGTAGCAAATGCCCGGCAAATGTTAATACTATTGAAGGTGCTGAATGTCTGAAGGGGAGTCAAGTAGTAGAGCCTAAAATATATGGCGAGAAGCAAATGATTGAGTATAGGTGTTTTAGGATTTATGGAAAGCTGAGGTTGAAGAGACAAACAAGAATCAGCAGCAAGGAGGCAAGATGGAAGGAAGAGGCAGTTGAGGATAAAAGCTGTGAGTGCTGAGGGTCTAGACACAGGGGCTAGTCGTTCAGAATGCGTATCAATCATTTTACCCAGGGCCCCTCTTGCTAGGTGGGCAGGTCAGGTCTCCCTGGGTTCACTGTGTGAAAAACTGCTGTGTAGAGTCTGAGGGATTTCCTGGATTGTTCTGCCGGTACACAGCCCTTACCCTTAACGAAAGTTAGCTTTTGTGGCACTGGAAGAAACCCAAGATAGCCTGAACCCAGTTTGGTTCCATCCTGGAGTGTCATGGTAGTTATGGTGGGGGAAGGAGGAGTTCCGCCGTACAGAATATAACGCCCCAGCCTCAGTAAGAAGACCTGAGACTCAGGGTGAATGGTGAATGGGTGTGTGGTGGAATAGGAGATGATAGCTATGTGGGCAACCAGTTCATAACCCCCATCTCTTCAGAGACCCAGGAACCGGCCCAGATTGGAGAATGAATAAGCCCACACTGCCCTCCTCCTGAATAAACAGAATGAGGATTGTGTTCAAGTGGGGCATTGCCCATGGGCAACTAGAAACCTTCAAGGGAACGGAAAAAGATCTGAAAACCCCATAGAATCAGAAAACATGATCGGAGAGAAGTATGGATGTGCAACTTTAGAGAAGGCTTTGGAGACACCTAGTAGCTGCCTTTGGCTCTCTGAAAGTTTTCATGGGAACACAGGTCTGAGATCAATGAGTGGAAATTATGAGAAGATAGGTTTGCCTCAGTGTATTCCTGTCAATAATAATTGAAAATAATGGTCAGCATTTATTGGGTACTTCCTTTGTACCAGGCATTGTTTTCAGCAATCTACATATATTATCTTGTTAAAATCTTACAATATCCCTGTAAAGTACTGAGGCACTCAGAAGTTAAATAATCTGCCCATGTTTATAGAATTTGACATAATGGAGCAAGGACTCAGAACCAGGAAGTCTGTCTCCAGATCCTATGCTCCAAACGACGGCCCTCTGATTTACAATGGAGGGAATTCCCGCATCCAGCAGGATTTGGGGCTCCGTTGTGTCTGAGCTTTGTTCCAACTCAGATTCCTTGAGGTCTTTCCAAGGCTAAGTTGGTTGGTATTCAATGCAGTTCAACAAACACTTATGGAGGACTGAGCATTCGCCAGGCTCTGGGCTGGGTACTGAGATATCAAGATAAACAAGACAAGACAGTCCCATAATAGAGGTGCAGAGAGTTTTGGTCCACAGGATAGAATCACCTTTCTCTCTAAGAGTTGTCAAATTTGTGAAAAAGGCAATCTTTGGTTTTGAAACTCCCATCCCAGCTCCTTTTGTCACCCTCTCCCCCCTTTCCCGATGTCAACCAGCAAACTGCACAGTTGTCTCACTGTTGAAAGAGTTCCTGACAGTGTTTGGCACTGGGAAGGCTGAGGGCCAAATGAGTGTACATATAAGCCAGTCATACCTGGTTTAAAGGCTCAGCTCAACCACTGATAAGTGAGATAAATCATGTGTTTCAGACAAAGCACCAACGATATTGGGTCTCCTTCCATACCTGCCAGTTCATGACTTATTTCCACCCATTTAACCTAAAACTATCAGATCTGGACAGGAAAATAAAATAGTAATAGGGTAATCTCCTGTGGAACCTTTTATTTTCACACTATAACATTGTTTATGGAACAAAGGAATGGAAATACATTTTTGAAGAAGAGAGTAATCTTTTTCTTTTTACTAAAGCTAAAGTGGGAATAAGACATATTTATGATCGTCCCATAACCAAAGATGACATTTATTGAGCTCTCACTATATGCCAGGCAGTATTCATGAGCTTTACCAATATTAGTTCATTAAATCTTTATCCCAGTCATCTGGGGTCAGTGTCCTGGAAGCTCCATTTTACAGTTGAGGAAATTGGACACGGAGAAATTAAGCATCTTGTCCAAAATCACACAACAAGTAAATAGGGGAGCCAGAATTTGAGGAAAACTAGCAGTTGAGCCCTCAGACAACATGATTCTGTTGCTTCTGTAACTGCAATTTAAAAATGAGGCAGAAAAAAAAAAAAAAGAGGCAGTGAGAAGATAAGAAATTAGCCTGAAAATCATATTAGTCAGGAGAGAGCCAGAATGCAATCTGGTGAGCGTGCTCACCATGCAGGGGACTGTCCCTGTAATTCTTGTGGCTCCCGAGAGGCCATGGGAAAGATCCTTCCTCAAGTGAACCATGGCGTTCGGTGGCACTGAAGTGAGGCTTACAGGGCTGAAGTCAAAGGTGTCTGCAGAGCTGCATTCCTTCTGTAGGCTTTAAGGAGAAGCAAGTCCTTGCTTTTTCCAACTTAAAAGGCTACCCTCATTCCTTGGCCTGTGAACCCATCACATTGACCTCTGTTTCCATCCTCACATTTCCTTCTCTGACTCTTCTGTCTCTGCCTTACAGATTTTAAGGACTCTTGTGACTACACTGGCCCACTCAGACAATCCAGGATCATTTTCCCATCTCCAGATCCTTAATCACATCCACAAAGTCCCTTTTGCCACAGGAGTCACAGGTTTTGGGGGATAAGGCCATGAACATCTTTGGGAAATGATTACTCTACTGACCACAAACACCAGCTGCTGGTGAAAACCTAAAGCAACCAGAACCGTCACACACGGTTGGTGGGAATACAAATTGGTATGGCCATTTTCGAAAATGTACGTACAAAGACTTGTACACAAATGCAACTTTATTTATCATGATCACAACCTGGAAACAATCCAAATGCCCGCCCACCAGGCAAATAGTTAAAAGAAGATGTGGTATATCCATACAACAGAACATTACTCAGTTTAAAAAAAAAACAAAAAATAGTGGGTACATGCAAGAACAAGGGTGTTTTATATAAACTATACCTCAATAGAGTTCATTAATTTTTTTTTCTGGAAAAGATATATCACCTGCCCTTCTGAGGTGACTAAACTGCTTCCAGAAAGTAGAGTATTTAACCATAGTTGTGTACTGCTGATCCTTGTTGTCATCAAGCCGTTAACATGTTGGAAGGATGGCATAGAAGCCTGAAACTAACCCGACAGAGCAGTGGGAGAAAGAAGTGCTAACCTATTTGAAAAGGTTCTAGAGCGTTCTTTTAACCCAAGCCCCTTGGGGCCTTTGTGAGTAAATAGAATGATTCCAGAGAAATGGGCTGCAGGCCCCACCAAATTCCTGATTTATAGAGGAGACATGAATGAAATGCTTTTATAACAGTACATGGAGGGCGCCTGGGTGGCTCAGTCAGTAAGCGTCTGCCTTCAGCTCAGGTCATGATCTCAGGGTCCTGGGATCAAGCCCTGCGTTGGGCTCCCTTCTCCGCGGGAAGCCTGCTTCTCCCTCTCCCACTCCCCCTGCTTGTGTTCCCGCTCTCGCTGTGTCTCTCTCTCTGTCAAATAAATAAATAAAATTAAAAAAAAAAAAACAGTACGTGGAAAAGGAAGCAAGAATGTGGCATTCATTCATTCATTCATTCAATCATCCATTTAACATCCATTTCAACACTAGGAGCAGTTACTAAGCCAAGTCATTGTGCTGGTCCTGGGTACATAAGACAGATGCAGGTCCTGTTCTCAAAGTCTCAAGTCCAGATGATTACCATTTGTCATGCTTTCCCTGTTGCTGGCCAACCTCCACCTCCTAGTCTGGCCCATTCATCACAGCCTGACACAGCCAGTCCTGCCCCGGCAATGATCCTCCAAAAGCTACTTCCCTGATGGGTGTAGGATGGTAGAGGTCCCTATGGATTGGTCAATCATTCAGGAAAGAACAAGTGTCCCCTTTCTGTCCAACCCCCCCAATCCTTTTCAGTGAGCTCTAAGGAAATGGTGAAATAAGAGCTGGGATTTGCCCCAGGGCCCCTTAATAAATTATTTCTACACACCCCCTCTTGCATTTTAATGGAAAGAAAATGGGTGTGGTAGATCTCTTGCCCAATGTCAAAGTTGAATTGCGTTTAATTCTATAAAATAGATTCCAAATTACATCATAAATAATAGTATGGGAACACAGAGACCTGAGCCAAACAGACATAAACAGCCAGTTCATAAAAGTAAAAAATTCTGATGTGCAAAAAAACAATAACAAATGAGTGATTAGCTGCCCGGATCTTGGGAGGCTACATTCTCTGGAAAAGGAAGACGTCCTGGAAAGCAAAGTCTTGACCAGAGATTCAGACTGACATGAGTCATCTGCACAAAGCCTGGCACATAGTAGGTACACTCTCTATGTGGCTTGCAGCTGTCCTAGTTGGTGACATACAATAGTTAAACAGGTTATGCAACGCTCCAACCTTCTGCACAGCTCCTGGTTTACAGTAGGTATTCAGAAATTTTTTTCAAATGTATGAACAAGTTATATTGTGAGGACACTTGCTCCATATACATGGAAGAGTGAGGCCCTTCCACATGCTCCTGTCTGGTTAAACAAAAAAACCCTCCCACCAGCCAAACATGGCTTTACTAAAATTTACAAATGCATTGAACTTTTATTGCATTCAGAGCCCTATGTTATGGTGAAGACAACAGTAAGGCATATTACCTGCCTTCTAGAAGCTACATTTTATTGGGGGCATGTGTGGGTCCTTCTGGGGAGGGGGCAGATACAAATGTAATTAAGTAGGATGAAAGAACACATGGGAGCATAGAGGAAGAAGATCGACTATTCCTTGAAGAATTTAGAAAGGCCTCTTGGAAGAAATGGAATTGAGCTGAACCTGAAGGAGGTGGTAGGGTAAATATTCCAAGAAAGGAGAATTTCAAAACAAAAGTAGAAAATGATGAGAAGAAAGAACATATTTAGGCAAGGGCCAGGAGATCCTCTAAGAGACCCATGAGCTGTCTGTCTTCATTATGAAGCTGTGAGCGCCCCAGTGGCCAGGAAAACGAAACTGGTTTAAGACCTTCATAAATTCTAAGACTAGAAATTTTATTACAGTGCTTCCCATGTGCAACTTGAGATTTTCAAAACACTAAATTACAAAATAAGGCCAAAGAAGTCCAACAAAGTTCTGACTTTGCCCATTTAGAATAGTTTGATCTTTTTCTTTTAAACTTAAATATATCAAACTCTTAAAAAGAAAAATTATTCCAGAAGTTCTGCTTTGGAGTATTAGTTAGGATAGGAGAAGCTCTGCTGTAGGAAAAATGGACTCTGGAAACTCAGGGGATTAATCCCCATGCCTTTGGTTGGGGCAGCACCCTCAAGCAACTCTTCTTCAGATGGCAGCTCCAGATTCAAGGCTCTTTGCTAGCAGGAGCTCTGCCGTCCACTAGAGCCTCCTTGGAATCCTCCTTGATCTTGCACATGCAGCTGTCCAACTAGCAGAGAGAGAGAGAGACTATGGCACATTGTATAAGGGTTTAGAAGCGAAGCCCATATCGGGTACACATCACATCCACCCACACTCCATGAGCCAAACTGGCCTCTGGCAACCTACACAATCACTGTAGGGAGACTGGAAACTGTAGGGGAGCACAAGTGAATTGACTTCCTACAGCTGCTATAACCAATTTCCTCAGTCCTAGTGGCTTCAAACAACATAAATTTATGATCTTACAGTTCCATAGGCTAGAAGCCCAATTTGGGTCTCACTAGGCTAACTCAAGGTCACCAGGGCTGTGTCCCTCCCACAGGCCCCAGGGGAGACTGCTTCCTTGCCTTTCCCAGCTCCTAGATGCTTCCTGCATGCTTTGGCTTGTGGCCCCCTCCTTCCATCATGAAAGCCAGCAACATTACATCTCTTATAAAGGCTGGTATCTAATCTATTGGATATTGTTTTGATTCTAAGAGCCAAAGGTTATGTTTTTATTGCATTATGTCTTCATATTTTCACTTCCCTCCTGGCCCCCACATTTTGAAAGTTAGACTATATGTGGTACCTGGTTGAATTCCACTTAATATGGTTCCCTAAATTCATTTAAAACTTTACCAGAATATCACCCCACATTTCAGCATCATGCCCCATGCACAAAAGGTCAGGCAGACGTGCCTAGCAGAAGTGAACCAAAGTTTGTCGGGAGAGGAGTGTGTACCCCTCCGCATTTTTTTTGTAAAGCAACTAAGTGCCCTCCAGGCCCGAGCAGAATTTTGTTTTGTTATTGAGTCACATGCAATGGGATTAGAGGCAGTAAAAACTCTACAACAAAGCAAATATCTCTTAGTAATCAGAATAATAGTCATAAATATGGTCTCTGAGTTGATGATCTAAATAAATGTATCTTAGAAAATTAAAGCTTTGCTGTAATGTAGTTGAGCCAAACAGCCCAGAATAAAAATGTATTACACCTTACAATAAAAAAATTAAAAAAAAAAATGTATTACACCTTAAAAAAAAAAAAAAAGGCAGCAAAAGTCTAGGTGGAGTAATTTGGTGTAAGAGACCTCTCTGAAGGACTATGTCTCAAACTCCAAACATGGGCCTGACAAAATCTCCTGGCTGATTTTAAAGAGGAACTGTTTAACAATCCTCAGTACATAATTTAATTAAGAAGAAAACAAAATATCTGTTTAAGCAAATAGGAAATGCAGACAAAAGCCAGGTATTCTTTAATTAACTTCAAGTTCAGGGTCAATATTAAATCTGCAAAAGCAATAATGCTCCCCAAATAGCAGGTCTTCACTACAATGCTCTGCATGGCTGCCCATGGCCAAAAATAAGAGGAATATTTAGGTATTGAATGCGAAGGAAGATATATCTTGCTTTAGTTAGTAAATAAAATCATTTTTGTGAATGTTCAATGTTTCTTTTTTCACCAAAAGCTTTTGGGTTGAATCAGTGAGGCGATTTAAGGAAACGTAGTATTTGTGGGGCGCCTGGGTGGCTCAGTTGGTTAAGTGACTGCCTTTGGCTCAGGTCATGATCCTGGAGTCCCGGGATCGAGTCCCGCATCGAGTCCCGCATCGGGCTCCCTGCTCAGCGGGGAGTCTGCTTCTCCCTCTGACCCTCTTCCCTCTCATGCTCTCTGTCTCTCATTCTCTCTCTCTCAAATAAATAAATAAAATCTTTAAAAAAAAAAAAGGAAACGTAGTATTTGTAACGACTTACTTGTACACCTTTCTCTGAACTGATTGCAACACACATGAACAAGAAGCATTTGTCCAAGGACCGCCCAGGTCTTTTCCATGTGGCGGGCCCTCCATCCGTGGTGTGCTGGTATCATTTTGCACTGGCCTGAGAGCCAGTGTGCACATTTCTTCCCAACTCCGTTCCCTGACATCTCATTGGTAATTTACAACGGCCACGGTGAGTATTTACCCCACCAAAAAAAAAAAAAAAAAGGCAAATGTCACAAGTGAGGGCTTCATTTTTTATTATTTATCTCTGAGACCCGCTTGTTAAGTGTTTACCAACACACGCAGCTGTCCCACACTGATTTGAAATTTGTCTTTGGGATATATTTGGGGCAATCATTGTTCTAACTTACTGTTTGATACTATTGTTTCAGTGAGACTTCAGGATCAAGAGATATAATGTCCTATGACTTCTAGAAGTCCCATCAACAAAAAACAATTAGATTTCTACCTACTACTTAAAAAGAAGGGCTTTTCTTGGTTATTGCCTGCTTTCTCTGCTAGAATATAAAGACAGGAATCTTCCTCCCTTTGATTAATTGATGTATCTCAAGAACCTAACAACACAGGGTAGGTACTCAATAAATATTTGTTGAGTAAAAGTAAGATTTGCCTGAAGCAAGGCCCCTGTCTTCCTGGTAGGTGATTCCCCGGGCTTCCTCTGTCATTAGTATTGCAAACTTTCAGTGGGAAAAGAGTTACACTGCTCTCTATGATTCCTTCTTCTGCATTCTCATGGTAATTTTATTTTTAAAAATTCTAACAGAGTGTTTTATTAATTACAGGTACATAATATAGTGATTCGACACTTCCTCACATCACCAGGCCATCAGGAGAAGTGCCCTCCTTCATCCCCATCAGCTGTTTCCCCATCCCCACCTCTCCCCCAACCATCACTTTGTTCTCAATAATTAAGGGTCTGTTTCTTGGTTTATCTCTCCCTCTCTCTCTCTCTCTCTCTCCCTGTTGTCTCCTTGCTCATTTGTTTTGTTTTTTAAATTCCACATACCTCATAGTAATTTTAAAAATGCCAATATTATAGGGACGCCTGGGTCGCTCAGTCGGTTAAGTGTCTGCCTTCAGCTCAGGTCATGGTCCCAGGGTCCTGGGATCGAGCCCTGCATCGGGCTCTCTGCTCCGTGGGAAGCCTGCTTCTCCCTCTGCCTCTGCGCTCTATCTCTCTCTCAAATAAATAAATAAAATCTTTTTTAAAATGCCAATATTATACGAGGGCCATTATCTACGTTATTATAAGCGTCCCTTTTATTACATACATGTGTGACGCTTCTTCCACTGTTATAGCAGCTCCAAAAATCAGAGTCAATGTTTGTTTTGTTTTATGTTTGTTTCCTTTTTGAAAGTGGCATTTCCTTTCTTTTTATTATTTATTCTCATGCATGTGTCACATGGAAAGGGCTTGTCTGTGCCTATGGCCCTTAGCACAGTGCAAGCCCATTTGTAGCAGGTGTATGGCCAAGACTGAACTCCACGTCTTACACCCTTGTGTCTTCAACCATGGCAAGAGAGTAGGCTCAACGCATGCTTATTAAAAGAACAGTGCTGACTTTGCCTTTGAAAACTCTGGAGGGACTTCAGCAAAGCTCAAAGGAAGAAAAGCTGGACTTCCTCCTAAAACCTTGCACGGTCTCTGCCTCCCACACACATGTAGTAGCCAATAATCTTGGTCTTTGCCCAAGGCACCTGTCAAAGCAAATCTTTCTTAAAGAGGCTTAAGTAGGAGGCCAGCCCAAGATTTGACTTTAACAGGAGCTGTATGTGGCTGACCATGTCCTTGGTCTTGGCTGTCCTGTCTGTGACTCAGAAATAACCTGAACTCCTCTGATGTAATCAGCTTTGAGAAGTTCTGCCTAATCGATGGACAAATCTTTTCCCGGACAGCCTGAGACACCCAGACAACATACAAATGGCATGTTGACAATAGTGATTAAAATAAATAGCTTTCCTTAAGCTTTACTGTCACTCTTGGCAGAGGTAATTCTTGAAACATGGGCCTTGGGAAAAACCTGTTTGGAGCAACCTTAGCTGCTTACCGGGGTGTTATATGTTTAGTTTGTTAAAGGCTTCAAGCTGCGGATGTAAGCAGAAGTGTCACTATATTGCAGCCACTGTGAGATAAACAGAAACTCTAACGCTCGAGGCCAGCACACCCTGAACTGGTTTTCTGTGGAAGCTCTCTAGGGACCCAGGGTTGCATAAAACTCAACAGGAAAAAAACAGCCCAACTCCATCTAAACCCTCTTTACCCAATATAGGATTCTGCAATCTTTGAACTTGCCAATTGTTGCTTGCAGAATCAATCTACCATGTAGATACTTCACGGAAAGTTGTTTTTTTTTATGGGGGCAGCTCCTTCAGGGATAGTTGTATTTTCCAGAACCTTCGGTCTTCGGCTTTGGTGCCAATTGGCCAAGGCACCAGGCAACATGTTCGCAGCCAGTCAAGGTCAAAGCTTTTCAGATTGGTGGAATATATACATACAAATGTATTATGTTTTTATGGGATCCCCATCCCAGAGGGCAAAGGGAATAATGCTGCCTCCTAGTGGGAGAGAGTGGAAAATTAAAAAAAGCAGCTCAGTAGGCCGCTTTAGAATAGGCTGCAGGAATTGAAGAGGGTCTCAGACCAAAATAGACATACAGACTCTGCTCCTTCCTGCCATTTAAGAATCTGACTCTATGCAATACAAAAGATCTTTTTTCTAAAAATCTTTACAGCTTCTCTTGGTAGCCCATTTGAACCCACCAACCTTTTTTTTTTTTTTTTTTGCAACTTATTATGTGCTCAAACATGGTCTAGAATCATAGAGGACACCAAGGAAATAGGCAGGATTTTTGCCCTCAGAAAATGTATATGTAATTCAGAGGGACAAACTGGGCTTGTGCCTTAAAGCAATTAGGAATGATAATCGAGTCTTCATCTGTGTGGCTCAGTTTATATGTCAACAGCCTAACACCCCCTGGCTCCTTTTGTCTGCTTTTGGTATTCAGAGATCGTCATCATCTGGTTTCCCACTCATACTCCACCTAGTACATTTCTCTCTTACATTCTGTGTTCTTGGAGCTGACTTAAGAGGGACCCCTGGGAGAGCCAATGTCTAAGACTTTCTAACATATCACTAGAAATCTAGCAAGGCATGGAGAACACAATTGTCAGCACCCCTCAGGGAGAGGACATTATGTGATAAACTGCTGCATAACTGCTAAGGGTCGGGAGTGATATCCTTCAGGGCCATGCTTAAGTAACAGTACAAGATTTCTAAATTCCTTTCTAAAGAGAGCATGTCCACTTAACTGCAGAATTTTGTTTGAGTCAGGGAACAAGGAATTGACTTGCTTGGGACAATTGAGAAGAGTGGCTGCATCCTGCCATCAGAGGGCTCCTGGCTGCTCTCTAAACAAACTTAAAAGAAACCAGTTGTGCGGCGCCTGGGTGGCTCAGTCAATTAAGTGTCTGCCTGTGGCTCAGGTCATGATCTTGGGGTCCTGGGATCGAGTCCCGCATTGGGCTCCCTGCTCAGCGGGAAGTCTGCTTCTCACTCCCGCTTTGAAAGAAAGAAAGAAAGAAAGGAAGGAAGGAAGGAAGGAAGGAAGGAAGGAAGGAAGGAAGGAAGGAAGGAAGGAAGGAAGGAAGGAAGAAAGAAAGAAAGAAAGAAAGAAAGAAAGAAAGAAAGAAAGACCAGTTGAAAGGGGAACCTGATGAATTAGTGAACTGAGAGGGGCTGTCTGTGGGCTACTGAACTACCTATAGTTCCCAGGCTTTCCCCTGTTATCATGTCTCTGTGCTTCTGACAGTTTTGCCTGGAACCATCCCATTGATATTCTATACCAATTTAATTTGAAAACTCAACAAAAGCCATTGCCTCCTCCAGAAAATCTTCCTTGACTCTATACTCTATTCTGGCCTAGCCTGGACTGTCTTAGATGCCCAACCTTTGTGCTCTCCCAGCTCTTGATGCGCATGTCTTATCAGAGCACCGTGTTAAAATAAGCTATTAGTGTGTTTGGACCCTAGTGAATAGGGCTATAACCTCCCTGATCTGTGTGGCTTGCATCTCATTTTTCTGTGTTCCCCAGCATCTCTACTAGCTCCTGGCCATTTTGAATATAGCATTCTTTTTTTAAGACTAGGGAAAAGTGAAATTACTGAGCAGGCCTAAGTAGTTGGTTTCATAGCAAAAGACTTGGATTGAGTGCTGATCAATAGGTAAGTAGAATTGGAAAGGTCAGGGGGATGATCTTCCTGCCAGGAGAGAGATTCTGTGAATGAATCTGTTAAACAGAAGGACACGAGCCCAACTGTGATAGGCAGAATGTTTTCCCATAGAGCTAAAAAAATCTAACGAAGTCCATTTCCTTTTCCTCAGTCCTTCCCAAAATGTCAGAGAGATAATTATACATATATCATATTATATATATATTACATATATTACGTAAGTATAATTATATACAAATATATAAAATAATATATAAATATAATTATAATATAAATATAGTGTATTATAAATAAATATATGTTATATAATATATAATATATATTACATAATATAGTGTATAATTACATAATAGAGTGTTTTATAATTATGGAATTATATATTATATATTATATATTGTTACATTAATTAATATAGACAGAAACCTTGGGTGCCTTTCTGGCTATGAAATAAAATCTTAGAAAACTGCATGAATTCAGAGGACTTCTCTCCCCTCCAACTCCCCCCACAAAGTTCCTAAACAGAGATCTTACTCAGGGGATAATCATAACATATAGCAACTGAAATAGCTATAGGTTAACCAGAGTTAAGTGAGCTCTCAACCTCTCTCCCCTTCCCACCTACAGGCCTCAGCTTCCTATTGCTGGTGTGTTCCTTGAGCCCCAGTTGAATATTATTTTGCAGACAATGAAGGCGTTTACTTTAGAGATTGGTGTTCAGGGCTGTTACCTGGGTAAGTGGATGGAGGATGGAGAGTATTGAGCAACATTTCCTTTACCAGGTTTGGACACGGTTATTCTGAAACAGAAAGATACCAGATAATAACACTAACCAGACTAGAGTTTTCTGTTTCTTGACAAAGAGTGAAAAAAATAAATATGGTGAGAGATTTTGTCTGGGAGAACACCTTTTAGACCATGTTTCGAGACAGAAAATATTATATCCATACTCTTAAATGGCTTCACCTGCATCCTCAGTTCTGAGCAGAAGTGTTGAGAAAGCCAACCCTAAGGCCTACAAGAAACTTAATGATCAAACCATTGTCAGTTAAATGGATCACACACCTAAATGTAAAAGCTAATCTTATAAAACTTCTAAAAGAAAACATGGGAGAAAATATTGGTGACCTTAGATTAGCCCAAGATTTCTTAGATTCAACACAAAAAGGATAAAACATAAAAGGAAAAACTGATGAATTGGATCCCAACAAAAATAAAAAATTGCTCTCTGACAAAAATGTTGATTGTACTGATTCATTCATTCTAAAGATTAAATGTCTATTATGTGGGCACCTGGGTGGCTCAGTCAGTCAAACATCCTACTCTTGGTTTTGGGTCAGGTCACGATCTCAGGAGGCCATGAGATCAAGCCCTGTGTTGGGTTCCACCTCTCAGCCGAAAGTCTGCCTAAGACTCTTTTATAATTATGGAATTATATATTATATATTATAATATATAATATATATTATATTCTCTCTCTCCCTCTGCCCCTCTCCCTCTGCCCCTCCCCTGCTTGTGCTCTCTCTCAGATAAATAAATAAATCTTTAAAAATGTCTATTATGTGCCAATATCCTTCTTCACGTCAATGACTTGAACTCTGTTACACTGAACTATTGCAGGAAAATGAACATTTTAGAAAATTTTTCAACAAAGAAACACACAAAGCAGAGAAAATTTCATTAACCAAAACATCTTTACTGTATTTTTCAAGTTTGCCATTTAAAGGCACGGGCAGGATCCCATACCAGGAAATGATGGGAAAATGCTGAGAAGTAAGAATGGTGTACTGCCATTTGGAATTTGTTGAATCTTGTCCCATTTGAACAAGGATCCTGAAGATTTGGATGTGAGACAAAGAATATTAGAGCTTTCCAGGGTGATCTAAAGTCATAGTTCACTCCTTATTGTTTATTATACTCTCCCAGTAGAGTGTCCCTCAGACAACCCCCGATTTGAAGACTACTTCCTTCTACCAGCTGTAAGATTCCAGACTGATGCAAATGCCTACCTTGTAGAGTTGTAAGGATTGATGAGGTAATAACTGGGAAGTGCATAAGTATGCCTCAATAGAAACTCACTGGATAATGATGCTAATGGTGATGATGATGAAGATAGACTCCAATCAGCTTCTAAAAGTGGACCAGGTCTGAGCAGCTCGTTTGTTATTTTTCAGAAATGTGCCTCCTCCACCCTGATAGACTTAAGGTCTTTGGGAGGAAGGGGGGCATTTCCCTTCCTCCCCCAGTCCAGTGCCCATGACAGGTATCACTAACCAACCCACTATAGCCCTGGACTGGGTTTCAAATCCTTCTCTAGGAAGACACATCCAATCATTTAGAGTTAGTGCTGGAGATAAAATATATCTACCACTCCTGATTTAAGGGTTCAGCAGACAGCTCCAACAGACCAGGAAGAGTGACTATAAGCTTATTTTTCCTACGAAGGTAAAGGCCCAAATCAAGCCAAAAGAAGGGTGGATGACCAGGGGTTCTAGAAGAAACTTAGCTACACTATAGCACAAGTTTATTTCCTAAACAATTAGTCACTGATTAATTTGTTTTTTATTGAATTAAGTTATATTCTTCTGCTTATTCTACATTTGGAAATAAACTACTAATCATTTACTCAATTCCTGGGATTTCCTGAAAGTAGGTTTTTGACTTTTCAGATCTTAGAACCATATAACCCCCATCATACTTTATTCTTGGGGTTTTTGTTTGTTTCGTTTTTCCCCACTTTGTTATTAGTGATGTTGTTCCTTAGGTTAAGAGGCACTTGGGCTCTATCTGAATAGCCAATAGCTCCAAGAGGCAGAAAGCAAGCCTGTAAAGTCCACGGTCTGGTGATATGACTCAGCTAATAGCAATGACGCTCAAAGGGGCAACACCACCCCTGAGGCATGATTCTCACGTTGGCTACTAAATACAATCAATTGAGAAGTTTTTAAAAAACCTGATGACCAGACAGTGGCCCTGACCAATTACATCAGAGATGGTTCAGATGCTGCCCAGGTGTTAGTATTTGAACAAAGCTCCTCAGGCAATTTTAATGTGCAGCCAAGGTCAAGAACAATTTTCCTAAGTTGTTTTGGAAATTTGCAAGATACTCCTGGTAGCCCAATAATTGGGGCAGAGGTATTACTGGTATTTTCTTGGCAGAGATATGAGTTAGATGTTTTTGTAATGTCTTATAATACCTAGGATGATCCTCCCCGCCCCAGTGAAAAATTACCCTACCTTTTGAATGTCCTATTGGATATTGATATAGTTGAAAAACTTCTATGATCTGGAACTTAACTCCACCATATATATAAACAAAGTATTCTTTGCATGTTTTTAGTTAATATACACTGAATTTTCCCAGAATGTAATCAACATATAAATCAAGGTAGAATTGTACTTTATTCTGTTTAGAACTTTACTAGGAGTTGCTTACCTTGTCTGATAATCCTATCACCAATGTCTGCGCTACCTGTGGTATTTGAGTAATTAGCATTTGTAGCTTAGGTTTTCCTTGATTCAATATATGGGTGCAAGCATCTGATGATCTCATTATCCTTTACATATTGCAATATATAGTACTTTATTATAATATGCATTCATGTCATGTCTCTTTCTACCAAAATATTGATTTTCAAATATTATATGTTAGGGTGGGTTATATAAGTTATAAATTTCATTTCAGGATAACGAATGCAGCATTAAAAAACATTTCTTGGGCGCCTGGGTGGCTCAGTTGGTTAAGCAACTGCCTTCGGCTCAGGTCATGATCCTGGAGTCCCGGGATCGAGTCCCGCATTGGGCTCCCTGCTCAGCGGGGAGTCTGCTTCTCCCTCTGACCCTCTTCCCTCTCGTGCTCTCTCTCTCTCTCATTCTCTCTGTCTCAAATAAACAAATAAAATCTTTAAAAAAAAACATTTCTTATAAAAAGAGAATTTAGGGTTGATTTGGGTTGAGAACTTCTGATCTAGGGATTCCCTTTGGGATCTGTAATAAGGTAGTCTCGATTTGCCTCTCTGTTTATTGAGCACGGCCATTCCTGTAAGTCCAGAGATAGGGGTATGTGCAACTTTGAGCAAGTTACTTAATGTCTGTAAGCTTCAGTTTCCTCATCCCTAAAAATGGCCTAATAATAGTACTTACCTCATAGATCTGTCAGGAGAATTAAATGAGCTCGACCTTGAAAAGGACTTAGCGAAGTTTCAGGCATGCAGGAAGCACTGTTTTGATGCTGCTGCTGCTGATGACAAGGATGATGGTGATGATGACAAATTAAGTAGTGCGATTCAGAAAGAGACCAAAGACTCTTTAATCCCTTCCTCAATCAAGTATGTCATCTCTACACCCTGCTTCCTCTTTTTTCAAGGTAGAACCCTGCCCAGAACAGGGAGTCAGAATCTTCAATCCTGGATGGGAACACCTTGCATAATCACTCCTTCTTCATTCTTGTAGTTGTTTTGAACAGTATCCATGGACAGAAACTCAGGGTATTTGTGTGTGTGTGTGTGTGTGTGTGTGTGTGTGCCACAAATAAACTGTTACAGGTTTTATCATGGTGTCAGCATCCCAGGAACTCAGAGACCTTGCCCCTGGAGACACGCTACTACTGTGGGACACTTTTTGGGTCTTTCAAAATGAAACCAGGACCACCGTTTCCAGTGTGTTTGTTTGGCCCACCCTCTTTTTACCTCATTTCTCAGCCATTTCTTTAATCCCTATCTCCACATAAACTTGCAAGAGAACTGCCTACTCTTTGGAAAAATCTAATCTAGATGTTCTCTTCTATCTTACGAACAGAAGGGCCAAAACTCTTCTTTTAGGGGCTAGTCAGTAATCTTTAAGCCAGGATCATAGTGTTCCCTTCCGGTTTCCTGCCCAAGCCTGACTGTGCTCATCTTGTGAGGAGACTCCATTCCCCTCATTCAGTAAGGACGCTACCTTTCAGAGGCCATTCAATCTGTGCCATACACTTGAGTTTTATAAGCATAAGAAGCCAGGGGTCTCTGTCCAGAGACAGTCTTCTATGTAATTCAGTTTTTCACTGTGAGGACCCTGAGTAAGAGGATAGGATATGTGGGGAGGGGTCTACAGCTAGTTGTGGATCTCTAGGTGAAGAAGCACTGAAAAGGTAACATACTCCATTGTCCATACTTTGGGGTAGGATGGTCCACAAACCATTCCCAATAGAGGAGAATCCATCCCAGTGTTAAGGACCCTCTGAAATGAAGATTCCATAATCAGTAACACCATCTACTATTAGAATTTGTTGTTACTTAAGGAGAGTTAGTATTTATTGAGTACCTACTAATTGCCAGAAATAACAATAAGCCTTTTACCTTCATTGTCTTAACTAATTCTCACGAAAGCCCTTTGAGTTAGGAACAAAGAAAATCCATTTTACAGATGAGCAAATTGAAGTTCAGAGAGGTTAAGTTCCTTGATCAAGCAAGTGGTAGAGTCCATATTCAACTCTAGGATGTCTAGCTCCCAGGTTCAGGATATTAGCTGCCAGGCATTAGCTACACTGTCTCACCTGGACATGCTGGACACGCTCTAGTTTATACCCGCTCCTTTGTATTTGCTTCTGGCCATCCACTAGTGTTACTCAAAACCTTGTGTTTTTCTTTCTTTTTTTTTAATTTTATTTTATTATGTTATGTTAGTCACTATACAGTACATTATTAGTTTTTGATGTAGTGTTCCATGATTCATTGTTTGCGCATAACACCCAGTGCTCCACGCAGAACGTGCCCTCTTTAATACCCATCACCAGGCTAACCCATCCCCCCACCCCTCTAGAACCCTCAGTTTGTTTCTCAGAGTCCACAGTCTCTCATGGTTCGTCTCCCCCTCCGAGTCCCCCCCCCATTTTCCCTTCCTTCTCCTAATGTCCTCCCTGCTATTCGTTATGGTCCACAAATAAGTGAAACGATAGGATAATTGACTTTCTCTGCTTGACTTATTTCACTCAAAACCTTGTGTCTTACCAGAGCCCCAGACTAACCAGACCAACACTGTCCAATATAAATATAATGTGAGCCACATTTGTAATTTTAATTTTTCGAATAGCCACATTTTAAGAAGTAAAAAGAAATGGGTAAAATTAATGTTATTAATATATTTTATGTAAGCCAATATATCTAAAATGTTACAATTTCAACATGAAATCAATATAAAAATTATTAGTGAAATAATTTACACTTTTTTATACTAAGCCTTGGCAACTTGCTGTGTATTTATACTTACAGCACATCTCAGGTCAGCCACCCACATTTCAGTTGCCCAAGAGCCACACTTGGCTAGGAGCTGCTGAAGTGGATATCACAGATCTAGACACATAGATCCCAACCCTCTTAATAATCCTGGGGGCTCTTCACATAGTAAGGAAAACATGGACAAGATGAAGAGCATGTTTCGAGTTATTTGCTTGATTTGCTCTAAACAAAACATGAAGAGAATAAGATCCCCAATTTCTGTCTATAACTATGATTGGCTTAGTTGCCCAAGAGCAGATGAGAAGCTGCATGCTGGAATCTACAGCATTATGTAACATGTATCAGGTGTCCTCGTGCCCTTAGAGGGGTGCTGCACACAAGAAGAAGATCAGAAAGCCCCAGGTCCCTGACCAGAGGCATGGCTCATGAAGCCATCTCACCGAGGGCATCGACTAGGGCCACCATGACTGCCTGGTCCTTCTTCTCCTCACATTTACTCCCACACCTGCCCCAACTTGAAAGGCAAGGTGTACAAGCCAGGCCTAAGAAGCACAGTATAGGCTCTGTCCTTCTCACATTGATTTTGACATCTGGAGAGCAAAAAGAAACCTCAAACCTTTCCTTCCCCCATCCCATGGACAATCCCCTACTCCAGGTGTCCACAAACTTTTGCACACCTTAGAATCACCTAGAAGGCTTGTTGAAATGGATTGCTCTGCCTTACCCCAAGAGTTTCCGACTCAGCTAGAACCAGAGAATGTGCATTCCCAACAAGTTCTCAGGTGAAGCCGACGTGGGAGGTCAGGGACCACACCTTAAGAACAAAGGCTCAGTGCTAAAAAATTAACATATTATTTAAAATCAAGAACAAATCTAAGAAAAGGCACAGGCACCTTTCTTACTCTTCATGAGACAAATATGATTTTTACATAATTGATGTGTTTGGCTATTTCTCCACTGTTCCCCATTATTTCCTCTAGTCCAGGAAGAGATGGAGTGATCATGATGAGGGGAGAAAAGACTAATGGGAAGAAGTAATGGAGCAGGAAGGCTGGAAGGAAACAGGAAGTCGGACCACAATCGATCCCCTGGCATTCAGGGTAACTGTGCTCAGGAAGGAAAAGGGCAGCAAAGCCACCCCCCAGAGCCCTCAGCTGGGACAGATGCACAGACTAGATGCAAATACACCAAGTCACAAAGGCATCTCACACAGAAGTTACTTTCCCTCTTTATTTATTTTTTTGTTTTCTTTTGTTGTTTTTTTTTAAAGATTTTATTTATTTATTTGAGAGAGAGAGGGGGCACCAGCGGTGGGGGAGGGACAGAGGGAGAAGCAGACTCCCCGCTGAGCAGGGAGCCCGACAATGGAGCTTCACCCCAGGACCCTGAGATCACGACCCTGGAGCCGAAGGCATACACTTAACCTACTGAGCCACCTAGGCGCCCCTCCTCTTTGCTGTTTAAGAAGGGAAACTGTGGTTGATCCCCATGTGACAGCAGGCAAGCCTCAAACACACGGAGTCTTGGATAGCCCTTTGTGCCCGCTTATTCATCTCTAACCTTGCAAGGCACCTAGATTTTAGAAGGAGAGGCAGTAAGACTTGCTGAGTTGCAAGCAGCTGAGAATTTGGAATGCATCTCTGGAGATACAAACTGAGCCTCAGAACTTCCAAGAAAACTCCGTGGGAGGGGAGGAAAAACAGTGCAATGACATGATGCTTTGTAGGGCCCGCCTCGGCCTTGCTGATTCGCCCAGAGATGGCATTCCGCTGCACTGCAGGGACCCGACGTTCCAGTAAACAAGGAGGGGATGGGATGGACAGACCAGATAGACCTCAGATCAGGCTACCCTGGAGCTTTTAAAATAGAACACAGGGGGCTCTCTGGGTGGGGCCAGAGTTGGGGCGTTGCCTTTGTGCATTTCCTGGACCGGGGAGGCACACCCACACCGTCCACCAGACACATGTATACACATCCTCACTTTTGGTGGGGCTTGGACAAATACCAAAACCTCAGAGGGTCCGGTTTGCAAGGGTTAGGAACTGCTGACGTTCGGGGCCCTTCCCAGGAACTCCGGAGCTGGAGAGTGTGTAAAGGGGACAACTGACTCAGACCAAGCCAGGCCACTGACTAATGGAGTCCACTCTCTAAGCAATACTTCTGCCTTCCAGAAAGACAAATGGACTGTAGCAGACAAACACGGTCATTCAGTTCATTCCCCCCATTTGATGCCATGGCAGAAAACAATGGACTAATGATCCTGTGATTCCTCCGGCTTATTCTACCCTCCCTGTCTCGCGCCCACAAATCCCTATTTTCTCCAGTCTCTACTTCGGTTTTGCAGCCAGCCCGTGGATCTAAGCAGTACTTAGAGGGCCTTAAGTAAAGTATGAAGGCGCGCGCCCCGGCTCAGAGAGCAAAAAATTCTGGAAGTTCCTTCTCTGAATGTCTTCTGCCTGGGGTAATCTGGGGGTCTGCAGCCCAAACCCATAATGGTTTCCCTCTAGGTGACCAAAGAATTTATTATCCACACTGGGACATCTCTGAGAAGGAAGGGGGGTACTATTGAATTGTCCCAATTCTGGGACAAAGCTGTTAAGCAGGACACCCAGCCCCCTGCATGACTGGCTGGTCCATTTCTCTTCCTGCGAGTCACTGTCACCCTTTCACGGGTCTGCCCTATTTCACAGGTGATTTTTTTTTTTTTTGCCATGACTGATTTGTCCTTTCCCTTTACTGGTTTTGGGCTATTACTCCTTTGTTTTCTTCAATAAGAGTCATCTGCAAGCAATAATTGCTTCTCTCTTTTGAAGTGGTGAAAAGGCAAGTTTTGAAAATTCTCCATGTAAAAAGCTGTACAATCCCATCCTTGGAACGCTGAGTGGTGTGTTCCAACAGTCTCAATTCCAGAGACTTGCTTCATTCAAATGTTAGTGCCCAAGTGAGTATTGTCAGCTGTTACTCACCAAATGGTCACGCCCCAATTTTTGGACAAGCAAAACAGCATGAAAACGGATGATGATTGCTTGAATGCTCATGGCAGGAAAAAAGCCTTTCTCACGCTATTTCCTTAATAATAATGATAACAGAAGCTGCCTCCTGTCTCTCTAGCGTGCTTAAAGCACCACACACATTGCTTCTAATGTTTACAGCCACTTTCATTTTACTGACTGGGGTTATAAGTTGAGGCCACAGTGGGGAATTAACTGAATATCTGAATCCAGATCTATGTGGCCCCAAAGCCCATATCTGCACTCCATCAGGCCACGCACCTGCTTTGGCAAACCTGACTTGCTCTCCTTCCCCAGAGGCTATGGAACCGTTAGACCCTGTAGGTGTCAGCCTTCATAGTGTACCCAGGCCCCCCCCCCCCATAACTGGCCACTCCTTTTCAGTCACCTGAGAGCTTAGACTAACCCATAATGGATCCTTGCTTACTCTTCAGAAACCCATTTTTCTTTTCCACTGATTGTCCTTTTCCATTTTGGCTGGTGATGATTGCATACTCCTGCGAGCCATACCATCTGCACACTAGACTCGGGCAGTTCCAGAAGAGTACTGGGAATGCATGGTAGGACTTGGGCGGGCAGTCTGGCAATTTGGGCTAAAGTTCAGAGAGGTCAGAAAAGCAGGCACCTAGTAATAAGATGAGATTTTTTAAAAAATCAATGAGATGAAAGGCTTAGTGACTTAGGGTCTAAGTGGCCTCCGTGAGCAAGACTGGACACCAAGCCATTCTCTCCCAAGCTGAGTTCATACCAGGGCAGCACTCTGTGCCTGGAAATAAGGAGCATGTCTGCTAAGAGTTGGAAGCAAAGCTGGGGAGACTAGGGGCTGCTTGAATTACCTGGTCCTTCCAAGCACCCTTTCTCATCCCAACTGATTTATCTCTGGATCATTCTGCCAGGTGTACATATTTCTCTTGCCCTAAGAGACCATTCTTCAAAGTGCTTTTCCCTTCTCCTTCTTCCTCACTACCACCCCCCCACCCCGCCCGCCCTGCCACACACCCATACACACACGTAGCATGGCTTGGAACTCAGATGCCCTTGGGTTTCCTTCTTATTAGCTGTGTGACTTTGGATATGTTTATAACTTCTCTGGTCCTTAGTCTTCTCATCTATGAAGCAGGGATAATAAGAACTCATAGATTTGTTAAAAGGATTAAAATAAGTAATCATTCACTTTGTATGGGGCAAGCACTCACTCCCATTGCTGTGATTTCAGGTTGGTGGAAGTTCTTCCCCCAGAATGAGCAAGCCCGAGAGCTGTGGGAACAGAGAGAATGTTAGAGATGGAAGCACTTTGGCATTCATCTAAACCTACTTCTTCATTTGCGAGGGAACCTGAGGTTCAGAGGATGTTAATTGGCTTGTGCAAGGTTATATGCCTGACTAGTTCCAACCTTCCAATAAGGAAGTTAATTAGTTGGAGCAGCAGAAAGGGCTCTGGCTTTGGAGTCAGACATGCAAATTTGTTTCCACTGGCCACCATGAGGGAGGCCTTAGTTATTCAAACTGCTTCTGCCTCATTTCCTTATCTGAAGCAGGGGAATAGTAGAGCCCATCTGCCAGGAGGGTGGAGAGGACTTAATGGGATAATGTACATCAGGTACCCACTGAGCACCAATGCCTTGGTTTCCCCTCACATCATTGGAACATTCCAGGGCCAGTTAGGACAGGGCAGGCCAGTAGAAGTAACTGTAGGGAGATTCAAAATGCAGTGAGCCTTGCCTAAAAGATGAATTAGGGACATTTAGGAATAACTTTTGCTTATTGATGCCCAAATGTCAACTTTACAGTGGAGTTTGGTACATTAAATCTGGGGAGGCTAAGAGCAGATGGCGGAGATAATCTGGGGACAGACCTGGAACTCCAAAGCAAGAGAAGGGGGGGTGCTGGGGGAGGGGGAGGAGTCAGGGAAGATGATCCTGACGGTTGGGTTTTGCGCTGACCTTCCAGAGTGTCTTCCAAAACAATTTTGAAAGCACCCTGGTTTCTAGACACAAATTATGTTTTGAATTGGCAACACAAGGTAGGAGGTGGCTTTGAGATGGGTGACCATTTTTCAGATGCAGTGGTTTTGAAATAAGAAGCATAGATAAGTTTTGCAATGAAAAGTGAGTTCCAAGATGGGTTTGTTCCAAGATGAATGTAGACAAGGACACCGAGACACTCCACAGCAGGTCAGCCCCTGAATGATCCAATTACAGGTTTTGAAATGGACCCAGGGGTAGAATTTAGAAACCTAAAATGGGAAGGCAAAGGAGAAGCAATTTTGCAACTAGACAGATGACTGACTCCAAAAGAGTCCTCTAGGGACAAAGTGGTTTGGAAAATGCTGTGTACGTAGTTTCTAACTGTCCCATGGGAGTTAGAATGGACTTTCCTAGAAATTATTAGGATAAGGTTGTTTGGGGTCTGCGAGGGGACCATGATATTGTGTTTGCAATTCACCCAGGCAATTGGGTGACCTGTGGAATGGAAAGTGAGAACAAGCAAAATCAGCAGAACCAAAGTATGTGGCCTTATTCAACAAACAAACAAAAACAGCAGGGATATTTGTTCTGAAGTATGAAATTCTTAAGTACTAGGCCTATGCTTTTGTCGCCTCATATTCCCAGTGCCTGGCAGAGGGCATACACTCAAAACATATTTCATCAATCAATTAATGGCGTGGACTGCCTTATAAGATAATGAGTCCTCCAGCATAGGAGGTAGGTATTCACGTAGTAATCCCTTGGCAGCAACTATATAGAAAGTTTCAAGTATCTTTGGGATGTGACTGATAATCATTAGGGATCTTAGAAACTTAAGATTCTGGGCACCCAGGATAGCACAGTAACTCTCTAAGACAATTGGTTCTGATTTGAACCTCACATTGGGGTCCTCACATTGACCAAAGGGAAACAAATGAGAGCCAAAGTCCTGTCCCAGTGGGAAAACTAGCCATTATTACCCTCCATCTTCTTATCTAGTCTGTGATCTAAAATCCTTCTTTGGACAACATTGGCTTTGCACTCTCACTACTGCTCCAGAGCATTCCACCTGTCCACTCAGGTCCACTATGGCTGAGGCCACTGGGTGAGCACAAACCCATTCTCTCCTCTTCCTGGGCAAACAGTCCTCATCTTCTGGTCCTGCTCCAGTGAGAAGTGGCCATAGGGAATATGAGCAGGAGTGATGGATGCATGTCACTTCCAGGCAGGCCAATAAATGCCTCCCACTTGGCTGTCTCCCATGCTCTTGCCCCATCTGCCAGTTGGTGCTGATGCCCAGGACAGTGCGGGCAGCTAGAGTTGAAGAGGGCAGTTGCCCGTAGCTCCCTGGAGCCTCCCCCTACCCTCCCTCCCACTCATTAGATTGTTAGAGGAGATAGAAACTTTTATCGCGTTAAACTGTTACAGCAGCATGCATATCTAATTCAGATGTTCACCTTCCTTTGTCTTCCCCTCCTTTTCTCTTTCTCTGTTTTTTATTCTCTGACTTGACAGAGGACTCAGAGAGATCCATGAGGTTATGGCCACGGTCCAGAGAGATTGTGGGGGAGGTGAAGATAAATGTCTCAAGGGGCTTTAGTCTCTTTCTTCTGCCTGAGATGTTGGTCTTAAATGTCCCCACTCCTCATGCAGAGGAAGGTGAGTAAGGTAGGCAGGTCCAAAGCACTGTAACAGGCGAGCAAACAGTGTAAGCTTCAGATCCTCTCTTCCCTGCTGCAAGCTTCACTTGTCCTCTCCTGCGTTCCCTGGGCCCCGGCTTTCCCACCCTTCCCCACCGCTTAGGCAGAGCAGGGAAGGGAGGCGGAGGTGCAGTCTTTGGGCGGCAGCCATGAGACTAAAGGCCTTGCTCTTCTGACTTCTTGGCATTTCTCTCCTCTTCTGTGAATCACCCGCAGTATCACACACAGGAGTGATAATGTGAGGAGTCTGAATATAACCTATAGGAAAGAAAGCAAATTATAGGTGTATAGTTGGAGTGCAGCTTTGGCCACTTTAATTTTCTCTCAGCCATGTTTAGAGATTGTTTTTAAGATTATTTATTTATTTATTTGTCAGAGAGCGAGGGGAGAGAGAGTGAGCACAAGCAGGGGGAGCGGCAGGCAGAGGGAGAAGCAGACTCCCTGATGAACGGGGAGCCCAATGCAGGACTCGATCCGAGGACCCCAGGATCATGACCTGAGCCAAAGGCAGACTCTTATCTGACTGAGCCACCCAGGTATCCCGCTTCTGTTTTTGTTTTTAAGATTTTTAAAAAATTTTTATTTGATAGAGCAAGAAAGCACAAGGTGGGGGGGGGGGGCAGAGGGAAAAGCAGACTCCCCGCTGAGCAGAGAGCCTGATGTGGGGCTCAATCCCAGGACCTCACTGAGATCATGACCTGAGCGAAGGCAGACGCTTAACCAACTGAGCCACCCAGGCGCCCTGTGAGATTTTTTGATTCTGGATCCTCTCTGCTAAATGGCTAGAGTTCCTTGTTTCCTAGCACATGGTCTTCTTTCTTGTCCTGACTCCTAAGTCTACAGAAGGTCCTACAGAGTCTGTTTTCTCTTCCTGCACTGACCATGCCATTCCCTTCCATGCCAAGCCAAAGCCTCTGCCTTCCCCTGAAATGATGATTGCTCCATTTACCTTGCATTTTGGCCAAACTCTAAAACAGGCAGACTCTTAATGATCTTGATTCCATTTTGGCCAAACTCTAAAACAGGCAGACTCTTAATGATCTTGATTCCATTTTCTGCTCTGCAGTTTTTGGACATTTCCCTAATTAACCCTTTTGGGGAAGCCTCCCCTAGCAGAGGCTATTATATTTCCTCTAATATGTGTTCTCTTCTTATTCCTCAGCAGTAGGAGCCCCACAGCTACCTAGCATAAAAACTATCGATATTTGATAGATCCCCTTGCAGGTAGGTATAAGGGGATAAGACTAAGTTCTACCAGTGGAGTGTAAGCAGACTTACACTCCAGACTTCTGAAGTCACCATTATTTATGGTTTTCTGTCACCCGCAGCCAAACTAATTCAACTACTTTGGCCTCTGACATTAAAAGTTAACCTTCCTTCCTCCCCCTCTTCTCTCTTAGAATCATATTGCATTAAAATAGAAAGGATGTCAATTATTATCTCATCTGAACTCTTCACTTCACAGTGAGGAAACTGAGGACACCAGAGAAGGGAAATGACTGGGCCAAGCAGACCTGAACCTGCTGCCTTGAATCTCATACTTGACTCCCATTTGCACCTCGTTCACTATCCAAGGCAGAAAATATTTGCCTACAGCTGGCCTGCACAGCATAGTAATGCTGAAAAGGAAAGAGAGTTTGCTATAACTTTCATCTTAAAGTGATGATTAAGAACCTACTCCATAATATGAAACCTATATGTATATATAAGTACAGTACATATACACGCATGCATGCTTGTGTGTGTGTGTGTGTGTGTGTGTGTGTGTGTGTTAAGCACAATGCTCAGTGGAACAATCACAATCATGGGAGCTAATATCATGACACTATAAATCCTCATCCATTCTGTAAACATTAACTGAATTCCTGTCACCTCGGCATTCAGCACTGAGCAAAACAAATGGGTGTCTGACCTGGAAGTTGCCATCCACTGGTAACCTCTAATTACTTAAATAAATGCCATAATTAAAAATGGTGGTAAGTGCTACAAAAGAAAAGTGCAGACACCATGAGAGAGTATAACTAGGAGTCTAATTTGGAATGGAAGGAGGTTAGAAAGCAATACTTAACCTGAGACCTAGAGGACAAGGAAGAATTAGCTGGGTGTCGAGCATTCCGGTCAGCAGGAACAGGTGGGGTAAAGTCCTCTGGAGGGAAAGATGAGAGAGTTGAGAACACCAAGACTATGGTGAGCAAAGGGGACGGCAGTGCCACATCACACAAGCGGAAGGGGCCACTTTGAAGACTAGATTTCACCTAAGAGTAATGGGAAAACAGGAAATTTTTGAGTGCAGAGTGACCCAATGTGATTTATATTGTAAAGATCCCCCATAACCAGATGTTTCTGGAGAGGGCCCCCAACCTATGCAATTGGCAATCCATCAAAACATTCTTTGAAAATCTTTTGAGTCTAGTTAATATGAAGAATGAATCCCTCCTATTCACTGGTTGTGAACTAAGCCATAGAAGCATTCACTCTAGATCCCTGGATAAGACTGTGAAGTCTGCATTCTAACTCCACGGACAAAATAAGCAAGGCAGGAAGAATTTCTAGAAATATCAGGCCACCATTTGAAGAGGATAGCCCAAGTACAAATGCAGACAGCATGGTTTTATTACACTAACCAGGAAAGGGAGCTAAATATCAACCACAACATCAGTAATAACCCTTGGATGGGGCAGGTTCCAAGACTTAATCGGTTGATATCCACTAACTTCGTATGGTGAGTGAATCATACAATTTCTTAAGAGTTTATTTGTGGCTAACTCATTCCAGTGGCCAATGAGGGAGCCATGTTACTTGGAACTAGACATTCCACCCCAGTCTTAGGAGGTTTCATTCTGGCTATGATGACATGACTTGAAATATTCATGCTGGTAGAATTTTGGAGTTTCTGTTAAGCACAAATTCTAGTGGGTCACCTGTATTTGGAAGACGTGTGGCCTTCTGTGTGAGAATATTGGTAGGTTCCTCTATTGCCACAACAAACGTTGACCTTCCCACCCATTCCTCTGGTTTCTAAAACAGGTTTTATGTTAACTAGCAGGATAGAACAACTTCCTAAAAACCTAACCTCAAACATCAACTGCTATGGAAGCTTAGCCTCCTTATCAAATTTATTTATTTATTTATTTTTAATTTTTTTTTTAAGATTTTATTTATTTATCTGACAGAGAGAGACACAGCGAGAGAGGGAACACAACCAGGGGGAGAGGGAGAGGGAGAAGCAGGCTTCCCGCAGAGCAGGGAACCCGATGAGGGGCTCGATCCCAGGACCCTGGGATCATGACCTGAGCCGAAGGCAGATGCTTAACTGACTGAGCCACCCAGGTGCCCCTCCTTATCAAATTTATTAAACGTTTGGTTGGGACAGTCCACGAGGTGTGAGATCTATGCCTACTTCTAAATATTCTTACCAACCCAATGAACTGCTTTTGCTATATTTATGCTTCAGCATGTTTTTTTCTGTCGTTTTTATCAAAAATTGTTAAATTTCTCTTCTTTTTTCACTGCAAAGTTGATATTGAGAACCTTGTATCCCTTAGTACCTCCTCTTAGACAAAATGAATGATTCTATTTCATTCTTTTCCCTCCCTCTCTTCCTTTCTTCCTTTTTGTTTCTTTTTCTTTCTTTCACCCTTCACATGTTCAGAAAATCTTGGTCAAGTTTTATATTTAATCTCAGCTACCACCTTACCTCTTATGGTGGTTGGAAATAGGGTTTCTACTTCTTAATTCTGTGTCCCCATTTAAACATCCTTAATTTGGTAACCTGAATATTTCTGTTTCACGAAAAAGATGTCATTCCGAAAAAAAAAGAGAATATACATAAATCCAGGGAAATATATTTTTCTTATGTCTCAAAGTACTTATCTGCTCTGAACAGCAAGCTGTGAGGACAGACCAGCAGTGGAAGTTTAGGATGAAAGCTTTGGTCCTCACTGTATGATTCAGAGAGCTGCTTCCTATGAATCAACTCTGAATACAGCAGTGTTCTCCCTTCTTAATAAATTTATCCTCAGGGCAGACACTGCTAAGAACATAGGGAGAGGAGCCAGGTACAGTAGATTCTACTACCTAGTGGCCTTCAATTAGCTATTAATCTTGAGTAAGTCCCTATAGTTTCCTGGAACTCATTTTCCTCATCTGTAGGAAAAAAGTTGGACTAAAGATATACTGAGTCTGCTTTCAGCTCTAACACCTTGTGGTTCTCTAGCTTTTTCTAGAAAAGGCATAGAAGAGTGGTTCTTGACCCCAAGAAGCTTATATTCTTTGAAAGATATAAAATACAAACCCATGACCCCTTTGTGAAAAATAACATATGTATGAGTAAATCTGCATATTGAAAGTCTAAGTTTGCCAATAGGACACCTGGCCTCTTAAGATTGGTGAAAGATAACTATGCCATATTATTTTTTTAAGATTATATTTATTTATTTGACAGAGAGAGAGTACAAGCAAGGGGAGTGGTAAGCAGAGGGAGAGGGAGAAGCAGGCTCCCCGCTGAGCAAGGAGCACGATATGGGGCTCAATCCCAGGACCCTGGGATCAAGACCTGAGCTGAAGGCAGATGCTTAACTGCCTGAGCCACCCAGGCGCCCCTAACTATGCCATTTTAAAGACGAAGTAGCTAAGAAAGAGAATTCTAGAAAGAATCAGCCACACATATATTTAAACTTCAAGAAACTGAATTGTATAAAAATAAACAGAAAGAGAGAATAAGCCTGTGGTCAATGACTCCACAAGGCAGGACATCTAAAGGGGCTTGGAAAATTACAAAAAATATTCTTATTCATGTAGTCATAAGGCATCCCATCTACTGTGCATGAGTGCCTAAACATGCTGAAAATAATACATGGAAATTAATAATTTGGCCATTTAGGGCCCTCAGACTTTAACGGGATGAGTGCAAAAGATGAAACAAAAGGTCCCAAAAGACCAATGTCAGAAAAAGCAGAGACATGCAAAAAGCCTAAGAACGGCAAAGATTTTTGTTTTAGTTGTGTTCAGAGCAAGAAGGACAAGAAAAAACTGAGCTGACTGCTTGAGGCAGATGGTGTAGTATTACAAACAGGACTAAAGATCTGGAAGCCAATATGGGATCATTAAGAACAAGTCTCATCAAACTCTCCTTTGCATTTTTTTATGAGATTACCAAACAAGTCATATAACATAACTTGATCTGAGCAAAACATTCTACCAAAGCTCTCTCTCATGGGCAAAATGGGGAAACCCAAGGTGACTTCCTAACTCACCGGGCAAATAAGCCCAAGAGGCCAAGTGGACTATGTTAGTCTGAACACCAGGCATGCCTGAGCATTGTGTCCTCTTTAATACCTAAATGTGAAATTTGGTCTGAAAGTGCACGTTATTGTACTCACAAATGACCCGAAGCCAGGAAGGATGACTGATATATATATTAAATGATAGACTCAAGTGGAAGAAATATCTGACAAGCTGAGGTGAGCAAGGTGGATGCATATCTATGTAGACACCTTGTTTTCAAAAATTATTGGAATTAGTATGAGATGTGAGAGGTTTGACTTAACAGTTTTCACTTGCAAAGGACCTGGGAATATTAACTCATAGAACAACAAGGAATGGAAAAGAACAGAGCCTTCCAAAGGGCTGCCATCTTTGGCTATTTTCATATAAATACGGTGTTCAAATTAAGGAAGAAAGTCTTTTCATTGTTTCTGTAGCATACATTCCATATTTGAAGTAATTTTTTGATTCAAAGAACCAAATTAGAAAAGAATCTTTAACAAATAAAAGGAATTGTTGATAGCAAAGTCAACCATGGTATCTTGGGATCAGAAACCATGGAAAGGGGTGCCTAGATGGTTCAGTGGTTTGGGTGTCCCACTCTTGATTTCAACTTGGGTCATGGTCTCAGTGTCATGGTCTTGGGGTCATGAGATCAAGCCCCATGTTAGGCTCCGTGCTCAGCATGGAGTCTGCATAGAGTTCTCTCTCTCTCTCTGCCTCTGCCGCTCCCCACTGCCCTGAGTGCTTGCTCTCTCTCTCTCTCTCTCTCGCTCGCTCTCTAAAATAAATAAATAAATAAATCTTAAAAAAAAAAAAGAAAATGTGCTGAGAACATCATAAAAAAATGGTGAAAGCAAAGGAAATAATCAACTTTGAAAAGAAAAGAAGCCTGTAGGCATTCTGATGCTGAGAAAGCTCAGCTCCTTGGAGAGCTGCTTATGTGCTCCTTCTGTCATATCACCCTGCATAGAGTCTTCGTAGTATTTATTGCCATCTGAAATCATCTTGTGTCTTTACTGTCTGTTTTCCCTTCATCTAATACAAAATTCACAAGACAAGGGGCCTTGCCTGACTGTTCAGTATTTTATCTGCAGCACCTAGAACATTGCCTGACACATAGTAGACACCAAAAGAAAGGATGGGATGGTGTCTACTTACAGAGGGCCTCCCTCATGTCAAGTGGGTGGATACCAACTGATCTCTGGGGACTACCTGACAGTAGGAGATATAGGGAGGGGCCCTTCTTTAGAAGGGGCATCGAGATAAAACCCCCAAACATCTCACTCCATGCAGTTGGACTTGTAGCTTGAGCCAAAGGTTTCTGCTGACCACTGCTGAGGCTTCAGGCATGTCTGGACATGTCCAGAGAAATGGTGGGAAAGGCTGGATGGAAATCAAATTTACACAAAGACTAAAAGTCCTTCTGGAAAAACAAAACAAAATGAAAACCTCAAACTGTGCCCCCTAGCAAACTTTTGACCTATCTGGGCATGTCCGGCAATTTGGTGGGGTAGTCAGTCAAAAGTTTACTTGCCAGTAAAGGGGTGGAGAAACTGGATCACTCCCGCATTGCTGGTGGCCATGTACAATGGTATAGGCACCCCAGAAAATGATTTGGCAATCTCTTATAATACTACACATGCAATTACAAAACAACCTAGCAATTAGACCTCTAAGCACTTGACCCAAAGAAATGAAAAAACTTATATTCATACAAAACCCTATAAAACAGCAGTTTTAGTCATAACAGTCAAAAACTAGAAACAACCCAGCTATCCTGCAGCAAGTCCATGGTTAAACTGTGGCACATCCCTGTCATGGAACACTACTCAGCCATAAAAAGGGATGAACTACTGATAAACGAAACAAGTTCTGTGAACGTGCAGATAATCAGGGAATTATGCTGAGTAAAAAAAGTCAATTCCAAAAAGTCATACACTGTATGATTAGACTTATATAATATTCTTTTTTTTTTTTTTTTTTTTGAGAGAAAGAGAGAGAGCACAAGCAGGGGGAGCAGCAGGCCGAGGGAGAAGCAGGCTCCCCACTGAGCAGGGAGCCCGATGAGGGCTTGATCCCAGGACCCTGAGATCATGACCTGAGCCGCTTAAGTGCTTAACTGAGATCCAAGAGGGCGGGCATTGTGTCCTCCTTGTTTGTCACTAGATCGCTAGGACTTGCTAGCCCGACATATTACAGGGTTAAGAAAAGCGTTCCCCTCTATCCAATTAAGAGCAATGGGCTATCAAATCTGCTTGATCCCCCTCCCCAGTTTTGAACAACAAAGGGTTTATCCAAAAATGCACTTTGCTCCGTGTAGTCCCTGAGTTCTGAGCGACTGAGAGCCAGGCTAGTCATACAGCCCAGTACTGCAGCCACTAAATGGGGCAGAAGAGAGCTTCTTGGTTGTTCAGTGCACCTCTCACAGGGCGACCCCGGATGCATGAAAACTGACAGAGCAATTAAGTTAATTCCTGCATCACACTGCAGTCATAGTAACACTGCTCTAGGAGCCTCTGACCAAGTGTAATTCCACAAAGAGGGAGCCACTGTCCCCTACTCCCCACAAAATATCCTCAACAGCCTGTGGGCTTGAAATGGGTGCCAACAGAAACTTCCAGGCCTGGGAGTTGCAGCAAGAGTACAGACCTGGAGAGGCAATGGTGGTGTTGTTGAGTCCTGGGCCGTGGCCCAGGCTGGTGTGGCCTCTATAGGGCCCAGCAGAACCGGGGCAATCAGCAGGAGCGAAACTTCTGTGAGTGGCCTTATTCCTGAACTCATGTGAGAAGACCCTGAGGGATTCCCAGAACTAATCAAGGAGGAATTTTCCGGAGGAATTCCTGCATACACAGGTAAGGACCAGAATCAAGTAACTTGGACGACAGACTTTTTTAAATAATGGTGTAACCTTATACCATATTGGTCCTGATTTTCAATGAGAGAGCTGGATTTAGGATCAAAACACCTCAACCCCAAGCTTCAGGTTTATTTTCTTAAACTGGCATAATACTGTCTTCTCTGCCTCCTTTACAAGGCTGCTACATGAGAATTATATGAAATGACATACAATATATGAGAAATTTATCTTTTTAAGCTTTTAAAATTATCAAGTACTATATGCTTGCAATTTGTGGTGTTATTTTAAGAGCACTTCATCACCTCCACTGTAACTTCCTTCCTTTTTATCTCATCTTCTACAAGCTGCGCAATTCCCAAGCCCCCTTTTTGTGCTCCCTATAAAATACTATGGTATTTCAGGTCCTGTGTGATCTGGGCTATTTGAGGAGCGCATCTATGATGGTCTTTGTCTCTTTGGACACCATCTACGAGTTGTCCTGGGGCCAGAATCTCCCGTGATTCTCTGCACCCCTGCCTAGGGCTCTGGGGAGGGTGTGGTCATGGCTGTTGGACTAAATGAGAAGGGAGAGGAGCCAATTACCCAGGGGCTAAGAATTAGAAAATGGGCTCCAGAATTAGCTTCATAATTCCCCAATGTATAAAATTTTACAAGACCCATAACCTGGAAATTGAGGAGTGGTAGCGAATCCTGGAAATGATGGGTTGAGAGCCAAAAAGCCAGAGGCCCTACATCCCCCCCCCCTCAACTTCTTCCAGGGCTGATGCAGCAGGTGTGGCTTGCAGTTCCTGCTCCAGCATCCAACTGAGAGAACAGAGCCAGCTCCTCACTCACACTTGAGGTAGGTAGGGGCTGTAGGCTGGCGTGGCTTCATTTATTCATTCATTCATTCACTCATTTATTCACCGAGCATCTGCAACATGCTAGATGGCAGGGGTACAGACCTGACTAAGGCGAGGTTTCTGAACTTGAGACCCTCTCAGCAAGGAGGTGCTGTGCAGAAGTCTCAGGAGAAACAAGGAGAGAGCCATGCTGGAGATGAGTGCACACATCTGCTCCAGGCTGCCCGAATCTTCAGCTCAGGGAGCTCCTCAAGCTGCCAGCAGGAATGAGTCCCACAAAGGAATCTGAAGGTTTCAGGACCTGCCATGACTCAGCTGGACACAGGACAGAGTTGCCTTTGCAAACATGCAGATAGGGAGCCTCTAAATTATGATTACTTAAGAAGTAGGCCACTGGATCTTTGAGGCATGGTCCCCCAACATGTCTAGGAATGAGAAGTCATGACCTCTTGCCAAGGTGGAAAGTAGACGCCACCTTGGGCTTCTAAGCCCAGGGCGGAGTTAGACACTTTCTCTTCATGGCTCCGATAGCCCTGGGCCCGCAACTCTTCTCAGCATTTCTCACACTGCACGGCTGCCGTCCTCACTGTACCGTGAGCTCCTCCAGGGAAGGAACAGCAGGGTGTAGTGAGTACAGTGAGTAGGCCCCTGGCCACTGGTGGCAGAACGATCTCAGTTCCCGCCTTGACTAGGCTTCTTACGGACTGTGTGGTTTTGCAGGGAGGATGGAATTACATCACATCTGTAAAAACCTGAACTTAGGGTATAACCAATATACCCTAATGGTGGCTGTTATTACTTTAATTTTATATCCAAGTAATAATTGCATCCATTGGGATTCAGTGTAGGAAACAGAAATTGCTGTATTTACATTAAGCAGGAAGGTATTTAATTAAGGAATGAGATGTTTACAAAGTGAATAGAATAGCTGAAGGATGGGGCGCCTGGGTGGCTCAGTCGGTTGGGCGTCTGCCTTCAGCTCAGGTCACGATCCCAGGGTCCTGGGATCGAGCCCCACATCGGGTTCCCTGCTCAGCCGGGAGCCTGCTTCTCCCTCTCCCACTCCCCCGCTTGTGTTCCTGCCCTCGCTATCACTCTCTCCGTCAAATAAATTAAAAAAATCTTCAAAAAAAAAAAAAGAATAGCTGAAGGAGCAGGTTCTAGACTCAGGCTCCAGAAATGGCTCCCAAAACAATATAGAAATGACCCACTGGGAGAGGGAGCCCCTCTGCGAACCTCTGGAGCTCTGCTGGAATCCGGAAGCTGGGGCTACCCCCTGCCTCTCGGTACCCAAGAAGCTAAAACTGGGCTCTAGAGCACCACTGCACAGAAACGTCCCATTTCCACAAGTTTGCTCGCCAGCAAAAATGGCTACAGCGGGAACAGGTTCTGCCTTTCACCTCTCACCCTGAGTTCATCTACTTGATGCAATACAGTTTGCATCTGGAAATCAAAATGCAAAAATGCCTGGAAAACGTGGTGCTCAGCTTTTGGACCTCCTCGCCTGGGAGCCTGGGATGAAGGCTGAGTGAGCCACGGCACACAGCTGCTCATGTGCACCGACTGCCGCGTTCCCGGTACCGCGCTGTGTACTTCATGCCAGGCCAGCCTCTGAGCAACCTAGTGGGACAAGTACTTATTTCACCAACGAGGCAGCAGAACTTTAAGGAAGTTGCCTATCCTGGGTCACAGAATAAGGGGTGAAGATGGGAGGTGAACAGGTTCTATCTTATTCCGGAGCCCACGCTCGTAACCAGCATATTAGACTACCCATCACCCTGTCCTGCCTGCCTAGCCTCGTGCCTGGCCACACCTACTGAGTGCATGTTCGAGGAGTTAGTTCAACACGGGGTTAAACAGAAAGTTAAACCCAGAATGCTGTGGCCTAAGCGTCTTCATCTTTGGGTAGGATGCAGGTGAGAAGGGCAGGAGGCCCACGATGAGGGACACGGAAGAGGTGTGCCCACTTGCGTGGGGGTGAGGCGAAGTTGTGCGGACAAGTCTGGCAGGGAACTGGGGCCAGGAAAATGGGGAAAGGCTATTTGGTGGATTGGGTGTATGTTGCCCCTTCCTGCTTGCGGAAGAGGATCACAGGATGTGGCTATGGGCGGGGCTAACGAGAATGACAACCGATTCACCCAAGAGATGTTTTCTTTTCCTTTTTTCCTTTTTTTTTTTTTTTTTAAGCAGAGAATGAAAATACGATCTTAAAGAAAAAACACCCGCCCCCTCCCCGGGATCCAAGCCCTCTGGTGCCTGTGATAGTAGCTTCCGGAGTGTCCTGTCTCCGCTGATAACCGCACTCATCCTCCGCAGACGCGGTGGGCATGCCACTCGGCCAGGCACGGTGACGGTGCAGGCTTTCCAACACCCACCCGGGGAAGTGCTGTCGCCGCTCTCCCTACACTCCAAGCCCAGCCCGCGGGGGTGCCCCGGAACTCTGTCTTCTGGCACGGATGCTAACACCTGAGGGGGGCGCCCAGGATCTCGGTGGACGGGGCTGCAGCCACCACACAGAGGTGAACACACACACGCATAGAGGCACACCACATACACATGCAGGGAGACACAAACGTACGCACCATGTGCGTCACACACGCAAACGCAGACACACCCACAGAAACATACACACCATAAATACACATACATATACATACACATATGTACACCACACACACACTCACATATACACAAACATAAACACAAATAGACACACATGTAAACATATAAATGTACACCACAAACATACAGAGACACACACATACATACCACACAAACATATGCACACGACACATATACCATACACACAGAAACAGATATACATCCACAAATATGTACACACAAATATACACACCACACACACACTCCCACTCACAACATACACACCATGCGCATGCACAAACGTGCACAGTGCACACATACACCACATGCATGCACATGGGTGTGAATTCACTCTACTTCTCAAAAAGTGCCTTGCTATGGTATTAGCTGTATTATAAAAGGCTTAAAATAAATATTATGAGGGCTATGAGCATAGGAGGTATGTATACAAAACAGTATCAAAAATGGAAAAAGCAGCAAAAATGGTGTATACAAAAGGATAAAATCTGTTGAAACGCATGCATGATATTTATAGAGACAGGAAGATAATGTAAGCAACACAAAAAAATGGATGATTAATAACCTTTGGATCATTTTCTGTGAATGTATTTAGTTGAACAGTCCATTTTTTCCAATGCCTGCTCTTTAGCCCTGACACACTCACCATGTGGCCACTGACTTATTTCCACAGGGTGGCATCTGCTAGGCCTCTGGCTCACCCCCTTCCATTCTGAATGCACCCCCTGGGGCGACAGGACTGCAGAGCCCCTGCACTGCAGCGTCTGACTGATGACAAAACTTGCCATTGCTCCCTCTTGTCTTCCAACCTCCCTCCTTGCCCAAATCAGGAAAACCACGCCGTTCTTGCCTGGAGGATTACAGGGAAGTGCAGGGATTTGGTGCTGACCTCAGGGAGACGCCAGCTTCCCAGAGCCGTGATTTTTTCCAGCGCTGACAGTTTACCTCTGTGTGTCTAGGGGGCGCTCAGGTCCAGGAATTGAAAATGTCAGAAGATTTCCCCCTGGATATTTGTGAAACTCCTGGAAGGGTAGGAAATCAAAGTTAAGAGACAGGCAGGTGAAAATGATGGTTGGGGATAGTTGAGGAGAAAGAGAGGTTGGGCCAGTTGTGAATACACTTCCCACACCCATTGTTGCACTGAAGTTCAAATCTAAAAGGAATCATAGGGTCAATCAGGTAGAATCCCTTCATTTCCTGGATGCAGAATCCAAGGCCAGAAGAATGAAGTCAGAACTAATTAGAAGCAACTCTGTCATAACCCACCGAGAACTCTCTGATGGAGCAGTGGCTGCCATTTTCCACTTTCCGTTCCACAGTATTGTTTCACTCACTGTGTATGGACTGAAATATTATTCTGCATATGAGATTTTATTAGAGCGGCTAATCAATTAAACATACTTTAAGACTTTCCATTTTGTTAGATGAATGTAGAAGAATATAAAAAGCACAAATCGGGTGTTTAATACAAGCATGTCCTGTTTTAATAGAGTTGAAAATCCAAACAGCCAAATTCAAAAATACAGTATGATTGCTTCATTGCAAAATGTACCATTCAGTAGTCTTTTTCTCCCCTCCCCCCACCCCACCCAGGAGGAAGTTCCCACTACATATTTCAACACTGAAGTTTTCAGGGAAGAAAAGGGTATATATAAGTCAAGAAAAATGATGATGACTTATGTATAGTTTTGGCATCCTGATAATTCACTAGTGTGTGTTTTTACTTTGTTTATAAAACAGTAAGAAACGGGGAAGATATATAGATTAGCAATGGGAGCCAGAGGTTTAGTCCTGCATTTGCCACTAATCCCGAGGCCTTACTGAGTCTCTTAACCTTTGTGAGCTCCAAGTCCCCTCTACAAAATAACAGGCTGGGACCGATGACCTCCATGGGTTCTCCTAAGGTCACAGAGCACAGTGCAAATGTGCTCACACAAAAGAGACCAACTAGAGCTGGTTTGTTCCATCTTCAACTTTCTGAGCTAGCCATGGAGCTTCTCTGGGCTACAGCTCCTGCGTGGAGTAGAAAATGCGCACTATCTTCGCCATGCGGGGCCGTTTGAATGTTAAATGAGCTAACGCACACCAAGTGCCTAGACATTGCCTGCCACATCAGAGGCGCTCAGTAATTTTCGTTGTATCCCATTCTGTCATTGGATAGCCATATTAATTTTATGAAGAATTTATGGCCCCCATCTGGCTCAAAATAATGTCTTGGGGATGCAGTAGAGAAGGATTTGATCACGGGCTTCCACACAAGGCCTTTTGCTATGAATGTAAGAGGGATAGAAGCCAGGATGGATGGAAGGGGCCCTGTCCCAACTCCCCCACCACAGTTGGCTCCTTTCTGGAGCAGATTTTTGCCCCACTGTGATTTGGCTCCATTTTGTTTTGCCTTCTCTTCGTTGAGTTGTGCTCATTTGCTCTTTATGGATGGCTTCAGTTTTTTTTGAGATTCATTTTTCACCTGCCTCTCCCTTCACTCGTGCTATTATTTCCTGCTTAGATCATTTCCCAACCTCCCCTCCCCTTCATCTGGCTAATCCTTCAGGGCTCAGCTTTCCTCATGGAAATTTTTCTAACCCATCACCACCCATGCTATTTGCTTTCATAGCACCCTATTCTTCCTAATGCTTACCACAATTACAGTTACATAATTTATTTTTGTCCTATTAGTCTGTCTCCCTTACCAGGCTACAAGCTCCAAAACAGCAGCAACCTTTTCTATTTTGTTCCCAGATATCTCCCTAATGCTAGAGTGCTTAGCACATAGTAGGGGTTCCGTGAAGATGTGTTGAATAAAGGGATAGATAAATGTATGAACTAAGCAGCTCGTTAGTAGAAATGTCCTGTCACTTTTCTCATTCCATGTTGAGATTCATCCTCACTTCCCTTTGCAGGGTTTCTCTACGGCTTCTCCTACTTTCAGAAAAGGAATTGATTTACTAATACCACAAAAAATCCAGCCAGGAATTCACTGCTAGATTCTAGAGAAATTTAATCTTGCTCAAACTGTGGCTTAAACACACATCTGCAATACACTCCATGTCCCCTATTAGGGCATTTAAATCTACTTTGGGATACCCAGGTGATGATCAAGAGAAGCAGAATGACTAAGTGATCTTATTGATGACAGAACCCATTTTAGATTCCACTTTGACTTCCAATTTTTCCAGCCCAACCATTCACTACTGAAGATTCTCGGTTCACTATCTTGGGCTCCCCTTTTGCCTCTGGGATTTCCTACCCTCATTGCCCCCGCCCTCCCCCCGCCAGGGTGAGCAGGTAGGAGCTCCTTAAAAGGAAGGTGTGTGTTTATATAGAATGAATGTTCTCCTGGAAAGCCACCTTGAGGAGAGAACAGAGAGTGGGGGCAGAAGAGTGGGTTTCTCCTGAGTTGTGGCTCACATTACTCTCCTTATTTTTCTCTTTTATATTTTTCTCTTTAATGGGATAGCAGCGTGTAGGCTTCTCTGCTAAATGATAGATAGTTTTCCTCTCCCAGTCCAGTCTGACTAAGGACTGGGTTGAACAACCACAGGCAGCTATGGAGGAAATATTTTCCACAATAGTTTTCTGGAGCTCGCTTTGTGTGGGTCAGCCTTCAGGCTTCCTGACAATATAGCTTTGTTCTCATTTCCTCCTGATACCTGATCCAGTGCTACATGATTGTACTGAGCAGCAGTGAGTGCCCGTTCTCCAACTCCCAGAGGTAAATTGTCATTATGAAGGAAACAATAGCCCAAGCTTAGGTGTGGAGGGTATATATTCAAGGATGCTGTGTTTAATTTCCATGAATAGTCTTCACGATGAATAGCTTCAAGATTCCTGGGATTTGTTTCTGTTTTTTTTTTTTTTCTGTTCTTTAAATAGCATATCAGGGTCCCCCTTTTCAGCCTCGAGTCCCCATGTCAGGGATTCGGACCTGTCTGGGTGTGTGTGATAGAAAGGTGGGCAAGAGTCACTTTGGAAGGGATTTAAGTGGCAGGAGTGGGAGTGGGCATCTCGGACGCCAGCAGCTCCCTCACTTGGCCCCAGGGAAAGAAAAACTGCAGGCTCAAGCTACCAACACAGTTTTCAAAGCTGGAAGAGATGTAAAAAGCATAATTCTGATGTCAGAGAAACAAATGGTACCTGAAAGTCGGAAGGGGGACCATTGTGGCTGCTTCTGCGCTCACACTGTGGCATTGCAGGCTGCAATACCGAAGTCTTCGGAGATGGTAGCTGTTCATCGGTCTATGCAGCTCTGGGGACAACGTGCAGCACTGACACGGACATTAGCACTGTCGGGAGGGCGCCGGCAGCTGTGGGGCCGAGGGGCCCTCAGGTGGCTCCCCAGGCAGTGAACGTCCGGAAGAGAATGTGGCCGAAAAGGAAGCACATGACAGATGGGAGCACGTGCAAGAGATACCTGGGGACTCCGAGAAATAAATGTGGGAGAAGAGATCTCCCAGAGGGGAAGCGGGGAGGAGCCAGCGAAATGGCACTGACTCGTGGATGTCACCGTGCTGGCCCACAGTCACCTCAGCCCTAGGAAAGCACATGTTCCGATGGAATGACGCAAGCAGGGCTGGGAAGGAGCTAAGAGATGACCTTGTCAAGGTCCCTCATGACACAGGTGTTGAAATGGGTCCAGAGATGTCAGACTATCTGCCCTGGTTTCACAGCCAGTGAACAACATAGTTGGGATCGGACCCACTTTACCCAAGTCCCAGCCCATGACGCGTGATGAGCTCCTGACATTCTTCCCATATGTGGAGGGCATTAGGGCTTCTGCTGTCTCTGGGAAGGAAGTGTCTTCTTGGTGCCTATGACTTTGAGGAAGGTTTCGGATGCTTTGAGTCAAATGGAACGTGTGGTGGAGGTTCTGTGTAGGAGGACATTTTGGGAAGGCGCTTTTGTTTTTTGGGTTGTTTTTTTTTTTTTTGAAAGAGGTTTTAGTGAGGCCGCCTGGAGCTCCTGCCCCTCAGGCACTAGTGAGGAGACACACCAACCTGCAGGAGCTTGGCAGGATCAGGGAGCTATTGGGTCCAATGAAGAGGCAGTGGAGCTTGGGCTTCGGGTCATTCCCTACCTTGCTCATCTCCTTGTGCCCTTGGATCTGAGAGGTGACAAAGGCAGGAGAATGGGGGGGGTGGGGGTGAGGGGCAGGGGGCGTGGACCAGCTTCATCTCCTGGTGCAGGCAATACAGGGAGAAGACGCTCCAAGCTGCATGGTCTGGGCGGCACTCTCCCGCTCCACGATGCGGGGCTCCAGCTGCTCCAGAGTCGAGCCTGGGGCTCCGCGCTCGGCGTTCATCACCTGCTCTTCATCAGGCTGTCCCTGTGTCCGGTGCACTGGTGCTTGTGCAGCACACCCTTCCCGGGCCGCTCTCACAGGTCTTCGGAGGACTGGAGCAAATCCAAGAAGGGCTTCAGTTTCTCCACCACCTCATTCTCTTCCTGTTTGCCCTGCTGGGCGGCCTTGTCAGCAAGCAGTGCAAGTTCAATGACAGACCTTTCAGTGCCTATTGAAGGGACCCTACGCGCTGCTGTTCAGCGTGGCCCAGAAGGGGAGCGGGGTCGGGTCAGACCCCAAAGCACTCAGCTCCTTCCCGAACATGAGAAGGTCAGCAGCACTGCCGATGGCACTGGAAGCAACCTGCTCAGCCAGATCGCGAAGCTGGTTGGAAGCTGTTCATAGCTGTTCAGAATGAGTTCCCCGCTCACGGCAAACTGCGTCTGGATGTTGGCTGGGAGGAAGTCCTTGGTTCAGTTCATGAGTTCATCTCCAGCACACTGAGCTGATTCCTTAACTTGTTCTGCACAGTAGGGCCACTGAAGGACAGGAACAGCCCGAGGGCCACATCCTCAGAGAACAGGGGTGCCGGGTCACCAGCTCAATGAAGCGCCTCAGGGCGGGGCGCTGGCCTCGAGGAACTCCCGGGGCGGGGTGGCTCCCAGCGCACTCTTGGGCCGAAGGACCGGCACCCCGCGCTGGGGGAGCTTCTGCAGCAGCAACTCGTGGAAAACCGCGAAGTCCTCCTACCGTCTGTTCACGGAGGACTTGAAACGCTGCCTGGAAACCTCATATTCCACATGCTTCAGGAAGAGGCCCTTCTCGGGAATGAGCTCCAACTGCCCCGTGTCCCTAGCCAGCAGCTCCTGCGGGGCGTATGACAGCGGCAGCGGGCTGCCCTGCGGCAGCCGCATTCGACCGCGCGCTGGTCCGTTCGCTCTCCGACCTGGGGTGTTGGCAGTGTGCCCCCTCCTCGGCCTCCGCCTCAGCTGCCACCGGGTCGGGCGCCACACCTGCCTCCTCTCCTCCTTTTTTATTGTAAAGCAAATGCCGCTGCAGTGCCCGTGTTGCAGGGAACAGATGGCCCGGGTCTCTGTGAGTCAGGGGCCCAGATCCAGGCCCCTCAGGTCCTTCTCTGCCGCGGAAGCCTGAGAAGCTAACCGGCTGGCAGGCCAGGCCCTGCGGAGTTACCAGGCAGGCGGGCTCCGCGGTGCTGAAGTCTAGGACGGCCACCAACAGCACCCTCTGGTCCTCCGAAGATTTTGGAGCCAAAGCTTAGGGTGTTCCCAGAAGGTAGCTGTGAGGGCCCTCGGGAAAGATGAATGGGTCGGTCTTGTAGGAGGCGTAGTGTCCGGGCAGTGGGGCTGACGTGACCCTTATGTAGGGTCCAATCCAGGATCTCCTAGTGATCCTCCTTGCTGCTATACTGGAAAATGTCACTCACATTCTGTCCTGATGTCCCTAGGAATCTGACTCCATCGATGGTGGCTTGGTAGGAATTGGGGACCAGCTGGAAGTTGCAGTAGGCAGTGGCCAGTGGGAACATGCAGGGGTGCAGGGATTGCTGGGGAAGCATGTAGTTGGGTCAAATTTGCCTAGCATCACGTCCGCGGGTACCAAAGTGCTCAGCTGCAAGAGGATCTCATCCAGCATTTTGACAGCCTCCACGCTGGCTGCCTGGGTTTTCTTGGTTAAGTACGTGGCCTTATTGATGGAATCTCTGCTCTGGATGTTGTGGCTAGGAGGTTCCCTTCAAGGATGGCCCAGGACATGTGGGCAGCACTGCACTGTTCCCCTCATCCCCCCAGCTGCCCCGTCACCACGTCCATCAGCAGCTGGGAGTCCAGCAGGCTCTCGACCCCACCTCCACTCAGGCCCAAACCAGACACGAGCAGCACAAACCTGTCTGTGCCAAGGTGGGATGCAGGCTTCTCAGGAGCAAGCTCTGCAAAGCAGAGGTCCTCCACCAGAAACTTCCCACTGTCTCTCACAGAGGCGAGCATGGCCAGGACTGTCCCTGTGACCAGCTTTGACACATCAATGGTGACTTCCAGTCCGATGCACTGCAATTCATCTTCCAAGACCAGTTCATCCTTTGGGTGCATATATTTGCTCCAAGGAGGCCAAGGGAGCCGGTTGTGCTCTTCACTGATCTCCCAGAGGATGGATGACTGGAGCAGCATGGAGCAGTATGAAGAGGGTCCCCAACACACAACACTTCTCCCCAGGCTGCAGCTCACACAGCGTCTTTATTTGGACTCCACCAGCCCAGTGCTATTGGGCCCCGCTCACCAGGAAGGGCCTCATTTGGAGGAGGCGGGTGGCATCGGTGGGGGCATACTGGTGGCTAAAGCTGCAAATCCCAGCAGGAAGGGCTGGGAGGATTTGGTGTAAGTTGACACAAGCACACGGGCAAAGGTGGCATTTTGGCTGACGAAGGGGAGACGAGAGTGTGGGCCTTTTGGACAGCTTGCTCAGAAAACATGACCTTGCCTGATGTGTCCAGACCACTGTGCTCAGACCAAAGAGGTGGTAGTCACAATGCAGCATCTACTACAAAAAGGTGATGCCTCAACCATGGAGAGGAGAAAGGGTAGCCTCACAGAAACAGAACATTAGCTGGATCTCATGGTGTTCAGTCTATTTACCTAACCACACCCATGCCTTTGTGGTCAGACGCTTTTCCTATTCAACACTAGTTGACCCAGAGTCTGGATCCAGCCACCAGGGCAATAGGACCCATTTTTTTTTTTGCATCAGTGAGTTGTTGTGTTTTTGTTGTTGTTGTTGTTGTTGTTTTAACCAAAATTCTCTCTGTTGCTGTTTCAGCTCATGTGCCCTTAATTTGTCCTAAGCAAATGTAAGGCAAACTTTTTTATATTTTGTTTTATATTTCTTCATGAAATCTGGTCACCTCTTAGTCTGTTTAAAGTGAAACAGCCCAACTTCTTTATCCACTGTTTAGGAAGCTAGGACCAAGGTAGTCTTTTGTTATGGAATGTTCCAGATGTTCACAAGAGAACCCAACTTTCCATATGTCATAGCATTCATTTTCAGTTATTCACCTTTATTATAGTATTACTAAAGCCTGCTAAATTTAGTACCCTAGAGCACTCAGGAGATATCTTCTGACCTAGCAAAGTGCATATTACTTTGGTAGGTAATGTAAAACTTAATTTTAAAAATGTATACACACTTTTAACTTAAAAACACACGTACACTAAAAAATATACACACAGGGGTGCCTGGGTAGCTCAGTTGGTTAAGCATCTGCTTTCAGCTCAGGTCGTGATCCCGGGGTCCTGGGATTGAGTCCCTCATCAGGCTCCCTGCTCGGTGGGGAGTCTGCTTTTTCCTCTCCCTCTGCCCCTCCCCCTGCTTGTTCTTCTTACTCTCTCAAATAAATAAATAAAATCTTTAAAAAAATACATACAATAAAATTATAGTTCTCTCCTATGGAAGCTTACTGTGTGGATTTAGAAATTTTTATGTAGAATAAACAAATGGCCACCTGAGCCCATTTCAGGATCATTCAGAATCCCCTATCACTCTGTACCTTGCAGCATTCTTGTGAATGGGCCCAAAGACCCCTAGATACCTTTTACATTCTCTCTCTTTCCCTCAACTTCCCTGACCCCACCCATGCACCCTTTCCTTTCACCTCCCTTCTCAGTTTGCCTTCACAAGTGCCCATAAGAAAAGGAGAGCTTATCTTTGGCTAATTTCCAGTGGCTCTCTCCATTATGGCCTAATAGGAAGGCCTGCATCCGCAAAACCAAAGCAGTGTGCTGCAATAGGCCTTATTGACCCTGTGGGAGAGACTCTTTGGAGCCACCGTTTCTTTCCGCAGTGAGCCAGGGGGTTTACAAAGAGAATAAGCCTTCACTGGGTTCCTGGTTGAGCTCCATCCCCCACCCAGTGCAGCCAGGGATGCTCTGGGATCTGCTCACACACAAAACATTCTCTTGAGCCTGTCTATTTACATTCTTAGACTCTTGCCTAATCTTCCTATAAAAAGAGTCAATATGAAGAATGTCTACTTCACCCCAAACCTCTCATGAGAAAGTTTGCTCTAAGAGAAGTCCCAGACACTAATTCCTAGAACGCACAGGGCAAGATGAAGCCAGCAAGACAAAACTCAGTAGAGTTTAGGAAACTTTCCAGAGATTAAAAAACAAAAAACAAAAAACACTTTGATAAAGCCTATCAGAAAAGGACTGAGTTTCAGGTACTGTGATGAAGGTAGATGGGGTGTTATTCCCCACTGCAAGTTAAAAGCATCCTCACAACCACCACATGTCCTTAAGAGAGAGAGGCCATTAGCATCAGGCCTGGCACAGTTATGTCCCTGATCAAGTTCCACAAGGCTGACATGTCTCAATGGACATGACTTCATGACCATTTGCTGCTCTCTGCTAACCCATTGAGACAGCTCATGGCTTGGGAGAGGGACTGATGGTCTTTGACCTCTGACTTCCCACCCCAATCCAGAGGAACTGAGGGTTTGTCCTATACACAGTTGTTTTGATCCAAGATGTATCAACTAGGAATGGGCAGATGGCTCTCGGGAGGAAAAAGTCCCCAGCTGTTAGAGGAAGAAATTTTCAAGTACCAGAAATAAAAGACCCAAAAAATGTGGAAGAAGCACTATGACAGGATAATGATACTTTTCTTCTCCCATCTGGGGGAAAAAAAAAAAGTTAACATCTTTGGAAGGTTTATACATCTCTCACAGTTGTTTAGTTTTTTATTGAACTTTTTCAGTGTACCCTCACTGCTGTTCCTCCATGAAGTCTTTTTTATTTTCCAACCAAAATGAAATTGTAGCTACCTGCTCTGAGAACCTGGGGTAGTTTGATAATACGTTCCTATGTCTGCCTTCCCCACCCAAGTGGAAACTTCTTTTTTTTTTTTAATTTTTTATTGTTATGTTAATCACCATACATTACATCATTAGTTTTTGATATAGTGTTCCATGATTCATTGTTTGTACATATCACCCCGTGCTCCACGCAGAACGCGCCCTCTTTAATACCCATCACCTGGCTAACCCACTCCCCCACCCCCTCCCCTCTAGAACCCTCAGTTTGTTTTTCAGAGTCCATCATCTCTCATGGTTCCTCCTCTCCCCCCTCCAATTTACCCCCCTTCATTCTTCCCCTCCTGCTATCTTCTTCTTTTTTTTCTTAACATATATTGCATTATTTGTTTCAGAGGTACAAATCTGTGATTCAACAGTCTTGCACAATTCACAGCACTCACCATAGCACATACCCTCCCCAATGTCTATCACCCAGCCACCCCATCCCTCCCACCCCACCCCTAGTCCAGCAACCCTCAGTTTGTTTCCTGAGATTAAGAATTCCTCATATCAGTGAGGTCATATGATACATGTCTTTCTCTGATTGACTTATTTCACTCAGCATAACACCCTCCAGTTCCATCCACGTCGTTGCAAATGGCAAGCTCTCATTCCTTTTGATGGCTGCATAATATTCCATTGTGTATATATACCACCTCTTCTTTATCCATTCATCTGTCGATGGACATCTTGGCTCTTTCCACAGTTAGGCTATTGTGGACATTGCTGCTATAAACATCGGGGTGCACGTACCCCTTCGGGTCCCTACATTTGTATCTTTGGGGTAAACACCCAGTAGTGCAGTTGCTGGATCGTATGGTAGCTCTATTTTCAACTTTTTTGAGGAACCTCCATACTGTTTTCCAGAGTGGTTGCACCAGCTTGCATTCCCACCAAGAGTGTAGGAGGGTTCCCCTTTCTCCGCATCCCCGCCAACGTCTGTCATTTCCTGACTTGTTAATTTTAGCCATTCTGATTGGTGTGAGGTGGTATCTCATTGAGGTTTTGATTTGGATTTCCCTGATGCCAAGCAATGTTGAGCACTTTTTCATGTGTCCGTTGGCCATTTGGATCTCTTCTTTGGAAAAATGTCTGTTCATGACTTCTGCCCATTTCTGATTGGATCACTTGTTCTTTGGGTGTTGAGTTTGATAAGTTCTTTATAGATTTTGGATGCTAGCCCTTTATCTGATATGTCATTTGCAAATATTTTCTCCCATTCTGTCGGTTGTCTTTTGGTTTTGTGGACTGTTTCTTTTGCTGTGCAAAAGCTTTTTATCTTGATGAAGTCCCAATAGTTCATTTTTGCCCTTGCTTCCCTTGCCTTTGGCGATGTTTCTAGGAAGAAGTTGCTGCAGCTGAGGTCGAAGAGGTTGTTGCCTGTGTTCTCCTTTAGGATTTTGATGGACTCCTGTCTCACGTTTAGGTCTTTCAACCATTTGGAGTCTATTTTTGTGTGTGGTGTAAGGAAATGGTCCAGTTTCATTCTTCTGCATGTGGCTGTCCAATTTTCCCAAAACCATTTGTTGAAAAGACTGTCTTTTTTCCACTGGACATTCTTTCCTGCTTTGTCAAAGATGAGTTGACCATAGAGTTGAAGGTCCATTTCTGGGTTCTCTATTCTGTTCCATTGATCTATGTGTCTGTTTTTGTGCCAGTACCATACTGTCTTGATGATGACAGCTTTGTAATAGAGCTGGAAGTCCGGAATTGTGATGCTGCCAGCTTTGCTTTTATTTTTCAATATTCCTCTGGCTATTCGGGGTCTTTTCTGGTTCCATACAAATTTTAGGATTATTTGTCCCATTTCTTTGAAAAAAGTGGATGGTATTTTGATGGGGATTGCATTGAATGTGAAGATTGATCTAGGTAGCATTGACATCTTCAAAATGTTTGTTCTTCCAATCCATGAGCATGGCACGTTTTTCCATTTCTTTGTGTCTTCTTCAATTTCTTTCATGAGTATTTTATACTTTTCTGAGTACAGATCCTTTGCCTCTTTGGTTAGATTTATTCCTAGGTATCTTATGGTTTTGGGTGCAATTGTAAATGGGATCAACTCCTTGATTTGTCTCTCTTCTGTCTTGTTGTTGGTGTATAGGAATGCCACTGATTTCTGTGCACTGATTTTATATCCTGCCATTTGACTGAATTCCTGTATGAGTTCTAGCAGTTTTGGGGTGGAGTCTTTTGGGTTTTCCACATACAGTATCATATCATCTGCAAAGAGTGAGAGTTTGACTTCCTCTTTGCCGATTTGGATGCTTTGATTTCTTTTTGTTGTCTGATTGCTGTGGCTAGGACTTCTGATACTATGTTGAATAGCAGTGGTGAGAGTGGACATCCCTGCCGCATTCCTGACCTTAGGGGAAAAGCTCTCAGCTTTTCCCCATTGAGAATGATATTCGCTGTAGGTTTTTCATAGATGGCTTTTTGATACTGAGGTATGTACCCTCTATCCCTATACTCTGAAGAGTTTTGATCAAGAAAGGATGCTGTACTTTGTCAAATGCTTTTTCTGCATCTATTGAGAGGATCATATGATTCTTGTTCTTTCTTTTGTTAATGTATTGTATCATGTTGATTGATTTGCAGATGTTGAACCAACCTTGCAGCCCAGGGATAAATCCCACTTGTTCGTGGTGAATAATCCTTTTAATGTACTGTTGGATCCTATTGGCTAGTATTTTGGTGAGAATTTTTGCATCCATGTTCATCAAGGATATTGGTCTGTAATTCTCCTTTTTGATGGGGTCTTTGGTTTTGGGATCAAGGCAATGGTGGCCTCATAAAACGAGTTTGGAAATTTTCCTTCCATTTCTATTTTTTGGAACAGTTTCAGGAGAATAGGTATTAATTCTTCTTTAAATGTTTGGTAGAATTCCCCTGGGAAGCCATCTGTCCCTGGGCTCTGGTTTGTTGGGAGATTTTTGATGACTGCTTCAATTTCCTTAGTGGTTATAGGTCTGTTCGGGTTTTCTACTTCTTCCTGGTTCAGTTTTGGTAGTTGATACATCTCTAGGAATGCACCCATTTCTTCCAGGTTATCTAATTTGCTGGCATAGAGTTGCTCATAATATGTTCTTATAATTGTTTGTATTTCTTTGGTGTTGGTTGTGATCTCTCCTCTTTCATTCATGATTTTGTTGATTTGGGTCATTTCTCTTTTCTTTTTGATAAGTCTGGCCAGGGGTTTATCAATCTTGTTAATTATTTCAAAGAACCAGCTCCTAGTTTCGTTGATCTCTTCTACTGTTCTTTTGGTTTCTATTTCATTGATTTCTGCTCTGATCTTTATTATTTCTCTTCTCCTGCTGGGTTTAGGCTTTATTTGCTGTTTTTTCTCTAGCTCCTTTAGGTGTAGGGTTAGGTTGTGTATTTGAGACCTTTCCTGTTTCTTGAGAAAGGCTTGTATTGCTATATACTTTCCTCTTAGGACTGCCTTTGCTGCATCCAAAGATTTTGAACAGTTGTGTTTTCATTTTCATTGGTTTCCATGAATTTTTTTAATTCTTCTTTAATTTCCTGGTTGACCCATTCATTCTTTAGGAGGATGCTCTTTAGCCTCCATGTATTTGAGTTCTTTCCAACTTTCCTCTTGTGATTGAGTTCTAGTTTCAATGCATTATGGTCTGAAAATATGCAGGGAATAATCCCAATCTTTTGGTACCAGTTGAGACCTGATTTGTGACCTAGGATGTGATCTATTCTGGAGAATGTTCCATGAGCACTAGAGAAGAATGTGTATTCTGTTGCTTTGGGATGGAATGTTCTGAATATGTCTGTGAAGTCCATTTGGTCCAGTGTGTCATTTAAAGTCTTTATTTCCTTGTTGATCTTTTGCTTAGATGATCTGTCCATTTCAGTCAGGGGGGTGTTAAAGTCCCCCACTATTATTGTATTGTTGTCGATGTGTTTCTTTGCTTTTGTTATGAATTGCTTTATATAATTGGCTGCTCCCATGTTAGGGACATAGATATTTACAATTGTTAGATCTTCTTGTTGGATAGACCCTTTAAGTAGGATATAGTGTCCTTCCTCATCTCTGATTACAGTCTTTGTTTCAAAATCTAATTTGTCTGATATAAGGATTGCCACCCCAGCTTTCTTTGGTATCCATTAGCATGGTAAATGGTTTTCCACCCCCTCACTTTCAATGTGGGGGTGTCTTTGGGTCTGAAATGAGTCTCTTGCAGACAGCATATTGATGGGTCTTGTTTTTTAATCCAATCTGATAGCCTGTGTCTTTTGACTGGGGCATTTAGCCTGTTTACATTCAGGGTAACTATTGAAAGATATGAATTTAGTGCCATTGTATTGCCTATAAGGTGACTGTGACTGTATATTGTCTGTGTTCCTTTCTGGTCTATGTTGCTTATAGGCTCTCTCTTTCCTTAGAGGACCCCTTTCAATAATTCTTGGAGGGCTGGTTTCGTGTTTGCAAATTCCTTTAGTTTTTGTTTGTCCTGGAAGCTTTTTATCTCTCCTTCTATTTTCAATGACAGCCTAGCTGGATATAGTATTCTTGGATGCATATTTTTCTTGTTTAGTGCTCTGAAGATATCATGCCAGTGCTTTCTGGCCTGCCAGGTCTCTGTGGATAGGTCTGTTGCCAATCTAATGTTTCTACCATTATAGGTTATATATCTCTTCTCCCAAGCTGCTTTCAAGATTTTCTCTTTGTCTCTGAGACTTGTAAGTTTTACTATTAGATGTCAGGGTGTTGACCTATTGTTATTGATTTTGAGAGGGGTTCTCTGTGCCTCCTGGATTTTGATGCCTGTTTCCTTCCCCATATTAGGGATGTTCTCTCCTATAATTTGCTCCAATATACCTTCTGCCCCTCTCTCTCTCTCTTCTTCTTCTGGGATCCCAATTATTCTAATGTTGTTTCGTCTTATTGTATCGCTTATCTCTTGAATTCTGCCCTCGTGATCCAGTAGTTGTTTCTCTCTCTTTTTCTCATCTTCTTTATTTTCCATCATTTGGTCTTCTATATTGCTGATTCTCTCTTCTGTCTCATTTATCCTAGCAGTTAGTGCCCCCCATTTTTGATTGCACCTCATTAATAGCCTTTTTGATTTCGACTTGGTTAGATTTTAGTTCTTTTAGTTCTCCAGAAAGGGTTTCTCTAATAACTTCCATGCTTTTTTCAAGCCCAGCTAGTATCTTTAACGTCATGATTCTGAACTCTAGGTCCGACATCACACTAATGTCCGTATTGAGTAGGTCCCTGGCAGACGGTACTACCTCTTGTTCTTTTTGTTGAGGTGATTTTTTTCGTCTTGTCATTTTGTCCAGAGGAGAATAGATGAATGAGAGAACAAAATGCTAACAGGTTAACGACGTCCCCAGAAAATATACTCTAAACAAATCAGAAAAGACCTGAAACCAGGGGAAAAGAAAGGGAAAGAAAGAAAAAAGAAAGAGAGAAAAAAAGAAAAAGATAAAAACAAACAAAAACAGAACAAAACAAACAAACAAAAAACAGAATATGATCAAATATGATCAGGCTGGTGCACAGATCAGTGCCACACACTAGATTTTGGGTATATTTTGGTCTGTTAGAAGAAAGTGCCTCCTAAAATTTTAAAGAAAGAAAGAATTATATATGTACAAAATAAGGGTTGATACGATGAAGGGATGGAATATGACTGTAAAAATGAAAATTATAAAAAATTTGAAAAAAGGAATTGATCAGAAGGTGTTTGAAAAAATAAAGAAGAGGATTAAAAAAAGGGAAAGAAAGAAAGAAAAAAAGGGGGAGAGAATGTGATCAGGCAGGAGACTGGAACAAAGCCATACACTAGAGATTTAGGGTATATTTTGATATGTTAGAAGAAATTGTATCTCAAAATTTTAAAGAGAAAACAACTTATATATATATATATGCCAAAAATAAAGGTAAGTACTATGAAGGGATAGAATATGACTCTAAAAATGAAAAATAAAAAAAATTTTTTTTTAAAAAAAGGGATTGATAAGATGTTGGTTGGAAAAGGGAAAAAGAAAAATTCAAAAAAAAAACAACAGTTAAAAAAAATTAACTTTGAAAGACTAATGAATCATGGTAAAAAAGCCATGAATTCTATATGCTGTATTCCCCTAGCGCTGGAGTTCTGCCGTTCTCATTGATTGGTAAACTTGGTCTTGGCTGGCTGTTCCTGCTGATCATCTGGGGGAGGGGCCTGTTGCCGTGGTTGCCAAATGTCTTTGCCGGAGGCGGAATTGCCCCGCTCTTGCCGGTCCGGGCTAAGTAATCAGCTCAGGTTTGCTCTCGGGAGCTTTTGTTCCCTGCAATCTCTCCCTACAGCGTTGGAGGACGAGAGTGAAAATGGCGGCCTCCCAATCTTGGCCCAGGAGGAGCCAAGAACTTGGGGCCCTGCTCCTCAGTGTGCCCCCAGAGAAAAGCAGTCAGTCACTCCTGTCTCCCCGGTCTCCGGCCGCACCCCGTGTTCACCCGGCCTGTGACTGAGCGTTTCTATCTCTGGCACATGACCCCGTGTGGAGTCTCCAAACGCAGCAGATCCCTGCGGTGCGCTTCCGTGCTGCTCCTCTCGGGGGCGAGGGAGGGGACTCTCCCCGGATCTGCCGCTTGTTGGGTCCCTGCTGGAGGAACAGTGGCCCGACTGTCACCGATCACAGTTTATGGCAACCCCGAGCTGAGAGCTTGCTTCTCAGCTCCGTCTCTGCAGCCAGCTTCCCTGCTTTGATACCTGGGAGCTCTGCCGCACTAAGGCCCTACCTTTCTGTGACCCCGAGGGTCCTGAGACCACACTGTCCCACGAGGGTTCCACCCCCAGCTTAGCCACTGGAGCGACGTCCCTCCGTGGAGCCAACTTCTCAAAGTTCCAATTTTGTGCTCTGCGGCTCTATCACTTGCCAGAAGCGGCCGACGGAGGCCCCCTCCCCCGCCGTCTATCTTCCTGAATATTGCCCCGGATTCACTTCTCCGCACGTCCTACCTTCCAGTAAGTGGTCGCTTCTCTGTTCAGAGAGTTGTTGCTACTCTCTTCTTCGATCTCCTGTTGAGTTCGTAGGTGTTCAGAATGGTTTGATCCCTATCCAGCTGAATTCCTGAGACCAGACGAAATCCAGGTCTCCTACTCCTCCGCCATCTTGCTCCTCTCCCCAAGTGGAAACTTCTATGCAGTCATCTCAAGAGAGCTGAGCCATTAGAAGGTGAACAGTCAGGGGACTATAAGAACACATAATTTATGAAACATCCCTGGGAACAAGTAGACAGGCCTTCCTTACCACCATGCCCCTTCCTTTCTGCACTCCAACTTTTGACCAGAGTTGACACTGATCCTATGGTCCAGAGAGTGGAACCCATTGAGGTTTATGGGAAAAGGGACTGAGATGAACAAGAGACATGCGTGACAAAGCTTCAAGTGAACTATCTAGAAAGGTGCATGTGGGGAAGAAAACCCAATGAAGACTACCAGGAAGTTGTTCAGCATTTCTCAGATTTGAGAGGGATGGGGTAGAGGCGTAGAACCCTAAGACTCCTCAACTAATCAATCCTCGGTTTCACACTTCATAACTTATACTCTTTTTCCAGAGACTGCCCTGTCTCCTTCAGTACATCTCCTACTCGAGTGGGGACCAGTGTTTCATGTCCTTGCCTATGTATTCAAGGCTAACCAGTTGGTCTGTATCACTGTCATTAACACTATCATCTCTATGACGACCACTAAAATCATCATCACCCACACGTGCCTTGTGCGTCATAGTTCACAGAACGGTGTCATATTCACTCTCTTGTTGCCTGCTAACAACAGGCCTCCAAGGACAGTTCTGCTGTTAGGATCATGAGTCTTGAAGTCACTGGCTTTGCCTTGGGCCTTGAAGTGAGTCAGAAAAAATACTGTTGGATAACATAGGTGAGAAGAATCCTTTACAATAATTTTGTCTTTCAGGGACATTTTGCTGGGGTCACCTAGTTGACACTTCTTTGTTTTTCTTTTTTCTTTCTTTCTTTTTTTTTTGCTACTGAGATAGGATGATAACCAAAATAAAAACAAAGACTTTAGTAATGAGGATTATAATAAAAAAGAGTAATTTCCCAAATTGGCCTTTTGTACAAGACTAAGACTCAACTGGGTCAAGTTACGTGTGAAAGGATGATAATGTAATAACAAAACTCATAGTGAATAACAATGGTATATATACCATTATATATATAATATATATATATATAAATGTTCAGCTCTTTATAAAGTGCTTTAACTCATTTAGCCTCACAACTACCTTTCCAGTTATTTAAATAATCATTGTTATCTCCATTTTACAGATGAAAAAGAATCTCAGTTCAATAGCTCACTAACTCGGTGTCAGAAATAGGACAAAGGTCCAAGCCGCGTCGCTTCTAGAATAATGCTTCTCCCCATTCTGGGCTGCCACTATTGCAGTGTGTCCATCAGCTGCCAGGGTGACTTAGGAACCCTCTGGGACAGTAGCAACAGGACAGATTTTTTTTTTTTAATAATTGGCACACCCGATAGGGAATTTGCCCTCCCATTTACAGAACTCAAATCAGAAATATGGTAAAACATTAACTTTGCATTTTATAGTCTATTCATAATCAATTCAGCATTAATACCTGAAATGTAGATTTTATATAATATTGTGTTTTGAAAGGTTCATAGGATCTTTGTTGAATATAGAGACTCATGGGTTGTCACTAACAATAGGCTTTGGTTTACCTGATTTCTGTAGAGCTCTTTTCGATGATTGCTTTAGGGCTCTTTAGCCTCCCCCCCCCCCACCTCCTGCCAAAAGCATGTTCTTCTGTGGGGATAGAAATTACCTGGTACTAAGTCAAGGTCTAGTTCTATGGTTCCTTACCAAGGTTGCGCATTAAACCTCCTGGGAGCCTTTTTAAAAAGGCAGATGCCTAGCCCCCCCCCAGAACAACTGAATCTCAGTTTCAGGAAACAGAGGCCAGGTGTTTACATATTTTTAAAACTCCCCAAGTGTTTCTTATCAAAAGGAAAGGTTTTAAAAAACCACAGACAACAGTTTCACCTGATTATTTTAAATGGGATTACTCTGATTGTCATCATTATTCTTGCATGTGGATGCAAGTTTAATTTTGTTCAGATTTTTGGCAACAAGGGCATTATTCTCTGGGTCTCTCAGCCATTTTTGACTCTGTTTTCCTGAGGCCCTGAGGATTTTGAGGTAGCTATAGAATCAGAGGAACGAAAGTGGCAAGACTTCTTTAGGCCAGTCTTTCTTTCCATGATAAAGAAATGACTCTTGTTTAAATAAGTTTCTTGAAAGATATCAGCATAGTTTTTCATTTTCCCCTATCTGACTGTGGATAAACTGCAATATTAATAAATTCAATAAACTGAAATGCTTAACTTATACCACCAATTAAGTGGCGAATTGAGGACGCTCCTTCTCTTCTCCCCCAAAACTTGACCATATTGCCGTAAATGCGAATTTAAGTGTACTTTCCACATATGCCTAGGTATATTTACTTTAGATCTGTATTATTATTAACTATGCCCGATACAGAAAATCACATGGCCTTGTTCAGTTTTCTCAGAAGTCTGTGCCAGGAGGGACCATAACCCAGAGCTGGGGATAGAGTTTCAGAAGCTATTAGGTTTTGATATGTTCTCTGTGTGTGCCGTGTACTCCCTGTCATCCTGAATGGTCAACTTCCCGAAAGGACAGAGTGGCCTCCTAAACCGATGAGGGACCCTCTGGGCTGAGGGAGGGACCCCAGAGAGAAGCCAGGTCAATCCTGAGACAAAAGGAGCCTTCCTTGGGGGCGCCTGGGTGGCTCATTCGGTTAAGCGTCTGACTTCCGCTCAGCTCATGATGCCGGGGTCCAGGGATCAAGCCCCGCATCAGGTTCCCTGCTCAGCAGGGACCCTGCTTCTCACTTTCCCTCTGCTTGCTCTCTCTCTCTTCTCTCAAATAAATAAATAAAATCTTAAAAAAAAAAGGAGGCCCCTCCAATGGAAGGAAAATAAAATCTCAAAAATCTCACTCCCTCACTCATAAGGCTGGTTGAGGCATCAGAGATCATGCCTGTGAAAATTAGACTCTGATAGGTGAGCGCATCTGTATTCTAACCTCACATCCCTCTTCTCACACCATGTGGATGACCTTGTGCATGGCTCAAAGCTCTGCTCATCAGCAGAATTTTCTCTTGGCCCTTCTTCTTCAGTGTCAGACCTGAGTGAGATTCTAGTCCAGCTGTCAGCAACATTCACGTGCGCACAAACACCACACCAATCCATCCATAAAGCAGGCTTGTGCTTTTTGACCTTCCTTCAGCATGTTGTGAAGAACCACCCGCAGGACCACGAGTGTGAGCTGAGGGAGGGTCACTGACCCAAGAGTGGTAGGTGCCACGTGGGTGTGAGCTCTCTGTTATGCAGCCTGTATGTCCTCCCTATTCCTGCTTTACTGAATCCCAGATGGACCCCTTCGATCCTATAATCGAAGGCCCACCTGAGCTTATTACTTGCTGGATATGACAGGGGTCAGCTCAAGGTGAGCAGTTCTGGACTCATGGTCACTTGGTGTCACACGCTCAGTCATTCAGCTTCCACAGCGACGCAGATGGGACAGAGCCTGGGCTCACCTGGTGGGGCTCTCTGGAATGAGTGTTGCCCATCATGGTGATCTGCGGTGGGCTGAAATGCTGGGCCTTCCTATACCTCCTCAGGACTCAGTTGCCCTTGAGAAGGGCATGACTCGTGTGAGGCAGTTCTTGGCCACCGAGGTAACCCTAAAGGAGCGGTCCCTTCCTCACCAGGGGTTAGGGGGACGCACCTCCATGTCTGCCACTCCTCCCTGCTATGAAGTGAGAATGGTAAAATCTGGCCAATTTCCCTCACCTACTGCAAAGGATCAGCTATAAAATAAGGCAGGTGGAAGAATTGTACAATGCCAACATCATGAAGGTGGAAATACGGCTACTTCAGTTGTTATTCAGAAATGTATTGGTCATGGGCAGGGACTTGAAATGTTTACTTTATTCAGACGTCTTTATGATTATGGTATTACGTATAAGAGACTTTTACCGTAAAACCAAAAAAAGCAACTTTGAATAATAGCCCTAGGGTTAATAGATGCTGATTAGAAGACATCTGTCTGTTCAGCCTGTCTGTTCCACAGTCTGCATGGCAAGGCTTCTTGTGTGTGTGTTTCTGTTTTCAATGGTGGTGGCAGTGGGGAGAGTGGATATTTAGCATTTGCCCAGGAGAAGCAGTGACAAAAACCCCGCATCCCCCACCCCTGCCCAGCAGAAGTGGAACAGCCCTCTTAAGTATGTGGGTCACTCCCGAGCTTTGGAAATGTTTTTTTTTTTTAATACATTTTTAATTTTCTTATCAGCATTAGTCATCTCTTCAAGAAATTCTCACTGTTAGAATTTGATTGTAGGTTGAAAAAGAGTGGGCAGAGTGGTTCAAATCACCCAGGAAGCTGTATGCAGTGGGGAAAAGGGAGGAGGAAATCCATCTAAAGTAATATCTGAGCTTCCTTTAGAAAGACAAATTGTTTTGAGCATACATATCGCATTGCATTTTATAATTCTGTTATTTAATACCTTCCATGCAAATTATCAGCTGCCCAGGAATGCTCTCACCCCTGCTATCTGCCTAAGGAGGACCTTATTAGCACACCAGGAGACAAGTCAGATGATAATCCTCAACTGATCACAATGTTGGGGCCCCAGTCCTAGTCTTCTGACTGGCAGGTCCCATTCCAGGCTGTCTTCCACCAAGCTTCTGGCAATACCCAGCTCTGCTCTTCATGTTTTCACCCTAGGGAGGAGGTCCCCTTCGGGCAAGAGAAGTGGCAGAGGGTTTTTGGAATCCCAGGCTCCGATGAATGATGGTTGGTCCAGGGCCCATATCTGGTCTCTGGCCTTATTTTAGGCTGCTTCTCATTTTCCCTCCAAATTAGATTGAGCTGCCAGTCTTGCTTGAAGAAGTCATCCACGGGGTTCATTGGATGCCTTTTCTAAGGTAGGGGATGTGCCTGGCCCAGTGCTTTTGGTGTTATGTAAGACAGACCCAGAGCATCCCCAGAATTCCCAGCTCTCAAGGTATATACCAGAGGATCAGAGGCAGCTGAAAACAAAAAGGTTGCTGTCATTGGACATGTGCCTGGGTCGATTTAGATAGGTCAGAACATTCGGCCTGGGGCCAGTCTTTCTGTGTTGGCTTTAACACAGTGCTTTCAGCAAACCTTGGCAGTGAAGCCCAGCCATTTCTAAGGACGGGGCTTGCTGTATCACGAAACAACACTTGCCAATGATATGGCAGAAAAAGTTTCTTTTTCTTTCTTTCTCTTTTTCTTTCTCTCTCTCTTCTTTTCCTCCCTCCCTCCCTTCCTTCCTTCCTTCCTCCCTCCCTCCTTTCCTTCCTTCCTTCCTTCCTTCCTTCCTTCCTTCCTTCCTTCCTTCCTTCCTTCCTTCCTTCTTTCCTCCCTTCCTCTCTCTCTGTCTCTCTCTCGAAGTGATGAAACTTGGGGAAGGCTGCTGACTTGGAGCCAATGTCTTCACCCCAGAGCTCACAGTGTGTGTATTAGTTAGCTACATTGTCAAAGTGTATACGAGCCGCCATGGGGCCCCATCCTGAGTCTTCCAGAAAGGTCAGCTCCAGTCTATGACCCAGACTTTTCCCTTTTCCCCTTAGAACTAGCAACCACCCTGTTGCCTCACAAAAACAGACCACTACCCACCCCCCCCCTTCATGTGACCTCTCCAGGACTCCACAGCAACATCCTACCAGAGCCAGCACATTGTAGTGCACGCAGGGAGAGCCTGGCCAGAGGCCTCTCACGGCTGGTAGTAACTCTTGGGCTCCCTGGGTGCATGGAGCTGTTAGAGTAAAAAGTATCTCAACATATAGCTCCATGGCCACCGGCTGTGGCTGGAGTCTCACAGCTGTGTCCTGTGGTCATTTTAGTCAGTTACGGGTGAACCTCAAACAGTTGAGAATTGGGACTGTGTTCTTCCAGTGACGTCCCCAGTAACTTGGATGCTTCTCTTTCCCTCATGAGACTGCAGAAGGAGGCTGGCAAATGCTCAAGAACAGACCGTCTCATGAGATTTCCTGTACTTCCTGCTGCTGTCGCCGCTCCTGCCTGGGACCACGTGTCCCCCAGAAAGCCTTTCTCATGACAGGTCAGCATTTCCGCTGACAGTTGTGGCAGAAGCCAGAAGTGAGGAGAAGCATAAAAAACAAAATGGTGAAGAAGAAATATACCCTCTACTTTCTTTCTTTCTTTCTTCTTTTTTTTTTTTTTTTTTTTTGAGGGGAAGGCATGGGGAAAGAGGTGATAACTTGAAAAATGAAAAATGTACACATGTGGGGTGCCTGGGGGGCTCCGTCAGTTAAGCATCCAACTCATGATTTCAGGGTGGTGAGATCAAGCCCTGCCTTGGGCTCTGAGCTGGGCGTGGAGTCCGCTTCAGATTCTCTCTCCCTCCTCCTTTCCCCCTCTCCTCCGACTCGAAACCACACTCTCTCTCTCTCTCTCTCTTAAAAAAAAAAAAAAAGTTCACGTAGGCTTAAGGAAAGTCTGCAAAGAAGGCTCACAGTATGCTGGCAGTGGCCCCTGCCGTTTGGAGTTAGCCACCTGGGTGTGTAGCTCCTTGATCAGACATTTAAATGGTAGGGTACTGCACCAGTCAAGAGCTCATATCCAAGTTCTTTCCCCGCTTTCAGCCAGCACCTCCTTCATGAAGTCCTGGGCAGTTCGCTGAGTATGCCGGTCTTATATTCAAAAGGGAATCACCAAGTTCAGGGCACTAGGCAACAAGGACAGGCTGTGATCACCACAGGCAGATGGCCCCGATCATTCAAGAGGGGTAAGACTGTTAATGTACAATGGTGCATCCCAGTGCCCGGGAAAGTGCCTGGAACCTAATAGGTACTCAGTAAATATGTATGGAATAAGTGAATGGAGACAATTTTGGCTCAGGTTGACTTAGAGAAAGACTGTTATTTTAAAATAAAACAGGTATGCTATTTTACTGCCTGTAGAATAATCTCTGGCCTTCCCCTTTGTTCACTATCCTTGAAAGAACCCACAGGTGAATCTCCTGTGCTCCACCCCAATCACATCCCCACTCTAAGTACTTATTCTTTTTTTTAGATGACAGTTTGGACAGGGAAGAACAGGTTGGTTACCACCATATGGCAAGGTCTCTGGCCCATGTATCTTCCAGAAACATCAAGTTCTTATTCAGCCAAGGGCTAGAGATGCTCAGGGGACTGTGGTCAGCCTGAGGTGGCTTTGCCACACCTAGACTCAGCACTGAGCCAGGGGCCTATCTAGACCACAACACTCAAGAGATGCTCACAGCTGTCCTACATAAACTTTGAAGGAGATTCTTGAGACTTCCAGGGTTTTTTGATACTTGCCCCTAGTGTATTTGTGGAACTAACTTACATTTCTCTGGAATTTTAAGACGGGTCTGTGGCTTCTTAGATATCTGAGATTTGGAGCACATTTCCCATTTCTATCTGAACCCATCTTGTACTTTTCAAGGTGGCCCAGGTACAAACACCTGGTGGTATTCCTCCCTCTCTTTCTCCTTTCCTTCCTAGAGAGGTGGCTACCTTATTACCAAAGCATAATTAAGAATAGTCTTCAGGTTCCATAAATATTTATTGAGCACCTATTCTGTGCAAGGTCTCCTTTAAGGATTATGGGGAACAGGTATCTTTATGTCCTTATAAAAGGACTAACAGTAAGAAAAATATAGAGAAAAATAATTGGTATAAAGCAAACATGTACAGCTTCACTGGAGATAAAAGTAAAATGAGGCAGAAGTTTGGGGAGTAGAAAATTGTATCCATTTGGGGAAAATTAGGAAACATGTCATTAATCCTGTGTATAAATTTAAATAGTAGATATAGAAAGAAAGTATATCTGTTAAAAAAAAAGTACAACATGAATAGTGGTTTGGGGATGGAAATTTTAGTTATGTTTTGAAAATAGCAAGAAGACAGTGTATATGAACACAGGCAAAGGAGCAAAGACATGACTAGAAAAGGCATCTGGAATAACTTTGGGAAGAACTATGAATGGGGGTAGATGAGTTTGAAGTAGGGGCACCTAGGTGGCTCTTGGTTTCGGGTCAGGTCATGATCTCAGGGTGGTGAGACTGAGCCCCATATCAGGCTCCATGCTCAGTGGGAGTTGGAGCCTGCTTGAGATTCTCTCCCTCTCCCTCTGCCGCTCCCCCTGCTTGTGTGCTCTCCCTCTCTCTCTCTATCTCTTCCTCTCTCAGATAAATAAATAAATAAATCTTTAAAAATGAGTTTGAAGTCAAGGTGCTTGAGTTCAAATCAGTAGATATAGGGAGTCACAGAAAGTTTTTGAGTAAGGGGTTCTTCTAGGAAGAATTTGGCTTAGAGGGAATTGAGGCCTGAGGTGGAGGAAAACATTAAAAACAGGCTTAGAGAACATTAATGAAGCATGGAGTAAGACAGTGTCTGTGTTCATGGAAAGCAGGACCCACATTCAAGTCAAATAACAGATAGAACTTAGCTATCAGTGGGGTTGAGGGAAAGGGGCACCAAGAATGATTGAAGAACTGAGACCAATACCTAGGAAGGTGGTAGAAACCACAAACATAGGCCACGGGAAGATCAAGAAGAGAAAACAGTCCAAAGAGCCCCATTCTTGCTTCCTGTTCCTCTGCTTCACCCCATCTGGGCATCCATCTTGAGGCCAGCTGCCTGGAAGATCCAGACTCGAAGGAGAGTAAGAGCCTCTCTATGTAATAGGCTGGAATTTTTCCTCTCCTCTTGACCACAGTACTTCAAGGAATTTTTTATCCAACAGACCACTTGGATCATACCTTCTGGTTCCTTAACTTCCTTAGGAAAAACCATTGAGAAACAGGTTTTCTAAGTCAACTGCCAAATGTTCCCAGTAGTGTAGGCTCCTTGTTCAAAGCAGTGAAAATAATCTCTATACCAGGACTTGAATAAAGAGCTCTTGGTTTGGTAACATGCATTACAATACCGGGATTACCCTGGTCTACATCAAAGGTAACAAGAAATTTTTCTAAATACAGTCAATCATTATTCATGGCTTCTGTATTTGCAAAATTGCCTACTTGCTAAAATTTATTTATAACCCCAAAACCAATACTAACAGCACTATTCCACACATTCTGAAACTCATGCACAATGGAGGAAAACTGGAGCTGCAGGACATACATGTTCCCAGCTAAGGTTGAACTAGGCAATACTCTGACTTCATGTTTCAACTCCTATACTGCAAGCAAGTGTCCTTTTTGCAGTCTATTAAGTGCAAAATTTTTCACATTTTTGTGCTTTTTGTCAATGATTTCACTGTTTAAATGGCCTCCAAGCATAATGCCGAAGTGCTGTCTGGTATTCTTAAGCACAAGAAGGCTGTGATGTGCCCTCCAAAGAAAATACATGTGTTAGATAAGCTTTGCTCAGGCACAAGTTCTAGTGCTGTTAGCCATGAATTCCATGTTAATGAATCAACAATATATGCTAAATAAGGTGTTTTAAAAGAGAAATTCACATAAAACATGAGTATGCATTGATTGGTTGATTAAAAATGTTGTGACCAGAGGTTCCTACAACTTCACCCTGTATCTCCCCTAGAGCAATGGTTCCATATTCCTCGATTCAGTGTTCGTGACTTTACAGAACATAAATACTGCAAACCCATAGCCACATGTGAAAATCCAAGGAGACAGAAGTCATAGACAGAGAAGCCAGCTTCTGAGTTCAGCCGGATAAGAAAAATCTATACTGTTCTGAAGACTCCATGAAGGAGATGTCACTACCCCCATCCCTCCACTTGTGTTTATGAATGTATGTACTGTACACCCACCTTCATCCACAAATGGATTTGAAGTGACTTACCTAAAAGATAACACAAACCAAAACTAGGTACTATAAAGAAGTGTTAGAGAGAAAGAAAAAGGACACACAGGGTTGGGTGCAAGATGGCGCCAGGAAAGTAGTTAATACAAAACGCAGGCTCCTAGGCACTTACCAAAGGTCACAGATCTGGCCCTAAGCTTTTGAGCAGTGGATGAGAAAGGGGTTTAAATGAGTTCAGATATCCAGTTCATGGGGTCCATAAGATGAATACAGCTGAGCAGCCACAGTGTGTTTCTAAGCTCTAGCATATTCCTCCTCCCCTAGAAAGCCTGATGCACAAGTCCTTCCTAGACCTTCAATCTCAACAACTAGTACACTGGTTTCTACTTTGCTCCTTGAACACACCAGCGTTATTCCTGACTCAAGATCTTTGTGCAACGAGTGTGTGTGTGTGTGTGTGTGTGTGTGTGTGTGTGTGTGTGTGTCCCAGCATGCCCTTTGCTCAAATCATTGCATGTCCAACTAATTCTTGTCATTCAGGCCTCAGCTCAGAGTCTCATCCTAGATAGAAGCTGCTTCTGACTGCCCAGTTGAAAGCTGTCTCTCTCCTCCCCCCATCCCCAAGGTGGTATTGCTTCACCCTTTTTTTTTAAAACACCTAATCACTACATGAAAATTTTCAATTTATTTGATAATTTGCCTATTGTGTATTTCTCCCATTATTTAAGGTCTGTGAGCACAAGGACCTGGTTTGTATATCCTAGGATAGAGTCTGGCACTTAGGAGGAGCCTCAGTGAATATTCGCGGAATAAACTAAACAAAAGAGGGGACCCTGAGCAATGTGATGGATATATCCTTAGCAGTATTCCTACAACAGACCCCGCACAGTCTCCAAGGACTCTTCATTAGGGTCAGGTCAGCTCAGAGCAGGGGACAAGGGGAACCCACCATGAATAGTTCTGTCTACACTTCCACCTGGTTCTCCTTCATCTCTGACTGCAATCTCTCCTGCAGCAACCAAAGACTATTATGCCATCCTCAGTAGATTCAGATAATATTTAACTGCCATTGTCTGCCTAAGAAAGAGGTCATTTTTACAGGTGTGGAAAATGCCATCAATTTGCCTTTTTGGAAGGCACTAATAAAGAGGTGACATATTGGGACATTTTTGAAAGAAAGTATTCATTATTACTGCATAGATACATTGATGTAGTTGCTAATACAAATAAATATCTTCTGGACCTATTCACGTTATTCAAACAAAACATTAGGGATTAACTCATAAACTGTTATGTGTAAATTTGTGTTTTCTAAAGTGATGACTATGGTATACTCTAGTAAGCATTAACACCTATTTTATCAAATCCAAGATAGCACTGATTTTAAGCTCACATATCCTAAAAAAAAAATTTTTTTTCCCATAAATTATCATTGTAAGACTCAATTTCAGGATGTGGCTCAGAATCTATGAAACATGGTAAGAGCTAATATTTGTTAAAGATTATGATTTAGGCACTGTGCTAAGCATTTTACATAAACTCTCTTTTATTCTCTGTAAAATACAAAAGGATAGATGCCTTTATGATTCCCTTCTACAGATGATGAAGCCAAGATTAGTTACCTCAATCCACAAAGCTGATACATAGCCGAGAGCCAGAGTAAGCTCAGAATTGTTTGACCTGGAACCTGAGCTCCTAGCTGTTACATTAAAATACCTTCTGTGGTCTTATTTCTTAGGTCAGGCATGTGGAACCTCCTAGGGAGGCTATTTGTCCACCCAAAGAGTCAATCAGTCAGTCTAAAAATACATACAAATAAAAAACAAACTGATTTAGTTTCTTCTCCTCTAAGATTGAAGTTTATAAAGCCCTAAACAAGTGTGTTTTTTTTTTAAATTAAGAACATAAAATATATTCATCCCAGCAGAGGCATTCCAGAAACTACTCTGAGCTGTGGCACTGATTATTAGAACAATACACTGAGAGAAATGGACCCAGTGAGGCCCAGGACCAATTTGCCAATCGTTCACAGATAGTGCAAATGCGATTTTTAGCCCCAGCTTCTCTGAGTATGAAAATTCCTTAATGGTAATATTCTCCCCAAGTGAAAGGAAATTGTGTTTAATGGCAGCTAAGAATCTCTCAACTTTCTATTGCTCATAAATAGCTAAGGTAGGGATTTTTAAGGCATTCCACTAATTTGTGTTTTGTAAAATTAAAGTGGGCTAATTCTTCCATGGGTTCAGAGGTTCCTTGATCAGGGATGCAACATCAGAATCACCTGGAAACTTTTTCAAATACACGTGCCTGGGTCCCTCCCCAAACTATTGACTCGAAATGCCTAGGGTTAGGCTGAGACACACATATTTCAAAAATCTCTGTTCTGGATAATTCTGATGCCAGCTCCAGGTTAAGAGATCTGGTGGTAATTTCCATCAGAGCTAAATCTCTAAAGAAAGTGGTGCCTAGAGATGGTGCAGAGCTAGCCGTCAAAAGACCTGGCTGACTCATGACCTTTGACTGCATCTGTTTCTCTACCTGCAAAATTTAAAAATTATCAGTAAACCTATTGACAATGGTTCAATATATTCCCACAGTATGATCAAAACTGAACTGCAGTCTGGCCACTACTGCACACCTGTATTCGCTCTTCTGCTTAATGACCCGGCTCTCCACTAAAAAGGAGGAGTCTGGTAAATACATATACCTGCATCTACGGATATGCCTGGCAAAATTGAGCTCTAGTCTGCCTTTCCAGCTTTATCCCAGCTGCAAACTACTAGACATGTGCACCCACCCCCCCACACACACACACTCACAAACATTCACATCCACAAATTCCAATGGAGTCCCATAACTCATTCAGTATATAGATAGAAAGTCCATACTGTGACCTCTATGACCAACTCCTCCTCCCATAGCTCCCTGATCTCATCGCCTACTCATTTCCTTCTCCCTCACCTGGCACCAGCCACATTGGTTGCTTTGCTCTTTCTAGATCATTCCAGGCTTGCTCCTACCTCAGGACCTTTGCACTTACAGTTCTCTCTGTCAGTAATGCTCTTCCCCAGACAACCACAGGGTTGTCACTCCCTCAACACTTTACTCTAAGTCCCCTTCTAGAGGGCCTTCCCTAGCTATGTTATCTAAAATGTCAACCCCTACTCTGGTATTTCACATATTTCTTGCCTGCTTTATCTTTTTTCAGTAGCCCTTATTGCTATCAATGTTCCAGGTTTATTTCAGAAGGTAGAAAGAGAAAAGATGCCTAAGAAAATGCACTAAAAACAAAAACAAAAACAAAACAAGACAAAACACCTCATAGGGTTTAGCATTCTGACCTATTACTAACAAGAGAGGATGAAATCCTGGACAAAGTTAGAGTAAGTGTAATAAGAACCAGGAGGAAGGTGACAAAAAAGATACTCATTTTTGTGAACCAAGGGGTTTTCTTCTAGAATGAGGAGATATTCCCTAGATAAAATGCCTTCTATGAAGGTTGCTAGGTGTAGCCAAGAAAGACCACAGAGGAAAATCACTAAGAAGAGGACATACATAATGGAGTTCAGTAGTAAAGCCAGAGTTTAAGTAACAAAATTACCTGGAAATTTCCATGTAAGAATGCAAATACAATTTCAAAGATTTTTCTAGGGACTTAGTAGACAGTCTCTGGCAACTGCAACATGGCTATGGAAGCCAGTACTTTGCAGATTTGCTGGACCTAGCAGACACGGCAAGTCTTGGATAGCCATGAACTCAAGCATAGGGTATGAGACCATTTAGGGGAAGTTTAAAGACAAGGTAAATCAGTAGTAGCAACACGGCTGGACTCAGAATGGTGCTGCTATCTTAACACAACATAGAAAATATGGACATGAAATTTAAGAAACAAAACAGGGGATCATAGGGGAGGAGAGGAAAAATAAAACAAAATGAAATCAGAGAGGGAGACAAACCGTAAGAGACTCTTAATTATAGGAAAGAAACTGAGGGTTGCTGGAATGGGGGGATGGATATTAAGGAGGACATGTGATGTAATGAGCACTGGCTATAACATAAGACTGATGAATCACTGACCTCTACCTCTGAAACCAATAATACATTATATGTTAGTTAATTGAATTTAAATTTAAAAAATAACATAAAAAAGTAAAGTCTAGTTTGATAAAAGAAAAGGAAAATATGGACATGATGAAAAATCGCAAGTCTCATTTTTTTTCTAAAAACAGAACTTCTCTAAATTCTTTTCTTGCATACAAAATTGAGGAGGCAATAAAAGAAGTGCTATTCTAGACTTACTTTTGATCAACAAATAAGGAGTCATCAGGATCATAAAGATGAGAAAAATTTAGGAAAAATAACCATGAACAGCCAAACAAGTAAATGGTGAATTTCATATTTCCAGCTTCTGGAGGGGGGCAAATTAAAGTTCAGAGCCACAAAAAGATAACTGCTCTCATGGTCAGAAATTGATTCAACAAAATTGAACACATGCCATATGCTAAGCATGTTCTATGGCTAGAATACAGCATTGAATAAAGCAAGCTCCTGTCCATGTGATACTTACAGGAGAGACAGAGGAGAGAGGAACAAAAAGCAAATATACAAATAAATATATAATAAAATGTCAAGTAGTGATAAGTGTTATTAAAAACTGCAGCAAGCTCTTCAGACAAATGGCTGATTCCAGGACTGGGGCAGGAAATACACAGGATAAGCTTGAAACAATCTTGTAGTGCCAGAAAGTAAGGAAGTGCTCAAAAATAAAAACGAAAACAAAAAACCCCACACTAATGGGAGTATGCCAAAGGGACACGGGAGTAGAATGAAAGCACTTTCAATGTCCCAAGCTGGAATAAGTTTAGTAATCAGATAAAGTAGTATTGAATTATAACCCAAGGTGTAAAATACCTATCTTTGAGTCCATAGTGATATAAGTAAATGACTGAGTAAATAAATGGAGGAGAGACAGCTCTACCATGCAGAAGAATTCCAAATCGTTGATATAAATGATTCTCCCTCGAGGAGATGGAACATAATGCTCTCCCTTAAGTGTGGGTTGTGCTTAGTGATTTTCTTCAAAAGGCACAAGGTAGAACAGGGTACTGTGCACGCTGGGGCTGACCTGCCTGAGGTCTCCTCCTGGCACTTCCATACAGTAGCCGTAAGACCTTGGGAAAGTCACTTACCCTCTCTCTTATGGAAATTCCTCATCTATAAGATGCAAATCCGAGGAGAACCCACCTCAGGTGGTTGTTGTAAGGGTTAAATGAGTTAATGTATGTGAAGCACTAAGATTCCTTGGCTTATAATAAGTGCTGTATAAATAAGAATTTAGTTCTTATTATATGGAAAGTCACTGGAGGTGCTAAGCAGAAGGGTGCAAATGTGTCATATTACTTCTTTAAGGCGTCTCTCTAGCTCTCTGGAGAGAAAAGATTTGAGGGTAGCAAGAGTAGGTCTGAGAGGTCAGTTGGGAGGCCAGAGGTCAGGGGTGGAGGGCAGAGTGATGGTAGCTTAGACCAAGGTGGTCATAGTGAGAGTGATAAGAAATAGCTTCAGGGTAAATTTTGAAAGTAAAATTGACACGATTTACTAATCAATTGGAAATAAGGTGTGGGTGAAGGGGAGGAGGAACCATGTCTCCAAGAACTTTAGTTTGAGTAACTGAGTGAGTGGTCATGCCATGTACTGATATGGGGAACCCTGAGAGAGGTGTATTGGTTTTTTTGTCAGAAGTATTAAGAAACGTTGAGAGAGGGCACCTGGGTGGCTCAGCTCGTTGAGTGTGTACCTTCATTATGATGGAGTCCTTCCTTGGATAATCTCACTGCTGTGCCTATTCAGTCTGCTGAGGAATTTTTCTGTTTATGACCCAGCAAAGATGAATATATTGCTTTGGCCAAAAGGGGCAAACAAAATGCTGAACATTTATTAGGAACCAAAAACAAAACAGAAAATACTCTTCTTTTTTTCAAACAACACCAAACTCTTGGTATGCCTGGAACAGAGAGGGCACAGGGTTCTGGCTGCTAGCTGTCTTGGAAAGACACTCACAAGGAAGATGGCTGGAAGAAAGAATGAAGACAGAAGAGGCTTTGCATGCTCAGGATGTGCCTGGCTTTTTACTGAAGGAGACTGTGCTAAGGGGTCGTTATTTGCACTATTTCCTGTGAGGTTCTCAGACACCCTATGAAGCGAGGTCATACTATTATTCTCATTTTACAGATGAAGAAACAAGGGCTTGGAGAGGTGAAGTAACTTGCCCAAGGACACCCAACTAGAACGTGACAGGGGTGGGATTCAACCACAGTGATCCATCCAGTGACTACTGAACATGAAACCTTGGTGTTGAGTCCATTCTCCCCATTTTCCTCTGGAAGAATCAAGCATTCAGAAAGCTGAGGAGACTTGCCCAAAGCTGGCTTGTGGCAGAACTGAGGCTTGAACCAAGGTCTCCTGACTCCCAGCCAGGATCTTCCTGTGTGCCACGGGACCACTCCATCCGGAAGGCTAAGAGCTGAGCAGGGATATCATCAAATTTTGAAAATCACAAAGGATATGAAGAGAGTAAATAAAATCTTCTAAAACCCAATAGTATAAAAACACTAGGACAAGGAACCATTCTGGGAGCTTGAGAGAGACGCATTTAAAACAAGGGGAGGAAATGCTACTGTATATGTGCAGCAATGAACTTACAGAACTCATTGGCCCTAGCAAGCAATAAAGGCTGAGAACAGGCATCCAAAGAAGACATTAGGCTTTAGTTGAATTAGTTTATTTAACACCCTGTGTCCTAGGTGCCTTTTATGGGCTGAATTGTGTCCCCCACCCCCACCCCAAACTTTACATGTTGAAGTCCTAACCCCCATGATCTCAGAATGTGACTGCATTCAGAGATAGGGCCTTTAGAGGGGTGATTAAGTTCAAAGGAGACCGTTAGGGTGAGCCCTGATCCAGCCTGACTGGTGTCCTTATAAAGAGAGATTAGGACACACACAAAATCACCAAGGGCATGTGTGCCCAGAGGAAAGACCTTGTGAGGACAAAGCAAGATGGCGGCCATCTGCAAGCCAAGAAGAGAGACCTCAGAAGGAAAGAACCATACCAACACCTTGATCCTGGACTTCCACTCTCAAGAACTGTGAAAAATAAATTTCTGTTGTTTAAGACACGTGGTCTGTGGTACTTTGCGTTGGCAGCCCTAGCAAGCTAACATAATGTTTTTCAAATATACTTTGGCTAATCCCTGCAATAGCCTACTAATAACAGTAGAAACTACTATTATCCCCATAATACAGATGAAGAACCTGAGGCTTAGGGAGTTTAAATAATCTCATCAGTGTCACTCACTAGTAAGTAGCAGAGCTGGGATCCATTTGTGAGTCACAGAACCCTAGTGGATTATCACAGAAGTCAGGGTCCTGCCTCCAACCTTAGCAGTTGGACTTCAAAAAGACACATCTCATACACCATTCTTTTTTTTTTTATTTTTTTAAAAGATTTTTAAAATTTATTTATTTGAGACAGAAAGAATGAGAGAGAGAGAGAGAGAGAGAGCACATGAGAGGGGGGAGGGTCAGAGAGAGAAGCAGACTCTTTGCCGAACAGGGAGCCTGATGCAGACTCGATCCAGGGACTCCTGGATCATGACCTGAGCCGAAGGCAGTCACTTAGCCAACTGAGCCACCCAGGCACCGTTTTTATTTTTTTTTTAAGATATTTTATTTATTTATTTGACAGAGAGAGAGAGCGAGAGAGGGAACACAAGCAGGGGGGAGTGGAAGAGGGAGAAGCAGGCTTCCCACTGAGCAGGGAGCCCGATGCAGGGCTTGAACCCAGGACCCTGGGATCATGACCTGAGCTGAAGGCAGACACTTAACGACTGAGCCACCCAGGCACCCCTCTCATACACCATTCTGTTTGGTGCTTCTGGACCACATAGATGGAGGCCACAAACTAATGTGACAATTTGTGTGGGCTTATGAAATGTTGAGGAAATCACCTTTGAATAACACACAGTGTAAAAGGTCAGAGTGCTGGATTGGGTGCCAGAACACCTGAGGTCAAATCCAATTCCCAGGGCTTTTCCGATACCCAGATATTCTTGAGCAACTTAATCTCTAAATCTGTGTTCTAAACTGTGAAAAAGGAATAATACCTGCCTACTGCTTTTTGGTGTTGCTTTAATTACCTTAACATTGTATGCTCACACTGATGCAGTAGAGCTCTCTTGAATATCACTAAGAGTACAGTTTCCTTGCATTTGCTTGGCCCTCAAAAAAAATGCACAAGGAATGAAGATGGAAGCTCTCAGCATACTGTACAAACATAAAACACCCTGGTTAATACAAGGGAATATCCCTGTATCACAATTTCTTTTTTTCAAGCCCTGGTAACCTTAAAGGAGGGAAAACTGATGAGTCAAGAAGAAAAGCCAAGGGTCTAGGTAGCTCCGAGGAAGATGACAGAAGAGAGAACTGCAGTCTGCTCCTAAGGAATAAGATGTAGGCCCTGACGTGATAGATTGAATCCCTCACTTTCTCCTCTCCTGTGTCTGAGACATAGCTGTTTCCATGTCACCTTCATCTATAATCTGCTGCTTTGCCTGGAATCCTTCAGATCAGCCAATCTGTACAAAGGAGCAGGAGGGAGCTCTATAAACTTGAATGGAAGCCTTTGTTCATGTCCTTTACTGGAGGCCACCCTAAATCCCTTTCCCAAGAGCTATAATGGGTCCCTAGGAGTAGAGAGTCTACCTTGCCTTCGTGGTCTGCCATTTTACCAGGGGAGGAGAAATGTTACACCCAGAATAAACACTCGCCAGACATTTTCCCACTGATTCAGAGGGTGTGGGATGAGCTGCTAGCAGTCTAACCATTCTGCTATAAACAATAGCAGAGTCGCGCATCTACTTATTTGTTTATTCACCAATTCATTCATTCATCAAATATTTATTGAGTGCCTTCTATGTGCCAAGCACTGTTGCAGGTGCTAGGGGTACAGCAGAGACAAAAACCCTGCCCTCATGCAGCTTGCATCACCATGGGGAGGAGGCAATAAGCAAAATAAATAAGTATAAGATAAAACTTGTTAGGTAAGATGTGTTATGGAGAAAAATAAGCTAAGAAAGGAGATTAGGAAATGCTGAGATAAAGTCCTAAAGATGAGAGTGTAAGATAAGCAAGATCCAGAGAGAAAAACAGTTCAGGGAGAGGCCCGGGAGTGTAATTGGAATATTCCAGAAACAAACAGAGGCCGGCAAAGCTGAGGCAGAGTTAACAGTGAAACAAGTCACAGAGCTAATAAGAGACCATATTATAGAGAACTCTGTAGGTCACTGTAAGAACTTTGGCTTCTACTCTGAGTGAGAGGGAGAGTCTGCACAGAGAAGTGACCTGATTAAATTAGTTTTATAGGGACGCCTGGGTGGCTCAGTCAGTTGAGTGTCTGCCTTCGGTGTGGGTCGTGATCCCAGGGTCCTGGGATGGAGTCCGGCATCAGGTTTCTTGCTCAACGGGGAGCCTGCTTCTCCCTCTGCCTGCCGCTCTCTGCTTGTGCTCTCTCTTTCTCTGATTGATAAAGAAAGAAAGAAAGAAAGGAAGGAAGGAAGGAAGGAAGGAAGGAAGGAAGGAAGGAAGGAAGGAAGGAAGGAAGGAAGGAAGGAAGAAAGAAAGAAAGAAAGAAAGAAAGAAAGAAAGAAAGAAAGAAAGAAAGAAAGAAAGAAAGAAAGAAAGAAAGAAAGAAAGAAAGAAGGAAGAAAGAAGAAAGAAAGAAAGAAAGAAAGAAAGAAAGAAAGAAAGAAAGAAAGAAAGAAAGAAAGAAAGAAAAAAATAAATTAGTTTTATAGGATCCCTCTGACTGCTGTGTCAAGAATTGAGTAGATGGTGTGCGGGGGAGCACACAGGTACAAGCAGAGCGGTCAGGAACTGTCGTAATAATTTAGGTGAGAACGAATGATGGCTTGCGGCAGGGTGATAACTAGTTGAGGTGGGAAGAAGTGATTGGGTTCTGGGAGACTTTCTTGACTGAAGATGCAGTCAACAGGATTTGCCAACAGCTCTGTTTTGGGATGTGAGAGTGGTGGAGGAGTCAAGGAAGGATGAAGCTGCCATTAACTGAGATGAGGAAGATTATGGGAGAGCAAGTTTGGAGGACAGAAGACATCAGTCTCTCATTTGGGGGGTGCTTCACTGGATATGCCTTTTGACATTCAGCTGGAGATGACAAGTGGGCAGTTGGGTATATGAGGGTAGATGCAGGGAGTAGGTCTGTGCTCTAGATGTACATTGGGAATGGTCAGTATCTAGATGACAAAAATAGGCATTCGACTAGATGAGAACAGTGAGGGCGAGTGGGGCCAGCAGAGAGATGCAGCTCACTGACTGAGGGGAGGCCACCGGCAATGGGTACCAGAGTAAGAGGACCCAGAGGCCAGGTCACAGGAAAGCCGAGAGAATGTGGCTCCTTCCTTGCCCGTCCTGTTCTCTCTCCAACTCTCATTTTTCTTTTCTACTCTCACTCCACCTTTCTCAGCCTTATTCTTAGGTAAGCAAAGAAGCTTTCTATCAAAGTGTATGAGCCAAGAGGTATTTACCTGGTAAACACTAGCCTTCTAGTTGTGCGGTTCTTTTTCAAAAGGCACATAGATCGCTGTGCAGTGTGTCGTTCCAATATGTGGATCAGCAGGAACATCCAGTTACTCAGCTCTGTGGGTTCTGTGGGCTGCCTGCCGAGTAGTGTTGGAGATATTCTCTATACTGTTGCTGTTGTTATTGTTCAGGAAGCCGTTGGCCTTCACCGCACCCCTCCCTCCTTCCTTCTCCCACTCCCCACCCCCTGATCAGAAGGCAGTGAATGCTCACATCATTTCAGTTTGGTCCAGCTGCCAGGCTGGGGAACAGATGTTGTATTGTTAACACAAAGAAGAAAACAAACAGCCCCACTCCTCTGTGTCCTCCTGCCTCTCCCCTCCATCCCCATTTTAGCCCCCCGGTGAAAATGGGCAAACAATGTTGGGGAGAAGAGAGGATGGGGCTCCAGTGAGTAATGCTATCCTCCCCAGCCAAGGTTGAGCCCTAACCGGAAGTGCACAGAGCGTTCTCCCCGGCCCTGTTTACAGCAGACACGGGTTCAGTCAGCTGAGAGGGCTGGCTCGTGGCTGGTGACGTGAGAATGCTCTCACTGAGAGGAGCATTGAGAGAAGGAAGACAATGGCCCTCTTCTGTGTGTGGCCCCAGGAATGAATCTACCTGCATTTTGTGAGCAAGAGCTATGACCAAAAGACATCGGGACAATCCTAGGGGCAGAAGAAAATGATGTTTTGGCTGGGGTCTATCTTTGTATGTTTGATTATTCCTCCTTTAAAAGCTTTTAAGAGATGGGGGAGGAGTGGTAATTTCTTTTCTGGAGACCACAGGTTTAGACTCTTCTGCCTTTTCTTTCACTTCTCATGCAGACCCTTTCCTCAGATGGGGGGTGTGGGGGGTTGCAGGGAGGGAAGTGAGCTTTGGAAGTCTGGTATGAAGGTTAGAAGTGAAGCTATACATGGAGATGAGGAGGCCAAGTGAGAAGCAGAGTGTGCAGGGCCCTGTCAGCTAGCCTAAGTACTTGGAACTTCCCTTGAAATTATTCAGTGGCAATAGAAAGATTTTAGCGAGGAGAGTGACATGTAGGAAGCAGATATACAGCTCTGTGAAGGACGGATGGGAAGGGAAAGATAGTTGTTTTTTTTTTAAGTTAATATTTTTTAATTTAAATTCAATTAATTAACATACAGTGTATTATTAGTTTCAGAGGTAGAGTTCAGTGATTCATCAGTTGTATATAACACCCAGTGCTTATCACATCATGTGCCCTCCTTAATGCCTGTCACCCAGTTACCCCATCCCCTACCCACCTCCCCTCCAGCAACCCTCAGTTTGTCTCCTATGGTCTCTTATGGTTTGTCTCCCTCTCTGATCTCATCTTGTTTTATTTTTCCCTCCCTTCCCCTATGATCCACTCTTTTGTTTCTTAAATTCCACATATGAGTGAAATCATATGATAATTGTCTTTCTCTGATTGACTTACTTCACTTAGCATAATACCCTCTGGTTTCATCCCTGTCATTGCAAATGGCAAGATTTCATTTTTTTGATGACTGAGTAATATTCCATTGTATATATCTACTACATCTTTATCCATTCATCTGTTGATAGACATCTGGGCTCTTTCCATAGTTTGGCTATTGTGGACATTGCTGTTATAAACATTGGGGTGTAGGTGCCCCTTGGGATCACATTTATATCTTTGGGGTAAATACCTAGTAGTGCAATTGCTGGATCATAGGGTAGCTCTATTTTTAACTTTTTGAGGAACCTCCACACCATTTTCCAGAGTGGCTGTACCAGCTTGCATTCCCACCAGCAGTGTGGGACTTTCTCCACATCCTCCCCAACATTTGTTGTTTCCTGAATTGTTAATTTTAGCCATTCTGACTGGTCTTGATTTGTATTTAAGGGAGAGGTAGTTAAAGGCTGCTATAGCAATCCAGGTAGCAGACAGCAAAAGCACTAAGATAACATTAGAGATGGCTCAATTGTTGTCAATGAGACAAAATCAACAGGACTTAGGAACCAGCTGGGCATGGAGGGGAAGTAGCTAAGGATGGCCAGAGCTCTAGCAAGGACTTAATGGTTCTTTTTTTTTTTTAAATTTTATTTATTTATTTCAGAGAGAGAGAGAATGAGAGATAGGAAGCACAAGAGGGAAGAGGGTCAGAGGGAGAAGCAGACTCCCCGCCGAGCAGGGAGCCTGATGTGGGACTCGATCCCGGGACTCCAGGATCATGACCTGAGCCGAAGGCAGTCGCTTAACAAACTGAGCCACCCAGGTGCCCAAGGACTTAATGGTTCTAAGCCCTGAAAAAGTTATGCCCAACTTCTGTATACATCATTCAAAAGAAAAGTAATATCTAGCCATAAAATAGGTGTAAGGAATTCCAAAAGGCTCCTGTTTTTTCTAGGATGGCTGCTTTGATATACTTTCTAAGCACTAAATTCTTTGAAAATAATTTTTTGGCACCCTGGTTTTGTTTTCTTGGTGTTTCAACCATGGATGTTTTTATGCTTATTGGATAATCCAATACTGGTAGGGAGTTGCAGAATTCATGTGTGGTCCACTAGATGGATTACATGCCTTTCACAGAAAAGGGGGATGCAGGAAGAGGAGCAGTAGGAGACAGAGTGGGAATGATGAGCTCAGCCTTGGACGTGTGAGTGTGAAGTATCAATGGAGACAGACACTGCCAGAGGGCAGCTGATTAAATGGGTCTGGAGCGGAGATGGTAGAACTGGGTATCATCAGCACTCATGGGTGGAGGGGGTGGGGCGAGAGTCATGGAGAGGATAAGGTCATCCAGGGTGAATGTGTAGAAGGAGAGGGGAGACAGCCTGCAATGAAACCTGCAGAAATTTGGCATGTTAGGGACTAGGCAGGAAAAGGAGGCTGCTGAGGAGTATCTAGAAAGATTGAAGAAAATTCAGGAGAAAGTAGAGCCCCAAAGACTAAGGAGTTTCAAGAAAGAGAAAATAATCAACAACATCAAATGCTATAGACCCATTCAAGTCAGATAAGAGGATGGGCAGAGCTGAATAGCACCAATGCATGCACCATCAAAGAGGTTCCTGGTGGCCTTATTATTGACAGCAAATTCTGGGGAGTTGTATATGTGGAAGGATGAATGAGAAGCAAATGAGAAGATAAGCAAGACGTAAAGAGTTTACACTATTAGTGGTAGTATAAAGGAATGGAAGGTTACATAAAACCAGGGATGGTTTTATGTAAACATGGTAGAGAACACACTAATATCTCATTTATGCCTGCCAGGCAAAACATCAAGACATACCAGATTTGGGGGCAGGTGAGGGGGTTTTAATACATAAATAAGTTTTAGGGGAATAATTCCCTTTGTATTACCTACAGACTACAGAGAGTCAGCTGAGGCAATAATTTTGCTTGGCTTGGATGTGGTATTCTAGAAAGTTGGACAAGCACTTCTCAGGCACCTATTTTGCATGCTGGTTCATGTAGGAGCTGCTGTGGGGAATTCAGAAACAAGGAGCTCAAGAAGCTCTCTATGTCATGGAAAGAAAAGTTATATCAGAGGCTGCAGATCTACAATGTGAAACACCCATGGTGTTTGTGCTACACAGTGTTTTTATAAAATTGAACCATAATTTTTTTTTTTTAAATATCACATAAAAATCTATACACCTGGCTCTGGCTGAAAAACTGGAAGATTTATGACCCTTGACCTGCATTCCTGACAGGCAGCAATTGACTGGGACAAAGGTACAGCTGTCCATTCCTAAGAGCACCCATTCTCCCCTTCAATCCTGTCCTCAGAGCTCTCTATTAGTGGACTCATGGAGAAGACTGCATTCACATTAGTTGCCTAGTGCTTGGGAGGCATGTATGTTTGTGACCACCCCTGAGGACAATCTAAGTTATGAATTACTACATGCTAGAATGTGTGATGCTGACAGCTGTAGGTAATCAGGAAAAAGAGAAATCAGTGGAACTCAATAGTTGAATATAGTTTCTTAGACTTGGCCTTGACAAGTAGGTAGGATAAGGATATGTGGTTGGGTGGATAAATGAATAAATAGATGAAAAGCACTTCCCTTGGTTTCTGGGATGGATGTAAGGCATTTGTATGGCAGGTGATGGGCTGGAATTGAAGAAACACAGATCTAGCACTTTTCATTTAAAATCTGAAAATTCCCTGTTTTCAGAGCAGGGAAAAGACATTTCAACTTATTTGCAGACAGTGTTATCTGTAATTTCTCTATTCGCTCATGACTGTCCTGTTGCAGACAACTTCCTAGTCAACAGCAGCAATCATATAGTGATATTGCAAAAAGCTTCGCCCTTGAAAGTCAAATACAAAGATCATATAACACTAGGATTTTATATCTATACAAGATTCCCACTCTTGCTTGGTGCAACTGCATCAATCCCAATGCCATGGGTAGTCATAATATCCAGGTAACCTTTCTTTTAACCTTTTCCAGCTGATTGTTTGTGCCCATCCCCAAAGAGGGTGCTTTTTGGGCTCAATGAGCTAAAGTTCCAACCTTACATCTATTTCTAAGTTTTGGAAAGCATCTGGAATTATCTCAAAGGGGTAATCACTTATTAATCCCTTTGATGATTTCTAAAGTTCAAGAATGAAACAAAGTCTCCCTAAATGAAAGAGGGGAAAGCATTGAACTTTTACCATACTAATTCATTGCCCCCCTGTTTCAAGGACCTGGCCTTTGCACTGCATTTCCTGTCCTCCAAATACAACCAGCTGTGTGTGAAAAAACCCAGTTGCCACTAGATGACCCTAAAATGACAAACGTCACTCTTAAATAAGAACTGACAAGTAGGAAACATCAGTCCTGAAGAAAACCCTTCAAGATGAAAGATGGAGATAATAACAAACAGTAACAAAACAACCTGGAGGAAGCAGAAGCAATTCAGAAAGCAGCAAACTGCCATGAATATGTAATTAGTATCTTCAGGGAGGCAGAATACAGGTTATATCCATGAAACAAGAATAATTTACAAAAACAACAACAAAAGGAACCATAAGAATAAGAATAAGTGGTTTATTGTGGAAGTTTATTGTAAAGATAAATTTTGATATTGTAAAGCTACAATAAACCCAGTGGAAGATGTAAAAAAAGTTGAAGGAATCTCCCAAAAGGTATAAAAATGTGTAAAGTGATGGATAAGTAGATTAAAAATCAGAGAATCAATCCAGGAAGTTATTTTCTAACCAATGATATTCCAGAAAGAAAGAAAGAAAGAAAGAAAAAGCAACAGAGAAAAATTATAGATAAAACATTATAAAAAAATACAAGAAATTAAAGAACACAAAGTTCTAAACTGAAAGGGCCCAGCAAGTGCCCAACGTAATAAATAAAAAAGGACCCACACTAAAGTATATAGTCGTGGAATTTTAACATCAACATCAGCACTAGAAGCTAGTAGACAAAAAAAAATTTTGAGGGGGGCACCTGGGTGGCTCAATTGGTTAAGTGTCTGCCTTCAGCTCAGGTCATGATCCCAGGGTCCTGGGATCAAGTCCCACATTGGGCTCCCTGCTCAGTGGGGAGTCTGCTTCTCCCCCTCCCTCTGTCTGCTGCTCCCCCTGCTTGCGCACTCTCTCTCTGTGTCAAATAAATAAATAAAAATCTTGAACATAATTTTTTTTGAAGGAAAATTATTTTTATCTGTTCCCAACTAAAAGTCCCAAATAATGTGAGCATCGTATACAGACATTTTTATACAAGCAAGATTTCAAAATACTACCTACAGACCCTTTCTCAGAGAACTGTTAGAGAATGTGCCCCAATGAAACAGGGTATAAACTGATAAAGGGGAAGGCATGGGATCCAGGAAATAGGAGGTGCAACATAAGAGAAAGATGACGCAAATTCCAAAGATGACTATGAAATGAGGTCCCATGTGGACACATTTGCAGTGGGTCAGCAGAACAAGCCAAAGAGGAGCTGGAGGACAGAGTCCCCTGGAGAAAGGTCTGCAGGGAGAAAAAAAAAAATGGAGCTGTACACATAGCAGGCTTCAAGATAAATGAGAAATCATCTCCATCCCCCACAGACACCAGTTTTGACCACATAGAAACTAGTACAGAAAGGATGTTGAATGGTGTTAGGGAAATTTAGCCATAGATACAAAGATAATGTACAAAAGAAGAAGAAAGAGGAAGAAGGGGGTGGGGAAGAGGAAGCAGGCAATCATGAATTACTGGAAAAAAACAAAAGGTTCGAATTATAGTCCACTACTTGGCTTAGCACAACCAATCTTTCAGTGATCATAATAATCTAAACACTGAATATAGTTCTAATTCTTTGTTGGAGGAAGTGGAAGCATGAGAGGAAGAAAAGGGAGTATAAGAGATCTAAAACCTCATCTGTGGTAAAATTTTAAAAATAATGTCTAATTATTAATCAAGGGACAGTAGTATGAGCATATTATTTAAAAATATGGAAGTACATATGACAAGAAGGCACTGAAAGACCTGAATGTGGTTGCCTCTAGGGGAACAAGATATGGGGGAGGTGGTCAGCAGGCTACTGGACTACTGTGTTGGTAAGTGTTTATAGTCCAGTTGATTTGTCTCAACTCAAAGCTTATGTCACTTTGATTAAAATTTAAATTAACTTACTGTCAGAAATAAGTAGTGGGTGCCTGGGTGGCTCAGTTGGTTAAGCGACTGCTTTCGGCTCAGGTCATGATCCTGGAGTCCCAGGATCGAGTCCCGCATCAGGATCCCCGCTCAGCGGGGAGTCTGCTTCTCCTTCTGACCCTCCCCCCTCTCATGTGCTCTCTATCTCTCATTCTCTCTCTCAAATAAATAAAATAAAAAATATTTAAAAAAAAAAAAAAAGAAATAAGTAGTAGTCCCCAGTTTTAGAATAACTATGCCCCTACCAAGGTGAATACCTCAAAAGATAACAACTCACTTATATCCATCGTTTGTGCTTCTGGCATTTTATCAAGCACTTGCAACCTGGAGTTACAGCTCCTTTCTGCACAGTCACCCATGCAGACCCACACTTGCCAGGTGTGCTCAGATAACAGCTGCTTCTGTGGGCCCATGTTTCAGGAAGAAGGAAAAGTAGATGAGTTAGACAAAAATAAGTGTCTGTGTGGGATGGAGCTATTTTTACCCTCCTATTCAAGCCTGCTATGTGTACATCTACTATAACAGAAGTCTGAATTTTGAACAGTGTTGAAACCAACAACTATTCTCAACCTCATTTGGAGACATTTGAACAAAGCTACAGAAAAAACAATGAAATTTGCCGAGTTGCTGAGATTTATAGTATCACCTCCTAACAAAAAGCTATCAGCTTAGTCTGAAAAAAACGTTATACCCAGAGGTGCTAGAATGCTTCACACTGAAAGGTAAAGTTAGAAGGGACTTTAGAAATCATCCAAGTCAACTATCTCATGAGACCCAATGAGGCAAAGGGATGGACATGCCCCAAACCTCCCAGCTTACTTGCATCAGAACCAGATCTGGAACCTGGATGGAATGCCTTACTGCCTACCACAGAGATTGACCTGTTGCCTTCAGATAGATGAATAGATGTAGATGCTAGAGCAAGGTCAGAGTCTGAACACAGTTGTAGTTCTAAGACTTGTAACTGTCCACCCCTCCAAACTGCCTCACACAGCAACAACAACAAAAGGGGGGCTGTAAAATCCAAAAAGTCAGAGGCCTACCTCTGCCTGAGGTGCCGACCTTCGGGGTTTAGCTAGCCCAAGCATTCAACAGTGACTTATGGAGCAGCCACTGTGTTCTGAGGGACTTCCAAGCAGAGGTAAGTGCTGGAGGTCAGGAAGAGATTTCAGAGTCATCACATATAAGTGGTGATTGCTGTCATACTGAAGAATGAGACTGCCTGGGAAGAATGAGAACACTGAGAAGAGAAGATGTTCTACACAAAATCCTAAGGAACACCTAACCTTAAGACAAGAAGAGTAAAGGAGAAGACAAGTTGCTCCTGGAACCTACACCTGCCTCCAAATAGCTGTCTTATATGTCTTGAAGTTAGGTATGAGCTCTTCGTTGCTTGTTTTCCTCTCACGTATTAAAACTGTGTTACAAGCATATGCAGCCAATGCTGGAAGTAATAGAAGAAAGGAAGAGGGAGGATTTACAGTGACCAAAGGTATTTGAGGTTCATCCTGGAGAAGCTGGTGGGACTGTTTTTGGACTTCCTGCAGAGAAGTAGGCTGCTGCCCACTCTGTCTCCCATCCCAGCACTGTTGCCACCAGCACAGGCCCCAGGGGAACCTGGGGAGGACAGGTGTTTCCTGGAAGGGTCAGTAGAAGGCCACCCACCCTCTGCTAGGTGGACTTAGTCCAGATCAGAGCATGTGCTGCTCAGAGCCATGTGGTATAAAGGTTGGGTAAATATGCACTTTCTTTGCACTGAGGGCAAAGACCAATGAGACTGGGATGTGACCATAAAGGTTATCATATATGAAAAGCAAAGAGAAAAAGGCAATGGCATCCACCTTTCACCTAGTTCAATGTATTTCTTAGAGAAATGCCATTTTGGAAAAAACAGAAATTCCAAGTAGAAAAGTGTTGAGTTGGCCTAGAAGGGGTATTGGGTGATTGTTAGCTTGGGATTGGCCCAAGACCAGGAGGTTTTATGAGCACGGATCTCCTGATCTCTTCCCCCATGTCCTAATTATACTAGACCCTCTCTGGAAGCTCTCCCTGGCTGGGGTTTCATACCCAAAGGGAGTAGATGGAGCTGGAAAACACTGCAGTGGAGAAGATAGAGCCCAGGCTTTGGAGCTAGGTGGCCTGACTAAGTTTGAACCCCAACTTTAATGATTATTATCATTGTGACCTTGTCAGAATTATGTAAATTTCATGAGTCTTAGTTTCTTCACCTATAAAATCAGAGTGACACTTACTGCAAAGTATTGAATGAGATAGTATTCACAAAAGATATGAATAGGTATTCAGTAAATGCTCCCTCACAGCCTACCTACTCCTGCTCATCTTACCCTTGAGAGCCACCATTGAGTGAGCAAGATTACACTTGATCTTGGCTCCCTTCGACTCCTTGCAAATTAGACATATTATCTACATTGACAATGATCTCAGCATTTTCTCTGGACCATCAGTAGATAGGGTTCTACTATTATGTCATCAAGTTATGGCATCCTTGACATTGCATGCTGTGATCATTGGGTATGAGCTGACATGCTTTTGTAACTCTCAGCTATTTATTTGGTTCTTTGAAAAAACATTACGTTTCTATAAGTCATTGGAGGTAGTAGAAGTTTGATGTGGTTCATAGTCTTCTGTCATCTCGAAATCTCCAGGAAAGCTCAAGTGTCTCAGTTAAAGACAAACCCCCCACCCACACCCACACCTCCTCCCACCCCAATACACTGTGATATAGCTAAGCAGCTGCTGCTGGTCAGCACTGGTGAGATTTCCCTCTTTTGCTACTGTGATTCACCAGCCATGGGTACTGTCCTTTCTGGTCTCTCTCCCTGGCATATAAGTGGTTCCTCATTTGCACTTTTTTTCCCATGAAGTTCATGCCCTCAGGCACTTCAGGCAACCTGGATATATTTAGCTTTGCTCAGGGACTTTTGCTGACTTTGTTCCATGACTGATGAAGGTTTGGTTGCCCCAGAAAGAGTTTCAGACTAAGTCCCCTCATTGGAGGTCTCATCTGGCTCTAGTGACTGCTCTGACACTTGCTTAATTGGTCATTTGACTCACCTCAGACCATAGTATTTACTTTGAGCATCAACCAATTTGTGCTCTTGGAATCTGAAATTCTTCATTCCAGCCTCTGACCCCTTAGAACCTCTTCTCTGTCTTTTCCTTGCCCTGAATGACCTGTGGCTACTGCTCTTAGCTCTCATGGTTATTTCCCATTAGGGCTAAGAAGGAAATAAGTGACTGGCAATTAATTAAGGCTTCTCAACCCTATTTTCCAGGAGCAGGACCATAGATCCCATTACCAGGATCCAGGAGAGTGAGGTGCATTTAGCAGATACTCATTTATTTATTTATTTATTTATTAAGATTTTATTTATTTATTTGAGAGAGGGAGAGAGAACGAGAGAGAGAACACAAGAGGGGGGAGGGTCAGAGGGAGAAGCAGACTTCCTGCTGAACAGGGAGCCCGATGTGGGACTTGATCCCAGGATTCCAAGATCATGACCTGAGCCAAAGGCAGTCGCTTAACCAACTGAGCCACCCAGGCGCCCTGCAGATACTCATTTAATGTTTACTAATTTGAATTATTTTCTAACTAAGCATAAGAGAGGCTGGGGTCAGACTGCCTTGTCAGCAACTGAATGAAAGAGAAATGCACACAAAGGCCATTATGTGTTTAGACAAGCTCACTTTTCAAGGATCCAAAATAAGGCTCTTGGATCATACTAAACCTTTTATCATTTTAATGATTATTGTCTTCTCTTAATATAGACTACAGATAAATCAACCAATCAGCAAGCATGTATGGATCACCAACTTTGTGCAAGGAGCCATGGGCATTTCAGAAGTGAATGACAAAGGGGAGATAAGTGATCATGGGAATGAGAGCTATCTTAGGTAACGTGGGCAAAGCATGAAAAGAATCCAGCATGGTGTCTGCCCTCCTGGAGTTCACAGACTCCAGGAGCGTAACATAAACTGACTCACATAACATAAAGAGACAAGAACCAGGACAAAACTGTGAGGAAACACAAGGGAACATTCTGGGGAGGCTGTATGGAAGAGGGAGGTTCCGTTGGACCTTGAAGAATGATAAGGATTTGAAAAGATACCGAGAAAAGGGAAGGACTTATCAGGAGAAAAAGAACAGCATGAACCCTGACAGGGAACATAGACCAGAGGAGAGATCTGGCATAAGGGGGCATACGTGTATATGCTGTGAGGGCTGTATGTAAAGAGTTAGTCTTACTCCAGTGAAAATATGTATGAGGGGAAGAGAAAAGAAAAAATAATCTGAGGATAGTAAGCATCTGCCGGGCCTTGAGGGCTAGGCTATGACCCAAGCAACCAACCGGCTACAGACTCTCGCTACCCCCAATAGCGTGAGCAGGCTCCTGTAGGGGAGGGGAGATTTTGCCCTTGTTCCTTAGAGAAACCACTAGACAGGGCTTTTTTCCAGTCCCATAATCACTCCCACCCATTTATCTGTTCTTACTTCATGGGAAACCAGGTTTAAAAGGTCTGTAGAACGAAAGTAACCTACTCCCGATGAGTGAGACCATCCATGCACTTGCCCCATTGTGCGGGTCTCTAGCAGCATCTAGGGCAGCAAACACTCACATGAGGACTCTACCACTTGGGCCACCAAAGGCTGTGGCTTCAAGAGACACTAGATGAACAAACAGCTGGACCCTGGATAGACAAGAAACCCACGCACTCCTGATTGGCCATTGTCCTGACATATGAGTGAAACCAGTGGCCCAGTTGTCACTGTTGCCATCCTAGTTGATCCACAGAGAAGAAAGGTCTATTTTAAGAATCTTTTTGACTGGTCACATGGAGAAATTGCTACTCAAAAACAGCTATTTACCGGGTAAGTAAAGCTGCCTGCAAAACAAAAGGTTAGTATACTATCCCCAGTAACTCTTTAAACCAAAGCAAACATCCAGGCAGGCTGTGTTTGCTCTGCATAGTACTTGCTTTCTGCCCTCAGTCACCTGATTCCTAAGGTTCCTGGTTGATTTCCTTCTCGGGATTAAGCTGAGAAAGAGCAGCGGTAATATCAAAGGACGGGATCTCTGAAGGGTAAGGGAATTAGGGGCACACAGCTGTTCTCTTATTAAATGGTGAGACTTTTGTTGCTTTTCTCAGGGAAGTCAAGGAGCTGGGCAAGGCAAAACCTAAAAGAATCTGGAAGGTCTAAGACCCTGCAACAGAAAAATGTCCCCTCCACTTTTTTGAGGAGTCTATATTAATGGATGGGAAGGACTTCAAATATGGTCTATAGAGATACTGTTCAAACTAGAGGTTCAAACCATCAAGGTAATACCAAAAGCATTAAAATCAACATTGGAGAGACCAAATTGGCGCTGATTATGGTGCCTATACAGTGGCTGGGACTTATTGCAAGCTGTCACAACAGTGTGATCCCAGCTTCTCCATGGGTATCCCCAAGCCTTCCTTACCTCTCAGCTTTGACAATATGCTACCACACTGAGTCATATCAAGTTAAGGAAATCTTTATGTGACCTATCCTATGGAATTTACAATCTTGCTTAGAGCATAAGGTGACACATATATCCAACAGAGAAAATAATACAAGGCAATATATAAATACTAGAGGGCCACCTGGGTGACTCAGTCAGTTAAACCTCTGCCTTCAGCTCAGATCATGGTCCCGAGGTCCTGAGATCGAGGCCTGCCTCCAGCTCCCTGTTCAGTGGGGAGCCTGCTTCTCCCTCTACCCCTCCCCCCAACTTGTGCTCTCTCTGCCTCTCTCAAATAAATAAATAATCTTAAAGTATATTTAAAATATATATAATAAATATTATATATATATATTTACCAGAGAATAAGTGGCATAAATCAGTGTGGGGGTTAGGGGGCAGAGCAGTGTGGCCTAGAGCACCCAGTGAAAAAAAAGACACTGCCTATAATGGAAATTGAAGTCCCTAGCTTGCCTTCCAGTGCTGTCCAGAATCTGGCCTCAACCTTACCTCCCAGGACCCCTCATCTATAATCAAACTAGACAGTATCCTAAGCTCACCTTGCTCTGTGGCTGTTTTTTTTTTACTACTTAGAACAACTTTTCCTTCCCTCTCTGCCATGCCAAATGCTAGCCATGGTTGAGGTTTGGCTCACATTTCTCCTGTTCCTTGACACCTTTCCAGCAGCCTCCCATCCCCCGCCAGCCCTCAGTGACCTCACCCTGCTCTATGTCCCCCAGCAAGTCGTGCGCGGCACTCATTGTCTGGATGCTCATTCATTCTTCAGTCGCAGACAGCCTTAAGATGGCCCTAGGCTTGTTATCTCAGATTATGCCTAACCTTTGACCTCTTTGCATATCATTAGCCCAAGTATATTATTCTGTCTTTTAGAGCTTGCATCTTGGACATGCCGTGTTACCTAGCACAGGACCTAACACATGGTAGGTGGTCAATAACTATTTGTAAAATGTGTGACGGAATAGAAAACTTTTTGATGTACTACTACCTTTCCTGATTTATTCCACTTCAGGGGGTAAGAGAAGGGGCTACATTTCATGAGGGTCTGTCATGTGTACTCGTTGGGCACTTTCTGAATATCACATCATTTAAACTTCACACAGTCTGAGAGCTAAGATTATCTTCAATTTGCATATGATGAAAATAAGGATCAAAGATGTTACATAATTTGTTCAAGGTCAGTCAGCAATAATGAGATAGTGCTTAGAGGCAGACTCTGGGACGTCTGACTCGGAAAAGCATGCTCTTTTGATGGTGCCACACTGCCTCCCACCTCAACATCCATGGGGAAGGTTGCTAAGTTTCTTCTTGTGGGTCTCTCAGGTGCCCTTACCATGACTTTCACTTCATCACTCCGTGCATGCCCCCTCCCTTTAAGCCACCCCCAAATAGTTGCTTTTCCCTCAATGCATTGGTGTTGTCAGATTTCCCTGCAATTCCTTTATAATTCCCGTATCCTGGAAAACATCCTTCTACCTTTTCTACCTCAGAAATCTTACTTATCCTTGAAGGGCCCCCCTGAACTAAATACCCCTTCCATGAAGTTTTTGGAATCCTACCCTAGAAGAAAACTGCCCTCACTTCTAAGTCCCCACAGCCCACTGCCTCTTCCACAATTTAGGACTCACTTTATTCTACTTCAAATTCCAGTCATTTGCCTTCTTCCTCCTCTCCTAGGCTATAAGCAACCTGAGACAGAGGATGCATCCTCTTCAT